>NC_135383.1:7465649-8075292 GCF_049243985.1 Paroedura picta | reverse complement strand
TCCCCCCCCCCTCCCCAACACACACACAGAGTCACTTTGGTCTCCCAGTGACATGCAGTCTCCAAGGAGCAGCCAGCCCTTCCACCCACCAGGCTAGCTCCCAAACCGATGCCAGGCGTGCATGACCTTTGTCACAGGTGTGTCCTGCCCAAAGCCAAGACTCTGGGTTGGAGAAGGTCAGACTATCTCCCGCACATGCACCTGTTCCCGGCCAGCAGGCGGAGAGCCGACAATGGGCTTAACAACAAGAAGAAAACGAGCGATTGCAGAACAGAACACAGTTTGCTGTCATTGTCGATTTTTTCGGTTGAAATGAACTTCCGGCCCTTTCTCAATCCCCCGATCCGAGCGCACTGAGGCACCACATCGGCGCTGGGCCAGAGCACATGCTTCTGTGTGTGCGAGACGGCTGTTGCATAAAGCCCCCCCCCTCCCCAGTGCAACTTAAGAGTTCCATTCCCACTTGCCTGTGCATGTCGCTCGAGGAGCCAATGGCGGGCGACTTGGCACATGCCACATCGATGCGCCGCTGTGGCTCCTCGGCCATCCTCCGGGAGATCAGCTATGTCTGCGCCTGACTGGAAGAGGGTCTGTCGTCGCCCGTCCCCACCCTGCCGCCCCCTTTTCCCCCCCTGGGAGGCTGCAATTCTCGGCACACTTGCTGGGGGGTGAGTCCCCATGCGCTCCAGGGTAAAGGCATGCCTCTGGGTGGGATGTCGGAAGGACTCCAAAGGCACTTGACCCAGAGACCAACCCTCAGCCCACATCAGGGCACCCCGCCGCCAGGGAACGGCTGCCTGTGCAGTCTGGTTCAGCTGACCCCGATAGGCGCCCGGTGGGAGGGGGGCGGAACGGCAAAGCCGAGCTGGCAGCCCCCAGTGGAGCCCGGTTCGGCCGGCCAAGGTCCTTCCCCCAGCCCCTGAACCATCGCCTTGGTGCGTGGGTGGCAAGTCCGTGAAACATCAGCGCCTCGCAGCCCCCGTAAAAGCCAGGTGTAGGGTGGGGGGTCTGGAAAAGGCGGACCACCATCCTTCCCCCCTGAGCTGGCAGAAGTTAAGCGGAAGGTCATCCGCATCTTCCCCCCTACCCCCACCATCTCTCCGTCCCCAAATGCAGGAACGGCCCCTCGACTTAAAGCTTTCCCCCTCTAGCCCAAGGGACCCCCCTCTCCTTCTCCTCCCACCCCACCGCGGAGCTCTCTTACCTGGTAACTAAAAACTGATGTATCCACATTGTCACGTCTTGGATCCCAGGAAAGGGGGGGAGGAGGGGGGATCAGATGCTCACAGCCCCTCCATGTGCGCGGCTAAAGGGGGCGCATGGGGAGCGCAGTCCGGGGGCGGGGGAGGGGAAGAGGGTCTTTCGGCTGAGCTCTGGCTAGGGATGGAGTGGGGGGGGGGACGAGGCGCGGGATTCTCCGGGCTCGGCGGAGTTTGCAGGAAAGCCAACGGGGGGGGGGCTCCCGGTCGCAGCCCCCTGCGCGGCCAGGGGAGGGGGGAAAGGGGGCTCGGCCGCCTATTCCAGTCCCCCCATGGTGCCCCCCTTTTAAAAAGTGGGTGCGCAAGTTGGGAGGAGGGGGGAAGGGAGGGAGGGAGGTGGGGAGGCGGGAGGGCTGGAGCTCCCCCCCAAGTCCTCCCCCAGCCGGGGGCTCCCTAAGCCGGTCCCCCTCCGAGGGAGCCTCGGGGGCCCATGGAGAGGCCGCTCGACGGCCCGGCCCGGGATTGGCCGCGGGCTGGCTGCTCCTCCGGCCGGGATCCGGACTCCTCCGGCGTCCGCCTGCCTGCCTGCCTGGCCGCTCCGCTCCGCTGCTGGTGCTGCTGCTGGTGCTGCTGCTGCTCCCGCTGCAGCGCGATGCCGCCGCCGAGTCGCTCCTGCGCTCCGCCGCCGCGTGGTCCGGCCCTTCCTGACGTCACCCCCGGAGCTGGGGAGGGCAGTTTGAACCCCGGGGTCCGCCAGCCCCCCTGCTGGCCAGGAGCGCCGGCCGGGGAAGGGGCGCAAGCAGCCCCGGGGGAGGGGGCCGGGGGTCGGGGGGGGTGGTGGTCTCTGGCGCGGTCCCGCCAGCCAAGAGCCGGATGCCTCCCGAGCAAGCCCGTCCCCATTCTCCGTCTTGGTTCCTCCGCAGCTCGGACGCCGCCGAGGTAGACTGCCCCTGTGCGGGGAGGTTCCCTGGAACGGCCGCGGGGAGCAAGACGTGGGCCGGGGGGGAAGGAAACTTCTGCCGTGAAGTCTCTCGGATGCCCTCTCCGTGCGCTTTAAGAAGCCGGTTTCCCCGGCCTTGCGCAGGTAAATTAAGTTCCAAGAGCACGCTGGAAGTGCATTATCCCAGGTGGGCGGATTCGAACCTGGCTCCCTGGGATCCCACTCCAGCGCTCTAACTACTGGGCATGTTGGTAGTCAATTAAGAGTCAAATGTGGGGGAGGGGCTGCAGCCTACCTTTGACAGGTGCGACTCTGCTTGGAGCAGTCAGAAAAGGGGGGGGGGGTTGCCATGTTAACGAGGGCAGGGCAGAAAAGCCAGAAGCCGCAGACATTTCTAGGATTTTTATTATCCAGCCGATGGCCTCTTTCAATAATAGAAGGCAGCCATTAAAACAAATAGCTTGTGGCATTTTCACATGTTTGGTTAACAAAATGCCTCTGCCATCCGAGATGGGGGCAGGGGGGGTCTCAATGTTCTGCATTTGAAAAGCCACTTTCCCAAGGATCTCTCTCTTGTCCTCAGCAAGGGGAAGGGGTCACTAGAGCTCCCCCCTGGGAAGAGCCCCCAAGGGCAAACCTTGTGGGTCAAATCCTCGTGGGCCATGCGCGCAGGGCTGGCGTCGGCAAACACTGTGGTGGGCCAGGTGCCGGACCCCAAAGTTTCCGGCGGGGCCTGGTGCAGCCCACATGCCTCACCAGAGGTCAACCACCTGTAGGCATGCATGTGAGCAGGGAAGGGAAGGGTGGGTTAGTTCCTGGAGGTGGGTAGAAAAGGGAGGGGAGGCCTTTGGAACTCTCTACTAGCCCACCCCCCAAAAACCTGGAACTGACCCTGCATAAAGGGAAGGGGAGACTCAGATCTACACTGGATGCATCATTGTATTAGTAGTGGGAAGAGGGGTGAGGTGCAATTCACCCCCATGGTAGATTCAGTTCTGGGAGACCCAGATTCAAATCCCCACTCTGCCATGAAGGCTCGGGGCAGCCTTTTTCAACCATTTGACTGTGGAATGTTTTTCAGGCTTCGGAGAGCCTTGCATTGGGCCTGAAGTGATGTCAGCTGGCCATGCTGATCAGTGGGCATTCTTGCGCAGTTCTCCTATATATTTTTATCCCAAATTTCAACAAAGAAGGCTCAGGGTTGCGAGCATGGTTTCCCCCACCTACATTTTATACTCACAACAACCCTGCAGTGTAGGTGAAAGTGGCCCAAGGTCCCCAAGGGGTGAGGAAGGGATTTCCGTGTGGTCCAAGTCCGACATGCTGACCACAACAGTGCGCCGTGGCTATGCTGTGGGTGGTGGCAATTTGTCCAGGCTATGTTTTCATGGATTTATTTTTAATCTCCTTTATGCTATGTCTCTCAGTGCTGCTGTGGTTCGATTTTTATTTTATTATGGTGCATTTCTCAATTGGAACCACCGGAGTCTTGTGGCATCTTAAAAATTAACAGGTTTGCTCTGGAAGAAGCATTCCTGCAATAAATAAATAGAAATAAAACCCTGTGTTGGTTGCAGCTTGCTGTAGCGGGTGTTTGCAAACTGTCGTGCTTGTTCAGCTACCTTGGATGCTCTCTCTACAGTCTGGCTGTAACGTTCCTCACCCAATGAAGCGATCTAAATTAAGAGTCAAACCCCCCCCCACACACACACACACACACCTTGTGGCAGTGAGTTCCACAGATGTCGCCTGAAAAATGTACCAACTTCCAACCTGTTAGGCAAGCCTGAGATACTATTACCATACCTGAGATACACATCCGTCCTGCTTTACACGGATAGAGAGGTTTGCACTTCAATCTGTGCTCATAATATAAAGGCAATAAAACGTTTTGGCTTTTTCTCTAAACAGCCTTTGTTAACTTTTTTACTGTTGAGAAACCCCTGAAATCTTCTTCAGGCCCTGAGATACCCCAGAAGGGGTGCAATCATGCCCAATATGGTTGGGAAGCATAGCTGTGGGCATGCCCACCCAGGGTTCCTCCCCTTTCCACCCCTCCAGGCCCGTTGCTGGTCAATTTGGGTGGGCCGATGAACATGTAGGATCATATATGGCCATGTCCCAATACATTTTAAAACATATATGAAGAATTCAAGCCCACCCATGCAGGAACCCTTTCTGGGGCTATCAAGAAACCCCAGGGTTTCATAAACCCCCCAGTTGAGAAAACCTGCTCTAAACGAAAGGAAAAGAGGCTTGAATGAGAGTGAGCTAATTAGGTCAGGAGCGCCGAGTTCAAATCCCCACGCAGCCATGAATCTCATTGGGCCTTCAGGCCAACCACTGCACCTAAATACGCCACTCAGAATTCTTAAAAAACAAAACTATGCAACCTGGATCTGGCTGGGAAAGAGAAGGGCTGTAATTCTGTGGGAGAGAATGCAGAAGGTCCCAGGTTCAATCCCAGGCACCTCCAGTTGAAAGGATCGGGTGACGTGAAGGGTGAAGCACGTGAGACCCCAGAGAGCTGCTGCCATCCTGAGTAGACCATACTGGATGGACCAAGGCTCTGATTCAGTGCAAGGTGGCTCCATGTGCCAGGCCAGAGTGAGATAAAGTATATGTGCACGAGAGAGATGATGGGGAAACAGGAGGACGAGTTTCCAGGTTAGTGACTGAATATAGCACAAAATTGGGGGGGGGGGGTGTCTCGGAAAGGAAATTCACCTGTTTTGATGCATCCCTTCTGTTGCCTCTTTAGAATTTGCTAAGTAGGGGGGGGGAATTGGGAATTGCGTTGAGTGATGGGGTTTCCATGGCAACTAGGAGGCCTGTTCTCCATCGGGTCCCCTGAGATGAGGAGGCAGCGAAGGAGAGGGGCACCAGGGCTGGCAGGACGGGCCATGTTTCTGAGCGGCGGGCACCTGGTGGTGGTCTCTGCCCGTTCTGGCTCTTGAGTCACATTGGCAAGTGTTGTCACAGGTCTTTGGGGAGGGAGCTTAAATAGCCCTACCACCAGCCGGTTTGGGAAGAGTGTTGAAAACTGAGCATCAAGAGTGGCAGGGACTCTCGAGGGTGGGCGACCAAAGAAGCCGGTCACCTGAACTCACCCCCAGTCGTCGAAACTCAGGAATGGCATCAGGGTTCAGGTTGGGCTGTCACAGTGCCCTCACTACGGCTTGGTCACCTGGGGTGAGTAAAAAACCTTTGCAGGCGACTAGGCAGGGAAGTTTTGCAGTTGGTTAGTAGCCGTGAAGCCACCTTCTATTAGCCTGAGTGTGGTTTTGTGGTCTGCAGTGGTGGGTGTAGGGATGCCAGCCTCCAGGCGGGACCTGGGGATCCCCTGCAACTGCAGCTCCTCTCCAGACTACAGGCTCATTCTAAAGGGGCAACGTAACGGCAGCATCCAACAGGTGAAGTTCCTTTCCAAGCCCTCCCCTCCCTCCCCGCTCCCACCAGTCTTTAATTGTGTGGCCAAGCCTACAGGCTTATTTTTATGGATAAGACGTGGGAATATCTTTACTGTTCACTGAGATACTCAAGCTGGCACCCAAAGGACAGCAACGAGCAAACAAGCGTTTGGTTTTAAAAATAATGCAGACAGCACAAAGAAAAGCATTCTGGGAAACAATCACTGCCTGTCACGTGACTCCCATAGGCACAGAACTCTGCTAGGGGAGAAGAGGAGGGTCTCTCAACGCCCCCTAAAACCATTGGGATTGGCTGGAGGACTCTTGCCTGGAGTGACCCAAGGAAGATCCTATAGAGGAAAGCCAGGGAGGACGGACTGTTTCCCACTTGCCTTGAAAGCCGCTTCCTGGATTCACTTGGCAGCGTTTCTAAATCTATCACATTGCTTCTTGCGTCTTCCAACTTATTTGTAATTTGCTTTGTGTTTCAGAGAGAAAGACAGACTATATTTGATGTTAAAAAAAAACCCAAAACCAGCTTCTGACTAGGTCTCTGGTCAGCATGTGCAGATTCGGGCCTGTTCTTCACAAGAAGGTCAGGGCAGCATTGTTCTCCCTGGCCTCTGCAACCGGGCCTTCCTTTCTTGGCGGGGTTGTGGTGCCGACGGCCACGTGAGCCTCGCGGCTCAGCCAGGGATCGTCCCCCGTCCCCCTGCGGTCCGTATTGGAGACCGTGTCTGTCGCATCTGTTCAAATGTGAGGTCCAACCAAGAGGGCTGAATGTTCCCCTGGGAGAGAGGAGGAGAGGATGGAGTGCCTTTGAGAGACAGCAAGCTTTGGCAAGGAGATATCTTTTTAGGACGGGGGTGTTATTGGCTCTCGTAGAAGACAAGACTGGGGGATGGCTTGCTTTCCCAGCATGTCAGCAGCTGGGCGTACTGCTCCTTATCATTTAATTCGATACCGTGGAAGTGCAGAAAGGAGAAGGGAGGGCCGCCGGCCAGCAGTTCACCACCAATGGCGGCCCGCACATACAAATAGCGAGGGAAACATGTCACCGGCTTAGCCTAGTGCAGTGTGCCAGCGAGTATGAGTTTGTGGCGACCGTGAATGCTCGTCTTTAACTTTGTGAGGCTTCAGAGGTTTCAGCCGCTTGATGTTTTCATTGCATTTGACCCGTCAGAGAAAGTGACCCAACGCCCATTTCTGCAGAGAAGGTTGCAGGGAAGGTTGCCAACCTCCAGGTGCCACCTGGACCTCTTCCACTATTCCAGTTGACCAAGATCGGTTACCGTGAAGCAAAAGGGTCCCTCCCTTCTCCAAACCCCGTTTTCCCAAGGCTGCACCCCCCCCTCCCCAAATAATAATATCTAGAACCCGCCAATTTGAAAACCCTACCAGGAGACGACCCGAAAGGAAAGGTGCACATATCTGAATCTAGTCTCCCCTCCCTCTGCTATTTGTGCAGTTCTGTTTTGACGATTTGCTCCTTTATTTGGATGGGCTCAAAGCCCCAGCCTGCCATGAACTCGGGTTGCCAACTCTGGGTTGAAAGTTACTGGAGATTTGACAAAGGGACTCAGGAAGAGTGGGGTTAGGGGAGGGGCTCCTACAGGGTATAATGTCCCAGAGACCACCCTTCCAAAGCAGCCATTCTCTCCGGGAGGGGGGGGCAGTGATCCGTGTGGTCCGGGGCGCAGTTGTGATCCCGGGAGTTCTCCAGATCCCACCTGGAGGTTGGTAACCGACTGGCTCGGCCCGTTCATTCTGCCTCGCGGGAGCTAGTGGTGAAAGGCAGCCACGCATGCTATCCTTAACTCCTTGGGAGAGGCGCGGGGTTTTCCCTCTAAAATGCGCTCCGTCCGCCTGGTTTGCGGCAGATTCGCCCTGGGAAGTGGCCGCCGTCCATCTCCGAGCCCCAGCCGGCTTCTTGCACGGCCGCTCCCTCCGCGGGATCGCGCGCAGCTCCACGCCCTTCGCTTCCTCTCGCCGCGGCTGCCAGCCTCCCTCCGCGCTCCCGCTTGCGCGCTCCCGCTCCCGCGTCCGGCGCTTTCCCGAGGCTCGTGCGTGGGGGGGTGGGACACACCACGCCTCTGGGGGCTTCGGAAGGGACGGTCGCCTCCGCCACTCGCTGTGCCTCTGGCTAATTGCCAAGACTAATTGAGAGCAGCGGTATATAAATCCAAAGAAAAATAAATAATAAATAAATAAGTCCCAAATCCGGCCCAAAGAGCCACCCTCCAAAACCCAAGCCGGTTTATCTTAGTAGCGCAGGTAGCATGCGCTATGCGCCCCACGGCGCCACCATGCTAAGGTCTGATTAAAGAGCTGGTTGAACTCCCAGTGTCCCGGCTTCCTTTGGACTCACAGATGTAGCAATGGCCACTTGGTCCATGAACCGCCTAAACCCTCCATGAACCTGTTCTTGACGCTGCGCATGGCCTTGTGGCCACTAACAGATCCCTTAAAGAGAAAGTGCATTCATTCCGATCCTGTATTCGAGACCCCAAGAGGACTGCATTTCCCCCCCCCCCTCCTTCGGGCGGATTTCTCTCTCGGGCCATGAATAACCAGCAGTGTGATGTGCCCCCACCGCGTCACTCCCCCTCTGTAACCTTTTTCTCCGATGTGGGTGCGAAGCAAAGTTGCCAGCCATGCTTTACAATCCCTAGATCATGCCCTTGAAGGAAGCATCTGCTAATTTGCCCGTGGGCGGAAGGAAAGATGCCGTCCTGGATACCGTTACCAAGGAGTATCTTGGCAATCGAAAGAGGCTTGGCTTAACCGTTTCCTTTCTGCCCAGGGAGGAATTCACCGATGTTGGGCACAAGGGTTTCCAAAAGATTGTGGCCCTTGCCTAAAAAACAAAACAAAACAAGAAAAAGAGGACCCAAATGTCTTAGCCAGGTTCACAGAAGGATTCTGTCAATTCACGGAGGATTGATCTACTGAGGACAATTAAAGAGCTGAATGGACCCTCCATGTGCCAGAGCACTATACCTCTAAACATCAGCTGCAGGAACAAAGATTGTCCGGAGATCGATAAAACTCATACTTGGCTTGGGTGGTGAAGCACGTGAGCTGCGTTCAGACAATGGTGGCTCCCACGGGCAGATTTCCCCACAACTGATGTGTCTGTCAGTAAAAGAAGAAGAAGAGTTAGTTCTTATATGCCACTTTTCTGACTGGTGAGAAACAGCCTGTTGGGAGAAAGAAAAGGGTCAAGACTGATTCTGGTGAACGTTCCGTTTGTCCTGTTCGCATCATGATTTATCCCATCTGCATCTTTCTAGGTCACCTTTCCAAATGCCAAGCGAGGTCCGTCTGGCCTGGGGTGCCTTTGGCTGGCGTCTAAAGAGTTCAAGAATCCCACGGGATTGAAAAGGACAGAAGTCCCCCTGCGCTCTGGTCCTTCTGAGAGGTGTCAGCGCATGGAAAGGCTGTCCCAGAACTGGATGAGGAAGAGGAGAGGTGGCCCAGCGGACTGCCCACCTTAGTTAGGGGTGGCTGGGCTTCCACACGGCTCTGGACCGCCAACAGCACTGCTCAGCCTATATTAGGGAAGTTGTGACATCCCCCGAGGAGAAACCTTTTCCAGAGACACTTTGGCTCTTCTGTCGCCCTGTGGGCTGGTAATGGTTGGCAGACTCTAAAGGTGCAAAGAGGAGGGGAGCAGCAAGGGTGAGGGAAAGGATGAAATAGTTTTGTTGTGAAGGAAAGAAGCAAACTTTGTATAGAGAGGAGAGAGAGAGAAAGAGAGAGAGTTTTCTAGCAGTCTGTTATTCTGCATTCTTTCTCTCTGTTCTGGAGGCAAGCGGGGAGGTAGTGATGCTCAAAGGAGCAGGAAGTCTCCAATTGATCCAAACAGTGTTTGAAAAATACCAGGAAGTTCCTGATGTAAATAGGAACTCCTTGGCTGAAGATCCGTTGTTTGGGGTAAAGAAGCCAGCCTCCAGGGGGGACCTCGGCAGAGCTGCCAGCTCCAGGTTGGGAAATACCTAGATTTTTTCTTGGGGGGGGGTGAGCCTAAGTGAGAAGGGGCTTGGGAAGGGGAGGGAATTCAAGAAGAACTGTTTTTTTAATACCCCTCTGTTCACTACCCAAAGGAATCTCAAAGCAGCCTATGAACGCCTTTCCCTTCCTCTCCCCACATCAAAAACCCTGGGAGGTTGGTGGGGCTGAGCGAGCTCTAAGAGAACTGCTCCATGCTGAACAGCTGTAAGAGTGGGGAATCAAACCCGGCTCGTCATATCAAAGGCTGCCATTCTCTAACCACTACACCATGCTGGCTTTCCCACAACGTGGGGGCATTGTTTGTTTTACCGGGGGCTTCTGTATAACTTTAGCTGGGGCTTAGAGATTGAGGCTGTTTGGGGGGCCTTTATCTGATCCCCCACCCCCACCCCCACCCCAGTCACTGAACCCCAGTCTTGCGACCCTTCAGTTTAATTCTGCAAAGCCGCTCCAGTGATTCCCTGCACCGTGCTTCTCTGACTTCTCCTGCAAACCATTTTTCGTTGGTTCTCCCCCCCCCCCGTCCCTAGTGTCATGCCTGGGGCTCCTATTCTCCGACGGTGCTATTTATCAATTCACAGCAGATGCATTACCTTCCGCTCTTAAATATGAAGAGTCCTGGTCTCATCACAGCTTTATTTCATCTCTCGGAGAAGAGAAAGGGACTCTGCCACTCAGGCGTCCCAATTTGCTCAGGACGGAATATGCCCGCATATTACCGCCGACTAAGTAATTGAACTCCGCACATGCTTTCTTCCCCGTGACAATGATTTTATTTTATTTTATTTTTTAGAGAGCCGGAGAAAATCCAGCCTGCCCAGGACTGGATCATTTGCTCAAAACAGAGACTCCCAAAAGTTCAGCAGTAGACGTGTCTGCGTAGATGGTGGGCGGAAAAGGGGAGCTGCGTTGGGAAATCCATGCTTTGTAGGCAGGTGGGCCAGGCAGGATTGCCACCCTCCAGGTCAGAGCTGGATTCTCCTGGGATGACAGCCGATCTCTAGAGGATGACAGTCGGGTCCCCTGAAGGAAATGGTGGCTGAAGAAGGTGGATTTTCTCTCCTCGCCACAAACACCCTGTGAGGGAAATGGGACTGAGAGAGCTGTTATATGCTGCTTTTCTCTCCCCAAAGGAGGCTCAAAGTGGCTTAAATTCGCCTTCCCTTTCCTCTCCCCGCCACAGACACCCTGTGAGGGAGGTGAGGCTGAGAAAACCCTGATATTACAGAAGAAGAAAAAGAGTTGGTTCTTATATGCTGCTTTTCTCTCTCCAAAGGAGGCTCAAAGCGGCTTACATTCACCTTCCCTTTCCTCTCCCCACAACAGACACCCTGTGAGGGAGGTGAGGCTGAGAGAGCCCTGATATTACTGCTTGGTCAGAACAGCTTTATCAGTGCTGTGGTGAGCCCAAGGTCACCCAGCTGGCTGCATGTGGAGGAGGAGTGGAGAACCAAGCCTGGCTCGCCAGTTTAGAAGTCCGCGCACCTAACTGCTACACCAAGCTGGCTCTCTAGACATCACTGGCGTCCACTGCCCCTGTTGCTCTATAAGCCAAGTCCCTTCCTCCACAATGGAAATGGTAAATGATTGCTTGATTGATTGGCTGGCTCCCACATCTTACTTCTGCACCCTCCTCTCTAGGCACCCCTTCTGGGTTTCTTCAAAGCCTGGAAACTATTTCAGGGGTTCCTCCACGGTCAAGAGATTGAAAAAAACACTGATCTATAGTTCGGCCTTTGCACGTCAGTGGAAAAAGCAGACAAATATCCACAGGTCATAGGAGAAATGAGAAATCCTACACCCCAAAAGCCCCAAACTCAGCCCCTGAATCCAGACTGTCTTTATTTTGATGGCAAATACCCGTTTCCTCGCCTGTCCTGTCCAAAAGCATGGCATGTGCATGTTTTAGATATTGTTCCTTCCCCTCTTGAGGCATCCGCTGGAACGGAGGCATCGATTTCTTATGAAATTAATTTAACCGGCAGGGACACCCATCTGTGCATCAACATGACAGGTCGAAGGAGGTTCGGAATGACGACAGGTATCCGACTAGGCATTTCTCTTTGCTCATGGTAAAAATATTGGGAAGGGAAAGAAATCTGGGAACTCTGTCTCCCTCCTTTTCTCTGTCTCTTTCTCCACTCTCTCTCTCTGTCTCTCTCCCCCCTCCCCCCGCTGTCTCTCCTTCTCTCTGTCTCTCTGTCTCTGTGTGTGTGTGTGTCTCCTCCTCTCTCTGTGTGTGTCTCTCCTTCTCTCTCTCTCTTTTTCTGTGCTATCAAGCGACAGAGAATGTGCATCTGCCGACAGCCTGGCAAAGACTTTGATTTATGCCACAACTAATGCGTCAGGGTTAATAACACAACTTCCTGCCGTTGCTGAGATGTTTATTACTTCGCTGTCTTGCTGATGGCCAATTGCGAGCCAAACTAATAGGGATGCCGGAGCGGCAAAGAGGAGCCTTGCTCAGTGGCGGGAATATCACCCAGCTCAAGAAATAAGGTTTTTCATTTATTCCCTCCCCCCGCAAAACACACACACACACACACACAGCTGCATTGTCAAAGCTGTGACCGGATTGAAACAGGCCCCAGTTCCGACATCTGTTTAAGAAGTCTTCCTAAACAGACAGCTAGATTGCTACAGTGCTTTTTAAAGGCGGGGCTGCCCTTGAAGACTGTCCAACAGGTTCCCCCTTCCAAACTAGCCAGAAAGTTGATTGACTCGAGGAGAGAGCTGCCTTGGTTCCGTGGCAGGAGGAGGGGGGAGCGGCACTTTTTCCGGGTGAGCGATGCCTCCAATGCAAACAAAATAGCTTTCAGGGAAAAGACACCTGATGCATATTGGATGCCAGCTGGCATGACTGATTTCTCCGCCTCCTGGCCGGTAGCCAAATAAAGTTGTTTTTGTATAATGGAAGGGATGCGAGGAAAAGTGCTTCTCTGTGGACGTCTTTAGGCAACGGAATTTGCTGTGCTGTGACTTTGATACCTTTGCAGCACTAGGCTTGTGGCCAAATCTAACGTCTATTTTAGGCCCAGGGTGGGAGGGAGATGCTCTTTACGTAAATTAGTGCTCTCTGTTAGTATTTCTGTTATTATTTTCTGCAAGCCTTGGCTCCTCCCTTTTTCCTCTTCGCTCCACCTCTGAGTCTTCATCTCTGTCCATTAGCATAGGCACTCTGGTTCCAAAGGGAGTAGACCTGTGCAAAATTTGTGCCTTTCAAGAGTTGGCCAACTTAGATACGAACTTCTTCTGCAGAAGAGAGAATCTCTCTCAGCCTCGCCTCCCTCGCAGGGGGTAGGTTGTGGGGAGAGGAAAGGGAAGGCGTTTGGAAGCCACTTTACAAATCCTTCGGGTAGAGAAAAGCAACATATAAGAACCAACTCTTCTTCTTCTTCTCTGGCTTCTGACTCAATTTAAGAGCCTGCCAAAACTACAGTTCCCATCAGCCCCAGTAAGAAGTCATGCTAGGGAAGAGCAGAATGAATGATTTACTGAAAACAGAGGTTGGGGGAAAGGGGAGATTTCTGCTTAAAGAGCCCTCCACTATAGCAGTATCCCTCCTGGAAAAGTAAAGTTTATTCTTTGACCACGTGAAGCCACAGAAGAGGGAGGCAGGCACTGAAGGGAGGGAGGGCTGACCTACATCATCAGGTATTCAATAGGACTGCTCATAAAACCGTGAGTCATTGAAGGTTGGGTGCTGGCTGACCTCTCATCACTCATTTGATTGCCCATGGACATTCCATGGCTGCAAAAGAGTCGAGTCAATAAGGGTCCCCTTAGAGCTGAGGAACACCCCTGTCGATAGCCACATTTGACACCAACCCCATGGACTCCTTTTCCCCTTTCTGCAGAGCTGCTCCACCCGGTCAGGGGAAAGCTCCATTTCTCTTCTTTTCTTTGTACAATAGCAGGAGGCTTGGCCACAAAGAGAACAGCCTCTCCCCAAATCCACTTCTCCAGATAATGGACTCCAATCGGGCGGCTTTTATCAGATAACAGGGCCGATCTATAAAGCATGTCACTGCAGGTTAAACTGTACCAAAAAAAAAAAGCATTTTCTTCTCTCTTGGTGATCCGCACTATTGATACCAAGGCTTTCAGTTGTTAGCAATCTCACACGGCGGAAGGGGGGAGGGAGGCGGTCGCTTTGATCCGTCTCTTGTTGCACAGAATAAATGGTGTTTACACAAGGCTGGTTGCATCGGAGTGTGGACGCGGGGGTAGGCTGCAAGGGATCTTGTACAGGTCTGGACGCATGCATTCTGGGGGGGCATCTCAGCCACTGTTCGCCAATACCCGTTTCAAGGAGTTCAGTGGGAACATTTGAGATGGATGGGTGGATGGATGGATGGATGGATGGATGGATGGATGGATGGATGGATGGATGGATGGATGGATGGATGGATGGATAGATAGCAGAGTGTTGGGCTGGATGGACCATTGGCCTGATCCGACATGGTTTCTCTTATACTCTTATGTCTGAGGAAGTGATGGTCTGTATTTTTGGTCTTTGGGAGGTGACAGTGGGAGGACTTCTGGAGTTCTGGCACCACTGGTGGACCTCCTGATAGTAACTGAGTTTTGTCTCCTGTGAGCCACAGAGTGTGGGACTAGATGGGTCCCTGCCTCGATGGATGGATGGATGGATATCCATATATCTATGGGTGGGTGGGTGGGATGGATGGATGGATGGATAGATGGGTGGGTGGATGGACAGGTAGATGGATAGATGGATGGGCAGGTAGACAGGTGGGCAGATGGAAAGATGGACACATTGATTCTTCATGCATTTAGTGATAATGGTCACGTGAAGAGATCCATGCCCACGTCATCAGATGACAGATCCGAGAGACCAGAGTGTGAATCTCCTCTCTGCCATGGAGGCCTGCTGGCTGACCTTGGGCCAGTTCCTATCACCCCAGCTGAGTTCACAGGGGCATTGTTGTGAAGCAGAATGACAAGCCCCATTGGGGAGAACAGCAGGATAGACATGATGAAAACGAATGCTGCTTCCCTGGTCTCATCCCCACCGCCTGCCCACCCCCACCCTCCTCCCACGATTTATAATGTTCTATATCAACTCTCTTCTGCTTGAATTATCAGTTGGAACATTACTTGTCTGCCACATTTCTGAATCCTGAAATGCTCGAAAAAGTTTGCATTCTGTCGAGCTCTCAGAATTGTTCTTGCGTTGCAATTGTTCTCACACCCCTGTCTGGCAGCTCTCCTTGTTCTCCGTCGACTGTTTGCCTGCCTGCCTGCCTGCCTGCCTGCCTGCCTTGTAGAAAAGAAATCCTAACACATTCAATGGTTTCAGTAGTTGTCTCGATTCAGCAGGGCTGGTGTCTCTTGAGTTCCCTCTTTGTCTGTTTTTTTTTTTTTTTTTTGCCTGCCTCCCAACATGGAGCATGTTTTGTCCATGGAGAGCTCTCAATTTGATGGCAGATATTCACACGTTCTTGCTCTACCTCGCTGGGAACCGGAGTGCAGTACAGTAACTGGGGCTTGAGTCGATTCTTCCCACACCTACTCAGAAACAACCAGGATCCGAGTGAGCCAGTTAAATTCTGAGCGCGGATCAGTGACTCCTTGGCCAATGGCCAGCAGACTCTGAGCATGGATCGGTGGCTGTGTTCCCAGCAATGAGCAAATTCTTATCAGGTGTCTGGAAGGGCTCCTCCGGAATTATCGCAGTTCTCCTGTGAGGGGGGTGAGGCCGAGAGAGCCCTGATATTACTGAAGAACAGTTGGCTCTTCTTTGCCACTTTTCTCTATCTGAAGGAGTCTTGAAGCAGAGAGAGCCCTGAAGAAGAAGAAGAGTTGGTTCTTATATGATGCTTTTCTCTACCCAAAGGAGTTTCAAAGTAGCTTCCATTTGCCTTCCCTTTCCTCTCCCCACAAGAGACACCCTGTGAGGGATGTGAGGCTGGCAGCTTTCTCAGTGCTGTGGTGAGACCAAGGTCACCCAGCTGGCTGCATGTGGGGGAGAAGCAGGGAATCGAACCTGGCTCACCAGATTAGAAGTCCGCACTCCTGACCACTACCCCAAGGAATATAGCAAGCAGAGAGAATAGGCCAAAGCCAATTTCCAATAACTGTATGATCAATTAGAAGGGTGTAATCATTTCCTTGAACCCCACTGCATCACCAGTGAGGTCTCTGCCCTCTGCAGGTCCCACTCCAAATTGCCTGGTTTTCCCCAACCTGGATCTGGCAACCCTGCCCGCCCCCAATTTCCTGACAGTGATCAGGGGGCATTCGGCAACCCTACATGTATCAGTGGCTATTTGACATTCTGAGCATGGACTAGTGTATAAAGCACTGAACCCATCTCCGATATGGAGCGTCCAGCTTAAGAGAACACAAACTGTGGCCAGTTTCCTCGATTCCATTTCCAAACGCCTCGGCGAAAATTGAATTGCCTCTCCAGATCTCTAATCCTGCATTCTCGCCGAGCCTGGGTGGAACGAAGCCAGGGGGACCCACGGCGAGGTTTCTCCCGTCGCCGGAGAGCCGGGTCTCCTCGGATTTATTTTTTCTTCCGCCAACCAAATCATCACATCCTTCCAGGGTGGCGGATGAGCCTGAATCGCCTCGAAAGGTTTATGTTTCAGGTGATTAATTTAGAACATTTGTTACAGAAAAGTCGATACGACATTGCAACCTAATGTGGTTAATACACCAGAACACTGTACTCCTCGTGTGTCCGTGGGAAATCGATGCCTGACACCGGGTGACCCTCGACACACTGTAATGAATGGCTGCTCTACAGGCAACCGGCACAATTACAAGGGAAGCCTTGGCTCTGCATAGAGGCGGGAGCCAAGCAAGGGAGCCGAATCCTCACCTGGATGTGCCGCAGATGAGCCTTGAAGGGCAGCCGGGGTGCGTCCATGGTCCGTGACAACCCAGCAAGCAGGACACACAGCATTACTGCCCCTCTCTTTAAAGTCAACGTATACGTTCAAGGCCATTCTGAAAGATGGGGTCTATACATAGTCTTGCTGGCCTGGAGACTTGGTGGGCAGAGCTGGGATTTGGGATGCTGTGGGACCTCAGTGGAGTCCACTCTCCAAAGCACCCATTTCCTCCAGGGGGACTGATCAGTTTAGTCTGGAGATGAGCTGTAATTCCAGGAGATCCCCAGGTTCTTCAGATTCCTCAGTGTGGGGACAGGTATGGGGATATCGCAGGAAAATACCTTCCCCTTTCTTATCCCATCCCCTCACTCCTGAGGTAAAGCAGTGATAGATGTAGCAAAGCAGTTGGTTAGACTGTTGTACTAGGCTAGCGTTTCTCAACTTTTTTGCCCTTGAGAAACCCCTGAAACGTCCTTCAGGCTTAGAGAAACCACAGAGGTGATGCAATCATGCAGAATATGGAAGTAGAGCTGTGACACGCCCACCCGGGGCCCCTCCCCTTCCTGTTCTCTTCCAGGCCATTTTGGGAAGTCGAGGGAACAGGTCAACATGACGATATACGGTCATATCTCCTGATAAATGTTTAACAAATTTTTTAAAACCATGTCAAAATTAATGAATTCCAACCAATTCTGGAAACTCTTCCGGGGCTATTAAGAAACCCCACGGTTTCAGGAAACCCTGGATGAGAAAGCCTGAACTAGCCTCTGGGACACTTGAGTTTCGATCTGCACATTGTCACCAAGCTGCCTGGGCCCAGTCACGATTTCACAGTCTCATCTCCCACATGGGGGAATGGGTGGCCACATGTCCTCCTGTGCTTTTCAGAGGGAGGGCAGAAAAGACAGAACACCCTGCCCAATGAGAAAGACATAGCTTGAATGTGAGGTATGGAGCATGTTTCCCCCCCCCCTGACTTTCTGCCCAGTGGGGATACGAAGCAGGTCACAAAAATATACTTCTAAATCTATATAAAGTATTTTGAAAGGTAAAAAGTAGATAAGATATTCTGGGCTGGTCCCCACTCATATGCTTCCTTGGGAGGTGGCGGGTTCTCCTTCCTTGGAAACTTTGAAGCAGAGGCTAGAGAGCCATCGGACAAAAATTATAATCCTGTGAATTTAGGCAGATGGTGAGTGGGTGGGCAGAAGGGACTGTGTCGGTTCTTGGCTCTTGTGGCCTTTTCTCACATGCCCAGAGAAATGCCAATTGCCACTTTGGAGTCAGGAGGCAAATTTCTTCCAGGCCAAACTGGCCAGGGGTTCTGTGTGTATGTGTGTGTGTGTGTTTTTTGGGGGGGTGGCATTAGGGTCCCGGTGGATGGACAAATCATTGTGAGTTTCCTGCATTTTGCCGGGGGTTGGACTAGATGACCCTGGAGGTCCCTTCCCACCCCATGATACTACAGTAGCACCAGAAAACTGAATTCTGCTAAGCCGAGAAATCTACTACCAGGGTCAGGGGGAGGAAATATTAAGCTCCCTGCTGTGAGTTTTTCACCTACCTGAGTATTGTCCATTTGAGATTTTGTACACGTGCACACACATATATCTGTGCAGGGAAGGACAATACATAACGCTAACAAGACATACCCTATCCGAGGTCTCTCCGTGGTCTTGAAATAAACCAGGCAGCCTTTAGTGTCTGGGGAGAAAAATAATATCTATGACCTTCGTCGTCCAAGGAACAGTATCCTTGGGCTTCGAAGGCCTTTGATAGATGTATCTATGTATTAGGAACCATTTATATAGTATGGGCCGGCTTTGTTTCCTTTCGACAATACAGGCCGCCTAACGGAGATCCAAGTACGGAACCAAGGGCAGCTCTGCTAAATTAGGATAAAGGTCCATCGGTGCCAGCGTTCCTTTCCCAACCACCGCCTGCAACACGCTTCTGATTATCTTACAAAGCAAGGCCCAGAAACAGTACTCTCCTGTTTTTTTTCTAACTCAGCATCTGGAATTGGAGGATTTTGGACAAGTTTCTCAGAAGCCTCCTCAACAACCCTCCATTATATAAAACTGAAATGTTTCTGTATCTGATTAGCCCTGCGGTTCAGGAAAGGCATAAGAACATCAGAAGAGCCCTGCTGGGTCAGACCAGTGGTCTGTCTAGTCCAGGATCCTGGCTCACATAGCTGTCAACCAGTTCCTATGGAGGGTCAACAATAGAGCAGAGAGGCAGCTGTCGCCCTTCACCTTCAACCAGACCATTGAGAAACCCCTGAAACATTCTTCAGGCTTCGAGAAACCCCAGAAGGGGCGCAATTGTGCCAAATATGGTTGGGAAGTATAGCTGTGGACACGCCCACCTGGGGCCCCTCCCTTTCCCTCCCTCTCCAAGCCCATCATTGGCCATTTCGGGAAGGGGAGGTGGGTCAACATGGCCATATATGGTCATATCACTCAATAACTTCTTAACAAAATTTTAAAAATTTGTATCTTAAAAAATTAATTTTCACCCATTCAGGAAACCCTTCCAGAGCTGTCAAGAAACTCCAGTGGTTTCATGAATCTCTAGTAGAAGTTACAGTCCAATATGGAAGCAGGTCTTCTATTTCCCTTTGGTCACCACTACAGAAGCTTTGCTCATGTGGTTAACCCTGCAGCATACTCCCGCGCACAGCAATGGGCATTACATGGCATCTCAGGTTGGGGATAGCCATCCTCAACTTCAGGTGCACCAGGCACCCAAAAAATCCAACTCACAGTGTTTCTATCATGGCTTGAGGAGCCGGTTGCAGCCTTCCTGGAGAAGATTGAGTTCAGGCTTGGCCAAACCGAGTTCTGCCTTCAAGCCTATATTCCGGAGTGGTGCGTGCATACAATAAGGAAGGGCTGTTCTAGATTTGCTCCTAAACCAGATCAGAGAATCTGGTCTGTCCCCCCCACCGCACCCGCCCACCCCATGCCGCTTGGCTGGTTTTTGCCTCAGCCGACAATTCTCTCGAGATAGCTAGCTTTTGCTTTTCGCTGAGCCATGTGAATAAACCGAGGCGATCGTCCTTTAGTCACCCCGGGAGAAGATGAGAGTGACCGGGCAAGACGATGGTGCTAGGAAAAGCTGAAGGCAGCAGGGGGAAAAAAGGAGGTGGGCGGACGCGATCAAAGAAGCCACGGCCCTGGTTTTGCGAGGCCTGAGAACGGCTGTTAAGGATGAGATGTTTTCAAAGACATTGATTCATTGGGCCGCCATAAGTGGGAAGCAATTGGATGCAATTTGGGGGTGCAATCTGAAGCCATTTTTGGTGCAACTTGAGGGAGACCCAACAGGTCATTGTGCACTTTTCACACAGGCGTATAACATCTTGGAATGTCAGTGGCATGTCACTGCTGGAAACAAAAAGCTGAGTTGCATTGGTCTTCTGCCAGCCCAGCAGAGATGATGATGATGATGATGATGATGATGATGATGTTATCCATTCAGTCGTGTCCGACCCTTGGCGATTCTATAGGAAAGTCTTCGCCATGCGCCCCTGTCTCTGACTGCTTCTTTTAATCGGTTCATGGTCATCCCTGTATCGGCTTTGATCGTGTCGAGCCAGCAGATCCTTTGGCGGCCACGTTTCCTTTTGCCCCTGACCATGCGGAGCATTAATGATTTTTCTAGCGACTTTGATCGCATGATGTGTTCAAAGTAAGTGAGCTTTAGCCATAATAGCTTCCCTTCTAATGACATAGTTGGTTTGCTCCTCTCTAAAATGATCTTGTTGGCAACTTTGGCTGTCCACGTTATTTGCAGCATTCGTCTCCAACACCCAGCAGGGATAGTTTCTTGCAATTCTGCAGCCCAGACTGAACAACAGCATCTGCTGGCAGGGGCTCGTGGGAATTGTA
Organism: Paroedura picta; assembly: GCF_049243985.1. Lineage (NCBI taxonomy): Eukaryota > Metazoa > Chordata > Lepidosauria > Squamata > Gekkonidae > Paroedura > Paroedura picta. Next base: position 8,054,967 of record NC_135383.1, on the reverse strand, counting down.
GTCCATGGACATCTGGAGGACCACAGGTTGACTACCCCTGCAGTAGAGCAGTCCAGTCAAGGGGTTCCAAAACCAGATGGGGCTCTGTCCAGGATGGAGCCCCTTCAAGGCCAACTTGGAATGCTGCAGGATTTTCCAGCCTTCCTTTCGAAGTGTTGTGTAAGCAGCTTTCGGCGCAAAGAAAAAAATGTGAAAGGCAGAGCCGCAAGGACAAGTGACAAAGGGACTTCTGTAAGGAGGTGAACGGCTTGAAACGCCGCCAGGAATTTTCGGTTGCATAAATATATTTCTGATCATTGCGGCTAAATCATCCCGATTGTCCCATAAATAAAAGGAGAAGGGGATGTTGTAGATTTCTCTACCTTTGCTTAGAACAATTGCTTTTCTTGTCTGAAAAGGACTTTGGGGGAATCATGCAGGCTTTTCTCACTCGGTCTTTGTGTGTTTCTCTCTCCCCTTCTGGCAATAGGCATGGGCGATTGTTTCCCCCCCCCCTTTGTAAATTCAGTTCTTTCTCATTTGACATTTGAAGCGTTGCTTTCAGGGAAAGGCTGCTAAGACTCCATTAGGCAAGCACTTTTTTGCTCAGGTCCTTTGGTTCATTTTGACACCAGTCCTGTCGCGGACGGATGCCACCTTTCTCTGGAGCATCCGGCTTTCCCCCACCCTGCTGCCCAAGACTCTGCAACTGAGAAAGCTGAGGGCTGGACCCAGAATCTTGTTGCTAGACCCCTATGCTACGGGCAGGGCTTTTACGGTCCATTTCATCCAGTGCATTTCCTGAACAGGAGTCACCTCCAAATGGCCCCAGCAGAGAGCTATGAAGTCCCTAGATCTAAAGCACCTCAGTCCAGAGGTCTCTCCAGAGGTCTCTCCAGAGGTCTCTCCAGAGGTCTCTCAGTCTCGGACCTCCCACTATCTGCAGCATGGAAATCACAGGACAAAACTGACAAGAGCCCCTCCTTTTTCTATCTGCAGCAAGGCAATCACAATCCCCACCGTTGCAAGGCTGTTCTTGAAGAATTAACGGAAGGAGATGCATTGGTGGTGCTTTGAACGCTTAAAAAGCACAGCACAAATGGGAAAAGAAACAGCAGATGATGACATCCCCTGAACGGGCCCTCCTCGAAATAATCCCATCCTTAAATGGGAGGAGGGAATAGAGAAACTCAGATCTTTGCCCAATGCGGGTATTGGATAATTTAACAGTTTTAACTACACCAGCTGGGTGTCATGGTTAAGAGCAGCGGCTTCCAATCTGGCGAGCTGGGTTTGATTCCCTGCTCCCCCACGTGCAGCCAGCTGGATGACCTTGGGTTAGTCACAGTCCTGATGGTGCTGTTCTCACAGAGCAGTCCTGTCAAGGCTCTCTCAGCCCCACCTCCCTCACAGGGGGCCCGTTGCGGGGAAAAGAAGGGAAGGCGATTGTAAGCCGCTTTGAGACTCCTTTGGGCATGAAACGAGGGGGGGGGATTAAAGTCAACTCTTCTTCTTCTATTTTATGTTACATTATTTTATTATTTAGGGTCATTATGATATGTTTGCTCAAAAGTTGTGAACCGTCCCAAGCTGGCAGTGCCAAGAGGAGCGGTATAGAAATTCAATTACAAATGAATCAAATGAATGAAAATGTGACGATTATTTCCAAAACCTTCACCCTCTGTGCAATTACAAAGAAGGTAGTCAAAGTGTGAGGATTCCACAGACCTCTTCCTTGCTTGGTGGATCTTGATTAGCCTCCCCCAAAGGAATTTGTGCTGTTGAATGGGAAACGGCATTTGTAAGGCTTTGAATTCAGCACCATGGAAAGATCCCAGTTTCCCCTGGTTCTTCCAGCAGAGGCACTAATGCCAGGGATAGTCAACCTGTGGTCCTCCAGTTGCTCATGGACTACAATTCCCATGAGCCCCTGCCAGCCTTTGCTGGCAGGGGCTCATGGGAATTGTAGTCCATGAACATCTGGAGGACCACAGGTTGACTACCCCTGCTAATGCAACTCTGCGACTTAGAGGTCTTGTCCCCTGAGAATGTCCATGATGGCTTACCATGTGTCCTGATGTCAACATATCACGAGTTTGCCCAGCCCCATAAGTACCTGGGAATTGGGAAAGCCATGGTGTTAGGATTCGAGCCTGCAGAGGAGGAATGGATCCAGAGAGTCACCGTAGAATGCATAGGGTTCGGGATTTGCATCTGGAGACCTGGCTTTGACTCCTTGCTCATCTAAAAAGCCCCCAGGGACAACTTCTTCAGTCCAACCTGCCTCGCAGGATTGTTCTGCGATTCACATTGCAAGTGTGCAGTGGCTACTTTGGTCAAGAGAGGTTACAGACAGGATCGGAAAAAGCAGGGACCCGTTCTCAAGAGCAGCCCTGTGTGAAATGTTGTGTTGTTCCACCCCAAAATGAAGAATTTATTGACTGTATCACTGCCCGTCTCTACTTCCCACTGAGGATGCAAGGGGAGGATGCCACCGTTCTCCTCTCCTCCCTTTCATTCTCGCAACCACCTTGGGATGTGCACAAATACCCAGGGCTGACTCAGACTGTGGGTCCATCAAGGTCAATATCTACTCAGATTGGAAGCAGCTCTCCAGGTTTTTCAGGCAGAGCTCTTTCACATCATAGACCACCTTGTCCTTACAAGTGGAGACGCTGGAGGTAGAACCTGGGACCTTCTGCATGCTAAGCAGATGCCCAACCAAAGAGCCATGTCCATACCTCAAGGTAAATTATGCTGAAAGTCTGTGATGGGCCCAAGTTCATTCAGGTAGCAGCCAAGGTATAGCGTGTATTAGAACCCGGGTCTTCTGGATTTTAGATCAGTGGTCTAAATATTCCCTCACATTGGACTGGGTCCTAGTGCTCTTCCAACCATTTCACAGTGTCTCTCCAATGGAAAGTTCTTGCAATTTGCCAGCGGTTCCAAAACTTCATTTTTAGGCTGGGGAAAAGGTTGCTGCCAGGAAAAGGATTAATACATATTACAATATTTCCCTCCTAAATAAATGCATGGGTTTTTCCCCTCTTGCTTTCTGGCTTTACAATCATTTCCTCTCAACGCCTTGCTGCAGGAATCAAACATTGTTTGTCGAGCGGTTTCCCAGCCGTTCGGCGCTCCATGCAGAAAGGCAGCAAAGAAATGGGATTTTTCAAAGCTCCGAGCCCTTTAAGAGCTAATGAGCTCGGATGGTTGTTGGAATATATGAGTTTTCTGTTGCGCGGCTCTGGCTGCAGGGCTATTTGGTTCTCATCAACTCTGATTTTCCTTGCCTACATGTTCTTAAACTCTGGTTTATTGCAAAACTCGGCTCAGCTGCTCCTCTGGATATTGTTGTTGTGATTGTTGAGGTGCCAGGAGCCATCGAGAGAGCTCCGCTGCTCCGCTTTTTTGGAGAGAGCTTCCTCTCGCAAGCAAGAACGTCGCTGTTTATTACGACACCTGCCCACCGCCCGTTCCCTCTCTGGGTGACTCAACAAGAAGATGCAGGAGGTGGTGCGGAAAGAAAGAACTGGAACGCACAGCGACACAACAGTTGGGTTGCAGAGAAAGCGGGCAAGGAGCACAGAAAGGGGGAAAGGGTAATGCAAGCAAGCAGGAACAGCATATGCTGGTCCACTCAGCCCGGGATGTCATTACTGCTCTAGCCAGATGCCTCATTAGCAGGGAATGGAGGCTGCCTTCTATCACAGGGGTCCCCAGCAGAGTGCCCATGGGTACCATAAGCCAGCCTGCTGATACCTTTCCTGATAGCCACCAAGAGTTTTCAGAAAAGTGGGTGGGCTAAGTCGAGCTTTTGCCCAGCAGGGCTTCTGATTGGTTGCGCAGATTTAAAAGCCAACTTCTGCCTGACGTATTAAAGACATGATTAAAGTGGTAGATAACCTTGCTTCCTGTCATTGTGTGGTTGGCTCCACCTCCTTCAGCAGCCATTTTGAGACTGGCTTTGCCTCTTGGGGCAAATATATCGTGCTTGCACCCACTGACCATTCACGGATAAGAAACAGTGAACAACCATAGGGGGAAAGGATGAGTTTTGCTCAATATTTTAGGATCTCTGAAAGCTTCCCCCCTTCCTCTCCAAAATGCTTACATGGCTACATTTGATGCTGCCCTTGTAACATCTGACATCAGTTACTATGAATATTACAAATACCCAAACAGCTTCCGAGACAGCATGCTTTATAATCTCCCCAACACAGGCCAGGAGCTGGCTGGGCACCAAACCTACATAGAGTGCGTTTTGTCTGAAAATTCCCAGTGACTTGACATTTTGGTGTCCTTTGCCCTGCTCTGACCCTTTGTGCATTCCGAAAGTAGATTCAGGTCAGAGCACATGAGAACCATCCAAATGTTCCACTCCCTGAGAGAGTGCTGGGCTTCAACGGCAGGTCAGGTTACCGAGCAATCGATGCCTTTTTCAGGATTTTCCGGCGAGACGTGGAAACAAATCATTTTCTCAGACTTTGGAGCACCTGGAGCTCTGGAAGGTCTTCGGGTGAGGGCCAGGGCCAGAGAGAGGTCACACACAACTTCTTCTGATCACTTGACCACAGATCCGTGGGACTGCATAACGGTGGAGGCAACGGACAGATTTTTCTTGTATGTGGTATGAGAACCATTCTATGGTGCATTACAAAGAATGATTTCAGGCAAGCAGACATGCTGGTCTGCAACAGAAGAGCAAGATGTGAGTCCAGAGCATCTGAAAGATCAACAAGGTTTCTAGGGTGTAAGCTTTTGAGTGTCAAAGCTTCCTTCATCTTGCTGATCTTCAGCAGTGGAATGAACTGAGAATTGTAAGCCTCTTTGAGATCGATAAGGAAGAAGGGTAGCTAATAAGAGTATTAAAGTAATAAACTGAACAGCAAGTTGGACAACATCTAGATAAGGAATTTCTGATCAGGAGCAGCAAGTAAGGAATGTTGAGGGAAGCCTTAAAAAATGAGCAATATGTGAGGAAAGTTGAGGGAAGCCTAGAAAAATATGTAATAATTAAGGAATGTTAAGTGTGTAATAAGTGAGGGATGATGAGGGAAGCCTCAAAAATGTGTAATAGGAATGTTGAGGGAAGCCTCAAAAATGTGTAATAACTGAGGGATGTTGAGGGAACGCCTCAAAAATGTGTAATAACTGAGGGATGTTGAGGGAACGCCTCAAAAATGTGTAATAACTGAGGGATGTTGAGGGAATGCCTCAAAAATGTGTAATAACTGAGGGATGTTGAGGGAACGCCTCAAAAATGTGTAATAACTGAGGGATGTTGAGGGAAAACTCAAAAACACTTAACAAGACAAATGAGATGTTACAGACAACCCCCAAGAAAACCAAGGTTTCTTCCATAATTCCCAGCCTTGCTTCCAAATGGAGGTGAATCTGAGGCTAGATTTCAAATGTTCAAAACCAGCTCTTTCTCTGTCACACCAAATCAACAGAAAGGCTCCAAATGAATCATACCAGTTATGCTACGAAAACTGCTGGTCCTCTCATTAAAGTCAAGGCAGGATATTTATTGCAGGCTCACAAGAACAAAGGTGTTCATTTGCCAAAGTGTTTAAAGCACATGGGGAAGGCTGTGAAAGCTTGTCAACTCTTCACTGAATTTCTTGGGCAGGTAATGGCTCTCCCCTGTCGGAACGAGATCTATGACCAGGAGAGATTGCCTCCTGCTGCCACAGTAGATCTCTCCGTACACCCTTCAAGAGAGGTTAGTCCCTTCAAAGCTCTCTGCAGGCATGGCCCAAGTTACCTTTTGGGCCTTATTTCCCATGATGCACTGGGCCACAATTTCGATTCTACTAGATCTTTAGTTAATCCTCTCAGAATTACAATTAATCTCCAGGCAACACGAGTCAGTTGCCTGGGAAGAAGAGCTGTATTTTTCTCTTTTTTTGTACTCCACTTTTTACTCCCTCAAGGAGTCTCAAAACAGCCTACAATCGCCTTCCCTTTCCTCTCCCCACAACAGACACCCTGTGAGGGAGGTGAGGTTGAGAGAGCCCTGATATTACAGAAGAAGAAGAAGAGTTGGTTCTTATATGCCGCTTTTCTCTACCCAAAGGAGTCTCAAAGCAGCTTACATTCGCCGTCCCTTTCCTCTCCCTGCAACAGACACCCTGTGAGGGAGGTGAGGCTGGGAGAGCCCTGAGAGAACTGGGTCTGGCCCAAAGTCACCCAGCTGGCTGCAAATGGAGGAGGAGTGGCTTTCCAAATTAGAGGCCATCACTCTTAACCACAACACCAACCTGTCTCTTCAGAGGGCAGACTCTATGGCATCAGGTCTCCACGGAGCTCCTTCCCCTCCCCAGGGACTCCCCCCTTACCCTTGAGTTTCCCAAGCTGGAGTTGGTGACCCTGATCTTGTGCTTGCTCTCTCTTCTTTTGCTCTCTGGGTCGGAAGCAGATTACACAACATCAGCATGAGGGACACCTGTCTCTTCCTGAAGGCCAACCTATTTCTCCAAGCGCGAAACCCCTCACGAGAATAGAGCCCTCAAGTTCCACCCAACACCACCTTTTAGGACCGGCTGTAGCCATGTCTGGCCGATCCCCTTTTTCTCTTTGTGATCTCCCCTTGTTAATATTTCACAAAGCCATTCGCTCTCCTAATAGCTAACGGTTGCCTCCGGCTTTGGGGCTGCGTAATTTGCTTCTCTGTCCACTTCTCCCTCCTCATCTGTGTTACACGCAGGCCCTGAGCAACCTGTGAAAGGGGAAGTTTTCTAGAAAATTTAAGGCTAGAACACGATGTAGCACCGCGCCTGACAACAGCAATCCGAGGTTCTCTCTTCCTGTCACATCCAGTCCTGAGAAATGTGTGACCCCACTCCTACACTTCTTCGGGTGCCATTTGTACAAGAGGAACTTGCAAAGACGTCGTAGGGTGGGAAAACTTTGGGTAGCAAAAAGCAAGGTACAAAAACAAATTATTATTATTATTGCTGCTGTTGCTGCAGCCGTTACTACTACATCAAACTCCCCAAAATGAGAGAAATTGATGAGATTCGTCCGTGTTCTAAAAAACAGATGATACCCTTTGCTACTTGTGGCGCAGAGTGGTAAGGCAGCCGTCTGAAAGCTTTGCCCATGAGGCTGGGAGTTCAATCCCAGCAGCCGGCTCAAGGTTGACTCAGCCTCCCATCCTTCCGAGGTCGGTAAAATGAGTACCCAGCTTGCTGGGGGGTAAACGGTAATGACTGGGGAAGGCACTGGCAAACCACCCCGTATTGAGTCTGCCATGAAAACGCTGGAGGGCGTCACCCCAAGGGTCAGAAATGACTCGGTGCTTGCACAGGGGATACCTTGACCTTTACCCTTTGCTACACAGTTATCCCTTTTATACTTATGCCAAGGTAAGTATTCCAAGTTCATATGATTAATCAATGACGTTTGCTTCCATTGACCCAAATATTCCCCTTCCCCTGCAGTGTGTTCTGGCTTCTCCAGAGGACACAGACCTCTCTTCACACACGGTGCCGCCCGATGGCCTCCTTTTCTCCCTGCCCCTCGTGTCATTCAGAGAAGGCAACACAAAAATAAGGGGGTGGATCAGCATGCGCGTTTTCTTGGTTCTGATAGCCGCTATCTGATCGGGACGCAACGCGGCGGGACCGGCTGTGATGAACTGGCTCTCGCCTGCCCTGTAATTTCACAGCGGTCTGGCTTTCTGGGCCTCTAATCCGAGCATCCTTGCGTTCTGTGCTTCCTTGTTCCATTAAAAGCTCTGCCTCTTGGAAGCCCTCGGACAGGAGGAGATGAGGACGGCTGTCATGTCCCTCCTGAACAGCACTTTGCTTGGAGCTGCGGCTGCTTAAATTTTAAGCATGCTGCTCTGCTTTCTGTGTGCAATGTTGTGGTCTGATATTCTGCAAGCAGGGCTAGTCAGGGCTCCTCAAGCGGTCATGTCCTCAGGCTTGGATCAGGAGGCCTGAGCATCAACCAGAGCTGGAGGCAAGGAGCTGGACCAGGGAGTCTGGCTTACGCCTAGTGGACCAGTCATTCAAGAAAACTCCCCCTCTTAGCCCATGGCTGAAACAAAGGGAGAGGACAGCAGCTCCACCTATTCTCTGGAAGCAGCCCCTGGCATTCCTCCAGCCAGAGTTATCTAGCTCAGGAGGCGGAACATGAATTGTCAGCCTGGCATGGCATCCTTGCCAGACTCTCTTGGCCGGAGCCCTCTGCCTTTGTCAGGTTAGGGTTGTCAGCCTCTTGGTGGCACTGGAGATGTCCTGCTATTACAGCTTATCTCCAGAGGGCCAAGAGATTGGGGAGGGAAAGGGTATAACTCCATAGCACAGCAGTGACCAAACTGGCTGGCAGGAGCTCATGGGAATTGTAGCCTAGAGACATCTGGAGAGACAGAGTTTGGCTACCCCTGCCGTACAGCTTTCCTTCCAAAACACCCATTTTGTCCAGGGGAATGGATCTCTGGAGATGAGACCTAATTCTGGGAGCTCTCCAGCTGCCACCTGGAGAACAGCTACTTTATTTAAAAAAACAACACTTCCAAGTTTGTTTGTTTTTTCATTCTTGCTCCAGCTGCTCATGTTCCTCTCCACGGAGCCTCAGATAGTCTTCATAAGACCTCAGTGCAGTGGCATCATCCCTTTGCCCATTGTGGTCAGTCTGGGCCACTTGCCTATAGACAGCACGGGCCTTTTGCAATACCTGGTCCTTTCAACTGGAGACCCTGGGGATTGAACTTGAGGCCTGCTGCATGCCAAGCTGGTGCGTCATAGCTGAGCCACAGACTCTTCCTCGATCCATTGTCTTTTGCTGCTTTCTTTTTGCCATCGAGTCCCAGCTGATTTACGGTGACCCCGTAGGTTTTTCAAGACAAAAAACGTTCAGAGATGGTTGGCCATTGGTCTGCCCCCGTGGAAGGACCCTGGTGTTCCTTGGAGATCTCTCAGTTTGGTGAGCCAGTTTGGTGTAGTGGTTAGGAGTGCGGACTTCTAATCTGGCATGCCAGGTTCGATTCTGCACTCCCCCACATGCAGCCAGCTGGGTGACCTTGGGCTTGCCACAGCACTGATAAAACTGTTCTGACGGAGCAATAATATCAGGGCTCTCTTAGCCTCACCCACCCCACAGGGTGTCTGTTGCGGGGAGAGGAAAGGGAAGGAGATTGTAAGCCGCTTTGAGCCTCCTTCAGGTAGGGAAAAGCGGCATATAAGAACCAACTCTTCTTCTTCTTCTTCTTCTTCATCCAAATCCTAACCACGGCTGACCCTGCTTAGCTTCGGAGATCTGATGTGTCTGGGCTTGCCTTGGCTATCCAGGCAGGTAATTATGAACTTTGGCCTGGTTACTGAGGCAAATTATAAGCTCTGCAGTTGAGCAGAGAGCCTCTCCAAGAGGCCCAGCATGACTTCCGCACTCATGCGCACTTCACACTCAGTGGAGCTGGGGGATGTTTTGCAGTCAAGCATCCAGAGACTGAAAATCAAGCAGGAAATGAAGCAGGTCCCCTGCTGCTAAAGATGAAATATGGAGGACTCACCACCCAGGTCCCTGAGGTCCAAATCCAGCTTTCCAGCTGCTGAACCCCAAGAGTTAAATACATTTCCCTCTCCTTTTTTCCCCAAAAAAGGGTCGGCAGAAATCAAGCAGAACATCATTTCACCTGCCAGAGAGCCAGAATAAATCAGATTTCGGAGAGGGCGGGGAGTGAATTACATTCAGAGAAAGCCGAGTAATAAAAATGATGTTTAAATGTGACTGGGGAAAGTAATTACATTTCCTTTGGTGGTTTTTACCCTTTTCGGTTCCCTTTGGGGGACAGAATAGTAGAAAAAAAAGACAGTGCGGGAGAGGAGAGAAATGAAAACCGGAGTGGTTAAAACTTCCTCGCCTCAAATTGCTAACAAATGAAACGCGGGGAAGAAGCATTTGGAGGAACAAATCTGTTTTCAAACGACGTTGATTGATGGCTGACCCCGCAAAAGGGCCCCTGCACCTCTGCAGGACTGGCCCATTTCACGGAAGGAAAAGCAAAGCTGAGGCCAGGCGGTCGAGCAGGCAGCTGTGTGGGGAGAGAGCAGCAGTACCGCCAAGGTCCTTCGTGTCTCTGCAGTCAAAGGTGAGCACAGGTGACTTGGAGAGCCAATGGAGAGCCAATTCAATGGCAGGGTGGCCCAACGAGGCAGAAGATGAAGAAGGAAAAGGTTGCTGCACTGGAAGGATGGCACTGAAAGCAACGGGATAGAGTCTACCTTCCAGGGCAGCCATTTTTCTCCAGGTGGACAGATCTCTGTCACTAGAGAGGAGCTCTAGTGTAATTCCAGGAGACCTCCTGGTGGCAGGCAGGCAGGCAAGATAGGCAGGCAGGCAGGCAGGCAGGCAGACTGACTGACTGATAGATGATAGGTAGGTAGATGGATGGATGGATGGAAGGATGGATGGATAGATTAGATAGATAGATAAGATAGAGAGAGAGAGAGAGAGAGAGAGAGACAGACAGACAGGCAGGCAGACAGACACATAGACAAGTAGGTAAATAGGTAGATAGGCAGGCAGACAGATAGATGATAGATAATGATAGATAGAACCAAGACCTTGAACTGGATCCAGAATTCAACCGGGAGCCAGCCGTTTCTACATCACCAGTGAGGAAGCAACACTGAGGGTGAGGGTGGAGTCCATGAATAGAAGAACATCTAGCAAGAGCACAAAAACCAAATTGTCATAACAAGGAGGTTTTTCTCAAGAATATAGAATCGTAGACTCATAGAAGGAGGTTTTTCTCAAGAATATAGAATCGTAGACACATAGAAGGAGTTTTTTCTCAAGAATATTCTTGGAAGAACTGTGAGGAGCTCCCATTCAGCTTTACGCTGGATCGAGAAGTGCATTTCCGGCCGAAGTTTTGACTCCTGGTTTAGATTTGCCAGAGAAGATGTCTAGGCCCTGGAAGAATGGCTGTAGCCGTGGGGAATCCAGCTAAGACAGCTGCCCAGGGGTCATGCTGCAGGAACGGGTTTGCAGCTCCGAGCCTGGAAGATTATGTTACATAAGGAGAAGGGATGAGGGGGGGAAAGAGATATCAAGGACTAGTCAAAAAGTAAATAGGATACTTTGGCACTGCTGCACAAATTAATACTGGGGGAAAAACAGATGGGTTTTGATGAGATTAGACAAGATGGTTTGGCACGGAAAGCATGTTAAAAAAAATAATATTGTGAGACATTCCAGAAGGTGCATTGCAGTGGGATGGAGACACAGCCTCGGTTTTTCTCTAGGAGAATATATCATGGGCAGGCTGAAGGCGGTGCGGTTTGCAGAAGGGCTGGCAGGACGTGCAAATGAACGCGCCGGGGCTCAAGTCCCAACCTGACCCTTATGGATTCCATCAGTCCTGTCGATTTGGTGAACTGTTGGGTTCTCCTATTCTGGGACTGCAATCAGGGCAGGTAGTGCCAGGAATACAAGCCTGGAAATAAACAGTAGAGCCAGTTTAGTTGGAGTTGCCAAACTCCAGGGGGTGGCTGATCTCTCGGAATTCTGACTGAGAACAGAGACCAGTTCCCCTGGAGAAAATGGCTGCTTTGTAACATAGACTCTATTGTGGCCTTCCAGCTGTCCATGGACTACAATTCCCATGAGCACCTTTCAGGAGTTATACTTTTCAGGGGCTCGTGGGAATTGTAGTCCATGGACGGCTGGAGGGCCACAATTGCCCACCCCTGTAGAGATTTCCAAGGAGAGAGGGGGGTGATTTTCAACCATTTACCCTCTAACTTGGGGGACCTCCCCCTCCAACTGTGGGCCTCCAGCTTCCTCCCATCTGTTCCTTGGGTGGGGCCCTCTTGCTTCCAGGAACAGCATTTCGGGGGGCATTTGGGGATTATCCCAGGAATGTGGAGGCAAGGAATCAGTCCTCCGTGGATAGAAATCTCTTCCATCTGCTGAAATTATCTGTAGGAGCAGGAAGACCAGTCTGACTCATAGCTATCAGCATCGGCATCATTACAATATCAAAAAGCATGACTCTTTCCATAAGGATACAACCCAGGTCTCTGCCCCGGTGACTCTGCAATTGCTTCTCGGCCTTTTGGCTAAGATCAAGTGTGGCATTTGCAATCTACCTTTTGGTTGTCGGGGTGGGGAACAGAACAGAAGGAGCAGGAAAGGAAATGACGTGGACACGTTGACTATAAGATGGCAAGAGGTTCAGACCAGGGATTCTGACCTGCTGCCTTATTCTCTGCATGGCCTTGACTGAGGAGGGAGGCCTGCATCTGACCTCATCACCACCACAGGCAGCCTCAATATGGCATCGCAGCCATCTTTGACAAGCAGCCCGCAGCTAAAAGTGATTTCCAGCATCTCACGTTTCCAGTTGGTTATGCCATATTCAAGACATTTACCCTCCTTTTGGACTCAAGTCTCCAACTATGGGTCCTACAGCTCCCTAGATCAGGGGTTCTCAGTATGGAGCCTTGTGATGGATTCCCAGCCCCCCATCTTCAGTCTGTTGTTGTTTATGTTGGACCTACAGGGATCTTTTTAAAGGCTGTTTCTCCTGCCAGTAGGTTCCGTTCCACAGTCATGGGTGCGTTTTTTTGAATCTCTGAGGGAGGCAGTTGGCAGTTGGAAGCCGGGCTCTCTGAGGAAAGGTCAGCGCTGTCCTGGACTGAAAGGAAATAATAATACTATTTATTTATTTATTTATTTTAGATTTATATCCCGCCTCTCCCGACAATGTCGACTCGAGGCGGCTTACAGATTAAAACAAGAAAACGACGCCCCATAAAACCCCATACAATGTTAAAATTAGCGTATCCCGACAACCCTGCAGTTAACAAATTTTAAACATCAGGATGGCGGTAAAACTTAAAAAAAAAAACAACCCACAACTTCACTGCAACAACTTCAAGCCACAAACGTGGATCTAGATGGTATACATGCAGGTTATTGATCGTCTTTGCTTCACGTGTAACTCTCAGCATTTAACATAGAGTGGGACCCCCAGATTGTAACTCCGGGCATCACCACTCCTGGCCTCAACCAAATGTCTGGCGGAAGAGCTCAGTAGTAGTAGTAGTAGTAGTAGTAGTAGTAGTAGTAGTAGTAGTAAATCTTCCTGGATTGAGGAGGTGAGGGAAAGAAAGGTTTTAGGAGCAAGGCTCTGGGATAGAACAGGTTTTCTATTTTCTTTCCCTGAGGTAACGCTTACACTGTTACTTCACCCATGTACATAATCCCTTTTCCTCCGCCTGGTCTTGGGGTTTTTGGTTCAATAAATCAACGGTCATGGTGGTTTTGGCCTACTGCTCCTGCTGTGTTTTTTTAGTGACTAAATCCGGATAGTTGATGGCTGGGCAACTAGGCAAAAGGAGGAGGGGGAATATAACCGCTTCTGTTCGCCCAAGCATGGGTAAGACGCCTCCTGGTTTAAAAAAAGAGGATCTTACCGGTGACACTTTTCTTGATGGCCCCCAAGTGTCCTTTGAAAGTAAGTGGGCCAAATGAGTCCATTGTAGACCTGATCTGTGCAGTTTTTTTTTCAAAAGGTTACTTTGGCAGCACTTTCCCATATTAAACCAATTTGCTCAGCCTGTTCGACAGGGCTTTTGCTTGAAGTGTTGAAGCATTGCTATTAGAGTTTCACATAGCCTCACTCCCTGGTCTTTTGAGAAGAGAGCTGGTGTTTTGAATCCTGTTTTCTCTACAGGAAGGAGTCTCAAAGGGGCTTACATTCGCCTTCCCTTTCCTCTTCCCCCAACAGACACCCTGTAAGAGAAGTGAGACTGAGAGAGCCCTGATATTACTGCTTGGCCTGAAGATCCAAGTTCACCCGGCTGGCTGCATGCGGAGGAGCGGGGAATGAAACCCAGCTCGCCAGATTAGAGGTCGCCTCTTTTAACCACAACACCAGGCTGGCTCCACCTCTTATGGCCACCATCTTGTCATTGCATTCACTACCCTGTGCCAGAAAGGCTCCTGCAGGCTCGGAAAGGTTGGGACCCTGCTCTAAATACTAGCCAGACAACCAGCAGTGGGCTCCTTCCTCAAACCACGAACACTCACAGCCTGACCATCCATTGACTTCAAAAATGGGAAACCGTCCCTGCTGAAAACTCCTATTGGCTCCCATTTGTATTCCATAGACCGTCCTGGATCCAATGCATTTGCCAAGTTTGCAGCCCTAATTTCTCGTTGAAGGGTTTCTTTCCCCCCCCCCCTTCCCTCCTTCACGGGGCTGTTGAGACAGCTGCTGAGTGAAAAGCCAGGAGAGCTGCTTGTAACCTCAATTACCCACGGATAATGAGGCCCAGCACACCTTTCAGGTGCGCGGCTCCATTCCGCATGCTCAGCGTTAAAAGGAGCCAATTTGTTTCCATTACAAAGTAGACAATCGGGTCTTCGGTCCCAGGAACGTTTCTAGAACTCGGCTTCTCCTTGAAGGGCGACACACGTCAGCCGTTCTCCTCGTCTGCTGATGGGTCAAATTGCATCGTGGGACTCTCGTTGTCCTTACCTGGCAGAAAAGCTTCTACAAATCCCAGACTAGATGTTTCAGGTGATATTTGGGTTGCCGCCGAAAGAGTCTGTCTCCTTCCTCACCCCCACCCTGTTCACTGTGCATATTAGGGAATATGCCCTCACCTGGATAGCCCAGGCAAGCACGATCCTGATTGATCTCGGAAGCTACATAGGGCCGACCCTAGTTAGGATTTGGATGGAAGACCTGTGAGGATTGGAGTAAGAGTTCCTCCAAGGAATGATGCAGAGGCAGGAAATGTCAAACCACCTCCAGATGTCCCTTGCCTGGTTGCCAGACAATTCTTGGATCACCTTATTGTTGTTAGGTGCAAAGTCGTGTCCGACCCATCGTGACCCCATGGACAATGATCCTCTGGGCCTTCCTGTCCTCTACCATTCCCCGGAGTCCTTTTAAGTTTGGATCACCTGGCTACACTAAAAACACCATACAGCAGTTCCACGGGGCCTGCAAGACAGGCCTATGGTTGAGGCCCCAAAATCGACCAATGCACTGGTTTCCCTTTGCCTCTGTACAGACAGCGGTAGACAAAGGAGGGCTGGTTTTTCTACCCCACTTTTCACTGCTGAAGGAGTCTCAAAGCAGCTGACAAGTGCCTTCTCTTCCTCTCCCCACAACAAGACAGCCTGTGAGGTAGGTAGTGCTGAGAGAGCTCTGAGAGAACTGTGGGTGGCCCAAGATCACCCAGCTAGCTGCATGTGGATAAGTGGAAAAATCAAACCCAGTTCTCCAGTTTAGGGTCCGCTGCTCTCTTAACCACTGCATCAAGCTGGGTCTCAACCAAACTGGCTCCAAAGGAAGCTCCGCAGGTAGTCAAAAACGTGTAGGCTTCCTTCACCCTTGCTCCAGTTCCTTGACCAGTATCTGGGGGAGCTGGGGAACTCTCAAAGAGATTATGGCACTCTCTACAATTTGGGCTGCAAGATTGCTCTGTGGGAGAAAAGAGCCAGGGTCTTGGGGCTCCTGGGCAGGCGCTGCTGTGACAATGAACGCTAGAGACCATACATTTTCTGCTGGAAACCCCCCCCCCAAAAAAAAAAACAAAGTGATTTGCAATTCCATTTTCCTACTACGCAGACTTGCTGTGGTCTGGCAAAAGCTGAGGTGAGGGAGGTCACTCGCCCCAGCTAATATTTTGCATTTGCGAAGTGCTTTTGAATGCAAAATATTCTCTGTGAGGCAGGTTTGCCCAGCTTGCAAACAGCAGAAGATCTTTGTGGGTGAGGCTAGAGGTCTCTCTGGTTCAGCATTCTGCTCTCCGCGATGGAGCCTGGATCTCACAGTTGCTATGAGGAATCCCCTTCATGCCTCTGTACTCCGTTTCTTCCTGAAATCCAACCATCTGCCCCTTTCCTCCTTTTTAGAAATTCGGAGTCCGTTTGTAATCCCTTCTGGTTTGAGCAAAGAGGAAAGTCAAAGAGAGGAGGGGCAGGAAGGGAGATTCTGCAACTTTTCGTGATTTCGCTCTGTCAATGCTCAGAGGCATGCAATGTATACTCAGCCCTCCCCGCCTTCTTGCATCAGTGCCACCTTGTGGCGTGCCACATACAAACAAATGAAAGGACTCAAGTTCCAAAAAAGAGAAAACGAGGAGGGACGGGGAATGAGAGGAAACATGGAAGATGTTCCTGACAGAGCTGTTTCTCAGTGGAACAGGCTTCCTCGGGAGGTGGTGGGTTCTCCATCTTTGGAGATTTTTAAACAGAGGCTGGATATCCATCTGACGGAGAGGCTGATTCTGTGAAGGCTTAAGGGGGTGGCAGATGGCAGTGGATGAGTGAGAGGGTTGTGGGTGTCCTGCATAGTGCAGGGGGTTGGACTAGATGACCCGTGAGGTCCCTTCCAACTCTATTATTCTATGATTCTACGATAAGGGACACATCTTTTAAAAAGTAAATGGGGGGGATCCTCCCTCCACCCCAATAAAACCGTTACCAAATTGCCAATGAGAGAATTTACCCTGTAGATCCTGAAAGCTGCAGCAAATGCCTGGCTCAGATGAAATAAGAAGAATCAGTGGCTACATCTTAAAAAATGACATTAGGAATTCCCTTCCCTCATAACAGTCTTAACTAGATGTGACTGGAAATTCACAAGGAGTGCATCGAAAAGACAGTCTTGTCAATATGCAGCATCTCCCATCTGTGATCAATAAGATCCTGTTGAATTATCAAACTTTGGATGATGGGGTGCAGGAAAAGGTTGCTACCTTTTGACCCTCCCTCCGAAGAAACCGTATGGTGGCCTAGAGGGACCACTGGCCCGATCCAGTGGGACTCTTGGCGTAGTGGTTAAGAGTGGTGGCGGCTTCGAATCTGACAAGCCAGCTTTGATTCCCTGCTCCTTCACAGGCAGCCAGCTGAGCAACCTTGGGCTAGTCACAGTCCTGTTAGAAGCTGCTCTCACAGCGCAGAGCTATCTCAGCCCCACTTCTCAGAGTGTCTGTTGTGGGGAGAGGAAGGGACGGTGCTTTGAGATACCTTTAAGCCGTGAAAAGTGGGGCATCAAAACCTTCTTGTTGTTACATTTATGAAGGCTGCTTATTTTTTTTTAATTTCCTCTGTTTTCTTTCAGTTATCGATGCTGTAAACATCACCTTTTTCACATTCTGTAATCTTGAATCTCAACCGGAGAGGCAGCATATAGATGATGTCAATCCACCAGTCAATTGGTTTGGGGAACTTATAGGACAGTGCCACTACACTGGGAGGGAAGGTGGCCTGGTATCACCCAGTCTTGGCAGATCTCAGAACTTGGATGGGAGACCAACTGGGAAGGCTCTGCAGAGGAAGGCCATGACCAACCATTCCTGCTTCTCTTGTGTCTTGAAAGCTCCTTGCTGGGGTAGCCATAAGTCTGCTGTGATTTGACCCCGGTTTGCACAAGCAGAATTACATTATGGATTCTATAAGAATAATCAAACTTCACCCTTCACCTTATAAACTTGCACGTTTAAACGGCTTGTTTGGGGTAAGACTGGAAGGGCGAGAGAACTAAATATGAATGAGGATTTTTTTTAAAAAGAAAGAAAATTACGATGTCTCTAAAGGTAACCCAAATACCATCCTAAATTAATAAGCTACACCTACAGTTACGCTTTCAAGAATGACCTTCCACTTGTAGTTAATGATTTTTTTAAGGTTAACTTTTTTTTTTTGCACTAGCTGAGCCATATATTATTTAATTGATGGCAGAATTACTGTGTTCCTATAAATTAAGTCTGAAAGAGACATTTGTTAACTGTTCTGACTTGGAATATTGTAGCTGTAATTTCTCTCTCTCTCTCTTTCCTGTCTTCTTGTCCAAGGTCAGTTCAGCTTTCAGTTGTGTGTCCCGATGGATCCGCAAGTAGGGTACGGGCATCCACAGCAATCTTGTACGTAATTTGCTTTTTAATTTATCATTTCTCTTGGATTTACAAGGGGATAACAAGCTTTTAACAGCCATTTCGGACCGATGCATCTTGACCTACAAAACTGACTGGGATAGAATCTTGAAGATCTGTGCTGATTTATGACAAGCGATGGTCCTTAGTGGAAGGGGTTTCAATGGTCAGCAATTAATGGCCTGACACTGGTAATTTTACCATCCATCACTAATTACAAACACTTGCTATGTGTTTGGTTCACAAAATTGGGGTCTGTGCCTTCAAGAGGAGCTACTAGACCTAGCTTAATTCTGTGTCAAAGAAAGGCAAAGCTCAGATTCTGAAATCTGGACACACTTCAGCTTTAAAAAAAACGTTGCTTGTTTACATTGCCCTCACTTGCCTTCACTCTCACTTTGCCCTCAATGACATTATCATGTTGCAGAACATGGCGTCTGTGTAGTTCCATGATGTCATACATTCACTGGGAAATACTTGACTGGGCTAGTGATGTAATGTTTAAGAGGGGCAGTTTCTACTCTGGAGAAAGGCAGGTTTGATTCCCTGTTCCTTAACAGTTTATTTACCGTTTAATTTACTATTAACAGATTATTTACCACTTACTTATTTTCTGTTAACAGCTAATTTAAAGACATTTTACCATTATTTTGAATTGCTTTAATTCTATTTTAATTTATTAAAAATAGATTGTATATGCACTGCCCAGAACTGGTTCTGGGATAGGCGGTATAGAAATATAATAAGCTAAACTAACTAAACTTGTTCTCCTCAGAGTCGTCCCCTCTTCGCAAATCTCTAGAAGTTTCCCAGCCTTGGTCTAGGAACCCTAGCCTTCTGTTCCCCATGGGTGGCCAGGGGGACCCTACCAGTCTCTGAGGCCCACACACACACACACACACACACACACACACACACACACACACACCTTCAGTTCTACTCCATTGATCTGGGCTCTCTCTCCCTCCGTGCTCCTGAAATGACCTTTCCAGAAACAACTCCTTCTCTGGGTTTGCCCTACAACTCCCTCCCGCCAACAACTGAACCCCAAGTGTGGACTGTGGATTGACAATCTCCGCCCCCCTAGTCTTTCCCCTACCTTGATATTCCCGGAACGTTTTGTGTACACAAAAGTATGTGAAAATGAATGAATTTAATCAACTCTCTCCCCGCCTCCCATTGTTAATAATCATAATGTCAAGGCGATATTAAGTCCGTTAATTTTCCCCCTCCGTTTCCCCCCCCTCCATCCCTCGTCTTCCATTTTCTTTTTTCTTTTTTTGTTTTCACACAGTTGTGCTGTAATTTTCGGTTTAATTAGTTTCTGTGGTTTTGATGACAACAGGTTTACATTTATCTTCTTTTTTAATATGCCTAATTGTTTATCCTTCATTCAGTAATATCTCATTAATTTTATAGCCCTCCTGCTCTCGGTCTCTCTGTGTCTCTCCCCTCAGCATCAGAGGAATTAATTTCTGCGCTATCTGGTGGGCTTGAAATTTGGAAAACACCTTTCCTGGCTCTCTGGCTTCTGAAAAACCCAGCTTGATCCTGCCCACCCCCTGGTGTGCTCCGTGTGAGTAAGTAATTGTTGCACAATAATCATATTGGTGCTCTCCACCCTGGACTCCTTAAAACACGGAGCCAAACCTGGTCTAGACTTTCCATTTTCAGTATTTTGGACGCAAGCAGAGATCTGGCTCACATGCATTTGCACTTCCAGTGCTGTCCAAACTGAGCTACATCCTTCTAAGTTGATTGAATGCCATGGGCTGAGAACAGCATTTATTTATTATCTATCATGTAACACATGGGTGTATAATGTAGCCAAGAGATCTGCCTCTGCTTAAGTATTTGAAAGGTTGTCACTTTGAGGAGGGCAGGATGCGGTTTCCGTTGGCTGCAGAGGAGAGGACGCGCAGTAATGAGTTTAAACTACGATATAGGCTAGATATCAGGAAAACATTTTTCACAGAGTAGTTCAGCAGTGGAATAGGCTGCCTAAGGAGGTGGTGAGCTCCCCCTCACTGGCAGTCTTCAAGGTTGGATACACACTTTTCTTGGATGCTTTGGGCTGATCCTGCGTTGAGCAGGGGGTTGGACTAGATGGCCTGTATGACCCCTTCCAACTCTAGGATTCTATGATTCTGTGCTTCCAAGTTTTCATGGGATCGGGCTTGCCCTAAGGAGGGCAATGTCAAACATCTTCCTTGTCCTCAGAGTCAGAAGTGGGACAGCCCACGCATGAAACTGCTCATATCCAAACCGGTAAAGCTGCCATCTTCCCGTTCCTCAAATCCAGGTGGCTCGATTTGCATAGCATACAAATCATTTGCTCGTTATGCAAATCAAGTGTATCTGTTGTTCCATTGTCTGTTCTCCCGTTGCTTTGTGCCTGCTCTTGGCAACTAGCGATGGGGGGGGGGGGGAGAGATTTAGGGAAAAATCAGTGGAAGCTTCTTTCATTCACGCCAGGCCACCTTCTTGGACAACAGCAGAGCTGTCCGGGGAGAGATGAAGCAAGCGTGTCAATCAGAGATTTGACTCGGCCCATTGGTTAGAACAATGGGAGGCAGGGGCCGGCTTGTTTCTCATTAATCAGTTGGGCAGGAGACCGCTGTTTTGCCTTGTATCTCTGGATCTGTGCATGGTGAAAGCTCGGAAATCCAGCCTAGCTGGCGGTCCAAGTGGGTAGGATGCCCAGAATCCAGACAAAACCAAGACAATGGCACCACATGGCAAGCCTGATAGCTTGGCACAGATGCAACACAATTGTCCTGAGTTGGGCCATTGTTCACCTAGCTCAGCAATGTCTGTGCCGACTGGCAGTGACGGTCGAGGGTCAGGCAGAGAGAGATCTTTCTCCATCCCTGGCCAGAATCTCAGCTCTGTTTTCTATTGGAGATGCCAGCAACAGAGCATGGGCCC
Organism: Paroedura picta; assembly: GCF_049243985.1. Taxonomy (NCBI): domain Eukaryota; kingdom Metazoa; phylum Chordata; class Lepidosauria; order Squamata; family Gekkonidae; genus Paroedura; species Paroedura picta. Next base: position 8,034,148 of record NC_135383.1, on the reverse strand, counting down.
TTCTATGTATCCTCTCTGCCATGGAGATATGACCCTTTTTCTTTAGATCCTGTCTTTTTTGCCATTGATGTTAGCGAAGGCAGATAAAATGGATTAAAATACATTCCAATTTGTTGGTCAGAGTCGTCACAAAACTGGTGCCAGCCGCCATGAACGGAATGCACACAGTACTGGGCTGGACACAACCAGTCTTAGGGATCATGGGCCTTCGAGCTGTGCCTCCATAGCTTAGAAGCAGACCAAGAATGCAGGATTGGTGGAGCAAGCTCCATTTGGTTCACTGTAGGGCAAGTCCGGCCACCACGTTTAATTCCAACTAAAGCTTCTAAATTGTCTTCAAGGGCAGTCCTAGAGTGGATTGCAGTTGTCAGAGCTCAAGGCTGCTGTAGGATGAATCACTGGGGTTCAAAATATTGTGTGTTTTTTTTTAATTGTAGATATGTACAGCAGGAAAAATACAAACCGCATCGGTTAAATACCTCATCAAGAAAGATATTGAAACATGTTTATAACATCTGATTAGTCCCACAGTAATCCTGTGACTTTAAATGCTTCTGATTTGGGTCCTAAACTGGGATTCCGCTGCTTCCAGGAGCAATTCGCTTCCTGCAAAACAGCAATTCATGTTCCACCGAAATAGTTTTTATAATAAGGAAGCTTTGGAACAAGGATCCAATCCAGAAGCTCATTATGTTTGAATGATAGTGACTTCCCCGATTCTATATACGCTTTGACGTCTTTCTGTATGAGGTATTTACCCATCCAATTTTGCACTTCATTTGCAAGGACCCGTTTGCAATTTCACTTTGGGCCTTCGTCTTCTTTTCGTACTGAGGACCTGTTCTGCCTTCAAACATGGCATGGATGGATCTAGCTAGACGGGGATTAAATCGATGTGCTCACACCAGCTTGTTCCCATTCACAAGCAAGCATATTTGGTACCAGCTGAAGCTTCTGCAGGGTCTCCCAGGGCAGCCCCATACAGAATGCATTACAGTAGTCAAGCATAGAGAATGAAGCAGCCCAGCTCAGCGTCTTGATACGACCGTGTATACGGCCAGGGTGAGTTTCATTGCAGCACTTGATCAATATGCACATTTGCATCGGCATGTCCAGGAGAGGGTGTTGCAAATGAACAAAAGGAAGTGAAAGGTGTTGCAAATGAACAGAAGGAAGTGAAAGGTATGGCAAACTGCCACATCAAGATCTGCAAATCAAGAATGGGGTTACGAAAGCACCAGTCCCACATCAGAAACAGCGCTGCATAATTCAAAATCTGGAAAATGCATAGGGTTAAGGCAAGCTTTTCTAATCAGGGGTTCCCAAAGGGGTGGGAGTTCATTAAATTTTAAAATGTGTTAAATGTCTATCGGCTGATATGACCATTTGTGGTCATGTCAACCCCCCTCCCAAAATGGCCGATGATGGGCCTGGAGGGGGTGGGATGGGGGGGTCCCTGGGGAGACGTGTCCTCAGCTCTGCTCCCCAGCTATATTCTGCACGATTGTACCACTTCTGGGGTTTCTCAAAGCCTGAATAATGTCTGAGGTTCCTCAACAGTAAAAAAAGCTGAGAAAGTCTAGGTTAGGATCTCTGAAATCCCAACAGAACATCAAAAGATGTGCATGAATTCAGATCTAGTCATGTGGCTTCCTGATCTAGCGGGCTACGTTTTATAAATGATCTTAGATTCTAGAGGCGTAACGGAGCGGCCGGGGATTTGCGGAAGGCTGCGTTTCCCCCAAAGATAAACCTATATGCAAATGGAGCAATGTTTCTTCTCACCTCTTATTGACTTTGGCTCTCCGGATCAATTTTCTTTATTAGCTGATGAATCTCTTCGAAAGACTTTCTGTACTGGATCGGGATAAATTATTTAAGCCGTAAATTGTCTCCACTTTTTACAGGGTTACCGCCAAGTGATTGAGCAGAGTAAGGCGGGGAACAAGGTCACCTCTAAGCAGTTCGAAGACAATCACCGAACATCTAAATGAACAGGCTCACGACTGGGGGCTTCAGGAAACAAAGAGGAGAAAGCTTGAGTTAGACAGATTGCCGGATCCCCACCACCACCATCCAGGGGAAGTGCTTGTTGCTAAACCAGGTGGGTCTTTGGGCCATTATGGTCATCTTCATAGGCCCTGCTTTCACCTTCTGAGATTACGGAGTTGTCAGGTTGCCAGCTGTGGGTTAGAATAGGGGTAGTCAACCTGTGGTCCTCCAGATGTTCATGGACTACAATTCCCATGAGCCCCTGCCAGCGTTTGCTGGCAGGGGCTCATAGGAATTGCAGTCCATGAACATCTGGAGGACCACAGGTTGACTACCCCTGGGTTAGAAAATTCCTGGGGATTGGGGGCGGAGCCTAAGAAGGGCAGGGACCAGGGAGAGAACGGACGTCAACGTTCCTAGTTTTGGAGAAGCTTCGGATCAGTGACTGTAAATGCCTGAACCTTCGGTCTGATGCCATCAGACAGTCCTGCCCTCTTTGCCTGTCTCTCTGTCTCCAATTATTTTGCACTCCTGCCCGAACGTGGCCGGAAAATTCCGGGGCACTCTCTGAAAGCACGCTGGAACTTATTCCATTTCCTCCGCACTCGTCTGCCGAGCGAGACAGCGGAGTCACCTCCCCGGGGTCAGAATTCTGCTTTTAATCTGCCATGCTCTGCTCGAAACCGAGTCCTCCTCGGCCCAAAAGAAATCAAATCACCGAGGCGAGAGCCGATATTAGTCTCTGATCCCCGCGACCGGCTTCAGACTGGCTGGGTGGACCCTGCCGAGTGGGATAATGACGTTCTTGGAAGTATAATGAACAACTGGTGCTTCTGGAGCGCATTCTCCTTCTTCATCCCCCCCTCCCCCCGTGGAATACAATTACCTTTATTTGTGCCAGGGGGGGAGTCACGTCGCAGGGAGAGCCCTAAGCAGACTTGCGCCTTTCTAAGCGTATTGACTCCAGAAGCGAGGAATTCTACATAGGAGTACACCGTTCATCACCCAAGAGCCTGGCATGGTATGTGCCCAGGGACATATGAATGTACAGCATAAGTAAGGGTACTTGCTTTGCTTGCAAAAGAACTTCCAGTGCCATTCTTAACAGACTCATAGAGTTCAAAGGGGCCAGACAGGCCATCTAGTCCCACCCCCTGCTCAATGCAGGATCAGCCTTAAGCATCCAGGAGAAGTCTCTGTCCAGCAGCTGCTTAAAGACCGCCAGTGAGGGGGAGCTCACCACCTCCTTAGGCAGCCCATTCCACTGCAAAACTACAATCATAGACTCCTAGAGCTGGAATTCATCTCCAGACTAGAGCAATCAGTCCCCCTGGAGGTAAGGGCTGCTTTGCAGGGTGGGCTCTATAGCATTCTACACCACTGAGGTCTCTCCCTGCCTCAAATCCTGCCCACTTCTTGCTCCACCCCCAAAGCCTCCAGGTATTTCCCAACCCATAGCTGGCAACCCTAGCTGTTCTGCAGAGTTTCCATTTCCTTACTGCCAGCAGAAGCTGAACAAACGGAGCACATTTTCACAACTGGTACCAAAGGATGTACATTTGCTCTGTCCAGGATTAGGGCTTTTAACACAATATTCCGAGGGGTGGGTGGCTGGATGGGTGGCTGGGTGGCTGGATGAAGAGCGAGGTTAACCTAGCGCCGCCCCCTGAAATGTATTGAATTGTGCAAATACCAACAGAACTTTGGGTGTCTCCATTTGCCCTTGGCAGCCAAGAAATGCTCCAGGCTGTGTTCGCAAGTGATTAATGCATTTTTGGCAACACATGTTTTCCTCTGTCGAGTGAATTACCATGTTCCTCTCAGGCTGCATGACAAATACCTTTATTGATTAAAGTACTTAAATATTTACACTCCTGGGTGACCTTTTCCCTTTAACTAGTCGGTTTTTAAATTGCTTTTTAGTCTTTCCCCGTTCCCCCGCCACTACCCTTACTTCTTTAAATGAAAATGCAGCCAGACCCATCTTTTAACTCGGGACCGAGCTCCTGCCGCCCCACCCTAATCCTAAACTTGGAAGTAAAACCTGTTGGTTGGTTTAAAAAGCCCTTCCTTGCAAGTAAAACTGGAGCGAGTCATTTGGAGATAGATTTTGGTTAAACAATGGCAAATTGGGGGGAGAGGGGAGCACAGTTAAAAGGGTAGAATTGGCGGGGGGGGGGGAGGGAGAGATGGTGATCCACCTTTCCTCCCTCCCAGAGTTTGATATAGCTGTTTACATCAAATGGAAGGTTGCCAGCACTAGTTTGGCAAACACCTGGAGAATTTGCGGAGTGGGTGGGATTTTTGGTTGGGAGGGGATCTCAGTGGAGTCTAATGCTATGGAGCCCACCCTCCAAAGCAGCCATTTTCTCCAGGGGGACTGATCTCTGTCAGCTTGAGATAAGCAATAATTCCAGGGGATCTTCAGGTCCCGCCTGGGGATTGGCATCCCTAATCAAACAGGGTGGGATGGGGGCTCCATGGGAAAAGAAGGGGAAACAGTTGAGAACCTCTCCCCCGATCAGCTGCTGGTGTTAGAAATGGCCATCAAGCAGCAGTCGACCCATGGTGACCCCAGATGGGGTTTTCAAGGCAAGAGAGGGAGGTGGTTGGCCATTGGTGTCCTCTGCTGAGCAACCCTGGATTTCGGCAGCAGGTACTAACTAGGCCCGTCCCTGCTGAGATGATGAGATCTCTCTGCTTGAGACCTTTGGTTAGCCCCTGCCAGCCTGAGCAGGCAATACTTTGACGGACCAGAGGTCTGAGCCAGGATCAGGCCACTTCAAGTGCTGCTTGTTACTGACCCCTCCTCTGTCTGGGGGAAGTCGGGAGTTGTCGAGATTCAGGCGCAACCCCTTCCAGGTTCATCCAAGCCGGAGATTTGCTTCAGCTATTGCAGCCAGAGAAACTCTGGGGCCCATGCTAATAGTGACCGTTCTATTATCGTTCGTCGCCATTTATCATTTCAGCCAGAGGGGTCATGAGGGAGGCGAGGACAGATTGGAACGGAAGGACCAGACGGAGAGCCAATTGGTATTCCAGCTGCCCTGCCTCTCGTAGGATCAAAGATTCTATGAGATCTTTAGGCAGCCACCAAACAGTTGCTCCCGATTTCTCTTTATGCAAATTTCATGCAGATGAGTAAAACCTGGTCCTGTTAATCAGCTATGAATAGAAGGCATCAATTAACAGGAGCAAACAAAAGAAAATGCACAGCTCAGGATAAGGGAGGGAGGTGTCTGGTCTCCAGATCGCTCTCCTTCTGGAATTGCATGGATCTGTGTCACATGGAAATGAGCAAGAAGGAGGCAAAGTTGGAGGCAAGATTTGTTTCCTTGGGTATTCTGTTTCTGAAACAAGAGGTGGGTTCTGCAGTTAGGAAAATCACTTGGGAATTCTGTTTAACAATTTCTAAGCATTGGGAAATGGGAACTGGGAAATGGGACCACAAGGGATCCTCCAGAAGACAAGGTGAACCAATGGTCTATTGCGGCCTTTCTCAACTTTTTTACGACTGAGAAACCCCTGAAACATTCTTCAGGTTTCAAGAGATGGTGCAGAATATGGTTGGGAAGCATCGCTGGGGACACACCCACCTGGGGCCCCTCCCTTTTCCACTCCCTCCAGGCTCAACATTGGCCATTTTGGGAGGGGGGAAGTGGTTAACAATTGTTTAAAAATAGATTAAAAATTAATTCATTCCCACCCATTCAGAAAACCCTCCCAGGGGCATCAAGGAAGCCCAGGGTTTCACGAAACCCTGGTTGAGAAAACCTGGTCTATTGAGATGATAATAGTTGGAAATTGTTCAACGGTGAAATATACGTGAACTGTATTAGATGGAAAGGGCAAGTTATCAATAAAAAGGGTTTGCAATGAAAACGGGAAATATGAGCACAAGAGATTTTGGATATTAATTTTTTTTTTTGTTATCCATCAGCCGTCTCGTCAGTCCTATTTTTCGTTTTACTACCTGGAGGCCGGCAAGGTAGAACAAAACGGGAGAACAATGCCAAGCACAATCACTGGCTGGACTCAAGTGTGGGGAATGGGACCAAAATAACATTGAAGCCACAGTCTCAGGGGAGACCATCTGTGGCAAACAGGATCAGGGGCGGGGATGAAGCTAGAGGGTGAATTTTTGCCTTGCCCAAATGGATCGTTTCCAGGCGAAAACTCGAACGAGAGAACGTCTGGAGTTCTTCAGATCTCCTTATCTCTTCTTTCAGAGCACATAATCCTCCCGATTCCGGGGACAGGACGACGGATGGAATCGTAGAAGCAGATCAAGCAGGTCCTTTCCAGGAAGGTGAGGAACAGAAAAAAGTCAGGGAGGGGAGCGGGTATCTTTCTGGCTGTCATGATTGAGAGGAAAATATTTCCTGCTTCAGCTCCCATGGCTTTATAGCCGCCTATCGCTTGAAAGTACCTTGGCCTATGCAAGGGGGAAAAGCTTATCGGGAGGCAAAGAGCGAAAGTCGCTTCCCCTCAATCTCTTTGAGGCGTAACTTATTTCCTTCCCTCTCCTGCTTAGTGTGAGAGCCAGCTTGGCGCGGTGGTTAAGATCGGCGGCCTGTCATCTGGAGAGCCAGGTTCCCCACTTCACGTGCAGCCAGCTCGGTGACCTTGGGCCAGTCTCAGTTCTCTTAAAGTGTGTCCTTGCAGAACAGTTCTTCCAGAGCTCTCTCAGCCCTGCCTACCTCACAGGGTGTCTGTTCTTCCTCCCTGACAACCCCCCTCCTCACTGTGAAAGCTCAAAGGCCCTCCATGTTTCTGCGTCCTTGGCCCAGGTTTAATCTTAGCAAAGGGACGTGTCGCCATGTTGCTGGCATGACATAATTTCTGGGCTGAATCCAGTCGAATCATAGAGTTTCCGGTAAATGCTAGAGTGGCACATGGTCAGCAGGATGTCCCATGTAGACGTGCCCCAGAAATGGTGTCTTACAATTGACCCAATGGCAACATTTGGCTATTCTTCTTCCTGCCGCCCTCCAGAGCAGAGGCTGTGGATAGAGGCTGCTGCTCTAGGCCTGGCATCCCTGAACCTGTTTTCCTCCCCTTGTTCCACCCTACATCCCATCCCGACCACTTCTGGAGACTGGCAGTCCAGCTGAGCACCCGTGTCGTTTTTCCGATTCTCCTCTACAGGAGGTGTCCTTTCGGGAGCATTCGAAATAGCTCTCCTTGCGGCGGGCCGTGCAGGAAAGGTCGCCAGGCATCTGGGGTGGCAGCCAATTTAGTCGAAAAGCCGACAACTTCAAAGCAAATGCGGGATGTTTGGGAGAAGCGTCCAATGCTTTTGGAGGGCACGCCAGTTGCGATTAGATGCTCGCCATTTCCCAGGGGAGGGAGATGGTTTGAAATATATTTTTTTTATCCTGTTGAACAAACCTCCCGAGGGGGCTTTAGAAATGCAAACGGTGAAGCTCAGAGCAGCGGCTGCGGCAAAACGGCCTTTCATAAAAGCCACAGATCTGCGCAACCTTTTCTTGCCGCTGTGTTGGGAGTTACTGGGCTTCAAAACACACAACCCAGCCCTCTCCAGCACCCACGGCCATCGTTTTGCTTTCTGTTTTTATTTACTTCATTCATATCCTGGCTGTCTCTCCGGTGGGAGCTCCAAGAGGCGTGTCTCCTCCATTTTAACCGCACAACAACCCTGTGAGGCAGGTTAGGCTGAGAGGGAGCGTGTGACAGGCCCAAGATCGTCTCGAGCTAGCACAGTGAAGTGGTTAAGAGCGGTGGCTTCTAATCTGGCGAGCCGGGTTGGATTCCCCGCTCCTTCACACGCAGCCAGCTGGGTGACCTCGGGCTAGTCACAGCCCTGATAGTGCTGTTCTCACAGAGCAGTCTGGTCAGAGCTCTCTCAGCCCCACCGACCTCACAGGGTGCCTGTTGTGAGGAGAGGAAGGGAAGGCGATTGTAAGCTGCTTTGAGACTCCTCCGGGCAGTAAAAAGCAAGGTATAAAACCCAACTCTTCGAGCCCATCTCCCAGATTCTAATCCCATGTTTTTAAGCATTGCATCACACTGGCTCTCTCATCGCCACAGCATCAATGGCAGATCCAAGCTCAGTTATTGCAGAGGACAGTATTGCAGAGGACAGTTATTGTAAGCACAATTAGAATCCAGGACTCCCAGAGATCTCCTTGCATTGCTTCTTCCTGCCACCTCACCCCTCCCTCGGTGCTGGAGATTTTACGTAGCTCTCCTGATGGAAAGCTTAGACGGGTGGCTCCTTCTGGGGTCTCGCTCCTTAAATATATACTGTATCGCTCCGCATCTCATCCGAAGCTGCCCGGTAATAGGCAATTACTGCTCTTAAGCAGACAAGCCCTTCGCCAAGAGAACCAGCGGTGTCTTAAACTCTTCATAAATCCTCTAATAGTGCTTCTATTAATACCCAGTTTCTGGCACGTTCCTAATTACTACGCTCCTGAACAATCCGTCGGCTGGCGTGCTGATGAGACAATGCACCTTTGCTGGCCGGGGGTGGGAGGGTGGTGGGGGGGGAAGAACCATGCAGCCTGGTCCCTTGCTAACTGGCCTCTGAGTGTGGAACTACTGCAGCACTAGATATGTGGATGGGCTAACAACAAAAACAACAACAATTTTTATTTAAATGCCGCCCTTCCAATGCTCAGGGCGGGTAACAGCGCAAAAACAAATACAAAAGTTAAAGTTTTAAAACATCATCGTTTATGCCCCCGACCAAAATCCCAACAGGGGAGGGTTGTAGCCAGAGTTAATCTTCAGCATTCCCTTCTCCCTCCTTCTCCTAGCGGGGAGGCCAGGCTTATATGGGAGATGTTATTTCTGGCCTTGAACATAAGCCTGGTTGAATAGCTCCATTTTGCAGGATCTGCGGAACAAAGCGACTTACGATCGCCTTGCCTTTCCTCTCCCCACCACAGACACCCTGTGAGGGAGGCAAGGCTGAGAGAGCCCTGGGAGAACTGCTTGGTCAGCTCTATCAGTGCTATGGCGAGCCCAAGGTCACCCAGCTGGCTGCATGCGGGTGAGAGGGGAATCCAACCCAGCTCACCAGATTAGGAGCTTGTGCTTCTAACCAAGCTGGCAGGTAGGGATGCCAGTTTCCAGGTAGCACCTGGAGATCTCCGATTGCAATTGATCTCCAATTAAAATCCGTTCCCCTGAAGAAAAAGGTGACCTTGGGCCAGCTGCTGGTCTCCCAGAACTCTCTCAGTCCCACCTACTTCAGAAGGCACCTGTCGTGGGGAGAGGAAGGGAAGGTGATGGCGAGCTGCTTTGAGACTCCTTAGGGCACAGGAAAGTGGCTATGAGAACTAGCTCTTCTTCTTCTTCTTCTGGTAACTCGGTCAGCATGCTCGAGCACCCCCGGCCCCCCACCTCGCTGGCGGCCTAGTTATAAATGCCGTCGTCTCTCCCTTTTGAGCTGTTACATGCCACACGCTGAATGAGAAGGAGCAATTCACGTCTCATTTAAAGAATTCTTCCCCCCTAAAAAAAATTATTATTATCCCTTTACCTTCCCTACGGTTCTTCCCTTATTAAAACAGAACCCAAGCTTCCTTTGGAGAATACAAGCAATTTGTTACCATAACAACACCTCTCCTCTCCTACTTTACAAAGTTTAACTACCGCCTTGTCTCAGCTGGTGTTTCTCCCCTCGGGAGCCGAGGTCCGGCACTGTTCCTCTCGCAAACATGAGCCTTGAAAGGTGGGGAGGGGGAGGAGAGGACAACCCAGGCTAGGAGACGGGCGTTGGGGTAGAGTTCGTGGTGGGCTTGGACCTTCAGCCTTCTTCCCAAATGTTGCATACCCTGATTCCATAGTCAGCCACCTGGATTCTTGTTAAGACACTGAGCTGCCCATTCTAATTCACATGGGTTGGATCCAACCAGGGTTTCCATGAGAGAAAGAGTGCAAGAGCTCTAGTCCCCTTTGACCACCGAAACAGGTTCAACTGGGGTGGGGATGAATGACACTTCCATCTACAAAAGCCACGTGGGACAGGTTCTATAACAAGTAGGAGGATTGAGGAGAAATGTTTGGATCTAGCCCACGTTTGAGCAGAACAGTGTACCAATTGTCTCCTTTACAAAAATAGTGAACCCTGTTTGCCATGGATGGGTACTTCTGTCGCTCAACTGAGAACGGAAATAATCTCTGATGGGGAGTAACCGTAATACGTTGGCACCGGAATGCAGACACGTTCGTCACCAAAGAACAGCTCAAGTTTTGCTCCGCTGTTGAAGAAAATCTGCCATCCGAAGGTATGTTGCCTCTGATCATGGAGGTTCTGTCTAGCTATCATGGAAACCAAGAGCTTTGTTGCTGTTCTAGGGGAACCGATGCTTGTCTGGAAAGGAGCTGGAATTCCATAGGATCCCCAGGTCCCTCCTGGATGCCGGCATCCCTATTATTATCTCAGATGAGACTATTTTACTGATCTGGGGTTTAGAGGTTCTAGCATTTGAAAAGGGAAGAACAGACTGCAGAATACAGGTGCAGAATGTTCAGGTTACAGGTGGGAATACCTGTGTTGAATAGTCCCTTAGGGACTCAAAAGGCTTTCACACAGAAGAAAGGGGGCAGAACAAAGCTGTCTGGAACAGAACCTTCATTTTGCAGATTTATATTTTAAGTTGTCTTGGCAGTAGTATGTGTGAAAAGGATCTAGAAGTCTTAATAGACCAGACATCGAACATGAGTCAGCAGTGTGACTTGGTGGATAAAAAGGCAAATGGTATTTTGGGCTGTATCAAACGGAGTATCGTGTCCAGATCACGGGAGGTGATGGTACTGTTTTACTCTGCTCTGATTCGGCCTCACTTGGAATGCTGTGTTCAGTTTTGGGCATGTCCAGAGGAGGGCAACAAAGATGGTGAGGAGTTTGGAGACCAAAACGTAGGAGGAAAGGTTGGGGAGCTTGGTCTGTTTAGCCTGGAGAGGAGACAACTGGGAGGGGATCTGATAGCCATCTTCAAGGGTGTCATGTAGAGGACGGAGCAGAGTTGTTCTCTCATCCCCCGGAGGGATGCACCAAAGCCAATGGTTTCTCAGTGGAACAGGCTTCCTTGAGAGGTAGTGGGTTCTCCATCTTTGGACATTTTTTATCAAAGGTTGGTTAGCCTTCTGACAGAGAAGCTGATTCTGTGAAGGTTCAAGGGGGTGGCAGGTGACAGTATTTCAGTGACAGGGTTGGGAGTGTCCTGCATGATGCAGGGGGTTAGATTAGATAACCCAGGAGATCATTTCCAACTCTATTCTAATGTTTGTTTGTTTTTTGTATATTCAGGCAAAATTAATCAAGGGCAGCCACCCCTCACACACACACACACACAGTCAGCAGTGGTACAGCCCAATTGACAGTCCCCCCCCCCTACCAAAGTCCCTTTGACCCAGTTCCATTCCTGGTGACCTAAGCCTTCATCCCAAAGGAAGTGCAAAAAAAGAAAAAAGAACTTGCCCTCAGACAAAAAAAAAAAGACGAAGACGAAGACAACAAAATATAGGTTTAAAAAACAGCCATGGTTTTATTGCACATGATGGTGCCTCTCGGAAGCACCCACCATTTGACTCATCGGGAGCTGCAAGGCCAGAAAGAGCAACTCAGGATGAAGGCAGTGCAAAGAAGGCAAAAACCCAGGTCCCCCTCATGCCAATCTGGGGTTCCACAGGGAAAAATTCCTTCTCGGCCCCAATTCAGGCAGCCAGCGAAGCCTGCACTGTCAGGTTAAATGGAGGGTGGGGCATCCTTCCTCCTTGCCTGGAGGCCATTCAATCAACAGGGAGGATGCTTCGTAAGGGGGGAGGGGGAATTAACACATCTATCCATTACGGGTCCTTTCCTTTGGACAGGATCGCCCGGCAGGATGTTGAAGAGGAGAGGAAGAGTAGGCGATTATAATCCACTTTATAAATCCTTCAGGAAGGATTAAAGTGGGTTACAAAAACCCAGGTCTTCCTTTTCTTTCTTCTTTTACTCTTCTGCCTTCTTTCTTGTGTCTTCTGCCTTATTTCTTCGGTCACCTGTATTCTGTCTTCTGCCTTCTTCAATTTTCTTTCTTCAATCTTCTTCTTCTACCCTAAGCACACATGTCAAAATAGCTACTCTATAAAGTTGTAAAAAGGAATTTTTCTTCTGCCTTCTGCCTTCAATCTTCTCTTCTAACTACTATCTTCTATTTTCTTCTGTTTTCTTCTTCCCTAAGCCCTCTGCCTTCTGCCTCCTGCCTTCTGTCTTCTACCTTCTTTCTTCTGCCATCTGCTTTCTATCATCTCTCTTCTTTCTTCTTCCTTCTGCCTTCTATCTTCTGTCTTCTGCCTTCTATCTTGTGCCTTTTGTCTTCTGTCTTCTGCCTTCTCTCTTCTGCCTTCTGTCTTCTATTTTCATCTATTTTCTTCTATTTTCTTCTACCTTCTATCTTTTGCCTTCGGTCTTCTAACTTCACTCTTTGGCCTTCTGTCTTCAATCTTCTCTCTTCTGCCTTCTGTCTTCTATTTTCATCTATTTTCTTCTATTTTCTTCTACCTTCTATCTTTTGCCTTCTGTCTTCTGTCTTCACTCTTTGGCCTTCTGCCTTCAATCTTCTCTCTTCTGCCTTCTATCTTCTATCTTCTATTTTCTTTCTTCTATCTTCTTCTTCTTCCCTAAGCCCTCTCAGCACAATAGCTACACTATGTAGTTTTAAAATGGAATTCTGCCTCACTTACCTCACAAGGGTGCCTGTTGTGTGGAGAGGAAGAGTAGGTGATTGTAATCCACTTTGAGAATCCTTCAGGGAGGATTAAAGTGGGTTACAAAACCCCAGGTCTTCCTTTTCTTCTCTCTTCTGTCTTCTGCCTTCTATCTTCTTTCCTCTATCTTCTTCTATCTTCTTCTTCTTCCCTAAGCCTTCTCAGCAAAAAAGCTACACTATGTAGTTTTAAAATGGAATTCTGCCTCACTTACCTCACAAGGGTGCCTGTTGTGTGGAGAGGAAGAGTAGGTGATTGTAATCCACTTTGAGAATCCTTCAGGGAGGATTAAAGTGGCTTACAAAACCCCAGGTCTTCTTTGTCTTCTCTCTTCTGTGTTCTGCCTTCTATCTTCTGTCTTCAGCCTTCTGTCTTCTTTCTTCTGCCTTCTGCTTTCTATCTTCTCTCTTCTTCTTCCTTCTTCTGCCTTCTGTCTTCACTCTTCTGCCTTCAGCCTTCAATCTTCTCTTCTGCCTTCTGGCTTCTGCTTTCTTTCTTCTTTCTTCTGACGTCTGCCTTCTGCCTTCTGTCTTCTGCCTTCTGCCTTCTGTATTCAGCCTTCTGCCTTCTTTATTCTGCCTTCTATCTTCACTCTTCTGCCTTCAGCAATCTTCTCTTCTGCCTTCTGGCTTCTGCCTTTCTTTCTACTTTCTTCTGATGTCTGCCTTCTGCCTTCTGTATTCGGCCTTCTGTATTCAGCCTTCTGCCTTCTTTATTCTGCCTTCTATCTTCACTCTTCTGCCTTCAGCCTTCAATCTTCTCTTCTGCCTTCTGGCTTCTGCCTTTCTTTCTTCTTTCTTCTTTCTTCTGACGTCTGCCTTCTGCCTTCTGTATTCGGCCTTCTGCCTTCTTTCTTCTGCCTTCTATCTTCTCTCTTCTTTCTTCTTCCTTCTGCCTTCTATCTTCTGCATTCTATCTCCTGCCTTTTGTCTTCTGCCTTCTGCCTTCTCTCTTCTGCCTTCTGTCTTCTTTCATCTATTTTCTTCTACCTTCTATCTTCTGCCTTCTGCCTTCTCTCTTCTGTCTTCTGTCTTCTTTCATCTATTTTTTTCTACCTTCTATCTTTTCTGCCTTCTGCCTTCTATCTTCACTCTTCGGCCTTCTGCCTTCAATCTTCTCTCTTCTGCTTCTATCTTCTATTTTCTTTCTTCTATCTTCTTCTTCTTCCCTAAGCCCTCTCAGCAAAAAAGCTACACTATGTAGTTTTAAAATGGAATTCTGCCTCACTTACCTCACAAGGGTGCCTGTTGTGTGGAGAGGAAGAGTAGGTGATTGTAATCCACTTTGAGAATCCTTCAGGGAGGATTAAAGTGGCTTACAAAACCCCATGTCTTCTTTTTCTTCTCTCTTCTGTGTTCTGCCTTCTATCTTCTGTCTTCAGCCTTCTGTCTTCTTTCTTCTTTCTTCTGCCTTCTGCTTTCTATCTTCTCTCTTCTTCTTCCTTCTTCCTTCTGCCTTCTGTCTTCACTCTTCTGCCTTCTGCCTTCTGCCTTCTGTATTCAGCCTTCTGCCTTCTTTCTTCTGCCTTCTATCTTCTGCCTTCTATCTTTACTCTTCTGCCTTCAGCCAATCTTCTCATCTGCCTTCTGGCTTCTGCCTTCTTTCTTCTTCCTTCTGCCTTCTATCTTCTGTCTTCTGCATTCTATCTCCTGCCTTTTGTCTTCTGCCTTCTGCCTTCTCTCTTCTCTCTTCTGCCTTCTGTCTTCTTTCATCTATTTTCTTCTACCTTCTATCTTCTGCCTTCTGCCTTCTATCTTCACTCTTCTGCCTTCTGCCTTCAATCTTCTCTCTTCTGCCTTCTATCTTCTATTTTCTTTCTTCTATCTTCTTCTTCTTCCCTAAGCCCTCTCAGCACAATAGCTATACTATGTAGTTTTAAAATGGAAATCTGACTCACTTACCTCACAAGGGTGCCTGTTGTGTGGAGAGGAAGAGTAGGTGATTGTAATCCACTTTGAGAATCCTTCAGGGACGATTAAATTGGCTTACAAAACCCCGTCTTCTTTTTCTTCTCTCTTCTGTGTTCTGCCTTCTATCTTCTGTCTTCAGCCTTCTGCCTTCTTTCTTCTGCCTTCTGCTTTCTATCTTCTCTCTTCTTCTTCCTTCTGCCTTCTGCCTTCTCTCTTCTGCCTTCTGTCTTCACTCTTCTGCCTTCAGCCTGCAATCTTCTCTTCTGCCTTCTGGCTTCTGCCTTCTTTGTTCTTTCTTCTGACATCTGCCTTCAGCCTTCTGCCTTCTGTATTCAGCCTTCTGCCTTCTTTCTTCTGCCTTCTATCTTCACTCTTCTGCCTTCAGCCTTCAATCTTCTCTTCTCCCTTCTGGCTTCTGCCTTCTTTCTTCTTTCTTCTGCCTTCTGCCTTCTGCTGTCTTTCTTCTGCCTTCTATCTTCTGCCTTCTATCTTCACTCTTCTGCCTTCAGCCTTCAATCTTCTCTTCTGCCTTCTGCCTTCTGCCTTCAGCCTTCTTTCTTCTTCCTTCTGCCTTCTCTCTTCTGCCTTCTGTCTTCTATTTTCATCTATTTTCTTCTATTTTCTTCTACCTTCTATCTTTTGCCTTCTGTCTTCTATCTTCACTCTTCGGCCTTCTGCCTTCAATCTTCTCTCTTCTGCCTTCTATCTTCTATTTTCTTTCTTCTATCTTCTTCTTTTTCCCTAAGCCTTCTCAGCACAATAGCTACACTATGTAGTTTTAAAATGAAATCTACCTCACTTACCTCACAAGAGTGCCTGTTGTGTGGAGAGGAAGAATAGGTGATTGTAATACACTTTGAGAATCCTTCAGGGAGGATTAAAGTGGGTTACAAAACCCCAGGTCTTCCTTTTCTTCTCTCTTCTGTCTTCTGCCTTCTATCTTCTTGTATCTTCTTCTTCTTCCCTAAGCCTTCTCAGCAAAAAAGCTACACTATGTAGTTTTAAAATGGAATTCTGCCTCACTTACCTCACAAGGGTGCCTGTTGTGTGGAGAGGAAGAGTAGGTGATTGTAATTCACTTTGAGAAACCTTCAGGGATGATTAAAGTGGCTTACAAAACCCCAGATCTTTTTTTTCTTCTCTCTTCTGCGTTCTGCCTTCTATTTTCTGTCTTCAGCCTTCTTTCTTCTGCCTTCTGCTTTCTATCTTCTCTCTTCTTCTTCCTTCTGCCTTCTCTCTTCTGCCTTCTGTCTTCTGTCTTCACTCTTCTGCCTTCAGCCTTCAATCTTCTCTTCTGCCTTCTGGCTTCTGCCTTCTTTCTTTGGCCTGTCTGCCTTCTGCCTTCTGTCTTCTGCCTTCTGTATTCAGCCTTCTGCCTTCTTTCTTCTGCCTTCTACCTTCTCTCTTCTTTCTTCTTCCTTCTGCCTTCTATCTTCTGTCTTCTGCCTTTTATCTTCTGCCTTTTGTCTTCTGCCTTCTGCCTTCTGCTTTCTCTCTTCTGCCTTCTGTCTTCTATTTTCTTCTTCTACCTTCTATCTTCTGCCTTCTGCCTTCTATCTTCACTCTTCGGCCTTCTGCCTTCAATCTTCTCTCTTCTGCCTTCTATCTTCTATTTTCTTTCTTCTATCTTCTTCTTTTTCCCTAAGCCTTCTCAGCACAATAGCTACACTATGTAATTTTAAAATGGAAATCTGCCTCACTTACCTCACAAGGGTGCCTGTTGTGTGGAGAGGAAGAATAGGTGATTGTAATACACTTTGAGAATCCTTCAGGGAGGATTAAAGTGGGTTACAAAACCCCAGGTCTTCCTTTTCTTCTCTCTTCTGTCTTCTGCCTTCTATCTTCTTGTATCTTCTTCTTCTTCCCTAAGCCTTCTCAGCAAAAAAGCTACACTATGTAGTTTTAAAATGGAATTCTGCCTCACTTACCTCACAAGGGTGCCTGTTGTGTGGAGAGGAAGAGTAGGTGATTGTAATACACTTTGAGAATCCTTCAGGGAGGATTAAAGTGGGTTACAAAACCCCAGGTCTTCCTTTTCTTCTCTCTTCTGTCTTCTGCCTTCTATCTTCTTTCTTCTGTCTACTTTTATCTTCTTCTTCTTCCCTAAGCCCTCTCAGCACAATAGCTGCACTATGTAGGTTTAAAATGGAATTCTGCCTCACTTACCTCACAAGGGTGCCTGATGTGGAGAGGAAGAGTAGGTGATTGTAATACACTTTGAGAATCCTTCAGGGAGGATTAAAGTGGGTTACAAAGCCCCAGGTCTTCCTTTTTTCTCTCTTCTGTCTTCTGCCTTCTATCTTCTTTCTTCTATCTACTTTTATCTTCTTCTTCTTCCCTAAGCCCTCTCAGCACAATAGCTACACTATGTAGGTTTAAAATGAAAATCTGCCTCACTTACCTCACAAGGGTGCCTGTTGTGTGGAGAGGAAGAGTAGGTGATTGTAATCCACTTTGAGAATCCTTCAGGGAGGATTAAAGTGGGTTACAAAACCCCAGGTCTTCCTTTTCTTCTCTCTTCTGTCTTCTGCCTTCTATCTTCTTTCTTCTGTCTACTTTTATCTTCTTCTTCTTCCCTAAGCCCTCTCAGCACAATAGCTACACTATGTAGGTTTAAAATGGAATTCTGCCTCACTTACCTCACAAGGGTGCCTGATGTGGAGAGGAAGAGTAGGTGATTGTAATACACTTTGAGAATCCTTCAGGGAGGATTAAAGTGGGTTACAAAGCCCCAGGTCTTCCTTTTTTCTCTCTTCTGTCTTCTGCCTTCTATCTTCTTTCTTCTATCTACTTTTATCTTCTTCTTCTTCCCTAAGCCCTCTCAGCACAATAGCTACACTATGTAGTTTTAAAATGAAAATCTGCCTCACTTACCTCACAAGGGTGCCTGTTGTGTGGAGAGGAAGAGTAGGTGATTGTAATCCACTTTGAGAATCCTTCAGGGAGGATTAAAGTGGCTTACAAAACCCGTCTTCTTTTTCTTCTCTCTTCTGTGTTCTGCCTTCTATCTTCTGTCTTCAGCCTTCTGCCTTCTGCTTTCTATCTTCTCTCTTCGTCCTTCTTCCTTCTGTCTTCTCTCTTCTGCCTTCTATCTTCACTCTTCTGCCTTCAGCCTTCAATCTTCTCTTCTGCCTTCTGGCTTCTGCCTTCTTTCTTCTTTCTTCTGACGTCTACCTTCTGCCTTCTGTATTCAGCCTTCTGCCTTCTTTCTTCTGCCTTCTACCTTCTGCCTTCTATCTTCACTCTTCTGCCTTCAGCCTTCAATCTTCTCTTCTGCCTTCTGGCTTCTGCCTTCTTTCTTCTTTCTTCTGACATCTGCCTTCTGTCTTCTGTCTTCTGCCTTCTGTATTCAGCCTTCTGCCTTCTGCCTTCCTTCTTCTGCCTTCTATCTTCTCTCTTCTTTCTTCTTCCTTCTGCCTTCTATCTTCTGTCTTCTGCCTTTTGTCTTCTGCCTTTTGTCTTCTGCCTTCTCTCTTCTGCCTTCTCTCTTCTGCCTTCTGTCTTCTATTTTCATCTATTTTCTTCTATTTTCTTCTACCTTCTATCTTCTGCCTTCTGCCTGCAATCTTCACTCTTCTCTCTTCTGCCTTCAATCTTCTCTCTTCTGCCTTCTATCTTCTATTTTCTTTCTTCTATCTTCTTTTTCCCTAAGCCCTCTCAGCAATATAGCTACACTACGTAGTTTTAAAATGGAATTTTGCCTCACTTACCTCACAAGGGTGCCTGTTGTGTGGAGAGGAAGAGTAGGTGATTGTAATACACTTTGAGAATCCTTCAGGGAGGATTAAAGTGGGTTACAAAACCCCAAGTCTTCCTTTTCTTCTCTCTTCTGTCTTCTGCCTTCTATCTTCTGTCTTCAGTCTTCTGCCTTCTTTCTTCTGCCTTCTGCTTTCTATCTTCTCTCTTCTTTCTTCTGCCTTCTATCTTCTGTCTTTTCTGCCTTCTATATACTGCCTTTTGTCTTCTGCCTTCTGCCTTCTGCCTTCTGCATTCTATCTTCTGCCTCCTGCCTTCTCTCTTTTGCCTTCTGTCTATTTTCTTCTAATTTTCTTCTATTTTCTTCTGCCTTCACTCTTCTTTCTTCTGCCTTCTTTCTTCTGCCTTCTTTCTTCTGCCTTCAACCTTCTCTATCTTCTCTCTTCTGCCTTCTGTCTTCTATCTTCTATTTTCTTCTATTTTCTTCTGCCTTCTCTCTTCTTTCTTCTGCCTTCTTTCTTCTGCCTTCTATCGTCTGCCTTCTGTCTTCTTGCTTTCTTCTGCCTTCTGCCTTCTTCCTTCTGCCTTCTTCTGCTTCCTACCTTCTATCTTCTCTCTTCTGCCTTCTGTCTTCTATTTTCTTCTGCCTTCTATCTTCACTCTTCTGCCTTCAATCTTCTCTTCTGCCTTCTATCTTGTTTTGTTCTGTCTTCTTCTTCTTCCCTAATCCCTCTGCCTTCTGCCTTGTCTTCTGTCTTTTGCCTTCTTTCTTCTGCCTTCTGTCTTCAGCCTTCTGCCTTCTATCTTCTGCCTTCTGCCTTCTTTCTTCTGCCTTCAACCTTCTAACTTCTCTCTTCTGCCTTCTGTCTTCCATTTTCTTCTACCTTCTATCTTCTGCCTTCTATCTTCACTCTTCTGCCTTCTGCCTTCATTCTTCTCTCTTCTGCCTTCTGCCTTCTATCTTCTATTTTCTTTCTTTCATCTTCTTCTTCCCTAAGCCCACTCAGCAAAATAGCTACACTATGTAGTTTTAAAATGGAATTCTGCCTCACTTACCTCACAAGGGTGCCTGCTGCGTGGAGAGGAAAAGTAGGTGATTGTAATCCACTTTGAGAATCCTTCAAGGAGGATTAAAGTGGGTTACAAAACCCCAGGTCTTCCTTTTCTCTCTTCTGCCTTCTCTCTTCTTTCTTCTGCCTTCTTTCTTCTGCCTTCTTTCTTCTGCCTTCTGCCTTCTATCGTCTGCCTTCTGTCTTCTTGCTTTCTTCTGCCTTCTGCCTTCTGCCTTCTGCCTTCTGCCTTCTTCTGCTTCCTACCTTCTATCTTCTCTCTTCTGCCTTCTGTCTTCTATTTTCTTCTGCCTTCTATCTTCACTCTTCTGCCTTCAATCTTCTCTTCTGCCTTCTATCTTCTATTTTCTTCTGTTTTCTTCTTCTTCCCTAATCCCTCTGCCTTCTGCCTTGTCTTCTGGCTTCTGCCTTCTTTCTTCTGCCTTCTGTCTTCAGCCTTCTGCCTTCTATCTTCTGCCTTCTGCCTTCTATCTTCTCCCTTCTTTCTGCCTTCAACCTTCTATCTTCTCTCTTCTGCCTTCTGTCTTCTATTTTCTTCTACCTTCTATCTTCTGCCTTCTATCTTCACTCTTCGGCCTTCTGCCTTCTTTCTTCTGCCTTCTGCCTTCTATCGTCTGCCTTCTGTCTTCTTGCTTTCTTCTGCCTTCTGCCTTCTTCTGCTTCCTACCTTCTATCTTCTCTCTTTTGCCTTCTGTCTTCTATTTTCTTCTGCCTTCTATCTTCACTCTTCTGCCTTCAATCTTCTCTTCTGCCTTCTATCTTCTATTTTCTTCTGTTTTCTTCTTCTTCCCTAATCCCTCTGCCTTCTGCCTTGTCTTCTGGCTTCTGCCTTCTTTCTTCTGCCTTCTGTCTTCAGCCTTCTGCCTTCTATCTTCTCCCTTCTTTCTGCCTTCAACCTTCTATCTTCTCTCTTCTGCCTTCTGTCTTCTATTTTCTTCTACCTTCTATCTTCTGCCTTCTATCTTCACTCTTCGGCCTTCTGCCTTCATTCTTCTCTCTTCTGCCTTCTATCTTCTATTTTCTTTCTTCCATCTTCTTCTTTTTCCCTAAGCCCTCTCAGCACAATAGCTACACTATGTAGTTTTAAAATGGAATTCTGCCTCACTTACCTCACAAGGGAGCCTGCTGTGTGGAGAGGAAAAGTAGGTGATTGTAATCCACTTTGAGAATCCTTCAGGGAGGATTAAAGTGGCTTACAAAACCCCAGGTCTTCCTTTTCTGTCTTCTGTCTTCTCTCTTCTTTCTTCTGCCTTCTATCTTCTGACTTTTGTCTTCTGCCTTCTGCCTTCTATCTTCTGCCTTCTGCCTTCTCTCTTCTGCCTTCTGCCTTCTATCTTCTGCCTCCTGCCTTCTGTCTTCTATTTTCTTCTACCTTCTATCTTCTGCCTTCAGTCTTCTCTCTTCTGCCTTCCATCTTCTATTTTCTTTCTTCTATCTTCTTCTTCTTCCCTAAGCCCTCTCAGCAATATAGCTACACTATGTAGTTTTAAAATGGAATTCTGCCTCACTTACCTCACAAGGGTGCCTGTTGTATGGAGAGGAAGAGCAGGTGATTGTAATCCACTTTGAGAATCCTTCAGGGAGGATTAAAGTGGGTTACAAAACCCCAGGTCTTCCTTTTCTGTCTTCTGTCTTCTGCATTCTGCCTTCTCTCTTCTTTCTTCTGCCTTCTATCTTCTGACTTTTGTCTTCTGCCTTCTCTCTTCTGCCTTCTGCCTTCTATTTTCTGCCTCCTGCCTTCTATTTTCTTCTATTTTGTACTGCCTTCTCTCTTCTGCCTTCTATCTTCTATTTTCTTTCTTCTATCTTCTTCCCTAAGCCCTCTCATCAAAATATCTACACTATGATGTTTTAAAATGGAATTCTGCCTCACTTACCTCACAATGGTGTCTGTTGTGGAGATAGGATGAGTAGGTGATTGTAATCGAATCCCTGAGTTAGGATTAAAGTGGGTTACAAAGCCACAGGTCTTCCTCTTCTTTCTCTCTTCTGCCTTCTGTCTTCTCCCTTCTTTCTTCTCTCTTCTCTCTTCTTCTCTCTTCTACTCTAAGCTCTCTCAGCAAAATAGCTAGTTAAATTGCAAAATGGAACTCTTCCTTAGTTACCTCACAGTGTCTCTATTATCGGGAGAAAATCTTGATAGGAACACCATCTACAGACAATTCAAGCACCAAGAGATGTTGTAACCCTGTGGGCAATAAGATGTTGATACCAAACAGGCCTAAATATGCAATATGACTAAAGTTGTGCAAGATGGATGCGTTCAGGATTTTTTTTTTTTTAAGTATTCAGGCAGGAAGGATTTTGACTAATTGAACATTTTCCCAGTGGTGCAGCTTACCTGTTTACAATCACAGCAGAAGAGCTAATCTTACCATATATGATAAAATGGCAAAAGTATGGGAAAGGACAGGGGCAGGAAGAAAGGCAGGGAAATTGCCTTTGAGAAGAGAAAGAGAGAGGACATGTGCCTGTCTCTGAGTGCCTCAAGGACACTAAAGCAAAGCTCATAAATCATGTGCTTTTCCAGGGAGCGGTATTATGACATGTGATGACACGTAGCATTGTGGATGACAGCACCCGCTTGCCTCATTGTGACCTGCGGAGAAACCCTTGCTGGCATATGCAGGACTGAAATATTTCAGGAGCTATATTAGGACGACTTGACAGAAGGGGAAACTAGAAGGGGAGGAGAAAAAGGCAGAAATAGAAAGAGTAGAGGCCTTGTCTGATGCATGTTGATGCAGAAGGAACCCCCTTTGATTTCAAAGGGACTTCATAAGACTGGAACCTCAAGGATGTAGGCAAGAGGTAATGGCTGATGGGCCATCTCACCTTGAAGATGCTGGGCAGACATCTGTAGTGCACTTTCTTTAGATACTTCTTCCTTTGCTAACAAAATAAACTTTTCCTTGCTACTCAGTGGTCTCACTTTGATCTTTTGGGCTGGAGGGATGAGGAGCATCCTTGTATGCAACAGCAGGAAGAAGAAGAGAAGAAGAGTTGATTTCTATACCCCACTTTTCACTATTCTAAGAAATCTCAAAGCAGCTGACAATCATTTTCCCTTCCTCTCCCCATAACACGTACCCTGGGAGGTTGATGGGGATGAGTGAGCTCTGACAGAACTCTAAGAGAACAGCTCTAACAGAACTGTGCCTAGCCCAAGGTTACCCAGCTGTGGACAAGTGGGGAATCAAACCCAGCTTGCCAGATTAGAAGCTGCCGCTCTTAACCACTACACAAAGGTGCCAAGATAGTGGTTACCATGCAGCTTCTCCAGGCTGGCCTGAGCACTGGGGCCTTCCTCTGCTTCCTCTGCTCATTCCCCCAGGTGTGCGTGTGGGGGAGCTCAAAGGGTTCCTGAAGCCATCAGCTCTGCTGGGATTTGTTTCCCAGTGACAATAATGGCCAGGTCAGTAAAGCAGCCTCTAATAAAAATGTCCTTGGTGGCTCCTCAAAAACAGACTGAACTGGTTCAGACTGCCAGGTGATCACATGACTGGTTGGTGGAAGGAAGACCATCTACTAGCAAGATGGTCACAACATGTGGTTCAGGCCTGGAGGAGGAGGAGCTAGGCCCATTAGCACTGGCTCCTCAGAACAGCATCTTAAGCAACCGTTTGTCGCCATGGCAATGGAGTTCCATGCTTCTGCCCTAAGAAGGCCATTCCAGATGGCCTTGGCTGCCCCCGATGAAGACATGTTCAAAGCAGTTCTGACACCCGTATGCACATGGCTTCCGTTTCTGTGTACCTTTCAGTCTAAGCGTTAAGGAGAAATGGCATTGTAAGAGATTAAAAGTGCCCTTTTAGGTCAATTTCTATCCACTCAAGTCAAAAATTATCTCTGGCCCTCAGCCTTTTGGGAGAATTTGGGCAGGGCGGGGGGATCGGGAAGGCCTCTGGCATATATGCGCAAACACTCTGAAATGTTTTGCCAGAATGTCAAAGTGACCCACATGGTTACCATGGTCAGATCCATGACTGTTGAACCAATATTTAGAGGCACTAATCCTCTGAATTTGGGAGCCAGGAGGGAACATCTGGGAGAAGGTCTCAGTCTCCATGCCCTGTTGATGGCTTCCCAGAGGAACTAGTTGGCCACTGTATGAGACAGGATGCTGGACTGGATGGACCTCTGGTCTGATCCAGCAGCAGGGCTCTTCTTGTGTTCCTTCCTTCCTTCCTTCCTTCCTTCCTTCCTTCCTTCCTTCCTTCCTTCCTTCCTTCCTTCCTTCCTTCCTTCCCATTCTAATTTAATCCTGACAAATGGAAGCTGTTTTGACTTTAAGTTTAAATCCCCTTGAATGCCTCCCAGGTGCTTGGGTCTGAAACGAAAAATTTGACAGGCTCCCCCATGTTTGTTATGCACCAAATGTATAGGGTTTTTTTTTTCCTTTTAACTAATGCTTGTTAGAAATTCCAGGCCTGGTCTATGGACCCTCTCTGTGCAATTATATAATCTTGTTATGTTAACATGAAAATTAAACACAGGAGATGAATCAGCTAAATTGGATTCACTTATATAGATCGAGAGCCCAGTGGCATATCCAGCGAGAGAACATGCCTGAGCATTTCGGAGGGGACATTTCAATCCGATTGCAGGAGGGAGGAGGACCAAAAATCTTGACCCGAGGGCTCGGCCGATATTAGCCAAAGCAATCAAGGCCAAGCCGCCTTCGCAGGTCCAGGTGTACTGTGGATGCTGCTTAAGAATATTAATTGCAGAACTGCATGGGAAACTGAAGAGCGGCAGAGGGAAGGCAAACCGGCCACAATCTCAGTCTGAGCCGGAGACCCCAATGGTTCCCTAGACAGCAGGGGTCAGAAGAGCATGGCCAGAATCAGAGCATGGCATTACCGCCCTGTTCTCAGCAGGTGGGTGCTCTTGCAAGTCAACAATAAACCCTCACCATTCCCAGATCGGTGACTCATCCCTGGTTTAATTATGTAGAATCATAGAGTTGGAAGGTACATCCTGGGTCATCTATTCTAACCTCCTGCACTATGCAGGACACTTACAAGCCTATCGCTCATCCACTGTCACCTGCCACCCCCTTGAGCCTTCACAGAATCAGCCTCTCTGTCAGATGGCTATCCAGCCTCTGTTTAAAAATCTCCAAAGATGGAGAACCCACCACCTCCCGAGGAAGCCTGTTCCGCTGAGAAACCGCTCTAACTGTCAGGAACTTCTTCCGGATGTTGAGACGGAATTTCTTTTGAATTAATTTCATCCCATTGGTTCTGGTCTGTCCCTCTGGGGCAAGAGAGAACAACTGTGCTCCATCCTCTATATGGCAGCCTTTTAAATACTTGGTTATCAGATCCCCTCTCAGTCGTCTCCTCTCCAGGCTAAACAGACCAAGCTCCCCCAACCTTTCTTCATACGTCTTGGTCTCCAAACCCCTCACCATCTTTGTTGCCCTCCAAACCTATCAGCCATTTTTGGAGGTGGGGGGGACTGTTGACATTGACCACATATGGTCATATCACCCGATAAACATTTCACAAAGTAAAAAAAAAAAACCATTCAAAATCCATTAACTTCCACCCACTCCGGAAACCCTTCCAGGGCCATCAAGAAACTTCAGGGTTTCATGAAACCCTGGTTGAGAAAGCTCGGGCTAGACCTTACTGCAAAATCCAGTGCTCAGAAATTAGACTAATAAAACAGCAGATGGAGCTGGTGAGCAAACAGCCGCTTCCAGAAGGAGCACCGCACAAGCAGGCAGGAGAGCTATGAGACAACTGCCTGGCTTTGGCATTGCAAGAAGAAGAGGCTTCTGGCTCAAGAGTAGAGCCTCTGCTTCCCAGGCAAAAGCTCCTGGGTTCAATCCCCATTGCAAAGAGTCAGGTAATGGGTGGTGTTCTTCAGTATAAGGCAGTTTCATTTTATGGGAGGGGCCACAGCTCACTGGCAGAGCCTCCGCCTGGCATGGCAAAAGTCTCATGTTCGATCCCTCACATCTCCAGTTCAAAGGTTTGGGTAGAAGGTAATTTCCTTCCTCTGCAGAGTCTTCCTTAGTGGTCTCCCACCCAAGTACCAACCAGGGATGACCCCACTTAGCTTCTGAGATCCGACGAGATCAGGCTGTACCATGATGCTGGCGAAGCTCCCCATAAAGCCTGGCATTTAGTATTTTAAAAAATTAAAAAGAGCAGGAAAAAAAGAAGAGAAAATCAGGATGTTTTTCAATTTTGTCTTCCACTTCCAGAGATGGGACAAGCGCTTCTCTTTCCTTTTAGATGTTTTATTGTGATATGAAACACCGGAAGATTTTTTTAGAAATCAGACTAAAAGGGATATTTAGTTCCCTTTTTTCCGGCAAGCGTTTGCATGGCAGACTGGTTGTGAGTCACCTTTTATGCTATGCTAACCTTGCAGGTCTTTATTCACAAAGTTCAAGCCGCCACCCGGCTTTCTGACAAACGACGTCTGGGCCCAGAGAAACAGAACGGCATGCTGGCCACTCGCCTTGCAGTTCTCCTTTGACCAACTGCACCGAAGTCTTCCCTAGGATTTCCTTTCAGTGAGTCACGGGGAGAACGATCCATGCTGCACTGAGCTCCGTGCAAGAAGTGTATCTACCCTCCTCTCCCCTTTCCCCGTCTCTTGAGACCAATCCCAGGAAGATGTTTGGGAGTCTCTCCTGTTAGAATCTGCAAGAGCTGTCATGTGCATGATTCAACAGCATACAACAGAATACCCTACAGGGGGCATCGGAGGAGAGGTGTAGTTAGCATATTTCGAAGAGGAACTTCCTGGTATTTTTAAAATAATCCCCGCCTGCATCCTGATTGGGTCAGTTGGAGACTTCCTGCTCCCTTAAGCATCACTTCCTCCCTGATCGTCTCCAGGAGTCCAACACTCAGACTGATAGGACTATCTCTCTCCTGGTCTACACTGTTGTAATATGTTGTCAGCTATTGATTTAGACTGTCTTTATTGTATATCAGGCTTTCTCGACCAAGGTTTTGTTGGCCGAGACCCTGGGCTTTCTTGACAGCCCTGGAAGGGTATCCAGATTTACAATAAAACAATTTAAAAAGTATGACCATATATGGTCATGTTGACCCCGCACCCACCCCAAATGGCCAATAATTTCAATCCGAATGTATTCTCTGTCCATTCACAGGACGCTTTGGGAAAGCTCTCTTGGATTGTCATTACCTGTGCAGAAGAATGAGAAGGGAGGGCCGGGACAGGAGCAAGGACTGTACCACTTTAGACCACAGGAGGAGTCATCTTTTTGACTGTTCTCCTACATCAAGTAAAATACCTCGAAGTTCAGGAGAATTGGCATAGCAGGCAGCGGACTGGAAGAAGGGCCTTCTCCTTGAAGTCCTGGCTGTCTGTGTCCGGGGAGGTTTTTTGGCATGAGTTCAAGAGCTCTAACCCCCCTCTCCGAGTTCAGAGTGCTTCAGCCTTTTCTTTCTTCTGCTGCATATGTTGATCCTGCTTAGACTGAATCCCGATCAATACACAGTCTAGAGAGCACCGGGGAAATGCATACCACCCTTTCATGTCTGCGGGGATAAGAGCTTGTGCTGAATAAAAAGCCAATCTGGAGCTCAGCCACCCTCTCGATCCTATGGGTTCGGTTGGGTCTAAATCAAAAGGAGCCCGAGCATAAACACAAGGAAAACGGTGCGTAATTGAGCGATAAAACATAACTTTAATAAGATTCGGGCTCCCCTGAATGTTTATGGGGCGGGCTGATCTGCCATTTCTCTCCCCCCCCCTTTCCCCATTCCCATTCCAGGTTGATTCGTACCCTAATTAGATGCCATTACGGCTCTCGTACAAATAATCTTTGGAGCCAAAGTCCGTTCCGCAGAGAGTGATCAGCCGATGGTTTAATTAAATTTTCATGTTTAATCTCCCTCTTTCTTTCCCTCTGTCTCCTTTTGCCTAATAAAAGCTAACACAGCAGGAGGCGCCATGGCTCGAAAGCCACAAGCCCAGAGTTGCAGGCCGCTCCCAGGCCTTCGTCTCGGCCCTCCTCGGTATAAATTACCCCACAATTTTCATATTAACCAAGGGAGACCTTCTGCCTTGGCCAGGCGAAGAGAACAGGGCTTTCCGCCAGCTGTAATGGAAACCATGTGCCGTGCAGAGAACATCCGACCGGCTCTGGTACCAAGAACAGTGGCAGATGGGGAGCAAAGTAATTTGTACCGTACCCCCCAGTCAGTCAAGTTGGAAGACTTCCGCAAGCCCAAAGGTACCAGCTGGCAGGTTGGGCCTGGGGATCTCTGGGTCACGAGAATACAGAGATCAGTTCCCCTGGGAGGGATGTGGTTGCTTTGGAGGGTGACCTGGAGAGGTCCCGCCCCTCCTCAAAACCTGCCATTCTCAAGCTCCAACTACCAATCTACAGAAATGTCTCCATCCAAAGTTGGCAAGCTTGCTAAGGAACTTAAGGTTGACCATTCTGGGTTGGGAAAGGCTTTTGTAAACCACTTTGGGACACCTTTGGGTAGCCAGCATGGTATAGTGATTAAGAGCGGCGGTTTTTAAACTGGCGAGCCGGGTTTGATTCCCCGCTCCTCTACATGCAGCCGGCTGGGTGACCTTGGCCTCATCACAGTCCTGATAGGGCTGTTCTCACAGAGCAGTTTCTTTCAGAGCTCTCTCAGCCCCACCTCCCTCCCAAGGTGCCTGTTGTGGGGAGAGGAAGGGAAGGGGATTGGAAGCCGCTTTGAGACTCCTTCTGGTAGAGTAAAGCGGCATATAAGAACCAACTCTTCTCCTTCTTCTGTTCTGACCAAGCAGTAATATCAGGGCTCTCTCAGCCCCACCTCCCTCCCAGGGTGCCTGTTGTGGGGAGAGGAAGGGAAAGCCATTGGAAGCAGCTTTGAGACTCCTTGGGGCAGTGAAAAGCGGGGTATAAAAACCAACTCTTCTTCTGGTGGAAAGTGAGATATAAAAAAACCAACACTACTCTCACTTCTAAAGTTCTTTGCAGGCCGTATAAGAGCCCTGGATGGGCCAAGTCGGTCCTACATGTCACGTGTTTAATGCCCTTCGATGGCCACTAGGGGTGTCAGAGAGCACTGAGGGAACCCTTCCCTCCTCATACTTGAACGTTTGTTAACGCAACCTCTGCTGGGGGAACGAAGACCGTTCCTCATCCTGCTTTGGCACACGTGGCTTAATATGCTCAGCTCCAGCAGGAGCCTCCCGGCTTCTTGCATGGATTGGGGAATTTTTTCTCTTTTTTTTAAAGAATCATTTCGCGTTCCCGCGTCGCTTTATGATTTTATGTTTAAGTGTCTCTCGCAAGTTTGAAATGTTATAGTTAATTTAGGGCAATAACATTTAAATTATGAATCATCTGCCATAACTATAAATTATACATTTTGTGCAAATGAATATTCAAGCCCTCCATTCAAAGCGGCAGCTGGGCTTGGAGAACGCTCCCGTGCAAATCGCGCTCTAAATCACGGGTTTGTTTTTTAATCTTAATGGAAGGCTCAGGAGGGCCCGCCCACAGCCCCGCAGAGGGGCTCCTCGCCTTCCCGTACACTGAAGGGTCCATGCAGAACAAACAGAATGGAATTAATATCATTCACTGTTAAGTCTCTGCCAAAGCGAGGGAGGGGGGTGGGGGGAAGCAAGCCCTGCATGGATGATCCATTTGAAAAACAGAAGTGGAGAACAGGGTAGAGTGACGTTCGGACAGCCGTGCTGTGCTTTTCTTCTCCCCGAAACAATTCCACGTGTTCTTCTATGCAGAACTTTCACTTTGCGCAGCATGTCAGCATGGCCCATCCATGACCTGGGCCTCGCTTGCGTTGTGTTTGCATGAGCGATTGTGCTGGGAAGGGAACTGTATGATCCCCTTGCAACTAATGCAGAGATGAGATACGTTCTCTTATCCCTGGCAGAAGCTGTCTGAAGGAGGCAAGGCTGGAACATTGCATCTTGCAGGGAGCCAGCAGGCAGCCTCATTTCTGCATGGGTATTTGTTTAAAAATAGATTCAGATGGGTAGGCGTGTTGGTTTGAAGCAGCACAATAAAATCAGAGTCTAGTAGCACCTTTGAGATTAATTCAAGGCGTGAGCTTTCGAGTGCAAGCAATCTTCCTCAGACTAAGAACTCCCTATATGACAAGTGGGAATATATAGTACAAATGAATTATGTTAAATTAGTAAACTATGTCACACATATTCCCACTGTCATGTAGGGAGTTCTTAGTCTGAGGAAGAGTGCTTGCACTCGAAAGCTCACACCTTGAATTAATCTTTGTGGGTCTTAAAGGTGCTGCTGGACTCTGGTTTTATTGTTTAAAAATAATCATGGAAGATTGGCGTTTTGTAACAAATGAATGGGTTGTAACATTGATACGGTATGTGAGGGAGGGTCATACTCCAAATTGGGACTCCCTACCGGTGCAGTTGCTATTTATTTATTAACTTACTGTTTTAAGAGCCTCTTGTGGCGCAGAGTGGTAAGGCAGCAGACATGCAGTCTGAAAGCTCTGCCCATGAGGCTGGAAGTTCGATCCCAGCAGCCGGCTCAAGGTTGACTCAGACTTCCATCCTTCCGAGGTCAGTAAAATTACCCAGCTTGCTGGGGGGTAAACGGTAATGACTGGGGAAGGCACTGGCAAACCACCCTGTATTGAGTCTGCCATGAAAACGCTGGAGGGCGTCACCCCAAGGGCCAGACATGACCCGGTGCTTGCACAGGGGATACCTTTACCTTTTTTTAACTTACTGTATTTTGGGCTGGGATTCTGACCGACGCTGATGGCTAATGATTCCCTTGTCTACACGCTGTGCCTGGGAGCAGGACACTAACTTGAGGCAATCAGCAATGTTAGTTCAATGCATTGCTTGGGCCCTACTGTACAAAATCCACTGAAGCTTGGTTGGGTGGGTGGGCAGGAGGCCGTAGGAACAGAGAAACAAGCAGGGTGGGAAGAGGCTGTTCTGAGGGCATGGGAGGAGATTTCAAAGGAGTTCTTTCTTTGCTTCCTAAATACATCATCTGAAGCATTTCTGTTCTTTGACATTTCTCAGGGCTTTCAGACAGTGTTTTTGAAAGTGGTTGGCAGTTCAGAAAACTGCCTGTCGTATAATAAACAGGGCCCCAGCGGCTAGGGAAGGCGAGCCGAGTTCAGTCACCGAGAATGGCAAATCACTTACCTCACTGTGTGTCTGTTATGGGGGCAGGAAGGGAAGGTGATTCTAAGCTGTTTTGAGATACCCAAGGTATGCTGGGTGACCTTGGGCCAGTCATGGTCCTCTGAAAGCTCTCTTGGCCTCACCCACCTCACAGGGTGTCCATTGTGGGGAGAGGAAGGGAGGGCGATTGTAAGCTCCTTTGTGATACACAAGGCCTGCTGGGTGACCTTGGGCCAATTCCAGTTCACTCAGAGCTTTCTCAGCCTCACCTACCTCACAGGGTGCCTATCATGGGGAGAGGAAGGGTAGGTGATTACAAGCCACTTTGAGACTCCCTTTGGTAGTGGAAACTGAGGTACAAAAGAGAAGTTCTTCTCTCTTCTCAGTGGGTAACCACCTCTGTGCAGCTTCCCCCTTGAAAACTGTACAGGTTGCCTCGGGATGCTCGATTCCCTGGACAAGGAGAACCCTGGGCTGGCGTCCCTCCTTGTAGCCCCTTGAAGGTGCTTTCTCTAAGCAGCCGCCGGGAGAGCAGGGAATCAGAGCCCCGCTCCAACCCCGCCCTGCTCGACATACAGCCATCCGGAGAAACAAGCAAAGGAAATCTCTTTAACAAATCTCTTTGTCGTGCATAATTTACTTTTACACGGCAAAAGGTATATTGCTGATTAGCGGAAACGGCATATGCTCTTTTCCTCCCGATTCGGGCCCTCTGATTTCCAGCCTGCGCCATTGTTCCATCTGGCACTTAACTGACAGCGAATGCTGAAGGAAGCAAGCCTCTCCTTGCATTAAAGTCAGATGTTACTAAAGAATTTATCAAAGTGACAAGACTACAAAAGCCAAGCATTACAGCTCCGGCGTTCCCTTGCCACTCACAAGGAAATAAATGGAAACTTGGATCTGGTTCAGGGTTTTTTTTTCCCCACTCTCTTTTAATTTTCGGCATGCTGGTAAACCACCAGTATGGGGAGAGAGATTCTGCAGCAGAGTTTCCCCGACTCCCGTTCAATTTTGTTCAAAGTTTCCTTGCTGCAATGTGGCGAGCGATGAATGGATTTGCATCAAGGGGTAAAGGAAACAGGAAAGCCCCCAAAAGCATCTATGTGAGACTACAGAGGTGTACAAACGCCAAATGCCAATACAGTTTCAACAAAAAAAGGAAGAGAGTTTGAAAACCATTAATCTGGCTACCAGATTTTAAAAAACCAGAATTAAAAAAATACATGGGACTTTAAACACACCTCACAAAAGTTCATCAGAGAAAACAAGCAAGACCATGACTAATGGACTTTCTAATGAACTCCAGCCAGACACAGGAAAAATACTTCCTAATAGACTTGCTAATGGACTGTTGGGTAGATCTCCTCCCCTTTTGATTGCAAAAACATTCCTTTATTCATTCCAACTGCCCTCACTTGCTATCCATTGCCATCACTGACCCTCAATAATAGAGTGAAACTGCCACAAAGGCTAGAGAATATTTAAAAGGGACATGGTCCCACCCATTACGTGATTCCTGATCGGAAGAGATCGATCCTGTTGCCAATCCAGGAAGAATGAAGCATCAGCCCTTAAAGGAACTAAAAAGTTTTGAATGTCCGGGCATCTGGGGGGCTGGGGTGCAAGAGGGTCAACCCAAAATATATTTGTGGCAAGTTGGTACAAGACAAAGAAGAAGGAGAGTAAGGAGGAGGAAATAATACTTTGTGGGCACAGATTTGCAATTCCTTCTGGCA
The DNA here is from genome assembly GCF_049243985.1 of Paroedura picta. Lineage (NCBI taxonomy): Eukaryota > Metazoa > Chordata > Lepidosauria > Squamata > Gekkonidae > Paroedura > Paroedura picta. The sequence continues at coordinate 8,001,880 of NC_135383.1, read as the reverse complement.
AAGACTAGAGGGTCAGAGATGTTATCATCCTGTTCCTTTTTCGGCATCATAAAAAAAAGCAAATGACAAATTGTTCCCTTTGCACTTCAAAGCATAACAGAACACCTTCCCCCCCCCCTTTTTTCTGTGCACTTAGCCTTTTAAAAATAGGTTTTAATTTTTTTTAAAAAAATCACCTTTATATCAGTGAAGGAATAGCAAATTCCAAAGGAAATCTCTCTCCTTCCTTGTCTAAACGATTCTTCTCCCAGGGGGTAGAAAATTACTGAAAATGATAACAGTCAGGAACAAGAGAAATCTTAAACCCTAACCTTTATAGGGCCTTCATAAGCACATCAAATGTGATTCATTTCCCTTGCAAATCTTTGCCTTGCAAACATGTGAATGCAAAAGCCTTCAAAAAAAAAAAAGCAGTTCGGATATTAAGCAGAGACAAATTTAATGTTTATTATTAATCCCTGAATAAAATACTTGAAACCACTATGCCTTTGACAAGGATGGATGACACCAGGTATGTGGATAGACTCCTAGAGTTGGAAGGAGCTGGACCGGCCATCTAGTCCCACCCCCCTGCTCAATGCAGGCTCAGCCTCAAGCATCCAGGATAAGGATCTGTCCAGCTGCTGCTTAGAACCCTAAAATCGGAAGGGTCCGGATAGGCCATCTAGTCCCACCCCCTGCTAAACTCAGGTTCAGCCTCAAGCATCCAGGATAAGGATCTGTCCAGCTGCTGCTTAGAACCCTAAAATCGGAAGGGGCCGGACAGGCCATCTAGACCCACCCCCTGCTCAACGCAAGCTCAGCCTCAAGCATCCAGGATAAGGATCTGTCCAGCTGCTGCTTGAAGACATGGTTTTTTCTGCAGGCCTCAGCTGGAAGCAAAACCCTGGGTTCCAGGAACATTCCAGCCTGTCCCTCTTCTGCCTGTGGTCAGTGTACTCAGAGCCCGGCTCGCCTGTCGGAATGAAAGCCGAGGTTGTTAGGAAAGCAATAAAGAGCTAACAAAACAGACGTCCGTCTCTTGTGATCGAGAGATGACCCGCGCTGAACCGAAAGCCTCAGATGGCAGCCGAGACCGTCCCTGTGCCTCCCGGCATACCGATGGCGGACAGCCTGCTTCCTCGCATCGCAATTACCAGTTGCCAGGCCCGCCGCTGGGGAAGACAGGCGGCTGGCAGGCGGGAGTCTGTCGCCCAGCGAAGAGCCAGTGGCGTTTGGCACCTGGGGGACGAGTCTCGTGAAGGCCTGCGATGACCCTTCCAAATTTAACTCGTTGGCGTAGCGGCGGAGGCAAAATGAGCAGCGGGGCTTCCAGAGTTGTTCTCTCACACACTCCGGTGAAGCTGAATATCAAGCGAAACCCCCTCTGGGTTAAGTGGATTGATCCCTGACCCGACTCCAAATTGATTTCAGTCTGGTTCAAGGAAGCCGGCGCTGGGGGTTGGGCCGGGAATGCGGACTCAGCACTCCGAATGTGTAATAAAGGACTCGGCACAAGCGAGGCCTGTCAGGCTATTAAAGGAACCCCCGGCGTTGACCCAGCTGGAATGCTGCACAGGACTCTGGTGGCTCCATCTAGCGCCTGCCGACTTCCAGGCCTCCCCCGGCATTCCAGCTCCTCTCCATGTTACGGAGATTGGTTCCTTTGGAGAAAATGGATGCTTAGGATGGCAGACCCTAGGACGTTGTACTCCACTGGGGTCCCTGGCCTCCCCAGGTTCCATCCTCAAATCTCAAGGAGTATCCCAACCTGGATCTGGCAACCCTTCCTCCCCATGCCGCCCCAGTAGCCAAGGTAGACCTGGCAACTTTAGCTCCATCTCAGAAGCTTGTAAAAACTGCTCTGCTAGATCAGACCAGTAGTTCATCTACCAAACTGTGGTTCTCCAGGTGGCTATGGGATACATGGTGGCAGAGGCTCATGGGAATTGTAGTCCATGGACATCTGGAAAGACATAGTTTGGCCACTTCTGACCTTGGGGGAAAGAGCCAGCTTGTTGTGGGTTAGGAACAACGGCCTCTAATCTTGTGAGCCTAGTTTGATTCTTCCTCCTCCTCCATATGCCTCTAGCTGGGTAACCTTGGTCTAGTCACAGTTCTCTTTGTTCTAGCAGAGCAGTTCTCTTCAAGCTCTCTCAGCTGCACCTATCTCATGGGGGGGGTCTGTTGCAGGGAGAAGAAGGGAAAGGTGTTTGTAAGACCCCTTCAGATAGTGAAAAGTCGAGTATAAAAAACAACTCTTCTTCTTCTTCTTCTTCTTCTTCTTCTTCTACTCCAGCATCCTGTCTCACACAGGGGCCAACCAGTTCTCCTACAAGGCCTGCACCTTTTCATTTCCAGATGTGAGGATTGAAGCAGACCCCTTCCTTCAGAGCAGTTTCTCTGCCACTGAGCTACAGACACTCCCCAGGTCTATGCAGAACCTGGTCCCATTAACCACAGTGGATTTAGACCAGCCTTTTCCCAACCTTTGGACCGTGAAGGATCCACTAAAATAACCTTTCAGACTTTAAGGAGCACCGGATGTGAGTTCACCTGGCCACACCTCCTGCCCCGCCCCCTCATGCCCCTGGAAGTGACATCACCACTCTCGTTAACAAACAGGCTCAAGGAGGCTGAAGGCGGGAGTAGACGTGCAGGCTCCGCCCCTCCATGAGAGAACTCATTCATACTTGGGAGGGGAACCAATGGAAGCAGATGGATCCCCACCCTTTGGCTGAGTCCATTAAGGCAGGAGGGGGAAGGGCACAGACCCCCCCCCCCAAGTTTTGGTGGACTCCTGTTTGGGAATCCCTGCTGAAGCCACACTGCCTCGGCATTACAGTGTCTGATGTGACCTTTCTCAAGACCAACCCTGCGCGCAGGTTCTCCTGAATCCCCTCCTGTGAGTGTCAATGCCGTCGGCTGGCATCTCAAATGCCCCAGCCAGCCTCTTCTCCCTTTCTAGCCATCTGCCTGTTCAGGGTAAAGCTGCATAAAGTATTTATGAATGAATGCATAGGAGGGACATAAGGAAGCGCTTGAGCATCCCCCCCATCACTTTTCCAGGTTGCAAAATAACTATCCTGTCTGGTCCGCTGAAGGATTGCCTATTCTTTTCGGCTCTATCTCCGTTCATCGCATTCCGCGTGGGAAAGGGATAATTTATCTCGATAAACATTTATTTTTCAAATGCTGCAATAATACTTGGATTTATTCAAGTGCTCTCTTGGAAGGCAATGCTTTCTTGGAAAAAAATAAAATAAAATCTTGAATGCTTCTCCTCCCAGGAAGGTGATGTCCTTTTCTAACCTGTGCAAAACCTTTTTATTTTATTTTCAGACATATATACACACACCTGCTTCTGGGTCCAGTGACCAAGTCCTGAAACTCAGGGCGGGGATACACAGAGAAGGGGGTGGAGCTATGCAAATAAGCAATGACTCCATGTCTCCTACCCGGTTCCTTGGGACAAAGTTGAACGGTTGCAATTTGGGGAGCAAATGAAAAAGTGAAATTCTGCGTCCTGCCCCCGAGACAGGAGTCACCATAGTACAGAAGCAGGTGGTATAAGCAAATCCCAAATGCACCAAACATCTACTCCCTTTCTAGCCATCTGCCATGTAAAGATGGAGGAACTCTGCACAGGGTGGCCTTGGTGGAGGGGAGACAGGGATGCCAGCTGAGCATGTGAGCTCATTGCCGGGGAGGAAGCAATGGGGAGGAGTCTGTAAGTACCATTGTCTCACTGGTAAGCATATGTCACTTCCTGTAAAATCAGGAAATGACATGAGAGACGCTCTAGTCTTTTACAAAAAAAACCTAGTCTTTTACAAAAAAAACCATAGAGTTTTACAAAAACCATAGCGTTTTTGTAAACACTAGAGTAACGGTGGCCAAATTGTGGCTCCCCTTGGCAGGGTTTCATGGTAATTGTAGTCCATGGACATCTGGGGAGCTACAATTTGGCCATTCTTGCATTAGAGCATGTTTTGGCTGGAAGTGACATCAGAGCACCCCCAGGATTCTAGCACCCCACACACACACATGCACACACACACACACACACACACTGCCTCCTCTGGACACTGATTTCTTCTCTTACCTTCTTCCCAGTTCCTGCAATGTATTGTGGGATCAAGGTAGGTACTGTAGGATCAAAGTAAGTGTACTGACACGGGGCATGTCTAATCCATTCTGACTTTTGGGGCAGCTGTCATTTATCTTATTCGGAGCATTCGGAATGTTTCTCTTGTTTTCCTTTCTCTCTCGCCCTATGATTTCTTATATTCGGGCAGTCTCTCCACGTCTGGAAGACTTTTTAATGCTTCTTGCAAATCTTGTTGGAACCAATCTTTCCAGCATGCAATTCTGCACAGATAGGTCTGATTTATTCCCCCAGTCTGGCTAACATATACAGAGTCAGACTCTCTCCCCACGATTTCCCCTTGGGAAATTCCTGCAGGTGCCTGGGGAGAAAGGCTGAAGTAGTGCATATAATTTAGGAAGGGCCCTCCATGGGGATATGATTTGCCCGGGTCCATGGTCAGCACACCCACATCCTCCCTTTGCTGTGAAGTTACTTCCTTCCACCCAAATTTGCAATGTAAATGTCCTGCTTCACTAAGAACAGAAGGGCGATATGTCAGTTTTTAACTGTAATATTTCGATGATATTCTCTTGCCGTTTCATCTTCTGATGGGTTGTGAGCCATCCAGAGGCTGCCTGTGAGGCGGGGCGGCCTATGAAGTAAATAATAATAATAAATAGATAATAATTTTGCATCTTGTACCAGACTGGGTGCTATTTCCTGGCTCCTCTGGAGTTGTGGCATGCACCCAGCCCTGGCGAGACTCTCATGTCTGCGTTTAGTTCCTTTTGGAGCAATTCGTACGCCGCTACAAAGCCTGAAGTGCTTTGTTCAGCATTTTTAGCATTTCTGCCTCTCCTCCTGACACTTGGCGCTCAACTTGGCCGCGTTTCCCCACCAGGAGATCAAGTGTTTAAAAACAAGGATGTGAAAGAGAAATCTGGCTTTTATTAAAACGACTCCATCATTCGGAATGGATGCCTCGGAGTGTTCTTCCTCCATTCATCCTCATAGACGTAAAATTATCATCTCGAGGAAGACTGTTAATAATGCTGACATCCCCCCCCCCACCCATCAGTCAACTTAATTCACAATATAACACTTCCCACAATCCAATTACGCCAGCCTGACGACTGACATTCGGTTCAACGTTCTTGTTCATGCGGAAAAGAGGATCAGAAAACGGCGCAGCTTTGAGTGATTCATTACGAAAGAAGCAACGGATCGGGTCTAAGATGTCAACTTGGCAATGTACAGGGCAAAATGCAACCAGAACGCCAGCTTGACTACCTCAACATCCTTTTGGAGTATCCGCAGTCCCTTGCAAGCTTTGACCAGACGGTCCCTAACGGTGGAGAAAGTTTGCTGCAGAGCCACCATACGCTGATGCAACACTGTGTATCAGACCCGATTGGAACAGCAGAAGGTCCAACGGAAACTGAAGGCAAGCGGAAGGATGTTTCGGAGCGGAGTCATCTTGAAGAGTCAGAGTAGGGGGGCCCAAACGGTGGCTCTCCAGATGTCTATGGACTTCAGGCTCATGGGAATTGTAGTCCATGGACATCTGGAGAGCCACCGTTTGGCTATCCCTGAGCTAGATGCGACTCTAGTCGCAACTGAGATACCAAGTACAGTCGGGAGGGGGAGGATAAGTTTTCAGGTCAAACCTACCCTGAAAATCTTGCTCATCTCTAAGGTACTAGAAGGAAACTAACCCAAGCCAAGTGAGGCCTGTTAGGTTCCCCATATCTGCCAGATGCACATGTATGATACAGGCTGCCTCACAAGGTGGGGAGCTCCCCCTCATTGGCAGTCTTCAAGTAGCCACTGGATGAAGACTTCTCCTGGATGCCTTAGGCTGATCCTGCATTGAGCAGGGGGTGGGACCAGATGGCCTGTCCGGCTCCTTCCAGCTCTATGGTCCTGCATTGAGCAGCGGGTTAGACTAAATGGCCTGTCTGGACCCTTCCAACTCTAGGATTCTGGACCCTTCCTACTCTAGGATTCAAACATTAAAATGCCCATTGGGTGAACAAGCTGGGGACCCCTGACTAAAGAGGTTGCCTGTATAGTCCCATAAGATGGGGTTTGTGACAGCGTGCAGATGCAGCATGACACTCCTGACTCGGCTCACCAGATTAGAAGTCCACGCTCCTAACTACTACACCAAGCTGGCTTGGTGTAATACAGGGCAAAAATACAGGGCAATGCCATTATAGGAAAACCTCCCCGTCAGCGTAAATGTTCCATTGCTCTTGCAAATGTCTCCAGTTCCTTATTTCCTCCAGCATCATTTATATGCTATGCAGAGTCTAGAATCGATGGATAAGCCACTTAAATATAGGTCAATCTGCATATATTGATTTAAGGAAATTGAGACAGTAAGAAGAAAAATATCTGTGGAAAAAGCCAATTTGAACAGAGGACGGGGAAGAGGATTTGTGGTGTCGGATGCTCGATTGTTCCAAAACATTTAATGAGTTTAGGATTGTGAGTGAAGCTGGCTTTTTGCAACCTAGATCCGTCATCCTGCAGAGTCGTTTGTTATAATTTAGTGTCTTTATTATAATTTTAATCACTTGATTTGTACACTCTACAATATTCATCTCTTTCCTGGGAGAGTCGCTCAGTTCATGATAAAAAAGGAAGGGAAAAAAAACAAGTCCGAGGACTGAGAGGAGGGTTGGAATTTCAGATGTGATTTGGGGCCTAAACTGCTCTTCGGAAGATGCAGTATTGACCTTGACAGGCAAATGGTCCAACTCAAGAGCCCTGGTTGCAGTCCACGAAAACCTTTGAAAGCCAAACATTATAGGTACTTTCAACATGCTGAGCTGTGCACTTTCAATCCACTTTCAATGTACTTTAGTGATCACCCGCAGTCCAGACTCAGAGTCAAAACTCCCTTGGCCAGATAATTGAGCTACCTTGCAAGAAGCTGATATTCTGGCCATCTTGTCTGTCTTTAAGACCCTACTGGATTGGACTCTTGCTCTTCTCCTGCAAACCAACATGGCAACCCACCTAAAAACTACGGACCTTGTTTATGATGGATCTGTAGGCTCGGTGACTGATTTAAACAACTGTGCTGTGCTGAGCAGATTTATTTATCGTATCAGGACAGGGATGGCCCACCTGTGGCTCTCCAGATGTCTATGGACTGCAATTACCATAAGCCAATTCCAACTGGCCATGCTGGCAAGGGCTCTTGGTAATTGTAGTTCATGGACATCTGGAAAGCCACAGTTTGGATGTCCCTGTATTATAAACAAAAACAAAAAGGAGTACAAAGTAACAATTATGTAAGAGAGGGAAAAAAGGTCAATTGACCATGTAAGGTCAATGAAAAAACTTAGCCATGTCTTCTTGCTCTTTCGTTATACCTTTATAGTTTTGGATGTCTACAATAATTTCTGGTTCAACTATTTCCAGAACCAATATACAGGTATAAAATATTGCTTTCTCAGGAACCTGTTCAAAAGCCATGCATGGGTTGATGAACCAAGCAAACCCCTACTGAAAACCAGCTCCTTGTTCGTGACGGGCAAACAGGATGTGAACCAAACCGCTGGCATCCAAGTCTCTCTACAAGAAATTATCAAGAGAGCTGCCGACACGGCTGGCTTCATGCTCATGCACAACAGTCACATGGTTTCTCCTCACACGACGACGCGACACTTCTCGTCCAGCAGCTGACAGAGCGCAAAGACTTGAGTGAAAATAGCGGTGCCTGAGGTAACGTGACTGTTCATTCAGCCGGCTCACCATGACCCACGCCTGTTCATTCAGAGGTGAAAGTCACTGAGCGAAGCTCTGAACAGGCAGGTGATGAAGCACCCCTAAGTGGCCACTGGTTCCTGAGATTAAAAATCTCTGGGCTTGATTGGAAAGAGGCTCAAAGAACATCCGTGAGCCAAATTTCTCAGGATGTGTGGTGGGGGTCATACACCTCCCCAAAAGGTGGAACAGGGAACAGCCATCACACAGTTTAGCAGTCCTCTCCTGTTGCCCTCACATTTTAAAAATCCCTGCCTCTGAGTCTCTGGAAGGGGGGTCCGTTCTCTGTCGCTGAGTTCTTGCCGTTCGGAGCTCATCTCTCTCCGCTGACTCACAGTGCAGCTAATGGTGCATTTAATTGCCTCGCGCCTGTCCCCTCACGTACACCGTGGTCCAGCACCTGGGCTCCATCCATATTCTGCTTTCCGAAGGCCCTTTTATCTTCATTCCTCCGTTTTCACTGTTTCTCTAAACTGGACCTCTCGGACAAAGGTTCTGCTCTCCAGCAAATCCTGCCTGGCTCCCCTGCTCTCGCCTCTGGGTCTCCTGGCTTCCTTTCAGTCTGGAAGAAGATGGTGAGGCACAGTCCATTGCAGAATAAGGATCAAAGGAAACCAGCCCAGGAGCAAGCTGTGCTGAATTTTGCTTCCCCCAATGTTACAATCGCAAGGAACAGGGAGAGGAAATTTCCGACAGCACCCTCGCCACCTGCCTTCTTCCACGTTCTGTTTGAAGGCCTCTTCCTCAGGGATTTGGGGCTGGCTCTCTAATGAGGCCTCCTGAGATGTTTACCTCAGGTGGCAGGTTTGGGGAGGAGGAACCTCCCATGCTGCCTCAGGCCAGCGTCCTCCTGTTGGGATTCAGCCAGGGTCTCCTATCTTCTCACCACCACTTCTCTGTCCATCTGTCCATCTGTCCACCTCAATGGCATCCTTGTCCAACGTCCTAAAGACACACCCCCTTTCACCCCCAGATCTCTCTCTTTAGACATACATGGGAAGTGACACGGTCCAATTCTTGCGCTTTGGGGAGAATTCCTCCTTCTCTCGAGCGTTCAAGCCACCATCTTGGATTGTCTGTTGCCGGGGCAACCCAAATGGTGGCAAAGCTCTCAAGCAAGGTTACCAGCTCCTGGTTTGGAGCCCGTGCTTGGTGGGAAGAAAGATATTCCATGTTCTCTGTCTGGGAGGTAGACCCCTCCCGAACCCCCTGGTACTGAAAAAATACTAGTTTAGTTCTGTCTGAGGGGCTGGTTTACCCATGAAGCACAAAATAGCACATGTGTTGGAACTTCACTGTGCCTCTCCCCCCCCCCCATCAGGATCAGGGCTGTAGCCTCTCTCCTTCCCCTTTTCCCTCTTTAAGGACACTCGGAGTGACACCCCTTTCAATTGTATTCTACTAGGGCCCTGCAGATCCTGAAGCTGGCTCTGGTGCTACGGGTCCTGCAAATCCTTAAACCACTCCTCCTGTCTGGAATGAAGAAAGTCTAGTAATCGCCTCGGAGCCTTCAGATTCAGCCCCTGTCCAGTCCAGTCTTTTGCTCCTCTTTTGCTCCTGTTTCCATAGCTCCATTGCTCAGATTAAAAACTGTCTCCATTTTCGCGTCAGAAAACCATCGGTGTCCATTGTCCAGACCCCAGAGTTCCAAAAGGGGACATGCGAAAATGCATCTCACTGTGAGAATTGCTTCCTGTAACTTCCTTTTCCAAAGCCTTTTAACTTCTGGCCTTGTGCCCCCATCCTCACCAGAGGAGAAAAGCGCCCATTCTTCTTCCTTCGGCTTCGTCGATGACAGATTCCTCACTCCCATCTGCGTTCCGTGCATTTAAAGAGTGGCTTTCGAATCACACCGACAAGACTGATCAATACCCTGCCCGGAGCGTGTGCATTTTGATGATTGTCCCGGAGGGCTGGTGGGGGACCCGCAAGGTCACAAGGTGCCGCTTGGCAGAGCAGGCGGTCACCCGCGGCTCGGATTTGTGAGTGAGCAGGCAGGAGGAGATGGAAGCACGCAAACCGAGGCCGTGGCGGTGCTTCGAGAGACGGTTTTGCTTTGTGAAGAGGAGGAAAATTGTTCCAATTTTCCCCTAAACACTATCATCAGAGGGACCTCGTTTGCTGGCGTTGACCGACTGAGCGGTGCAGAAGTGAAGTCCAACTTGTCAGCTGCCAGCGAAGAATAACGTCGCTCTTGGAGAAGAAAAGGACTCGCTGGTTGTTCAAGAGGGAGATTTTGTAACTCTGGGAGATCTCCAGACCCCATCTGGAGGCTGGTAACCCTAAGCGTCATTTGGTGTTCGAACCAGTTTGAAACTAGTTTGAATGTGTGGTGTAGATGCAACTGAAGGGAGGTTTGTCCCCTCTGCCCCCTGCTGGTTTTCATGGAGCAAAGTCACTCTTCTTGCTCCGATGCTCTTTCTGGGGAGTTTTCTTTACTCCCAACTGTTGACCTGATAGGAGGGTCCCCAGGATCCACAAACCGGGCCTTGACCTCCCCCCTTCCCAGAACCACCCTCTTCCCCAGCCCCAAGCCCCACTCCAAGTTTTCAAAGCTCTTCCCGTCCTTTCCCTCCCCGCTCACTTCAGAGATACATAACCAGCCGCCAAGGCCGAGTTTGGATGCGGGAGGGTAGAAGAGCAGGAGTGAAAGAGGAGATTTGGACTGTTTTAGTCGCCTCCTTTCTAAGCTTGTGATCTGAGGTCCTCTGAGATTAAGAGATAATTGCCATGGCAATCGGCACCTTTTATTAGCCTGCCTCAGTTGGTCGTTTATAGGCTGTTAAAAACCACCCGTGAGAGGGAGAATTGAACACCTCGGCCTGCTCCTAGCCAAAACCTCCTGAACAGAGGACCATGGGGTCACCAGCTCATCCCCCTAAGCCTTCTGGGTAGCCTGATCTGCAATGCGGTTGGACGACAATGCTCAAACTTAAAGCTCCCTGGATGCCCAGACCCCACCTCAGAGTCCTTTGGGATTTGTCGATCAATTTTTGGCCCTGGAGACCAGTGGCCAATGCAGGGGGGTGATATTGGCTCTGAGGAACCAGTGGTTCACCTCAGGATGACAGTTTCATGGGCATGTGTGGTGGGTGACTACTCTGGCTCATCAACCAGGAGTAGCCTCAGGACCCCGGTCCTGAGGTGAGGGCCAGCCGGAGTGGTTGCCTAGCAATGGCCTACACTCGGCACAATTCAGCCTCACCCCTGTCAGGGAAGCTGGTCCTCCAGGAGGTAGGCCTCTTGAAGGAGGGCCTGTGGGTCAGGCAAGCGAGGGACAGCCACCGCATGGGGTGGTTCTGTGCATTAGCTGTCTAGGGGGAGGCAGCATCGCCATCTGAAGGAGGTTTTGCCCAGTCTCACCAAATTGGTAATCGCTCCTGCCAAGCAACCCAGGAGTGTGGGACAAACCCTCAGGGAGGCAGGAAGAGAAAGGGACCGGACGTTTCCCAGAGAGTCTCCCTCATAAGGGCCAGGAGTCAGGCCTGGGAGGACAGGTTAGGCCTCCTGTTAGGGAACTGGTGACAGGAGAGGCCCACAGGGGTATTGTGAATGCTTTTTCCTCTCGAGTCTAAGGCCTCACCCAACCCTGGCAATGTCACAGAAACTCCCACCCTGGTAGTGGACACCTTCCACGGGCATACAGTTAGCTTGGTGCAAATAAAATCTGCAAGTGGATGGATCATGGCCTCATCCAGCTGAACTCCTGGCCTGTTTGTGCGAAGGTCTGGGTGTCCAAATATCCCAGCTCCGCAGCAGGGATGCAATGAAAGCACACACTGTCTTGTTCTCGGTTATAGGCGGGGAGGCAACCCACATCGTGCCACAAACAGGGAGAAGCTTCTCCCGAAGTACTTTGGAGGGGGGGGGTTTGAAAATGAAATTTCCCTATTAGCCATGAGCAAGATCTTCACATCTCCGAACACAATGTCCCCGGCACTCTGCGTATTCCTCTCTCTCTCCTTAGCTGGGTGATTTGTTTGGAGGAAGAAAACCTCATTCGATTAGCAACGTGCAGCAGCCACTTAGGTGTTTATGGCTCTTTGGGGAGACAATTTGCATGTCGTCGCGGATGTGACTGTCTTTTATCATTGGTGGGGATGGTTAAAAAGAGAACGGAGGTGCATCTATCAGGGAATCAGGATGAGCTAGCGGGGGAATTGGTCTCTGGTGGGAAGGACGGGGCTGGGAACGAGTCGTCCTGGGGGGAAGGGGAGGAGAAATGAGCTACAGCAGGTGGGTTAGAAGTCCCAGCAGCTGAAGGGCCCGAATTTCAGTCTAGCAGGTGCTGTGGGTGATGGCCACATGCATCATATTCACACACACACCACAATGTCACAGGGCTTTCTGGGGACAGCAGTATCCTTTGAAAGTGTAAGCCTCATGTCATGGCTATTTGAGACTGTTAGTTGTAGGGTATCAATGAGATGTCAATAATAACCTTTCAGCGTCAGCTGTCAAGGTCTGATTCTTTGTATGGGAGCGTTGCGGGCCTGAGATAATTGCTCGCTGTGTGTATAGATCTGTCATAGGTGGGAAAGCAAACCCATACCACTTTCTGAGCTCCTTGGACCACCAGCATGCACAGATTTTGCTGTAACAACAACATCGCTTGTTCCCTGCTTGCTTACGGGCAGTCCAGAATTGCTCCAATCTTTGGGTGCTCCTGTGCCTGGTTTTCCTTTTCTCTGTCCTACTTTGCCTCATCTTGCCTTGGCAGTCCTCCCCACAGACCTCAGACTACAGCAGAGAGCCCACTGGATGAGCAAGGCAGAAGAGCAGAGTAGCTAGGGAGACCATTTATAGCCCACCCTTCCTCTAAGGAGCTCAGAGTGGCTTCCGTGGTTCTCCTTTCCTGCGTTTGTCCTCACAACAGGTCTGGGAGCTAGGTGTGACCAAACAGAAGTGACTGGCCCAAGAGCAGAAGAGGTCCATGGTGGAGAGGAGATTCGAACCAGCTAAACTACCCATTACAGCAATCAGGCTCTGTGGGTAGTAAAGGGATGGATTTGTTTGAAATTAAGGAGCCATTCTGGTATAGTGAATATAGGACTGGGAAGACCTAAGACCCTATCAGTAATATAACAACATGCTAACTGATCCTCTTGTCCAGTTGAGGTCCACCACGAGGACTTCAGATCAGGCATTCGCAGCAGTTTCCATGCTCAGGATCCCAAGTGTGCAAGGGCTGATTCAGGACCATGGAGAGCGCCTTCCTCCCCAAGCCGTTTTCCCAGCTGGGAAAGGCCACAGGGAGCCAGTAGTTTTTCCAGCAGGGAAATTCACTAGAATTTCCTAGAATTGTGCTAGAAAAGAGGCTAGAAAAGGAAAGAGGCTTACAATCACCTGCCCTTCCTCTCCCCACAACAGGAGAGGCTGAGATAGTTTAGAGAGATCTGTAACTGGCCAAAGGTCACCCAGCTGGCTATGGGTGTAGAAATCAAGTCCAGTTCTCCAGATTAGAGGCTGCCGCTCTGAACCACTACACCACACTGGCTCCTAATTCATCCGAGTAGGGTATTAATTATTCCGTACATGATACCTGCGAAGGGATGATAACGATGATGGTTTTTGCAAGCATCGCTGCACCTTACAAAGGGTGTGATCTTCACTCTTGAGGTGAGAAAGAAGAGCGACACAGAAATAGACAAGGTGCATTGTAAGCAACGATGCCATTTCTAAAAGCCTCTAAGAGCGCTTTGTCTATGAGCAAAATTGTATCATGATATGAGCCACAATTAGTTCCATTGGCCCAGTTTGGGCCCTGGAGCAGTATCTCTAGTTCCGTTCCCAAAGTTATTGCTTTTAGAAGCTACACAGCCCACACAGCAGATGAGCTTTGCATTTTATGTCCCCTGACTGCTTTTGCACCTGCACAGTAGGTGAAATCAATCTTCACCCAGCATTGTGTTAAAGTCAGGATGTTAAAGTGCACAGATCACTCAGTTTGTCCCTGGTTTGCACCTGCATAATAGGAAGCACCATTTAAATGATTTTCTCTTTGTCTCTGATTTGCTCCTGCTTTTGCACAGTAGGAAAGAGCATTCAGAGGATCAGTACTTCATCACCTGTTTGCTCCTGCACAATAAAAGCACCAATTAAATGGCCTTCAGTTTGTCCCCATTTGCTCCTGCACAGTTAGAAGCACCATTTAAATGACCTGCAGTTTTTCTCCAGTTTGCTTCTGAACAATAAGAAGCGCCATTTAAATGCCTTCAGTTTGTTATCAGTTCGCTTTTATGCATTCAGAAGCACCATTTAAATGGCCTGCAGTTTGCCCCTGCCTGGCTCCTGTGCAGTAAGCAGAGCCATTTTGATTACTTTTTCTTTGTCATTAGTTTGTTTTCACACAGTGAGAAGCATCGTTGAAATGACCTTCAGTGAGTTCCTGGTTTGTTTCTGCACAGCAGGAAGCACAATTTAAAGTCCATACTGGATACAAAGTTCAACAGCCACCATAACGCAAGCTATTAAACATACGACTATAGCCCCAACTAGTAAGCAATAGATTTTTTCTTCCCCATGAAATCCTTTCTTTGATCACCATGCAATCTGAGCTTGGCAATTTCATGGATCCCTTCTCTCTAACCTTTCCAGGTCAACATAACCTCTTTGTCCCTATCTGCCCGGCTGGAGCTTTGCCTGTTTTTCGCAACTTGGCAAATTCCTTTCCTTGGCTCATTACAGTTTGCCAAGGAGAGCCGAGGTCTTCTGTTAGAAGGCAATTAACAAAATATTAACTGTTAGGATGTCGGAGCTCACCCCAAAGCCTTTAATTGAGTCTAAGTGCAGGCAAGGACTGGCTGGCATGGAGCCAGACCCAAAGCCGGAGGCCAGGGCTGGCCCCTGAGAGCAAGTTGAAAAAGTGAGAGCAAGTTGAAAAATGAAAGGGCCGTCTTCCTTGTTTGCTGTCGCCCCTACAGAATAAGGAAACAGATCATGTAGGCTAACTAGTAAATACTGGAGCAGCAATAAAAATTCCAAACTGCAGCCAGCTGCTTAAGAGCTGCACTGCCAGTTCCTTGTGCTCAAAAGAGATTAGCTCTTGTTTGAGAGAGGGTGCTGTGTGCTGGTCAGAGTGTTGGACTGGAATTGGCTAGACTCTGGTTCAAATTCCCTATTCTGCCAGCAAAGCTCACTGAGTGACCATGGGCCAGTCATCTGTTCCTAGTCTCTCTTCTGCAGACCTGAGTGTCAAACATCCCTCAAATAGTCTCCAAATAACATTTATTTTTATTTCATTTACTTATAGCACATCTTTTGCACTGAGACTCAAAGTGGATTGCAGAACCAGGCTGCAGAGAATTCAAATTAATGGTTCAGTGACCTGTCCTGGATAGCCCAGATTCCTGAAGCTAAGCAGATCAGTACTGGAACAGGAGACCACTAAGGACCTTACAGGGTTGTCATAAATCAGCTGCAACTTGATGGCAAAAAAAGCCCCAAAACACAATACTATTAGCCAAAGGGGGGGGGGGGGCTTTTTGAGGTAAGGCATGCAATAATCCAGGAAGCAGGCAACAAAGTTCGAAGGAAGCATTGCAGTCAAAGGAAAGGGAGTTATCCTTATCCATGGTTCCTCTATATATTTGCGAAACGCCCCTGTGGGAGGAGCTTGTCCAGGGTGTCCCCGCTTGGTTATGGGCCAATCAGGCACCCTGATTGGGCCAGCCCCTTTGCTTGCCACCCTCCCTAGCAGCATCCCTCACAGGGTGCCTATTATGGGGAGAGGAAGGGAAGGCACTTTAAGCTGCTCAGAGGCACCTGAGGCCTGCTGGGTGACTGTGGGCCATTAACAGTTCTCATAGAACTCTCTCAGCTCCACCTCTCTTCCTTTCTACTTCCCTCTCTCTTTGCTATTCCCCCCTCCCCCCTGCTAGCACCCATTGTAGCAGCTACAACGGGCTTTAATTCTAGTATAAAAATATCTTGCAATAGGCTACGAACCATCTCCCTTATCAAACTGCTTACCTTGGCATACAGTTCCGATCCCTTTACTAAAACGCCCTCCAGTTGCCCGGCGTTGGTTAAACATTTAATTTCTGCATTTGACATTCCGATACCTGACAACTCATACAGGACAGCAGCACGACTGGATCTCATTGCTGGGATTTGACAGGGGGAGGGGAAAGCCCCCAAACTGAGTCATTGAGCCTAATGAAACTAGCGACGGAGAAACATTTCCAATTTTCTTCCTTTCGGGGTTCATTTATATCTTTGCCGGCTGTTTCGGCCCTCAGTCTTTCAAAGGCAGGTATGTTGCTTTGTTTCTACTGTATTCTCAAGCTATAGATTTGCATTCCCAATTTATATAACATGCATATACATGATATGTGTTGGGGTGGGAAGGGAAGAGGCTCCAGGTAGATTATATTCTGCACAATTGCACCACTTCTGGGGGGTTCTCAAAGCCTGAAGGAAATTCCAGGGGTTTCTCAACTGTAAAATGTTGAGAAAGGCTGGGACAGACTAACAATGAAAGAAAATGTTCTACCACTCCTGCAGCTGGTTCGATGTTTGAAATCCAGCTGGTGCAGAAGTCAGGGTTTCCTCCTGAGCCCCCCAGGGTGGTGGGCATCTTCCCCTCTTGCTCCTCTCTGCTGGAACGCTTCCAAAATAAAACCTTGTGATCTTATCGAGAGGCAAAGACCCTGAAGAGCAGAGGGGAAGTGCAGATAAAAGAAGAACACTGTGAGGTTTTTTTTCTTATTCTCAAAAGTTTGATGAGTGGAGGAGGAGGGAGTCCCCTCGGCTGTCTCCTCCTTCCCCTCCTTCCCAGGTGTCACAGCAGTGATTTCGAGGCAGGGCTGAGACATCCATAAATCAGCTCTCTGTCAGCACAGCCAAATCCGTTTTCCTTTTATTTCAACAGTATATTTCCTATCTGGCTCACTTGGCTTGAGATTTATAAAGAAAAATATGAGCTTGTCTTGATAAAAAAAAAAAGTCAGTACTGAAGAGGGAGGAGGGAAAAGATACTTTTCTTCTTCCAGAGTTTCAGGGGAAGATTATATAAGGCTGCATGGCCCAAACTTACAAGAGGTGAGGCATATTTATTTTTCCTGCTCATCCTAACCCCAGGTGCACATTTTCCACCCACGCCTTCAAAGTTTTGTTTCTTGAGGGTGTGAAAACCGTAGCCCTCCAGGAGTCTATCTGCTGTGACTCTCTGTGAGTCATTGTTCTGGGTGTATCTCCTTATTTGGAAGGGTTCCTGTAGTGATTCATCCAGAAGTGCAATCAGCAGCTTGTTTTTCTTTGTTTCCCCCCCCCCGCAGTTTTGATGCATCTCTGCATTGAGACACCACCAGGCCCTGATAGACTATCTGATTCAGAGCATCCCTGCACACATGGAGGGGGAGTGGCAACTGGCAACAACATGGGTAGAGTTCATCCAGAGGATTGGAAACACTGGAAAAGCTAGCATTTTTTGACTATTTCCTAAACGCTATCATAAGTCAGCCCTGGGCATAGGAGGACTCCTCAGGTGTCAGCAAAGAGTTTGAAGCACAGTCTCCGGAGAAGAGATTCTACAGAATGTTAATCTTCTGACCACAAACCTCCCACAACTGAGCCATCAGCCCTGCCAGAAAAACAAGTACTCAGCTGACCAAAGGAGCAAAGACAAGAATTTAAAGGGAGAAGATGTAGTGCTCATCTATAGGTTTGCTATTGCAGCGAAATGGAAGAAGAAGGGAGATCTTCGCAGGATGAGGGCTGAAGGCAGGCAAAGACCCGGCTGCTGGAAGGAATTCCAGATTCAGGAATTGGGGGTTGCCGGGACCGATATAAGTGGTTTGCAGCAGCAGGTCAGCATGGGTGCAACGTGGTCCACAGAATCCACCTGGTCTGCTCTGAAACATTGCCCTGGGCCTGTTGGACTGCTTCCAGAGCATGTGTTGACCCTCTACCTGCCTCACAGTTTGTCCCAGCCTCTGACCATGCTCCTGGTTGCTGCCTGCCCTGACCTTAGGTTGTATTCTGACTATACTTCTGACTGCTGCCTGTCCTGAACTTGGACTACATCTCTGACCTAGGACTGCAACCGCCTGGTGCCATGCCTCTCCTGCTAAGCAGCACAAACACATGTGCTCTATGGTCATGATCCAGTCATCTTGTGCTAACAGCAGGCAGGCCTCAAAAGTCCCTTGCTTGCTGGGGTCACCAAAAGTCCCTTGCTTGCTGGGGTCACACGCCAATTGCAAATGGCGTGTAAGGATGGAATTCTGAAGAGAACATCCAAAACATTCAAGCAGATGCACCCAAAAAGATTTAGGGATCAACCAGTGGTACTTCGTTGGCTTGCACAGCTGCCTTCCCACTACCCAAGGGTGACCTTCGATCCCTACACAATACGGCTCTTCACATATCCCTCACCTTAGCACTCCTCTTGTCCTCCCTTAGTCGGCTCTCCGCCCAGAATTGTTCTGAAATATCAGGCTCAGCCTGTTTGATGTAGCTGTCTTTTGGGATCGAGCCCTCTTTGCCCCAATGAGATCTGTGCTTCCCCCTTTGCTTTCCCCTGCCAGTTCTTCCTTTCCTTGGGGCCACCTGCAGCCACGTCCCCCGGGACAACCCGATGGCCAAGCAGCATAGCCAGAAGCAAAAATTCAGGACGTCTGATCACCAGCCGGAAATGAAGGACAGTGGAAGTTCTTTATTTGATTCCATGCTGGATGTTACTGCCCTAGCAAGAGAGAGAGGGGGGGAAATATTTTCGAGGTAGAGGCATTCAACAACTTCTGAAAGGAAGAGGGTGGGGAGAGTTATTTGCTTCTCTCTTCGTGGGGGCGAAGCGCGTTCTTTGTGGCACAATGGAAGATTCGGGGGTGGGAGTTCACAACCTCCGCTGCGCAGACAGACCTGAATGTGCAGCGAGCACAAAACTCTTCAGGGTACCGGCAGGTGGGGCTTCTCCTCCCACCAGCCCTCTGCACCACAGCTGGAACCCAGGGGCTGCCTCGATATCCCTGTGGGCAGGGGAGAAAAGAGAGAGAGAGCTGCCTTTGTGTTGGCAAGAGTCGCTCAGGAGTTCTGCGGAAGAACATTACTATAGAAACCATCAGCCCTTTCTGCCTGGCAAAGGTAAAATCGTTCAAGCCAGGTAGGCGAGAAATCTATTCTTATCCCGGTGCGTGGGGTGGCGGGGTGGCAAGGTGATGTTTGTAGCTCCCCGGGCCTGAAAACATCCCCTCGCTCGTTCAGGCCTCCTGGAAAGAAATGCCCACTTTTTCTCGAAGCCCATACGGGAGCGAAAGCGATCCAAGAGAACAAGAACCGGGCTGCGTGAGGTTTTTCCCGTCCAGATGTGAAAGGAGGCGACCGGATGAAAAGAACGCCACATGCTGCGGTTCTTCCTTTTTTGTTTGTTTTTTTTGTGGTTCTTGTTTTTTTTACGAGGCGAGCACAGCTCAGGATGGTACATCAAAGAGCACACCAATGAAATGTGCCAGGTGGCGCTCTGGATATGGGTGGTGGGGAAGACTTTCAAGCGTCCTGGCTGATGGACAGAGATAGAAGGCTGGCACAGCTGTGCCGGTGAAAGGTCAAAGAAACAGGAGCTAAACAGCGCATCTCCTCTGTGCAGGTCGATTCGAAAGAGGTCTACGGATGGTCCAGATGCAGGGTGGTGGTGTGGGACGTTGTTATGAACATTGAGCTCGTGGTCTGCAGTGGGGGTGGCCAAATTGCGCCTCTCCAGTTGTCCACAGACTATGATTCTCATGGGAGGAGCAGGGGCTCATGGGAATTGTAGTCCATGGACATCTGGGGAGCCACTGTTTGGCCACTCCTGGCCTAGAGGGTTCTTGTGTGGTCAAGCACAGCTCTAGAGGCAAGGCCAACATAGGAAACGATGCAGAGGGGCAGCGGGCACCCTCCTCAGTAAGGGGAGATTTGACTTGCTTCGTTGAAGGATTTTGAATCCTCATCAGAGCGCCTTCCCCTTTTGACCCAGTGCTGAATTTCCGAACGTTTGCTGAATCTCTCAATTCAAGGGTTGGTTCCTCTCGGTGCTTTACCACTGAAGGTTGTAATGATCGTGATTTCAATCCATTAGCGTGAAGAATCAAAGCTGTTGGATCCGTAAAACGCCCCAGAAATACTGTCTGGGGGGGGGGGGGAGAGAAAGGCTAACATTATGTCCGTAATCTTTTTATCACCGTGACCTTTCAAAACAGGTCTCCCTGGTCCCACCTCCATAATTTGGATGAGGAAAGCCTGGCCCACCATATTAAGGGAGCTCGCAGGCAATTCTGCGGGATCTGGACCTTTGCGGCTGTGGAGGTTGTGCAGCGGAGTTCTTTCTCCCGCCCGCTGCAGCTGCTACCGAGGGTGTGTGATGTATGGGTGACATTTTATCAGGTATAAATCAGCTTGACGGAGACACTAGAGAAATGGCAAATTTTTTTTAAATGAATGTACTCAAAACTTCTTTATTGGAGAGAAAAGCTCAAAGTGCAGAGCTCTGCAAGAAGGAAAAGGAAATCCGGGCCTGATGAGCTACCCACCTGGCAGAGACTCCTGGCTCTCTGAGCTTCAATGCCTGCTGGAAGGGGCAAAAGGAAAGGGACATTTATGGGAAAGAAGAAGGTTTGGGGGAGAGGTCCATGGTCAACACCCCCACCTCCAGACTTACCCTGGCCTAGCAGATCCCAAATGGCTTAGCCATTTCTCTCCCTGCTGTTTTTTCACCCACCCATTTCCCCTGAAGCCTGGGGGACGTGCTTCTACAAGTCCCACAGAGGGAGGGGGGACCTCTAGGATCTTGGGATGAGGTCATTTGCATCACTGACCACCTGAGAGTGGTGCAGTGGTTAAGAGCGGATGCCTCTAATCCGGAGAGCCAGGCTTGATTCCTCACTCCACATGCAGTTAGCTGTGTGACCTTGAGCCAGCTACAGTTCTCCCAGAGCTCTCTCAGTTTCACCTCCCTCACAGGGTGTCTGTTGTGGGGAAGGAATGTGCTTTCTTGCATTGGACTGGAAGCCAAAGGTCAATGAAATGCCACGCTGGCAGCATTCCACCTGACCTGCTGCCCTTACTAAGCCTCTGCCCAAGCTGGGTTTTTTCACCCGCCATCTCAAAACCATATCTAGATTGTTTCAGATTGAAAAGAAACCATTCATGTTCGAACCAGACCATTTTCCCCCCGCATGATTCTCCCCTGCTTCCCCTCTCCGTTGCTGTTTCCACAGGTGCCCTGGTCTCCAGAATGGCTTTTTCCTTCTTTGAATAGCAGAAGAGACAGAAGGCTCCACCCCCCAGCCCCCAACCCGGATTTATTTAAATAGCTGTCCGTGTATTTCGACAGCTGGGTTATGCTCCTGCCCTGTTCAAACCCCAGAGCAGAGGTTCTGTCCGCCGGTCCCTGAAGGCTCAGCCCTGTCCCTGTTCACGAGTGTTCGGTTAGCAGCGAGAAGGGAATCGATTTCGCTGCACGGAGTGAGGAACAAATGGAAAGTGGCAAAAGATCTCGTACAAACCGTTCCCCGGGCCCCTTGCAATAAAGCAAGTGCCAATGGGAATGGGAAACAAGGGCTACTCTTTTGAGAAGCAATTTCGAGACGACAACGCACAAATGTTCCCTGGCTCTCATCGCGGCGGCCGCCCGTCCGTGTGACAACAGCCTCTGCCTTTTCAGACCCTGCTGTTTGTACCATTTCTACTGCTGGAAGCGGGAAGAAATCGCTTGGAGTGGGACGGAGCCCCTGGAGACGAGCAGCCAGACGACGCCCAGCGCGTAAGATCGGCCTGCTCCTGAATGAGACTTTCCATCTATTCCAACTGGCAGCCGCTCTCCAAGGACCTTCACATCACCGCCTGCTTGGTCCTTCTATGGAGAAACGCTGGGGATTGAACCTGAGACCTTCCGCACGCAAAGCAGAGGCTCCTTCACCGAGCTGTGGCCGTCCCCCAAAAGCTTTTCAGGGCATAGAGATAAGCAAGGAGCAGGGCTCTGGTTCCGAGGCAGGAAATCCCCAGTGCCTTGGGAGCACCTCCAGCCAAGTCACCTCCTGGCCTCATAACCTCTTGCTGCAGAAGCCAATCCGCCAGCCGTTTTGATCACAACGAACACTGCGGTGTCATCTCTGAATTTGTGCAGCGGTGGTTTCTGGGTGGTTTCTGTAGTGGTGGTTTCGTGGTCGTCCTGGGCAGGATGGTGGCTCAGCGTCACAAACCTGCGGAGAGAATGTTCTCACCAACAACTGCGGTTGCAAATGGGAAAGCAGCAGCTGCCCCCTCACCATGTTTATGCCACAATGGGCTGGCGACAGGATGCCTTCTGTGATCGTTTTACACCAGCGTTTCATTAATGTAAATTATACGGTTTCCCGCACCACTCTAACTTCTTGAGGTTCCTTTCTTACCGACATTGTTCACTCTTTCCCGCCCGCCGCCTCCCCAATTATAATGCATGCTTAATTCCTCCTTTTTTATGAACTTCAAAAGCTATGTTAACATTTGGGTAGGGCTGCCTATGCTGTGTGGAATGCATTCTTTTTTTTTTTAATGTTGTATTTGAAGGGGCCACCACCACCCCCCTACATACACACACACACACACACACACAAATTGTTGCCTGCCTTGAACCAGATGCCAGCTACCCTTCCAGAATGGTATCGCAGGGTGCATTCAGATGTCAAAATCCAAAGCAATGATTGCAACTTTCTGCGTGCTCCTCTTAGTCCTTCTATGCCCCCCAGCCCACCCGACCTCCATGCCAAAACGCTGATTCCAAAGCTTCCGCATTTCTTCACTGTGAAATTCAGGCACTTTGACGCACTGGGGTTCGTTTTCCCTGAACGGTACAGAATTCTAAACTGGCCCCTTATTGCTTGCCAAAGTAATTTGCCGTCTTCTGACGCATCGTTCACTCTCGCCAGGCTCTTTCCACGAGCAACGTGGTCTCCTGTGAACACCCCTGTGTGTGTCTCTGAACCGGTCGGAGCAAACGGCCCTGCTTATCCCCCATCACCGTTTTGGCACATCATTAGGACGCAATGTCGACTGGCACGCTGCCTCTTGCTGTCAATGTCAGGCTCCTCTTTCGCCCGAGTTAAAAGGAGGTAGATACATCAGACAGCAGGCCTCTATCAAGAGAGGCTGTTTTCTGGGCACGTCTGTCCTTCCACAGAGCTCATGAGAAAACAAAAGTTTGGGCCTTTTCTTTCTTCCCCTAATTAAGGCCTCGATGAAATGTTGCAGGGTGCAGGCTGTGAGCCACTCGATTTTTTGTTCTCCGAATCGTCTGCCTTCTCCCCCGGGCTTTTCGTCTTCCCTCTTGACAGAGCAGCACCGAAAAGATGGAAAGCAATGACTCCGGCTTTCTCCCTGTCTCTCTTCCTTTCTAGCAAATCAATATTAGTTATTATTTGAGAGGGGACAGTTCTCCATTGCACAAAGGATCAGGGCCCTGGAAGAAGTGAGTGGAGAAGAATTTGTTCTGTGAATACAGAGATGGGATTGGCCTTTAGCTAATGAAGACAAAGGGAAGCATGTGTGTCTCGTTCTGCAACCCAGCCACCCAAATACTGCCCCAACATAAGAATCATAGATTCTGTGACTTACTCTGTGGAATCTTGAGTTTCAGGGAGAAAGGTGGACCTTAAAACTGATAACCAAACAAACTTTGCCATCCAAATGCAGACAATGAGGACGAGAAACTTGACTCATTCTTCCCAGATTTAGTCACACTTTAATCCCATATTTCTGGCTCCAAGCTTTCCTGAGCCACAATGAATGAACGATGCCATTTCAGGGATCTGCAGTGTGGTGCTCATGGGCATCATGGCACCTGCGGATGCCTTTCCCGGAGCCCACCAAGTATTTTTTAGCAGGCTGGGACCAGTTTGGATTTGTTCCCAGCGAGGCTTCCGGCTGACCACTGGAGATTTCGTGAGTGGTGCAGATTTTTAGAAACATTGTTTCGGCAGCAGCTGCCAGCCTCTCCAGCACAAAAATTTACACCATGTGACTGAAGGAAAGCTGTGACAACCATTTTGGAGCTCGTTCCACCTGATGCGGTAACCATTTTGTAGCTCATTCTACCTTATGCGGTAGCCATTTTGTGGCTCATTCCACCTTATGTGGCTCATTCCACCTTATGCGGCAGCCATTTTGTGGCTCATTCCACCTGATGTAGCAGCCATTTTGTGACTCATTCCACCTTATGCGACAGCCATTTTGTGGCTCATTCCACCTGATGTAGCAGCCATTTTGGGACTCATTCCACCTTATGTGGCAGCCATTTTATGGCTCATTCCACCTTACACAGCAGCCATTTTGTGGCTCATTCCACCTGATGCAGCAGCCATTTTGTGGCAGCACCCACCATGCAGTGTCAGAATCCCATAGGTGCTCATGGGCTCAGAAAAGGTCCGGAACCCCAGGGCTATATCATGATCCCTCTTTTACCCAAGCAAATCGTGATCCTAAGGAAGACTCTCAAATGGCTCCCCGCACATACCTCCAAAGCCCTGTGAGGTGTGAGGGGTATTAATAATCCCAATTTATCTTAGTTGTTATTGGGGGGAAATGTTGTGTTATTAATGCCAAGTTTAGGAAATGTTCTGATTAAATCTGAAAGGAACAATAAATCGTGGAAGTCCGGGCTATTGAGGCAGGAGAGGAAGCGACTTTGCAGACTGTCAGCTAAATTTAAATGAAGGAGCCATTGAATTAAGGGGCAATAAAGTTTTTAAAAGCTAAGTTACAGTTTAAAACACTATTAGAAGGCCTGGAACTGTTCAGGTTTTTTTTAAAAAATAAAGTCGGGAGAAAAATCCTTCTCTAATGTCGTTTCAATTATGGAGCATGTGACAATCCATAAATATGTTTTATCACCTGCTGGAACAAATCATCTTTGCTATGCACAGGCTTAAAAGGGTTAGGCTTTGAATGAGAGAGGTTATTAGTGTGAAGAGGTATAAAGACTCATGACTGACATTGGTCTTCCAAGCATCTTCTGCAAGGATGCTCCAGAGAGTATCTACAACACGCCGGTGTTGTCACCCAGGATCCTGAGAATCACCGCTAGAGCACCTGCATCTCTGTGGATCAGCAGTAGAACATCTGCATAGTATCTGTGTAGTAGAGTATTATTATTATTATAATTATTTAATTTTTAGACCGCCCTTCTCCCAATAGGTCTCAGGGCGGTTTACAACATAAATAGTTAAAACACAATAACATCCCCATAAAAACCCCAATTAAAAGTTACATATAACATATAGCGGCGGTGGTCACAATTCTGATCTTAGTTCAGCCTGGTGGAGAGAATAATGTTCAGAAGAGGGTGGCACCAATACAATAGATCTAACCATGATCTCGATGTTAGAGATCTCAATATTGGGACACAGTATCTGTGTCTCAGCCGTAGAACATCTGCATAGTATCTGTGTAGTAGAGCATCTGCATAGTATCTGTGTAGTAGAGCATCTGCATCTAGCTGGACTAGATGGACCAGTGGTTTGATCCAGCAGGGCTAGGGATGCTGGTCTAAGGATGCCGGAATTCCTACTCTCAACTGTATTTTGCAGCTAGGGACATACTAACAATCAGATCAAAATGTCTTTGCAATAAACTCTCCAGGATCAAAACTTCTGTGTGTTTTTTTTTATATTATTATACCAAATCCAGTGTGCTGGAAAGAAGCCAGTCACATTATGGCTAAAACTAATGTCAGTAGGCTTTGATCACATTTTGGGATTTATTTCTTTAGGCAATCACATTGTGTCCATAGCTACATGCTATCTGGGCAACAGGGTCTACTGCTGCTCCATGGGGCAGTTGCAAGATGCAAAACCATCTTGCGGGGATGGCTGAAGTCACTTCTGTACGTGCAGAACGGCTGCAAACACCAGCACGTACCCAGGAAGCACAACCATTCTGAACCAAGGCCAATTTCCCTGGAGGAAACAGCAGCTTTGGATAGCAGACTCTGTAGCATTGCATCCCAACGGAGCTCCCTCCTTTGGCCCCGTCCCCAAATCCCCAGGCATGACAGCCACCCGATGCATTGTCTAATGGCAAACACCAACACCTATAGCCGTCTCTGCCTGGTGAGAGCCAGCATGGTGTCGTTGTTAAAGGGTTGGCCGGGGTTCTGGGAAACCTGGCTTCAAATCCTCACTCTCCCATGGAAGCTTGGGCCAGTCACATGTTTGCAGCCTACCCTGCTTCCATGAGTTGCTGTGTGCATAAAATGGAGGAGAAAATGATGTAAATTGCTTTGGGCCATTGCTGGGAGAAAGTCACCATTGGAGATAGATAAATGCAGGGGAAACCTCTCAGTTTGAAGCAAAGTTCCTCTTTGAACATCTCCTCCTGATGAGCTTAGCCAGCTCTGGCCTCCACTGCAAAAACTTTGACTTAATCCAAGAACGCAGCAGTGCGCCAGAAGAGCCCAGCCTCCGTTTTGGGGAAGAGGAGAGAATAGATAATTTTCAAATGCCAAGCAAACAATCATGGACAATTGCAAAGCTCATTTAAAAGTAAAGTGCTTCACACAGTCCAAAATTGAAGGCCTTCCGCCTCCCCAGGAAGCGGCCTTCCCTGGGGAAAATCAGCAGGGGAGAGAATTGCCGTGACTAACCGCGAGAAAGAGAAGGACAGGAAGAAATTAGCGGCACAGCATTTAGTCCTGGGGGCACAGTCTTTATCCGAAGGAGAAGAAAGACGTCGCTGGGTGTTAAGGGACATGTGGATGCCTCATCCGTGTTTTCCTAGAGAGCCAGCTTGGTGTAGTGGTTTGGAGCGCAGATTTCTAATCTGGCGAGCCAGGTTTGATTCCCCGCTCCCTCACATGCAGCCAGCTGGGTGACCTTGGGCTTGCCATAGCACTGATAAAACTGTGATATCAGGGCTCTCTCAGCCTCACCTCCCTCACAGGGTGCCTGATGTGGGGAGAGGAGGGGAAGGCGACTGTAAGCTGCTTTGAGACTCCTTTCGGGTAGAGAAAAGCGGCATATAAAAACCAACCCTTCTTCTTCTAGAGCAGGCTTTCTCAACCAGCGATCCATGGTTTGACCCCCTCCCCAAAAAAATGGCCAGTGATGGGAAGTCCCTTGCTGGGATTGTGATAAAGTGGCTGTCCCTTGGCTGTACTTTACACACATACAAGGTGAGAGCCATCAAGAAGGAAGGGGTCCAGCAAGAGCAGGAGAAACAAACAAGAGACAAGATCGATCTCACCTGGAATTTCTCTCCTCTGTCCCTGCCCTTTTCCAAGGACTCCCTTTTATTATTCGGTCCCATCCGTGTTTCAGCTCTAACCCAGCATTAAATCCTACCCATCCAGGTCTTCTAGCGAGTGCCATTTCAAACTATTTCTTTGCCACTCGGTTTTTGCTGTAATGAGGCAGCTCCAGCGTTTGGGGCTAATTGAGCAGCTTTTTAACGAGCTGCTATTCTTGGATGGCTTGCTGCTCATTTGGCCAAGGGTGATATCCTGTCCGGTCGGGGGTGGATTTTCTCCCCTGTTTGCCTCTTTCTTGAGAAAGGAACAGACTGGGTGCAGGGCCGGGATCTAGCTGGAAGGGGTCAGGAGGCTAGCCAGATAAGACAGTGAAGCATTGCTGGCATTCCTCGGAGAGATGAGTTGGGATCAGGGATTGATATAGTCTCCATGTTTTGACATATTGCATGGCCACAGAAGATAGGGTCAGGAGAGCCAGTCGGGTTGCCATCTTTGGGTTGAGAAATACCAGCTGATTTGGGAGGTGGAGCCTGGGGAGATTTGGATTTGGAGAGAAGCGAGTCCTCAAGCAGGGTACGGCGTCATAGAATCCACCCTCCGAAGGAGCCCTTTTCTCCAGGGGAACTGGAGACCAATTGTTACAGCAGGGGTTCTCCAGGCGCCACCTGGAGGTTGGCAACCCTAACTGGATAAGACACATGGTGCAGCCACCTTTCTGAAGCCCTGCAGAGCCTGGAAGGGAAATCCTGGGGAATGCTATTACACGTCACCTTTGAATTCCATCACGAGAGGAAGAAGAGAGAGAATTTTTGTAAAAACACAAGCAATTGATCTTAGGAAACCTTTCTTTTCATGGAGTCCTCATTAAGATTCAAGTTCCAATTTCTGCACGGGGAAAGCTCCTTGCGAGGAAGAACAGGAGGGAGAGAGATGGAGCACAGCCGGTCCCGAAAGACCTCGAACAATGTTAGGCATCAAATGTTTTCATGCCATGCGCTCCAGAGAATTGTGGGGTTCCTCTGCATGCGCTCATCCCACAAACAAAAGGCTTCATTATTCAGTGTCATTATTCAGTGTCACCCATCCATCTCCTTTCAACGAAGCTTGCCAGTTTCCAGGTAGGACCCGGAGTTTTGCTGGAACTATGATTGATCTCAAGGCGGCACCTTGCCCAGCTCCGAAATTCTGTCCCCTGAGTTAGCGGGAGCCAGCTTCATTTCCCTGAAGCTACAAGATACTGCAAGAAGAAGAACTTTTTTGGGTGCCCTGCTTTTGACAAGCTTTTCATCAATGCAGAATTATGCACAATGGAAACCAGCAATCAATTCTCCCCAAAAATGTGTGCAATCGCTGGCATGTGCTTTTGAAAGAGGAACTATAGGGAATGTGCCCGGAAGGGTAATACATGCCTGACTGTCCCTTTTTTGAATGGAGAACCATAGAGAAGAGGGGGGGGGAGCTCAATAGCCTGGCTGCATGTTCAGAAATTGAACCCAACTGCAATCGCCTGGGAATGATGTGAAATAGCCAGACCCATACCTGGAACACGGGACACCGAGCTATAGACAGATCTCCATGTTTGAGCTTGCAAAATCCTGAATCAAATTTTGCGGATGTCCAAACACATGCAGGGCTGGGGTTCCAGGAGGCAGAAATATCCATCAGGGAAAATAAATTGGAAAAGGCGGCGCGCAGCTCCGATCTATTCGAATTGCCATTCTGTGAATTCACTCGAATTACATTCTTGTTCGGCCCCCGCCCGTGGTACAGGTACATCTCGTTCCTCGATGACACCTTTGCGTTACTGTCACGGAGGCCCTGGAGGCCGTTCAGCAAAGCACGGAGCCTGCCTGGGTTTGGAATCGGTTTGGTTCCGATAAATAAGTGGAGCATAATCTCCGGCGCATTTTGTTTTCAGGGTATTAAGAAATGAACCCTTAATGAATCGGAGCAAATGAACCGCATGCGTGCCGTATCTATTTGCCAGATTGCTTCCTCTCTCTCTCTCTCTCTCTCTCCCTCCCTTCCTCTCTCTCTCTCTCTTTTCTTTTTCCTTTTTGCCAAATGGAGGGAGGCGAAAAAAAAGACCCAACAAAACGATATTCCGAATTGTCCCATTACCTTCGCGCACGCCGCCGAGCCCAAATGAGTGCGTATTTTATATATAGTTTAATTTTCTCTTTGCCAAATTCGAAGCGCCGGAGCGTTCTTTGCTTTATTTCCCAACTTCATAGACCTGCGGGGGGCGGGGAGGGAGACCTATTTATCCTCTTATCCTTTCCAACAACAACACACAAAAAAAAAGAATCCTTGAGAAATAAATATGAAAGACTTTCGTTGCTCTATTCGGCTGTTCTCGTGCCTTTCATCTCTCGATTAGCATAGCAACGCCGAACCTGTAGACTGCCTTCAGCAATTCCTCCGCTCTTTATTTTATTTTTTCCCCCATTTGCTTTCTTATCACCTGCGTTCGCATCTCGATATTATTCAGGATGCAAAGAGTGTTAATTTTTTTTTCTCATATGTGTTGGTGTGAGCATCCCATCTGTCCGCTCAACCCTGCAGCCTTTTGAGAACTGCCTGGCTTTTTTTCCTCCCGATGTTAAATTCATTTCCTCCTCTGTAGCTGCCCTGAGCCCTTTACATTTGTAGAGAATGGCGAAAGGGTCTATTTGGGAAATCGTGTTCCCGTGGCTTGCTTTTCTCACGCCTTTGTTTGCCACTGTTTTCTCCTGATACCCATAAGAACCTTGCTGGATCAGGCCAGTGGCCTAACTCGCCCAGAATCCTGTATTGGCCAACCAGTAGGCTTGGAACGTCAACAGACATGGTGGTCAGTTAAGACCACCGAGCTCCAGAAGAGCCGAGGGTTCAGACACCGAGAAAGCAAAATAATATCCAAATGAAAACAGAGTTAATAATAAGACACACATTCTTTTTATCCTTTCATTCAAAATTGTAGCCAAAAATCTCGCCAAGTCACACCCAGGTTGAACACCGCTTTCACCAGTGTTTCCTCAGTGGCAAGATTGTTCTTCCGTATTATTCACCCTTCTCTTTAAGTCAACAATTTATAGATTCAAATGGGTAGCCGGGTTGGTCTGAAGTAGCACAATAAAATCAGAGCCCAGTAGCACCTTTAAGAACCTTTAAGGATCTTTGTTGGTCTTAAAGGTGCTACTGGACTCTGATTTAAAACACTATTTAGTATAGTTGAATTCTGAATCTCCAGGACACAAGCATCCGGAATCTTTTCTGCGGGGGCCTCCAAAGACTATTCTACAAATCAAAGCGCAAAGAAAGTAAATCAAACCTCATTAAGAAAATTTCATTTAAAAAAAAAGGTTTTAACACACAATAGAGAACCCCATCAATATTATTTACTTCCTAATCCAGCTGAAATTTGGATTGCCAATACACACGTATCCAGGATCTTTAATTCTGAGTGGTTTATAGAAAACATGCCCAGCATAGAGTCAGCCACTTGAAGAAGAAGAGTTGGTTCTTATATGCCGTTTTCCCTCCCCGAAGGAGTCTCAAAGCGGCTTACAGTCGCCTTCCCTTTCCTCTCCCCACAACAGACAGAGAGAGCCCTGATATCATTGCTCGGTCAGAACAGTTTTATCAGTGCTGTGTTGAGCCCAAGGTCACCCAGCTGGCTGCATGTCGGGGAGCAGGGAATCAAACCTGGCTTGCCAGATTAGAAGTCCGCACTCCTAACCACTACACCAAGCTGGCTTGATTTGTGTTTGTTGGTTTGGGGGTTTTATGATTTTGTGATGATTTTGTTTGTTAGGGGGGTTTATGATTTGATGGGGTTGGTTTTAAGACTTTGTTCATTGCAAAGGGGCTAGTGAAAGCTTAAGAAAAGTTCCATTCATTTAGCTTCCCAGGATTCCCTTTGCACTGGTTCTTGGGAATGGGCCCAGGCCTGCCAGGCAGCTCTGTATCCGGGATTCCTTTCCACCTCTCACCTGGAAGCAGGAAGTCCTCCCTCCAGATGACTGTCTGATCAGTCCTGTAAGGCACGGGTAGTCAACCTGTGGTCCTCCAGATGTTCACGGACTACAATTCCCATGAGCCCCTGCCAGCATTTGCTGGCAGGGGCTCACGGAAATTGTAGTCCGTGAACATCTGGAGGACCACAGGTTGACTACCCCTGCTGCAAGGGGCAGGGAGTGGTGGGTGGGTGTTCGTCACAGTGAAATCATTGTTCAGGGTGCACTCCAACTCATTGTATGGCACACACGTTTTGGGGGATCGCTGCGTTACAGAAATGTAAGTTGCAATTTCCAGTTATATATCTCCGGTTTATTGCTTATAACCAAAGGTCATGACAATATAAAATGTATATATGCAGTCGAGAAATATCACGTAATAAATCAACGCAGGAGTAAAATTCCTACGAGGTTACCAATGCATAAAGAAAATGACTTTTCATTCCTGGATAACCGTGAGCTTTTCGGCGCATGGCAAATGGCGCAACAGATGCTACCCGGGGGGGGGGGGTGGGATGTGGAATTTGGAGAATGTGGCCTCGGGGTTCATGCTCAACATTTCCCTTTTGCTCAGGAGGGAAATTAATCTAGTAAAGGCAGGTGCGGAATACCAGTAAGAAAGTGACCAAGGTGGTACCTTCTGCTTCAAGCTTCCCAAGAGAAACAGTGCTGGTAAAAGATTGAAATTCTTTCCCCCTCCGACCTTACCTCATTCTTGCCTACTAACACTGAACAAGGACCGCTGGCTGTGGCAAAAGGCATTTATCCTAAGGGTGAGTGACCTCAGGTGCCTTTCTTGACTTCTCTCCGAATGGCGGTCTTCAAGCAGCAGCTGGACAGATACTTCTCATGGATGCTTGAGGCTGATCCTGCACTGAGCAGGGGGTTGGCCTGTCTGGCCCCTCCCAACTCTATGATTCTGTGATTCTATAAAGTCAGACAAGCTGTGTTACCTGTGCCAGTCAGACCGGGGCCAATGTACTGCAGGTGACAACCTTCCATTGACCCGTGGTGAGTCTAAAGGTGTCCCATCAGCCACCAGTTGGGTTTGCAGCCTGTCCACAAGCTGCCATCAGCGCTTTCGAGCATGCAACAGGGCAATGCCTTGCGCTGCAACAGTTTGAATGCATATGCTTGTGCAAGAATGCATGCGTTTGCCATCTGCAGGTAGCTCATGGCAACCCCATAATGTTTTCAAGCCAGGAGACTCGCTGAGTGGTTTGCTATTACCTTCCTCCCCATAGCGACCCTGGATATTCTTGGTGGGCTCCCATCCAAGTCCTCACCAGGGCTGACCCTGCTTAGCTTCCAAGATCTGCCAAGATCAGTCTAGCCTGGGCCATCCAGGTCGGCGGGCCTTCAGGTTTAGCGTTGGGTTAACCTGAAAGAATTCCTCCGGTCGATTTCCACACACAGCAAATCCCCGTGCTATTAAGAAGACGCTCTCAAGGGTATTGCCACGATAAGCTCTTCAGCTCGAAAAGGCATCTCTCCGTAAATCTTTCGTGATGAAGAGTCCCTCTAAAGGGTGAAGGCCTCTTTTCCTGAGAAGGGCTCGAAAGCAGGCTGGAGAAGATTAATCGGGGCCTAAGAGCTTTAGCAGGGATCAGGAAAAGCAAAGCAGGAAAAGCAAAACACACCAATACGATCAGAGGCTTTTCTCTCTTGATAGATCACCAAACCCTTTATCAAACAATGGATGGATTTGCAAAAGGGCTCCACTACCCCTAATTTGCACTGGAGTTGCAAAGAACTCCGTTCTTCCCATTCCACTGAGTGCCAGAGGTGGAATCGGAACTGCTGGAGAAGCAACTGGTTGGAACGTAGAACCCCTGTTTTATTCGGCGCGTCTGTGTCCACACTGTCTTTCTCTCGCTCTCTCAGTTGAGTTACAGCTGCTGGCAGCATATATCCCACTAGGGGCCAAGCCTGTTGCATTTAGGAATACAACGGGTGCTAGATTAAGGGGGTGGGGTGGAAGATCTCTGCGGACGGCCTCCCCCCCCCCCCCAGGTCCTCGAAAGGCTGCAGGCAGCTATTAGGGAATTCACCAGCAGGGGCAGCTCTCACACAGCAGGGATCTGCAGCCTCCGAGCCTCGGAGATAAGTGGGAGGAGTAAAGGGTGGTCAGGGGTGGGGGATAGAAGGCGATTGGCTGGCTGCTGGACAGACAGGCAAGCTAATTGGAGGAGGAGGCACTCAGGTGTGGGATAGATGCCCTGGGTGGGTGTTAAGCACTGAGTGGCACTGAAGCCATGAGACACACACCTCCTCCTTGGCCTTACCAAAAATGTATTATGTGGAACAGATATCTCCTAGGCCCTATACTTAAGATTAAAGTTTGATACCAAAAAGGCTGTTATGGGAAGAGGAAGGGATGGTGATCGTAAGCCCCTTGGAGAATGAGCTTACTCCTGTCTCTGAGGGCTTCTTTAGGCATGGACAAGAGCAAGAAAGTCCAGTATCTTCATAGTCTCCATAACCTTACAATTTTTATATATATTGAAATATAAATAAATAATACATAAATAAATAGCCAAGATAAGTGCTTAGCTATACCATGAAGCATTCCACTTAGGATGCATCAGTCATTTTTCATTGGTTTCCACCGGGGAGTATCCGAATTCTATCCATGCAGAGATACCAGGTTTCCCATGCCAGACATCATATGGATAAGACACATTTCTTTGACTTTGTGACAGACAGAATTTTCAGGTGTTCCAATGATGTGCTGCTTCAAGAGCGAAAGGCTTTAAAGAGGACTGCTCCGCTGGCATCCACATTTTGTTCAAAACTGTGTGTGTGTTTTTTTTTGTATTGTTGGAGTAATAAAGCAATGGACACCTAGGCCAAATTTGCTGAAAAGACATCATGAAGATGGATTTGGGAAAGGGTGCCACCACCACTTCCAAAATTTAAAAACAAATATCTAAAGCTAATGCTAACAGTACTTCTATCCTTCCTTCCCCCCTCTCTCTCTCTCTCTCTCTCTCCCCCTTCCTTCCTTCCTTCCTTCCTTCCCACTGCAAAAGTGTTGACAGGGATTTTCATCTTTGGATGGACTGCCTAACAGGTTTTCACAGGTCACTTTTAATCCTGGACATGTCACTCCTATGAAAAATATCATTTCCGGGGAGAAATCCCTCTCCCTGTTCACCCTTTCCCCCTAGACCTGTAATAGGACAATCCTAAGCTAGTTACACCATCCTAAAAGCACTGACTTCAGTTCCCTTAGCAGGATTTAGCTCTGTTTAGGACTGCTCTGTCCATCCTCCCTCAATGTCGGGAAGAACCAGACAAGTACATCTTCTGGGAAAGGAAACTGGGCAGTGCAGTCTAGGGCAGGGGTAGTCAACCTGTGGTCCTCCAGATGTTCATGGACTACAATTCCCATGAGCCCCTACCAGCATTTGCTGGCAGAAGCTCGTGGGAATTGTGGTCCATGAACATCTGGAGGACCACAGGTTGACTACTCCTGGTCTAGGGGATTTGACCCTCTCTCTAACATGAGGTCCGTTCCTCAGGTTCCACAGGTCCACTGGTGGGGGAGAGATAGTCTATGCCCACCTGCATCACTGGATATAAAGAATGCTACAATGTTCTTAAGGATTGATGCTCACTTTCAAGGCACAAGAGCTGAGTGATGGCCGTTCAGGCTGCACGCAAGACTTGATGCGTCTGAGCGAAGACAAGGCATTTATTTCCAGTTTCTTCGACAGCCTTACTTTTTCCATTTCAAGGAGCAGCAAATGTTGAACGCCCCCCAAGGGACTTGGTGGCACAGCCTGAAACACACACACACAAATGTCTTGGAAAGACATTAGGGGAGGCTGGAGAGCCCTGATAT
Organism: Paroedura picta; assembly: GCF_049243985.1. NCBI lineage: Eukaryota > Metazoa > Chordata > Lepidosauria > Squamata > Gekkonidae > Paroedura > Paroedura picta. Next base: position 7,966,991 of record NC_135383.1, on the reverse strand, counting down.
TCCTGCTCAGTCAGAACAGCTTTACCAGTGCCATGGCGAGCCCAAGGTCACCCAGCTGGCTGCATGTGGGGGAGGAGCGGGGAATCAAACCCGGCTCGCCAGATTAGAAGTCCACACTCCTAACCACTCCACCAAGCTGGCTCTTGACTTCCATTCCTCACTCAATGGGCAATGTCCAGGAGCCAGCCAAAGGCCTCCACAACGCTGAGTGGGTGCGAGCCAACAGAAATGGCAGAGCCGAACACCCTGCTACCTGTCATTAATTAATGCCACGGCTATCCTCTCTCTGCACCGAGTAAACATCTCACCTGCGTCACTTGCAGAAACAAGTTGTGAGCGATCTGTCCTTGGCAAGGTTTTCTCGCCGGCTCCCAAACACAATTTTGCCTCCCCCAGGTAACGCTTTTAACCGCTCACGCAGGAAGGGGAGGGCTTGCAAGTAGGACGAAGCTGCCTCTGCACACAGAAACAGCTGTCTCCTTTGCTCTGTGATTTAACATCCCTTTTCAAAGCAGGACGCTCTCCCTTGCTCTATGCCCACTCGATCTCCAGCAAAACAGACGGGACTGGTCCGGCCCCGTCTCCTCCAGATGCTTTCGTGTACAGCTTATCTGGAGGACAATATTCAAACCTGGGGCTCTTCTAGCCACCTGCAGGAGATGGCAGCATATTTTGCTCCTTTGGGGGGGAAAAAGAAGCAAAAAAGACTTCTTGCACTACTGTGTCAAGCCGCTAGTCAAGTGACAAGGATGGTGGCCAGGTGAGTGCCTCGGTCCAGTTACAGCTTTATGCTCTCAAACAGCAAACTTCCTGCTGATTTCTCAGTGAACCTTTTACTGGATTTTACTGGATTGTAAATTATTTTATTAATATCTATTCTTATTCATTGTCATTAGCCCACAAGTGGGATTCGATCACACCACCAAGTCCACATTGCTATGCCTTTCTCAGTGGTCCACCTTTGTCGGGTGAATATGGCTAGCTTTGACAGTGAGTACCAGTGGAGGATCCCAAATATGCCATTAAACTCATCCATCGCAGCCTGAGCTTTGCTCCTGCCATCTTCTCCTGCCCCCCCTGTCATCCAAACAGCTGGGATGGAAAGTTCCTTGCCCGATTCTTGTCTTGAATCTAGACAGATGGTTCAACTGTACCCTCAGCACCTCCTTGCTTCACCTGTCTGACCACAAAGGTCACCTATGGCCAAAGGGACAGGTCAATTTCCTAGAGATGCCTCAGATGTGACCAGAGATGGTCAGTGGCATGCTGGACATGATGATGTGAAGTCTTGAAAAAGGGACTCTGTGTTCTTTTCTTTTTCTTTTTCATGTGTACACATCTAATGTGCAGCCATAAGGAAAAGATTTAACATATGCAACGGAAAATGTGACAGAAACGCATTACGGATGTAATCATTGACTGACAACATTTAACAGAATTGGAGACACAAACTATAAACATCCAGGAGGCCAGGCGCAAGGTGTGCACTTCGCTAGGGATATGGAATGGCCACAGGCATCAAGCATAATGCTCCAGCGTTGTGTCACAAAATCTCCACTCTTTTTCTGGTTGATGTTTTCACGTACATCTTACACAACAGTTCAATTCTCGCAACTTTTTCTTTGTTTTTAAGAAACAACATGGCACGATCAGTAACAAGGCTTGTAAATGTCTTTTTTCGTGTCTAAAACGTCTCTCATGCGCCCTGCGGTCCATAAAGCGGGACACGTTCTCTCCAGGGCCTCTGAAGCCTGCAATTTCTTGGTGGCACATATTCCGTCCAATATCTCCCAGTCTATGGGACCGTTGTCATCAGCCCCTCCTTCAAAACTCACGTTTTACAGTCACATCATGTTCTTCCACTCTGCATTTTTTGCTGCAGTTAATAAACTTGGGAGTAGCTTACAGAGTTCCGTTCAAACCGTTCCATTCAAGTAGTCAAGCAGAGTGGTTTTTTTAAGATACGTTGTAATTAGTTGTCAGAACAATAGAACATATAATCTTTCCTCAGAAGATTTTAATTTGGGGGGCCGTATCAGCCCAAACATCAGCTTTGGGGTGAAAATACCTCCCACGTTGATTATGCCCCTTCTTATTGAACTTGCTCCACCAAGAAGGCATTAAATCCTAACGAAATGGGATTTTTGAATGATTTCCTTTCACAGTAGCAAGGGGAAACTATTGGATGTTTTTTTTTTAACTGCTCCAAATTGTGAATTAATGCTTCAGTAGTTTAAACCTCAAACTCTTGCTCCTCGAGTCATTCAAGGCCAATAAAAGGTGACACGTTCAAGATGCGATAGCTTTTAAATTCTTGCTGATGTGGATTTAGGTGTCAAAGGAGGCTGTTCTGGATTTCAGCTTCCTTCTCCTTTTTTTGTTGACTTACATCAACCACAATGGGGTTGTCAAGGCTGAAGCAGGCATTAAGGACTAGTCCCTCACTAGATCTTCTGACTGGCCATTGGAGATCTGATGGGCTGTGCAGAACTTCTGCCTGAAACACTGAAAACATATTATTATATATAATACTATCCCTGACACTTAGTGGTTGGGTCCGCCTCCTGTGGCAGACATTTTCTGACTGTGCTCCTCATCCTATGTCAGAATTCCAAAGGTGCCCACAGTCTCCAAAAGGTTGAGGACCCCCCGATCTAAAGAAAGAGGGCAATGTTCCGGCATGTTCTCCTGTACAACCCCCATTGCGATGATCGGGGAGTTGTGGGCACATCGAAGTTGTGAAACAGCCACGAGAGGGCAACCAGCCAACCTCACACTCAACCGCCCAGGATTTCAAATTCGGTGTGCCTCCAAATCCCGCCCCCATGACTATACGGCACGAAAGAGCACTAAGAAAGACAGATTTGCCCATTTGCAGCTGGTCTTGTTAAGAATGCCGCCATTCAAACAGCCCGGTTTCGTGACCCTTCCCAATTCCGCAGCGAGAGTTCCCAGAACGATAAAGCAGAGCCACTGCGATGGTTCCCTTGGGCTGCGTGAGTCACAGGCTTGACCCGTTCCCAGACTTTACATGCTAATGACAAGCTCTGCAGTCCCCTCGCCTGGTCCGTCCCCCCCCCCCGTTTGCTCTTCATGTTCCTCTCTCCCCACACCCCACCCTCCAGGCCGCAGACATCCTTCAACAGGCAGGTACCTTCCTGTCTCTCGTTAACCTGCCAAGATGTAACAGAGAGGCCAGCCCCACCAAAAGGAAAAAAAAATGCTGAATAGGAATAGCCGTGTGGGCCGGCACAATATTTTATTGGCCATTTAACTAGCAGGCTTAAAATTCAAGCAGTCTCCAGAGCCAAAGAGTGTAATGAGCCCCGGAAAATGAATGTGGGCACATTAATGCTTAGGGGAAAGGGCCAAGGAGCTGGAGAGGGAATGGCTATACAGAAAAGGCTCCGACTGTGTGCATTTTTTAAAAAAAGAAAAGATTGGGACCTTTTGGGTAACAACGCTTGACACAATCGAGCCTGGATTTCCAAACGGGGGTCCGTGGACTCCCAGGGTTCCTTGGGAGCTCTGGAGGGGATGGATGGGAAACATTATTCTGTCACTTTGTTGTAACAGTGGGAGGTCTCCTCCTGGAGGTTGGCAGCCCTGGGATCTTGCGAAAGGGTCCGTCACAAGGCGTAGCTTCCTCGAGACTCTCAGACAGGCTTGCTAAAAAGGCCTGCGGCTCAGCCATGGCTGCAGTGCCTGGCGCTAAACTCGGCTGGCACACGTTTTGAGCAGAGTTGGCTCCGAGCGGCCAGTGGAGGAAACTGGACAGGGGGGAACGACCTGTCCCAAGTAATGCGCTAGTAAACTGAGCCCCCGCCTCAACTGCATTTATTGACTTGGGCTGGAGCTATGGAATTGGATCCTTCCCTATCCCACGGGTTCATTGGAGCATCTCTTGCTGGAGCGTTCCTTTCAGACGCAGAAGGCCCACCGTCCCTTAGGGTTGGGAAATCGGGGCTGGGGGCTGGTCCCGTGCTGCTTTGGCAGGTCGATGAGAAGTCCGAATGATTCTCGCCCGAACATTCGCTTGAGAGACCATACCTCCTCGCCTTGCTCCGTCGGTGACACCCGGCGCTGACAGCTCTCGCAAAAGAGCAAAGCTCAAAAAGGCAAGCGTAACAAAAGAATTTCTTTTTTTTAATCATCCCTTTGAATGCAAGGGAACAGGATCAAAACTTAGAGCCTGACACCTTTGCGCCACGAGAACAATGTTCATCCTCAAGTGAAAATTAAGCCTGTCTCCTCCACTAAAAACCCTTTGAAAGAAAGAACTGGGGGGGAAATGAAACAAAGCCAGTGGTGAAAGAGAGAATATTCGTCTCTACAAAGCAAATACAAGAGGGTGGGGAGAAACGTCAGAAAATCGAGGGAGGGCTGGCTGAAAACTCCGTGGTTAGAAGAGCCACGGCTGCCCGAAAGAGAATTCTTTTGCCGCTACAGAGTTTTCTTCCCTTGGCTCCACTGCGGATCCGGAAAGGATTCGGAGCATCAGACAGCAGGCTACCCAGAGTATTTTTTAAAAAATCAGTACAGCCAATACTATCTAGGAGGGGATGTTGGGTGAGCAGAGTAGATTCTGGGCAGGCAGTTTCATGCCAGGTTTGGAAATTAACACCCTGGGCCCTTCCTGACCCATTTCCCATGGGGCAGATATCTTCAAGAGAGGCGGGAGGGGGGACCCTAATCAGCCAACGCTCCTCCTGACAGGGAAGGACTCCCAAGGTTACCTGCGACAATCAAAAGATGGCTCACGTCCGTCCGATAAGCAGTGTGTGTATTTATGCAGCTAGAGACATCTATCTGTACATCAGCCCCAGGAGATGCTGGTGTGCTTGGCTGCTCTCTAGCAGGGGCTTGGCGGCCCTGATTCAACTTCCTTCTGTGCCCTTTACATGTTACAAAGATGAGTGCTATACCCAGAATCCCAGGACCCAAATGGGGGGGGGGGGGGTTGCGTCCTTGGTGTAGCGGTTAAGAGCGGCAGCTTCTAATCTGGAGAGCCGGGTTTGATTCCCCGCCCCTCCACTTGCAGCCAGCTGGGTCACCTTAGGCCAGTCACAGTCCTGTTAGAGCTGCTCTTGCAGAGGAGTTTCTCTCCGATCTCTCTGAGCCCCACCTACCTTGGAGGTGCCTCTCGCAGGGAGAGGGTGTTTGTAAGCCGTCCTTCAAGTGGTGCCTAAAGTGGGATATAAAAAACAGTTCTTCTCCTTCCCTTCTTCTGGTGGGAAATGAGCAGGGCCATTCCTTAAAGAGAAAAAGGCGAAATAGCCTGTAAATTGGTGTGCAACCGGAACCCGGTGGAAGTTGGATGAGCAACTAACTTTTCCACAGAAACAGAATTCCTGTAGAAAAGTTACAGGAATACCAGTGAGATGTAGCCCAAGCTGACTGCAAGTCTACATGCTGCCACTAGATGGAGCCCCACAATTGCCCTTCCTGGCAATTCAAAGGATGGGGTCGGGGGAGAAATAGCATTTGTCATCAGAAGGGATTTTTTGGAGGGGGACCCAAGAAATACCCCCCCCCCATCATCCGTGGCTGCTCTTCAATACTGCAAATGCTCTCTCCGTTTCCCAGAAGTCCTGCACCTCGAAAGAACCAGAGATGAATTTCAATGAAAGGGTCACCCCAGAGTTTGCCAAAAAACATTTCATCAGGCCTTCTACCTCCGGCTAAGTTATGCGGCCATTATGCTGCCGGGCAACCGGACTCGCTTTTCTCCTGCAATGGCTTTTGGGAAGCCGCTGCAGATGAGATGCGAAGCTGGCATGGGCTTTTTCCATTTAATGGTCCCTCCTGCCAGAAGAGACCCGTGATGGGAACGGCCCGGCCCAGGGGAGCTCTTTGTGAAACTGGGTCGTCCTATTACCTAACCGAGTGGCTGAGATCAGGGCTGACCTTGTGACCGGAGACCTGCTCAGAGCTCCTCGCCTCTCTTTAATCACAAAAGGGCTGCCTCAGCAGAGACGAGACACGGAGGTTGAAGCCGAGAACCTCAGATCAGAGGTGAACTGGGAGGGGGGGAAGCCCCGGAAAAACCTCCTCCCCCAAAAGGAGGGGGTGGAAGACCTTGTCGAACCAGCCCTGGACCATGTGTGACAAGGTGGGATGCTTCCTTTGCCACGTAGGCGGGTGGCCAGCCTTCTGGACCAGCAGAAGAAATTCAACACCCAGCTTGGTGTAGTGGTTAAAAGTGCAGACTTCTAATCTGTCGAGCTGGGTTCGATTCCGCGCTCCCGCACATGCAGCCAGCAGGGCTCCACAGCAGGCCCCTCCCTGCCCCAAATCCCACCCACTCCCAGCTCCACCCCCAAAAGTCTCCAGGGATTTCCCAATCCAGAGCTGGCAACCCTACTTGGATCCCTATTCTCCCAGCCAGGCTAACTTCTAATATCGACTAGGATAAAAACCTTTCATGCTTGCTGGGTTGGCCAAACTTGGTCGGCTCTCCAGATGTCCATGGGCTACAATTCCCATGATCCCCTGGCCAAAGAATGCTGCAGTTTGGCCACCCCTGCTGCAGTGGAATAGGCTGCCTAAGGAGGTGGTGAGCTCCCCCTCACTGGCAGTCTTCAAGCAAAGGTTGGAGACACACTTCTCATGGATGCTTTAGGATGCTTAGGACTGATCCTGCATTGAGCAGGGGGTTGGACTAGATGGCCTGTATGGCCCCTTCCAACTCTATGATTCTATGATTCTATGATTCTATGAAGCAAGCGAAGATTCTGCATGGATCAGGGTCAGTCTTTTCCTTCTTATTTTGTTTCCAAAAGTCCAGTCGCTGACCAACACATCTCTGAAGTCTACAGGAGAGCAGGCAAGCCTCCCGGTGCGTGACATCTATTTAGAGCCAGCAAGAGTTTTAAAGCATGGGGATCTTTTCAAATCTTTCTCTCCAGCCACGCGAACGAGCCTGTCAAATCCTCGGGCCGTAGATTTTTTACAAGCTTAATTCTCTTTCAACTTCCAATCTCCTTTTGTGATTTCTTGAACGTTCTGAGCAGTTCCCTTTGGTTCCGTTAAGTCATTTAAACTCGGAGGTAGCCTGCAAAATCAATTTCTTATTGACAGCCCTTGTAACTTTCTGATTTATATCTGACGCGGTTAAACTCTCGAGTTGTTAAATAAGCCCTGCAAAAGCATGGGGACTCCAGTCTGATTTTCACTTGCGCACTGGAGGAGGAGCGGCTAGATAGCCGAGCGACATGCACTCCCTGGATTTCCAGTTTGCTTTATTGTGTTGGATTTACTTCATCTATAACCCTGAGAATTTCTTCCAGGCCAGGGATTCTAGTCTGGCCATGGAATTGGGATCGCTGGGATGAACAGTTGTGAATTTCCTGCATTCTGCAGGGGGTTGGACTAGATGACCCTAGAGAACCCTCCCAAGTCTACAATTTTATGTGTGGATCGTTTTCTAAATGCCTCAGGTAGGACTTTCCAGGAGGTGGGAGCCACCACTGAAAATGCATGCAACCAGCCAGTGCTGATCTTACCCACCTCAAAGTGGGTGCTCCTTCAGAAGGTTTTGCTCAGGTGAGATAAAGGGGGCATAACAGAAGAGGAGGCCCTGCAGGGATGGAGGTCCGAGATCATTAAAGCCCTTGTAGGTCCCAACAGCCCACCAAAAATGGAACTGTGTGAGGGGTGGAGCTAATCATATCCTGTCTGTGTGGCAGTACGAATGCTTGACACCACAGCTGTGTGCCCTGAATCCATTTTGGAAAACCTTCTGACCTAGGCTCCAGTCGTGGTGGAACTCTAGCCAATCCCTTTAAATTGCAGAATAATACAGGAACCAGGATGGAACCTAAAGATTCCCAAGCAGCCAGTCCAAGCGACAGCACCAAAAAATCCCATGCGCTGTTCCTCCCACTCTGCTCCTCGCCTCTCCATTGGAAGCAAAAAGAGGAAGCTGTTTAATCCCAATTTACTCAGCGTATGTCATGCGCTGTCACCATAATGGGCAGACGATCGGGACAAATGGCACCCGGAGCCGTTTTCATGCCGTTTAAACATTGTCATCTTCTCCCAGTATCAATCACTTAGCTTCCTTTCATGATTTCCCTCTGCCGGGTTAGAGGCGGAATGGAACGGGCCGCACGGCGGCGCATTGGATCCCGTCGATGTGTTTCGCAGGTATTAACCTCGCGCAACGCTCTTTGCCATCTCCCCGGTAATTGAAATAGCTCTGCATAAGCAGAATCCCTTTCTAAAATCAATTATTTACTTCTAGCGGACAGGCTAGACTTGGGGCTTATTTACGAGGCGGCTGCCTGTTGATTTCCAAATAAATGAAAGTTGTCTGATTAGAGATCAACGTCTCGAGGTTACCCCCAGCCCCTTTCTCCAAAAGTGTACGATTGGTGCGGGGGGGGGGGGGAATTCTTCCTCATGCTTTGGAAGCTTCCCATGTTGCCATTTAATTGTGCTGAATCTGACCAGTAATTACTGTTCGGGGGGTCTGGAAAATGGGCCCAGTTCTGAGGGTCTTGGGAATTGCATTAGACAGGGCTGGGTTGACTGTAATGCTCATGATGGTAGGGCTGGGATTGCCAGTGGCAGAGCCCCCCTTTCAAGGCTGCCTCCTACTTGCAAAGCCCTTCAAAATTTAACTCAATGTGATGTAGTGGAGCAGGAAAGGCCAAGCTGATTCCATTGTTGAGCTTCAAACACTCCAGGCCAGCAATTGCCACTGTGTGAGGCAGGATGCTGCACTAGATGGACCAGTGGTCCGATCCAGCAGGGCTCTTCTGATGTTCTGATGAAGGTTTTGGCCTCTCTGCCCTGTTGTTGGCCCTCTAGAGGAACTGGTTGGCCACTGTGTGAGACAGGATGCTGCACTAGATGTTCTGATGAAGGTTTTGGCCTCTCTGCCCTGTTGTTGGCCCTCTAGAGGAACTGGCTGGCCACTGTGTGAGACAAGATGGTGGACTAGATGGACCACTGGTCAGATCCCACAGAGCTCGTCTGATGTTCTGATGAAGGCCTTGGCCTCTCTGCCCTGTTGTTGACCCTCCGGAGAAGCTGATTGGCCACTGTATGAGACAGGATGGTGGCCTAGATGGATCATTGCCCTGATCCAGCAGGGGTTTTCTTATGTTCTTATATTCTGTCAGTCCATCAGTCAGTCAGTTATTACAGCTCGCAAGCTGTGGTTGGGCCTCCGACTGATTATATCTACATAAATTAAATAAATATCCCCTGTGTAGTGGTGGCCATCTTAGCTGGGCCTCAGCGCCTCCTACCGGCGTGGCATGATAAAACTTGGGATTCTAATAAGTTTAATTGGTTCGATTTTAAGTACTGCATTATGATACTGTTACGAAATTTGGCGGGGTTTTGTTTTGGCTTTTTTTTTCACCCAGCTACGTTGGCTGGAAGTTGCTCCCGCATCTTTGCAGCATCCATTTGTCTTCCGATGACAGATTTAAAAAATCATTTGCATTTCCAAGTTCTGAAGGGTGTTACCCCCCCCCCTCTTTTCCTTTTATTGAGCCAGAGCTCCATTTCCAGATACAGAAGGCAGCGAGAAAGGTAATAAACCATATTTGGACAAGTTTCCCGCTAGGCAAAATTGCTTCAATTGTTTGAAAGAGTCGAGGGAAAAATTGAACTCATTACGTCTGTGCTGTGCCAGCAAGGTATGGAAATCAAGATCTAATTGTTCCAATGATGGGGGAAGAGTACATGAGGAGAATTTTATTCACGGAGACTAGGAAAGGTTGGCTAAATGTTATCTACAATTTAACAGCCGCGTGAAGGCATTCGGCATCACTCGCTCGCTCATGGTCTCTTTGGTGGAGCAAAAGGCTCCGTATCCACCTGAAATGTTCCTCAAAAATGCGCATGGACCCCTTGCTTCATAACCCACAGCAGGGTGGTGTAGTGGGCCTGCAATCAATGTCTACATCGGTGTCTTAGAGCAGCCTTTCTCAGCCTTTTTACCATTGAGAAACCCCTGAAATATTCCTCAGCCAAGGGCAACCCAGCTTGTCCAAGAGCTAAGCAAGGTCAACCTTGGATGGGAGACCCCCAAGGAAGTCCAAGGGCTGCTATGCAAAATCAAGCAATGGCAAACCCTTTCAAAAACCCTACAAGGCCACCGTAATCCATCCGTGACTTGATGGCGTGTTTCATCCTCCCATTCGGCAGAGTCAGGTGACACAAGAGCCAGCCAGGTCCCGCCTCCTGCTATAAAGCTACTGGGTCTGGTGTGGATGCTCAGACTGAGAACTTTGTTCTCAGGCTATACTTGTAGTGATTAGCATCCATTTCACCTAGCCTTTGGAAGAGCAAAATAAGTCCGGAAAAGGGGAGGAAACAAAAAAACTTCACCAGCTGTTTTTGTTGTTGTTGTTGTTTCCCCTGCCTTATCTTTCTTGCTTTCCTTAGCCCACCCAAGGTCTTTAGGACGAGAGGGGCTATAAATTTAAGTACACAACTCGATGCAAATTTAGTCGATGGCATGCCCTTTAAGCGTCTAACGTAGTGGGTGTTTCGCAGCAGTGTTGCAATGAAGGGACTAATAATGCCACTAATAAAAAAAGACTTCTGAACCTAAGGAATAAAGGCAGCTTCCTCCACACGGATCCTCTCCCCCCCCCCCATTCTCCCTGCTCGACAGTTCTGAAATAGAATACCCACAATCCACTGGGTCATGGCCACGGCTCTATTCAGCTCATGAAACGGGGGGGGGGGGGACAATAGCACGGCCACGAGAAAGAAGGTTTTCGATTTCAAAACCAAGCAAAATAACGGTTCCAATTAAGGACGGCGGGTTTCGGGGCATGACCTCCCACTTGTCCCTTTCTCTGCTAGTCCTCTTTCCTATTCTCTTCCGATCCTGCTAATAAATTTTGGTTAATTCACGGTCGCCTCCAGCAGGCGTTCACCGGTGTGATTTGAAGTCGGCATCGGCTTCACTTCTGCGGGGGACCTTTGCAGACTGCCGCCACCCTGTCCGGAGTACCCTCGATCCTGTCCCCCTCCCCAGTCTACTTGCGCGAATGTGTTCTCCTGACGTCAAGTCGTTCCTGAATCAGGCAGCGCTCTGAATGAATGACCGTATGAATGAATGGCTTCCAAAACACTATTGTTATCGTTATCGTTATCGTTATCGTTATCGTTATCGTTAATTACCCACCATTCCTGGCCAAGCCGGCTCATGGCGGGTTACAAAGCAAAACAATAAAATCCCCTAAAACCCTTGTAAACTCCTAAAACCGATAATTAGAATACAAACTACCAGAAAACACCGGCTACCAACCCACCACTTACCCCCGCTGGGAGCAGCTGACCACCACAGATGGCACATGGTGGAATGCTCCTCCATCCTCTCGTGAACACCCTCGCTTAGGTCTCGCAATCCGAAGGCCGTGGCTTCCCTTATTGATTCAAATCCATCTCATGTCGGCACGTCTTCTGCTTTCGACTGGCTTTGGCTTGTGCGGTTGTACAACTGGAAATAAACGTGATTTACAACATCACGGCCACGCCTCTGGCTTAGCCATATCACATCTACAGCCCCACCTCTAGGGAGGTTTGCTCCGGGGGATAGGGACTGTTTTGGACACCAGCCTTTGTGGTCTGTAGTGGGTCTCAGGACCCCTGGGTACAATGGGAGGGGGGTTATGCAGCAAATTGGCTAGTCCCAAACCACAAAGTCTCTATACCTGCCCAGTTTCTCGAGACCCATCAATCAGCGGGCAAGAAACGTCAATTTGCATTAGCCCAAATGGGTGTTGGGGAAAACTGAGAAAGAGCCACCCCAGTGTGGCGAAAGACAGGCTTCCTCCACCACGGGAGCAGCTGCTTGCTGCCCGGCTCCCCAGGCCTCCCCCGAGGAAATAGAACCTGGCTCCGTTTGGCTGCTCCGACTTAAATATTGGATTTGTGTTTGCAGATTCAAAGCCAATTAAAGAGGTTTAATGAAAACATGACCCTTCACTCCGCTTGGTCAACGCTTCTCCGACAGAAAGCCAAAAGGCATCAGCAGTGCTCGATAAAGAAAAAACAAAGCCGTCTTTGAGCGGGGGTGGGGGGGGGGTTGGACTTATTTTTCATAGCTTAGATTCCTCGTCAGGCTCAAAAGGGAGAGCAGAGGCCAGGCTGGGTGGTCTCCCTACATTCCTCATCCCTTTCCATAGAATTGTAGAATCATAGAGTTGGAAGGGACCTCCTGGGTCATCTAGTCCAACCCCCTGCACTATGCAGGACACTCACATCCCTATCGCTCATCCACTGTCACCTGCCACCCCCTTGAGCCTTCACAGAAATATAAAGGGTGTAAGCTCTGGTGGCTTTACGCCCTCCCCACATCCCAGTTACCACTAACTACCCAGTCTTCTAAATCAGCGTTGTATAGTGGTTAAGAGTGGCGGCCTCTAATCTGGAGAACCAGGTTTGATTCCCCGCTCCTCCTCCACATGCAGCCAGCTGGGTGACCTTGGGCTCGTCACAGTCCTGATCGTGCTGTTCCCACTGAGCAGTAACATCAGGGCTCTCTCAGGCCCACCTACCTCACAGGGTGCCTGTTGTAGAAAGAGGAAGGGAAGGCGACTGTCAGCCACTTTGAGACTCATTCTGGCAGTGAAAAGCAGGGGCTAAAAATCTTCCTCTTCCTCTTCAGCTGGCAAGCCTGTCTAGGTGAGGAATTGCAACTCAAGCCTCCAAACAATCAGGAATCTGGCAACCAGGCCACATCCACAGGGGCAAGGGGAGGAGATAAAGTTCCAGGGCCACCTCCATGAATAAGCAAGAAACCCTGCAAGGAGTGCTCCCAAATCGTGTTCAAAGAAAGAGCTGTTGACTCCTCAGCTGATTATTTTGTAGAGGAGAAAAATAATAATATTAGTTTAAGATAAAGAGACGTGTTGTCAGTTTCAAGGCGATCCTCCTTTGGGGCTTCATTACCTTATATATGGCTCCCTATCTTTTAGAAATGTACTCCCAATTTGATCATTTCCACGAGATGAAATCTTCCAGCTGTGTACAAACCCGTGGCATTAACATACTGCTGCCTCAGATTTACTCCTTAACAAGCCAGAGAGGCTCTTGGAAAGATGCCAGGAAACGCTGGTGTGTTTATTTATTTATTTTTTGGGGTTCGCCATATGAAGTCAATCATTTGGGTATCAACTTTTTCAGTATCTATCAGACAGCAATTACGATGTTTGCTTCTCTTGGAGGGCGAGACAATATTTAATGAATAGTGTGGCTGTTGTTATTGTTCATGTGCATCGTGACATCCGTGTTCTTTGAGGCTTTTTGGAAAAGCATGACAAAAAGGCAGGTCCCCAGAGGAACATCTAATCTAAATTTTGCACAAGGGGGGGAAGCTGAGAAGGAAGGACAAGGGAGAAACGATATAAGGCTACAAGGCATATTTGGTATGTTTTAGAGCAGGAGGGTGGTCAGATTGGGGCTCTCCAGATGTCCATGGACTACAATTGCCATGAGCCCCTGTCAGCATGTGGTCATGGGCATTGTAGTGCATGTGCTGGCAGGGGCTCATGGGAATTGTAGTCCACGGACAGCTTAAAAGCCGCAATTTGGCCATCCCTGCCTTAGAGACTTTTTCAAGATCTAAGCTTTTGAGAGACAAAGCTGCCTTTGCCAAGATTCCCTTTGACTCCTGAAAGCTTATTCCCGTGAAAATCTTCAACTCGGTTCCAGCTAAGCATGAGGAACTGGATGGGGAAATTCTCATGAATGAGGTGGGCTTTAGGTGGCACCACCTAGATTGGGTGAGACTATGTGTCTACAGTGGAGGGGGAACCTTCAGATGGCAGCACCCTGACTTGGTCATGGTTTAGTCTTGGCCATGATGACTTGGGCATGGTTTAGTGGTGTCCCCACTAGAGTATTGTGAAATGCCACAGGAGGCTGGTTTTGATGAGCTGGTAGAAGGAGCAAGCAACCAGGAACATGTTTCTCCTGTCTTGGACCAGGTTATCTTAAGGACCATCTTACCAGGTTCCTCTTCCTCTGGGTATCCCTCTGTCTTTTGAAGTATGGTGGATGAAAGTGTCTTATACCCAATCAACCCAACCATCTGTTCAAGATAGTATTGACTGACTGGCCACAGCTGTCCAGGGTCTCAGGTGGAGGACCTTCAAATCTACTGCTACTTGATCCTTGAGATGCTGGGAACTAAACCTGGGACCTTCTGCATGCTACTTAGATGCTCTGCCCCCCCCCCGAGCCTTCCCTGGTTTTGGAATGCCTGCTTGAAAGAAGACCATCTGCTCCTTTCCATTGGTTCACAGTTGCTAAAAACTCCCTCCTTCCCTCCCTTCCTCCCTCCCTCCCTCCCTCTCTCTCTCTCTCTGGGACAGTTTTGGACTTTTAATAATTTATTTTAAAACTGGACTTTTAAATTGAAATCTTATTTTCTACTGACAGTCCATTGCCCATGGTTGTACTTATGCTACTGGTTTTGCTATTCTGGGGTGGGAATCCTGCCTGCTCTTTTTTTTCCTAGAATGTTTTATATTGTTGTAGGCCTTGTTGTAAGCTGCTCAGGGGACTGTAAATGGCATAAAAAGCTGAGGGAAGGAATGATTTAATATATTAAGTAAACAGAGAAGGGAGAAATAATAGAGGGGGAGGAAGAGAGATTTTCTGCAGCAATCCGTTTCCCCAGAGAACAAAATGGATTTGAAAATTCCCCCTTGTGGGATTTGCGTATATCTTATTCTAACATTAAATTATACGTGGAGGATTGCATAAATTGATGAAACTCGGCATATATTTTAAAGACACTCGATCCTAGGATTTCAGAATTGCACACTTGACAAAAGATCTGTCTTTGTGAAAGCATGAAGGGCAACCAGCAGTTAGCCGTAATTCCCAGGGCCTGTTTAGCTTTTCAAAGAGACGTATTTTGAGGCACAAAAGGAGGCCCGGTTTCTATTTCCGTTGATTTTTGCAGATAATATCGCAATCCCATCAGCCCTCGGTAACATCGTAAGAGCACCGAGTAATTTTTGACTTTGGTCGCAAAGTTCCTACGAAACTAATCCACCGAGATGTTCAACATTTGCCAGCAAGTTCTGCAGTTACAGCTGAGGCAATTTGCTGCTACTGGGGCAGAGAGAGAGAGAGAGAAGCTGGCAGGTACCGAAGGGAAATTTCCAAAATGTGCCTGTTTTTTTTTTTTAATGCCCCCCTCGATTTGTTTTCAAATCTGCATTGGTGTTTTGACAGGAGCCCTGGGAGTCCGGGCAAATATGGAACAGGCAGACGTGGGGAAATTAATCAATAAAATGTCAGCTCCCGTCCCCCAAGAGGATTTGCACAAAGAAACCAAGGGAGAGGCTCAATTAGCTCAGTGGGAAATTGTCATCTGAACAGGAAACAGCAGCCAGCCATGGGAAGTGCTGCTGAGGGAGTCCTCATGGGCTGCCAACTCGGAATGAACGGCAGGGAGGCCGAGACGAAAGGAGCGTTTGCAGATGTCCCAAAATTCAGGATTGTTTCGAGTTGTTCAGTCCTTGGTTGAAAAATGCCAGTTCACCTTTGGGAGGTGACCTTCCCTCCGCCCCGCCTTTCCCCATCTCAGCTTTCAAAAACCCAGTGACATTTAGATTTGTCGACATCTCTGATTTTGGATCACGCCAGGCTTCAGAGATGAAATCTCACAAGCGGTTGGGTGTCACGCTTTCAGGTAGAAGACACAAGGCACTTTTTGCCCCATTCCTTCCCCACCACGGAGTTTGTGCAAGCTCTTTCACACTTTCACAAGCTTGGAAAATTCCACTGGGAAAGGGGAGGGAGGGAGGAAGATCTGTAACAATTCGCATCTTTTGCAGACAGGTGAGTGGATGCAACTCGGCAGGTAAGAGTTGCCCGTGCTCTTTCACTTCCTTTCCCGAAATAAATGCTCGTTCAGAAGCAGCATCCTTTTTCAGAAAGAAAAGCACATGGAAGGTGGCAGAATTCTCACCCGCCTTAGATGTCCTCTTTTTGAAAAGCCGGCCACCTCTCCATTCCCCAGATTGCTGATTAGGAAGATCCCCAAAGAATCTCTTTTGCAGCTCGTGCTATTTGCGGCCTGCCAGACAGTTGGGGCCAGGAAAACATGACATCCCAAAAGCTTCAGGGCCAAGCAGGGATTTCAAACATGAAGGTATAATCAGGCATAACATTTTAAGCGAGGCAAAGGTGGTTTGAAAAGGCCTCGACTGCACGGAAAATGCAAAAGCCGCGTTTTCATTCGGGGTCAGGCTCCCACGGGTTTGCAGTTTCCATTCCAACTGGGAAAGTTGATGCTAATAAGCACCTATTGACCAGGACCTGTGACGTCACGAATGTATCTTTCCCCCCTTTACAATTCGGTCCTTCGTTTTTGGTTAAAAAAAAACAGGCCGGTGTTCATTTTCAGTTGGACCACAAATTCCAATACAGTGAGTTAACCAAAGCACACAACCACAGCCTTGATTGAGGGGAGAGGGCCAGGACAGAGATGTGATCTGTCACAATGACAACCGTCAACCCAAAAGTGATCCATGGGGAATGTCCTCTGGCCTATCACTCATTCATTCCCCTCTGTACCCCACCCCCTTCCATTGCATGGTCCATGACACCCATATCTTAAGTCCCAGGTGCAAAGACACCCATGAACCAAAGGGAAACTGTTCATTGGCTAGGTCTTCCTTTGGTGGGAAGACTGAGGGAGCACCCCACTTTATGACTGGTCCAAGATTGACTCCCTGCTTCTCTGGGTCCCATTTGGCAGTCCTTTGTTAAGTATTCTTCTACTTGCCTGCTGCAGGAAAGGTGATAGGCCTCCAAGGGGAGATTTCTTCAGTCTCGCTCTTTCAGACACCCAAAAAAGTATGCATCGTTTTTTACTTTCTGTGTCCCCTGTTTTCCACTTATTCGATTTCCCCTGTCGCTCATTTGTATGTGCTTAGAATAAAACCTCTTTTCCTTCCAACAGGTTCTTAGATTCTAAGAGACTCTCTAGATTATTTTCCCTCCTGAGCCAGCTGTTTGAGTGCACTCTACCCGCTAAGTGAAATTGAGAGAGGTACAGTTCCTTTTTTCGCCTTCCTCCTTCTCATTCATGCATGCGGATTACACTCAAAAGGAGAATTATTGGCAGGCCTAGATCAGCCTATTCATAAATGTATAAATCCCAAGGAAGTACACAATATACTGAAGGAGTCTTTGGGATTAAAGAGGTTAGGCGTAATATGTAGGCCCTGTGGGTAACAGGAACTCCCTCCTGACGCCGGGAGAAGTTTTGCAACATTTTAAATGGATTTATTTTGCAAGGCAAAAGATCTGGTTATAGCTATGTGCAAAGAATGGGGACCATAGACTGCCAGCATCAACGAGCATGCTAGGAGGTTCCTGAGTGGGTCAGAAGCCAGCCTGCCCAACTGGAGCACACATCAAGGTCGGGACTGAGCTATAAAGCAAGTCTGGAGGGAAGGCATCATGGTATAGCCTGAACTTGGTGGATCAGGTATGGTAGTTGGGTGGGAGAACCACAGATGCAGCCCAAGGCATTGGCCAACAATCTCTGCTTCTCATTTGCCCTGATGCTACATGGGTCAGGAACTTAGCATGCATAAGGCAAGCACCTTGCTGCTGTCCGTGGTGCTGATTTTTTACTTGGCTCAGTAGAATCCTGCAGCTCTCTGACTTCTCTGGCCTCCCTGCCCCTCCGTTCAAGAAACTCTGCCCTTGGTATCTCCCTCACTTCCTGCTCAACCGCCCTGAAAACAGGCAGGCTTTCTCTCTTTCTTTGAGGACTTTGTTGCCTTTTCAGTGAAAAAAAAGCGGGTGTCAGTAAGATATCAATCACGCCTTAAAACACACCAGCGCACGGGGCCGTGAGTGAGCCGGAGGTGGCGATTCTTGTGGTGGTTGGTTGTTTTACTACGTGTTAAGTTAATGGCTTGAATAGAAGCTCTTTTAAATTCTATTAAAGTGCTGATCACTTGATTTGCCTCTTCCGACAGACATTTATTTGTATAATTGGTAGTGCATAAACCATGCTTTTCGTTTTAAAAGGAAACATCAATTTTGCCGCATGCTCCAGAATGTGCAGGCAAATCCACTGTTTCCCACCTTTTGCATCCTTAATAGGCTTGCCAACTCTGGGCTCAGAATCACCTGGCAATTTGAGGGTAGAGCCTCGGGGGGGGGGAAGATTTGGGAGGGGAAGGGCCACAGTAGGATACAATGCCATATAGCCCACCTTCCATTTTCTCCAGGAGATGTGGGATAAATAAAGAAAAGCTACCTATGTAGTCTGGAGATTAGCTGTATTTCCAGGGAATCTCCAGCAGCGCCCTGGCAGTTGGCAACCATAGTCCCCAATGAGGAGTTTGCACTCAACTGTTGTCCTTTCCCCTTCATCTCGTAAGTGCTGGAAGGTCCTGAAAGGCACACAGGCAAAGAGAGGCGGGGGAGACTCAAGCAAATATTGGGGTGGTGATAGCTCCCCCGGAAATGGCGTTATTTAACCTGCACCACCCGTCAGATCTTCAGTAAAAAAATTGGAACTTCCTCTGAGCAAGAAGAAGAAGAAGAAGAAGTGGGTTCTTATATGCCGCTTTTCCCTACCCGAAGGAGGCTCAAAGCGGCTTACAGTCGCCTTCCCATTCCTCTCGCACAACAGACACTCTGTGGGGTGGATGAGGCTAAGAGAGCCCTGATATCACAGCCCGGTCAGAACAGTTTTATCAGTGCCGTGGCGAGCCCAAGGTCACCCAGCTGGTTGCATGTGGGGGAGTGCAGAATCGAACCTGGCATGCCAGATTAGAAGTCCGCACTCCTAACCACTACACCAAACTGGCTCTCCTGGCCCAACAGCCCCGCCTGGCCCAACATGCTTTCTGAAAGGTATTGGCAGGTGCTGCAGTGCCCACAGGCTACACATTGGGGACCCCCGACCCAGGTAAACACAACGAGGAGCAAAGCCAGCATTACTTCAGTCTGTCCTTCCTGTAAGCTCTGGCAGATTTCTGCCTCTTCCAGCAAGCCTGAGTCTTCCTTGGCTCCTTTCCCCCTCTGCAGCCGAGGGTGGGCCTTTGCCGTTATGGTGCAGTTATTCACAGCGGCCCTTAAGTTGTCAGTCATGGGGGGGGGATTAATGGGCGATACGCCGAAGGCGGAAAATAGATGGGAGCCATAACGTCTCGCTCATGTTCCCCTGGAGAATGGCAGCTGCCTTTACTATTGCCTGTTGGCTCGCAGTGGGGCCTCTGGCAGGTGGACAGGAGGGAGCCAAGAGCAGCCTGTGCAGATGAGTAGGAAGGTATAGGAACTCTCTGCAACAAGCTGCAAGGGGGGGGGAGTGGAAGAAGATGCCTCCCATGAGGCTTCTGCAGCTGGTGTGTCATGGCTTCTGCTCAAGCTCATCTAGAACTTTCTGTCCGCACAACGAGCACTTTGCGCCTGCTACAGCTGAAGCCGAGAGGGGGGTAGGGAAAGAGACACAATTCCTGTTTCACAGGGGACGTGCAGAGCAGGGTCCGTGCACGCACCTTCACAGCGCTGGTTCCGTGCACACACCTCCTCCCTCCCTCCCCCCTGGGGCGCCTGACCAGAGTCCAATTCCAGCACACTTGGAGAGAAGCCAACCCAAAGGGAAGCGGAGGATCAGGCAGCGTTTCACCTCTCGAGAACGATCCAGCAGAGGAACACCATGCAGGGAACTTCAATGCTTGTCAGAGCCTGACAAATTGAAAGGCGAACATAGAACTGTCAGTCATTTATGAGTCCCATCCAACTGAGTTTGCATCTGTCTTTCGACTTGTGTGCAAATGAGGAGGAGATTTGGTCTGTCAAGCTTTGCCTCTAGCTGTTCTGGGTGTGTGTTTTCTCTCTCTCCCTCTCTCTCTCTCTCTTCCCCCCCGACTCCCATTTTGTTTAATGAGCATCATTTGAATTTGGGATGCTGGCTTGGAAGAATGAAAAGGCCGGCCCTTCCTGGGCTTTGTACCAGCGCTTCTCTGTGCTTTCCGGGCTCTTCTTATCGAAAAACTGGTGGCGTAAAGGTGGGGTGGGATGGAAAGGGGAAGCTACCCCAGATGACCTTGAGTCCAGGGAGGGAGCCGTATGGCTGTGAGTGGCCACACAAAGGATGCCCTCATTGTTCTCATTTCAGAATGGAACAATGGGGTGTGTTTTCAAGATGGGAAAGCAAGGAGTCCACTTGGTCAGTTTTCAAGGGATCCATTTCACATGTTGTAGAGAACACAGGTTGGGTCTGGGTATCCTCATTAAGGTGGGGAAGGTAGCTGGGTATTTATTTTTATTAATTAATTCATTCATTAATTCATTCACTCATTCACTCATTCACGTGATTTATATCCTGCCACTCCCATAAAATGGCTCATGGCGGGTCACAAAGTCCTCATTAAAATCCCATTGAAACCCCCATTAAAAAGACATACAATACAATATTAGAAATACACAGTGAACAGGCGATAAATAAAACAAGCCCCGCACCCAATACTAATACCCATTGTCGGGGAGGAGAAGGGGCCTAGCTGGCAACGCCTAGGTGCTAACACCAGCCCTGGGGGGGCATGATCTTCTAGTGCTCTTGCCTCAACCAAAGACCTGGCGGAAGAGCTCCATTTTGCAGGCCCTGCAGAACGTGGAAATCTCCCATATGGCCCACAGCTCATCTGGGAACTCATTCCACCAGGCAGGGACCAGGACCAAAAAGGCCCTGGCCCTGGTCGAGGCCAGGCGTGCCTTTCTCGGGCCAGGAATCACCAACAAATCAATGCCCGCAGAGCATAAAGCTCTGTGGGGAGCATATGGTACAGCCAGGCCTCATTAGGCCTTGCAGGGTCGGTACTTGGGTGGAAGACCACCATAGAAGACTCAGCAGAGGAAGGGAACAGCCAACCACCTCTGCTTCTCCCTGGCTTTGAAAGCAAAGGGTCGCCATGAGTTGGCCAAGACTTGACAACCCTGCATGCCCAAATCCAAAGCTGTCAAAACCACAGACTAGGAATGGACGTAACCTTTATCAACCTCTGCTCGATAAAGGAATCAGGATGCCGATCATTACGTAACCCCCCCTTGCTCTGGCGCTCAAACCCCAAGAGAAACAGACTCCGCTGTGCCCGGCGTTGCTGAGTCTGCAACCACAAGGAGTGGTGAATGGATTCACATGCCTTGCGGGGACGCTGCCCTGCAGGTCTCCACTCCATAATACCTGCTTCCTCTCCAGCGGCGATCAAAGTGATGCCGTTTCTTCTACACGACGCTCTTCTGTCGTCTCCCCGCAAGGGAGCCTGTCTGTACCGTGTCTCTGATTTGTCGCGACAGATGTTTCCCTCACTAACCATCAAATATCAAAGGATCAACATTGGCCTTTATGCTTCCCCACTGCTCTGTCGTGGGGGGGGGGAGTGTTTGTATTATCCCAGTATTTTTCCCCCCGGTGGTACCTGCCTGGATCCCAGCCACCCACCCCTGGCCCCTGGTGCATTGCTATTCCACAACCATCGCATGGATCGCGGGAGGAGAAGAATGATATCGGCAAGTTGACTCAGTTCAGAGTGGTGGGGAATTGATTGTGCCTCTCAATTTGTCAGCGAGATAAATCCTTTGATGGGGGGGGAGGAGACGTTCCCTCCAGCAAAACCGCACTCCGTTTTTACCTCCGCTTTTTGTTGTCGTTGCTGCTGCTGTTGTTGTTATCGATCTCCCTTTTCTTCTCCTCCTCTGCTCTACCGATGGGACGGCAGAAGGTAATATTTCATCTAGGCCTATAATGCCAGCAGAGAGAGTTCTCTCACCCGCCACCCCGTTCCTCCCCGGCTTCTGATCTCTCAAAGTTAAAAGGAAGTATGCATTTCTTAGAGATGTCGATAAAACAGGAATCCCAGAGCAGCTGCGTTCCTTAAAAGCCTAATTTGTTCACCTTAACCTCCCCGTTGATCGAAAGATCTTATCTCCTGTCAACGGACTAAGTGGTGAGCCCCCACCACCACCACCACCACCACCACTGTCACAAATTGACGATCCTTGCACGAGCAATGTGTCCGGCGCATGGGTTAGGATTGCATCGGCTGATTGCATCTTCCTTCCATGCACCAGGCATGGCTACTGCATCCCTCTGCAAATCTTATCCTGGCGTTCACAAAACCCCTTGTTCTCCTGGCTGAACATTCCCAAGTCCCCTCCACATTCCTATTGGGACAGGCATTGTCTGGTATACAAAGTTAAGAAGAGAGGAAGACCCTGAAGGGGGCAGCAAGTAGACTGTTGGAAAGGACAGAGAGTTCAGGACCATTTTAAGTGTGCTTTTTGTCTGTCCCTGGACTGATACTCTTGAGCCTCTTGTGGCGCAGAGTGGTAAGGCAGCAGACATGCAGTCTGAAAGCTCTGCCCATGAGGCTGGGAGTTCGATCCCAGCAGCCGGCTCAAGGTTGACTCAGCCTTCCATCCTTCCGAGGTCGGTAAAATGAGTACCCAGCTTGCTGGGGGGTGAAACGGTAATGACTGGGGAAGGCGCTGGCAAACCACCCCGTATTGAGTCTGCTATGAAAACGCTAGAGGGCGTCACCCCAAGGGTCAGACATGACTCAGTGCTTGCACAGGGGATACCTTTACCTTTACCTTCAGATTGCTACTCTCAGGATAATGTCCTCCTTCTTCTCAAAAGCTTCTCCCTCACTTCTCCTTCAGGTAGCCATGTAGGGAAACCTATCCTATCTCTCTCTCTGCGCTATCACAATTGTCCTTCTATAAATAAACCTTTTCCTTCTTTAACCTAAAATATAGCATGTGCATATCTATGACTTCTCCGCCCTGCTAACACTACCCTCATAGGGCTTGGCCCCCAGGCCCCAGATTATCCTCATCGCTCTCATGTGTTGATACTCCACAGCTGTGGCTCAATAGCAGAGCACCTGCCTGGCATGCAGAAGGTCCCATGTTCAATCCCCCAGCATCTCCGGTTCAAAAGGGACCAGGCAGGAGGTGTTGGGGAAGACCCTGGAGGACTGGTTCAGTCTGCATTGACTCTGCTGTATTGTGATGGTCTGATTCATGTGTTACCATCATTGTGCCTTGCCTGTCCAGGAAACGGAAGAAGGCCAAAAGCAAAATATTCCGTTTTCGGCATTTATGGGCCATCTGGAGGAGTAGATGTGCCACCCCGTTTTTTTTTTTCTCCTAAGCAAATGGCTGCCGTTCAGCAAAGAGCACTTTGGGGTATTTAACTGTCTCTCTTTACCATTCCCAGGACAAGCCAAGAGGGAGAGAAAAAACCCAGTCGATCAAAACTGAACATGCCATAAGACGCTTTGGGCATTCTGCCATCTCACCTTACAAACACATTTCCTCCTCTGCGGCAAATAAGCTTACCTCAAAATTAGACAGGAGGAGAAATGCCTGTAATTACTGCTGGGGAGGGGGGTTGAAAATCTCATTAAACCTCATTTGGCAATAACAATCCAAATTTCACAATGCCTTCTGGAGCCAGCGTGCTGTGAGTACCGGGCGGAGGGCTCTATATTTTAAGGCTCCAAATACCTTCCAGCTTCCGAGAAGGGTGAACGTTCTTACAAGTTCATTCATGCCCCGTAAAGCATGGAACATGTAACGGGGGTCCTCACCTTAATTCCCGGGCCATGTAAGCAGTAAAGATATTCTGTAGCCCGACACAGAGCATTAATTTGCGACTGTCTCCGGGGACTCTCACTCTGTCCTGATGTCCTTATGCGGAATAAGTCCAAAGCTCCTTATTTTCTTTGCCAGACCAGCTGCTTCCAGATGCGTGCGCACACACAAAACCCACACACGCATGCACACCCGCATGCATGCATGCATGCAGCAAGGTCAAGGTGGCGATCCGGCTGAAGAAGAAGCTGCTTCATCCCTTGTTCGGCTTGCAGCCTTGAAGTCCCTGCGCATTACAAGAAAAGGACGGGAACACACAATTCCTCGCCGTTGCCCAACATAAAGACTTCGCTGTGGTTGGCTGGTGGTAGGCAGAGAATTAGCACAGTGTGGCTTGGGCTGGGGGTGGATGGGGTCGCTCTCATCTGGTCTGAGGCAAACTCTGGGAGGGATGCAGTGCAAAAACAGGATGTGGGGCACGCTCCAATGGTCCAGATGCATCGGCCCAGGGGCGGTCTGAGCCAATGGGTGATGCTGGGCGCTGCTTTGGGTGGCTGAGTACCCATGAACCCTGCACCCCAAGTGGAAGGGAGTGTTAGCAGAGTAAGTAAGTCACAGATATGCACATGCTGTATTTTAGGATTGGTAAAAGGTAAAGGTAAAGGTATCCCCTGTGCAAGCACCGAGTCATGTCTGACCCTTGGGATGACGCCCTCTAGCGTTTTCATGGCAGAGTCAATACGGGGCAGTTTGCCAGTGCCTTCCCCAGTCATTACCGTTCACCCCCCAGCAAGCTGGGTACTCATTTTACCGACCTCAGAAGGATGGAAGGCTGAGTCAACCTTGAGCCGGCTGCTGGGATCAAACTCCCAGCCTCATGGGTAAAGCTTTCAGATGGCTGCCTTACCACTCTGCACCACAAGAGGCTCTGCACCACAAGAGGCTCTAGGATAGGTAGGAAAGGATTTATTAAGGAACGACCATGCTTGATAGTGCAGAGTAGAGATAGAGATAGGCTGACTACACGGCTGACTGGCAGAGAGAGAAAGAGTGAGAGAGAAGCTTCCGAGAAGAAGCAGGAAATTGCCCCTAAGAGTAGCAATCTAGGGACAGACAAGAAGTAACACTTAACAGGAGAGAAAAGGTCCTGACCTCACTGACCTATCTAATGGCCTATTGCCTCTTCCAATAGGGAGAAGGAAAAGAGCACTTTCAGCACCTCCCCTCTCCCCTGCCCCATCTAGGGCTCGGTCCAACAGCTTACGACAGGGGCAGTGTGTAGGGCTGCCACCTACGGATCAGGAAAAACTTGGAGGTTTTGGGGGTGGAGCCTGCAAAGGGCGGGATTCAGGGAGGGGAGGGGCTTCAATGGGGTAAATGCCATACAGGCTTTTGGAGAAGTCAGTTTGGCCACTGGATACTGGACTTTGGGCTTTTCAGGTCCTTGTTATGTCTGAGATCATCCCTGCCCTATAGCCATGGACGGGTCCTTGCAAAGATCCTTGCAAACGGAACTCCAGCAGCGCAATTCTGCCCTCTGCAGAATTGGGGGTTACTTTGCCAAAGGCTTTCATGACCGGAGGGGGGAGAAGAGGCCCTTTTGTCAAGTCTCCAAAAAGGAAACGAGCTATTTTGGAGTAATTAAATCCGTTTGGTAAACCTGAGCCAGTGAACATATGGAAATCCTGGCTAATGGGCTAGCGCAAACAGGAGGAAAAAAAGTTTTCATTGTTGTTCCGGAATATTAAACACAAAACACAGAGTGGTGGTGGTGGGGGGGGGAGATTGCCTGCCTCTCCGCACGCGCCGAATGCAAGGGAGTTCTCTCTCTTTCGCGGTAAGCACCTTTCGTGGCAAGCCGGAGCAGATGCTTCCTTCGAACGGAAAAGTGATTAATAAATACATTAACATAATGGCCGAGGATGGATGGATGGAGCCGGTTGGATCGCATCTCTGCTGCTAATCCATGGAGATGACAAATGAGGCCAAGGTGGAATGGCACACACGCTGGAGGCTCTCACAACAACCACCAAAGAAGGAGTTTGGAAGCCAACACTGGGCCATGGGTGTGTTTATACCCCAAAGAGCCCTTCGATGTACTCTTCTCCTCCATTCCATCCTCACAACAGCCCTGTGGTGTAAGTTAGGCTGAGAGAGAGAAAGAGAGAGATGCCGGCTCAAGGTCAACCAGGAAGTTTCCATGGAAGAGGGAGGATTTGAACCTGGGCCTCTGGGAACCTAATCTAATCATTGCACTACACCAGGGGTAGTCAACCTGTGGTCCTCCAGATGTCCATGGACTACAATTCCCATGATTATGGTCATAATCAAGGGTTTTGAAAGTCAAAGGTACGTTTCTCCTAGAGGCAGAGATACCACTAAGTGTAGTTTACGGTATTCCTCCTAATGTTCTGAGAAACCAGATTGGGTCTCAGCCTTGTTTGAGCAGAAGTAGGCTATTTTAACATTGAAAACAAAAGAATGTCCATGGAAGTCCACTGAAATGTTCACAGCATTCAAGCCTTGGCTTTTACCATTCATTTTCCACGAAAATCTACCCTGGGGCCATAAAAGGGTTTTATACCTTGAACTTCTTGCTCATTACATCAAGCATTGATTTTATTATTGTTGTTGTTCATTAATACATGCTCATTTTAAAGGAACATGGAATTGTGGCTCTCTTCCCGCAAAGAACAGAAATGGCTTTTTATTGTTCCATGAAAGGACTGGCAAACAGGCTCTGTTTACAATCTCTACAAAAATCCCATGCATAATTTACTTGAACATACATAATTCCAGTTTAAACAGAAACATAATTTTCTGCTGACTGTTGCTTGACCTAGTTTTACTGTACAAGCATGCCCCAGTGGAGATCTGAGCTTATATTTTCTTTTCCTAAACATAACCTTTGTAATTTCAGGAGGACCCAGAGAGGTTACGCACATCTCCACGGGCGCATCTCCTGGGCGCAACAGGATGAATCTGACCTCAATCCATCTTGAATGGTTATTGCCTGGAGTCACATCGTAAGAACTTGACATAGTTTGCTGGTTTTTCTTTTAGCCATGTTTGCTCGAGATCAGATTAGGATCTGGGAGACATGGTTTTGACTCTCCCCTTGGCCATGAAAGCTCACCGGGTGACCCATAGCCAGTCACTATCATATACTGCAGTAAATGTCCCCAAACTAAACAAACGCGGAATTTTAGACAAAAAAAATTCAGAAGTTTGTTTCAAGAAAGAATGTACAGGAATGCAGCATCCTAGGAAAGCCCTGTGATACGTTAGACAAGGGCCTTTGAGTTCCAAAGAGAACTTTACAGAGAGAAATCTCCCACACACACCTCCAACAATACTTTTGCAAGTTTGCAGAGGACACAAAGTGAGAGAATAAAGCCACAGTATAATCATCCATTAAACGTATTTTGGTTTCCATGAGATCATAGAACTCAGTTCTGAGAAAGCTTGCACAAATCTGAGAAAGCTTGCACAAATCCAAGGGAGAGGATACAATGAATTATTTTGGATCCAGTAGCTTCCAGACCAGGTTTAATTCTCTTTGCCCTCCGTATCTGATCATGCGACAAGGATGTTCATAACATTACAATAGGCAAACAAGCAATTTTGTCAGTGTTGGGAAATGTTGAAGATCACGCGTTGGATCCAGCAATTAAGCTTGCCAGCTCTAAGGATATTGCTGCAGATATAGGGGTGAGGAGGGTGGGATTTGAGAAAGGAAGGGGCCGCAGTGGGGTATAATGTCATAGAATCGTCTCCAGAGATTGAAAACCTTAAAACTGGTCTAGTCCAAATCCTAAGTGTGGCTCCTCACTTCCCAAGAATGTGTCCCAAGAAGAGCCTCCAGATTGTGACTCTGTATGAGTTACAGATCTGCCTTTGCCTCTTTCTAGCGACTCAGACTCAGAACAGAGATACATGCAGAAATGGACAGGATGGACTCCTTCATTGGTAGCTAATTCGTAGCCTTTCACAAGCTCACAATAATTTTATTTTAGGGGAGAAAGTGGAGTCTGCCTTCAGTTTTAATACTGGGGGGAAATTATGTTGAGGCACTCCCAACTTCTTCTGAAACAGTTAACAGTCTTAAGCATTTCATGCCCATTGCGTGCACCTCAAATCCAACACAAACAGATGTGGCTTGAGGGGGCATCGGCTGGTGTTCTCTGGGATGGGAATCGAGATATTGTGCTTTCAAGAATGGATTTCCCCCTTTCTTCTTCTTTTTTTAATCTGGTGTCCGCCTGGGAAGAAATAAGAAATATTTTTTAATAATATCCTCCAAGGACACTTTGATAATCTGCCTCGGCAAATAATCTTGGATCAGAAACAGGGAAGGAAAAGACATTAACAGATGAGATTAATCATAAATTCGGGAGGGGGGGAGAGAGAGAGACCGAAAAGAGGTCACTTGTATAACCAGTCAAGCAAAGTATAAGGCTGAAATTGAGCTTTGTGACAGGATATGAGGACAGGACCGCCCGTGAGAGAGGGAACAGAGACCGCAGGGGGGCCTTACATAACCGAAATGAGGCAGCATCTGGGAGAAAAACTGGCTGTTGAGAATTCAGACAGAGAGATGGCCCCTGAGGTGAGACTCCCCCCCACCCTCCAATGCCAGAGGGCGACATAAGAATGGTATCTTTGACGAAACCTCCGCAGCCTCTGCTCCCAGAGAGCGTTTGATATCCGACTGGGTGAATTAAGGGCCCCGCTTCGAAACCGATTAGGAAGACAGCTGGCTAATGAGCCTGCCCAAAGTCCTCGATGGGACTCAGCAGCAACTCAGACAAGGGCAAGGGCCGTGTCTTGTGGTGGGACGCAAGGGACCACCCCCATGGGCCAGAGGCTTGAGCAGGATTAGCGGCAGGAAATGGTGAGACTGGACCCTGGGAAGGGTGGAGCGTTGAAGAGCTCCGTGCCTTTTGCACATCTCTGGGAAATTTCTGGAGATTTCGAGGGAGGAGCCTGGAGAGGGCGTGGTTTGGTGAGGGGGAGGGACTTCGGTGGGGTATAAGGCCCCCGGAGTCCAATGTTTATTTATTTATTTATTTATTTGCTTGCAACATAACTATAGTTTGCCAGGTGCCCCCAGATGTCCCTCCAAAAGTGGGACAATCTGGTCACCTTATTTTAGTGGCTGAATTCCCAAGCACCCTGCATTTAGAGCAAGTGTACGCAGGTCTATGCAGAAGTAAGCGGCATTTTATTCAATGAGACTGACTTAAGGCAAGGAGTTCTTGGAATCCCTGCCTGCAAAAGGGCAAGGTGATAAATATTGTTTTATTTACATATCGTTATGTTTATGTAACAGTGCTTAATGGTTTCTGGCCTCAGCTCTTTTTAAATTATTTCTTCCCTAAAGGGAGATTGGGAAAGAAATGCAGAAAGGGTAGTGGAGGGGCAAGAGTATAACATTTTTTTTTTAAATCACAGTCAAAATTAAATTTTAAAAATCTGAAATGTTGGCAGCTCAGTTTGAATGCAAGACGAAATTTTGACCATGCATCATCTGTATTTTTCTGGGTAACATTTAGATTTTTGAGTTCAGAACATCACTTTGAAGATCCAGCAAAAAGTCTTTGAACAAGACACTGGTTCTAGTTTGCCAAGAGGGAAATGATCTTTTGTTTCATGGGCTTGCCAGTCTGATACCCTCCCACCCCTCACCCAAAGACAGGCTATGGAGACAGGAGGGGAAAGTGGCATTTTGGATAAACTTTCATGAGTTACACAAATATTGGCAAACCCATTAGGAATCCCTGTGAAATAAGAGCTTTTCCTTTGAATTTATATTGTAATGAAAGCTTGTAGCTGTACAGTACCATAAACACCCAACAGCACCATCTTATAAAAATTTCATCTTTATCTATTTTGGGGAGAGAGAAGCCTGTCTCCCTAATTGAAGCATCTGTCATTTTGACATTAAATAGTGCATCCATAGCCCTTTGATTACATTTCCTTTGCATTTCTCATCCACTGTTAAATTGAAATAACACTTCTGGCTTGGAGATAAAGGGAGATAATAGGGATTTTATAATGAGCCAAAAAAGAGGCTTTGTGAGAATTGCTTTATCTTCTGTTTGTTGTTTTGTTCCCCCCTAAAGGGGATTTGCTGGGACTCAAGTCTCTTTCGTTCTTTGAATCAAAGTCGGATTGGGTCAGAGGCACTTAGGCGAATTTTAGGGCCAAGGCAGCAAGTCAACAGCTTAAGGAGGGAGACTTTGGAGGAGTCGTTGTTCCCCTCCCCCCTACAAGTGTTTTTGGACATGCATCAAGAAGGCCCCTTGAAAATAATCTTCCCAGAGAAGCTGGCTTTGAAGGCTTGTCATCTTTAAAGGAAGAACTGTTTTTTTAATACCCCGCTTTCCACTTCTCAAAGGGGTCTCAATGTGGCTTACAATCACCTTCCCTTCCTCTCCCCACATCTTGTCTGAGGAAGTGTGCTTGCACATGAAAGCTCACACCTTGAATAAATCTTTGTTGGTCTTAGAGGTGCCATTGGACTCAATTTTTGTTATTCTCTCCCACAGCAGACATCCTGTGAGGTTGGTGGGGCTGAGAGAGTTCTAACAGAACTACTCTGCAAAAACAGCCCTAAGGGAACTGGGCCTCGCCCAAGGTCACCCAGCTGGCTGCATGTGGAGGAGCGGGGAATCAAACCCGGTTCTCCAAACTGGAGAACATCGCTTTTAACCACTAAACCACACTCCAAGACAACCATCTCTGTGATACATCATGGCCAGGTCTCGTGATGTTACTAGGGGCTTCTTATGACAAAGCAATTGCCATTGGTTGACCGTACAGGTGATTAAAATGTGGAATTCGCTGCCAGAGGGTAGAGTGATGGCCACAGGAATAAACAGCTTAAAAAGGGGATTAGAATGATTTCACAGTGGAGAGGTCAATTAATGGTTACTAGCCATGGTGACGCTCCACATTTAGAGGCATTAAGCCTCTGGGTCACAGAGCCAGGAAGCCACAGGGAAAGGCCTTGGCTTCTCTTAGGGATTCCAGACCGCAGGTAGGACTTGGAATGATAGCTCATCACCAGACTAAAGAGATCGGTTTGCTTAGAGAAAATGGCTACTTAGGACAATGAACTCCACAGCGTTCTACTCCACTGGGGTAGTGCCCTGCCCCAAATTATGTCTACTTGCATATTTATTTGTTTGTTTGTTTAGATTTTTATACCTCCCCTACGGCTCTTGGTGGTTTACATAAGACATTTTGGAACATTTACACAGAACAGTATCAATATCAACATAACAATATTTACTTTTTTCATGTAAAAAATATGTTAAAAATATGGCTTCTTCATGGGTTTAAATTCAGGGTTTTGGTTCAGGTTGGGGAGTGGACAGTTTAAGAGGGAGCGTTAGGACTAGGGAAGAGTTCGAGTCATGCTTAGGGAACGCCATCGGATGTACAAATACTTTCCCCCGTGATTTTACATGGGAAAAAAAATGTGTTTAAAAAAGTGGATTCGTACTGGGTTGGAGTTTCGGGTTAGTGTTGGCTTAAGCACGGCTCAGTTTGTGGAGTGGTTCATTTAAGAAAAAGAGTTAGGGCTAGGGAAGAATTAGAGTAATTCTTAGGAAACACCATTGGAATTTTTCCC
Organism: Paroedura picta; assembly: GCF_049243985.1. Taxonomy (NCBI): domain Eukaryota; kingdom Metazoa; phylum Chordata; class Lepidosauria; order Squamata; family Gekkonidae; genus Paroedura; species Paroedura picta. The sequence continues at coordinate 7,935,736 of NC_135383.1, read as the reverse complement.
ATTATTTTTCATGCAAAATGCGTTTTAAAATGTGCATTCCTACTGGGTTGAAATTGAGAGTTAGGGTTAGCTTAAGCATGGCTCATTTTGTGGAGTGGTTCATTTAAGAGAGAAGGATAGGGCTAGGGAAGAATTTGCCATCAGAATTTCTTCCCTCCCCAAGCGCCCCACTCCCAACTGACTGGCACTGGAAGTAGCATTTGTCTCTGCCAATGGTCAGCACTGGCATCCAGACCCCACACAGGGCCAGGGTGAATAGAAACGTCAGGCCTTAAATCAAAGGCAGGTGCCTGAAGACTCCCTGCCCCGAGCAGAACTTGATTTGAGGAGGAGGAGGCCTGGGTGGCACCCAATTGAATTACAAGATGGATTTTCCCCGCCATGTCCCAGCCTCCCGCTGCTTCCAATTCAGAAACAAAGCAGGAGGCACCAAATGATTTTTAGTTAAATTAGCTGGGGGGGTGGGGGAACGGTACTTCTTGGCAGCAGTTTTTATTTCTCAGGTTGCTGCTGTCTCCGAAGTTGACAGGTGCGATTTTATGCTGTGGGAGCGGAGCTCAAGGACGGAGCATGGGGTCACCTTTGTGCAGGGGAAGGCCCGGAAAGTCGGATTCAAATACGATAGGGGCAGGAAGAGAGCCAGTTTGGTGTCGCGGTTAGGAGTGCGGACTTCTAATCTGGCATGCCGGGTTCGCCATCATGAGTTTATGCGCCTCTCCTTAAGCCAGCCAGAGCAATCCACTCTCCTCAGTCAGAAGGGCTCGAAGGTGTCCCGAGTGGGACAGGCCAAATCCCAACAGGCCTCAAATCACTTTTACAGCCTTGCCTTGACATTTTTAAGGCCCATCGAAGGCTCCCAGTAATGAATGGCGAGGGGGCTGTGACAGGCGGCCGGTTTCTCTCCCCGTTATGCAAAGCAAAGGCCCAGAGTGGCACCTCGGCTGGTCTTTCCCCGCCCCACGACATATCCGTCACGGTGGTTGGCAGGATGGTTTCTCACTGCGGCTTCAAGCTACTATCGAGAAAACAGATGGCCGAGTTTCTGCAGCCGTTCGGGACTGGAGGCATCTCAGGAGTTCACACACACACTCGGCCCCTCTCCCCAAATAAGACCCTCACGCACACACGCCCGGTTCCTGCCAAACGTCCCACAGGTCAATCCATCACTTTGCAGACAGGCGAGAGTTACGAGGATGGCGAGGGTATTAATAACAGGAAAGATACCCGGGTGGCTGCAATAATCAAAGCCATCAATCACCTGAGGCCGCCTTGGTGGAGGTGCCAAAGCCAAGGGAGGGAGGGGGGGCTTGAGTGGAATGAGATCATCCGGAGCTTTCAGGCCTGCTGGCTCCACCCTCAGTGGCCTGGACTGGTGGGGGGGGGGCTTCTTCATGTAAAGGAAGAGAGATTCTTGGAGAGGTCCTGGTGACGAGGCTTGCCAGCTTCCAGGTGGGACCTGGAGATGTCCTGGTAACAATAGGCCTGGAAGGGGTGGGGAGGGGAGGGGTTCCGGGTGGGCGTGTCCACAGCTCTGCTTCCAGCCATGTTCTGCAAAAGCACTACAATTCTGGGGTTTCCCGAAGCCTGAAGAATGTTTCAGGGTTTTCCCGATGGTAAAAAAAAGTTGAGAAAGGTTGGAGTCCCAAGAGAGGGCCAGCCAAGCTCTAGCCACTGGACTACGCTGCCTCTTTTAACTCTGGATCAAATAATGACTGAGTTTCCCCAAAAATATAATTTCAAATATCATATCACCAGTTTCTACTTCTGTTTGCTTCCTTCCTCTTCCTTTTTTCATTTGCTTTGGCAGTAATGAGTGATCAGCTTCAAATGTCTGTCCCTTTCAATGAATGTCACTTGCTTAAAAATGGATTAAGATCTGCGAATGAACAGGGGGAGAAGGCATCTTGCCAGTTTTTGAGTAACGGGAACTACATCCAATGGCCTTTTGATCAAAATAAACATCCTTCTATAGCATCTTCTTATGTTGTCAGAGATAATAGGTTCCTCTCTCTCTCTCCTTTTCTGTCTGTCTCCCTCTTTCTGTGTCTCTCATTCTCTCTGTCTCTGTCTCTGTCTCCTTTCTCTCTCTGTCTCTGCCTGTGTGTGTGTCTCTCTCTCTCTTCTCTCTCTCTTTGTCTCTCTCTCTTTGTCTCTCTTTCTCTCTCTCTCCTTCTCCTTCTCTCTCTCTCTGTCTATCTCTCTTTGTCTCTCTCTCCTTCTGTGTGTGTGTGCGTCTCCTTCTCTCTCTCACTCTGTCTCTCTCCTTCTCTGTCTGTCGCTCTCTCTCTCTGTCTTTCTCTGTCTCTGTCTCTCTCTCCTTCTCTCTCTCTATCTCCTTCTCTCTCTCTCTATCTCTCCTGCAGTGCCCACTGAATGAAACCACACATTAGAGCCAATGATTCAGTGGCAACGCCGACAGACATAAATGGCACTTAGAAAACCAAATGTCGAGCAATTGCTTCAAACACACATAAGACGCCTAATTGAGATTTCATTGAAACCCATTGGAAATAATTAAAATTGACTTTTAATACTTCACAAACTAATTAAGAGTATTGGACTGGATAACTGCTCTGAAGTATGGCTTGGTGCTTAATTGGACTAAAATGAATCATAATTGGAAAGGAGCATAGCGGGGAAAAGTAAACATCGATACCAGGGGCAGGGATAGAGCCGGGGCTGTCCGTCTCCAAAAAGTAAGAAGACTTAACCGCAAAAGGAGTTGTAGATGCTTTGGGCAAAAATGGGAAAGAACCACATTATTCCAGATTCTTTTTTCCCCTGCCCCAGTTTGGGGCAGCATGGATGAAATGGTTGGAGACAAGAGTCCTCAACACGGTGTCCAGGAGCCTACCTGGGCCTACCACCATTTTTCCTGGTGCCTGCCTAGTGTTTTTAGAAACCGGGCAGGGCCAGGTGGGACTGCTGCCTAGTAGGGCTTGTGAATGGCCATTGGAGATTTGATTCACCATGCAGATTTTTTTTTAAGGTTGCTTTGGCAGCAGCTTCCACCGCAGCCCAAGGATCATTGCTGTGTTCCTGAATCTAAGCTGTGACAGCCATGGAGTGGCTACACCTGCCGTGCTGTGCCTAAATTCCAAAGGTGACCATAGGCTCAAAAAGGTTGGGGATACCCTGGTCTAAGAACTGGCCTGCTTATCAATGAAATTTGGAACCTCCCACCCCCAACACTTTGGAGGGAACATCTCCTGGCTGGCTTCTAAGGACTGCAGGGAGGATTAAAGCCCTGCAGTTGGCTTCCCTTACTTCAAAACATCTTCTGTCTAGCCTCCCCGTCATGGTAGCTCGCTTCTCTTGAGATTCAAGGGCCGGTGACATCCATAGCCTCCTGCATCCATCTGTTCTCCGGCAATCTTGAGTCAGATAAAAGGTGGAACAAGGTCTGATTCTCTCTCTCTGTGCAATTGGGGAAAAAAATACAACTCCAGACTTTGTTCTGCAAAAGTGTCATTAAAGGATGCCTTTGATGGCTGGGGAATCAAAGCTCTCATCCTGGACTGCGGGAGATGAACACTCAGCCCTGCCTGTCTGAACTGCAGCACAGGCCAAGACCGGATTTCACTGAGACGTCGACAAGCCCAAGAAATTTGCCCACAGGGGATTGGCACGTGTGCAGCCTCTTGTCTTAACGTGGGCTGCTGCCCATGTACATCGCCCATCCTCAGTTTCTCATCGCAACAACCCTGCACGGTAGGCGAACTGAAGGACAGGCTGAGGCTCCAAGCCCGACTCTCTGTCCCTTAAATCTGCCATAAAAGGGCAACAATCGGATTTATGTACTTTGCACTTCTGCAGAGGAATTTCTGTGCAATCTGATTGGCTTAATGGAAGCCATTGCCCTAAGGATGCCAACCTCCAGGTGGGATCTGGCATCCTCCCAGAAAACCCTGAAAAGCAACCATTTTTCCAGGGGAGAGCCAGTTTGGTGTAGTGGTTAGGAGTGCGGACTTCTAACCTGGCATGCCAGGTTCGATTCCCCGCTCCCCCACATGCAATCAGCTAGGTGACCTTGGGCTCGCCACGGCACTGATAAAACTGTTCTGACCGAGCAGGAATATCAGAGCTCTCTCAGCCTCACCCACCCCACAGGGTGTCTGTTGTGGGGAGAGGAATGGGAAGGCAACTGTAAGCCGCTTTGAGCCTCCTTCGGGTAGGGAAAAGTGGCATATAAGAACCAACTCTTCTTCTTCTTCTTCTGTCGTCTAGAAATCAATTATAATAGCAGATCTCCAGGCCTTACCTGGAGGATGGCAACCCTATTTCATCCCTTATTTGAGCACCGTTTCACAAAGACAGATTCTCCCTCTGCAGAATCCAATTATGCTTTGTGGCCCTTACCCCGTGCCCCTTCCCACCATGCCTACGTTTCCCCACGGCTCAAATACAGAACGGCAAGCAAGACGCAAACGCCACGCTGTATATTTCATGCCAAGGCCGCCCTTTTGAGCTGTTGTTTCCCGGGATTTATTGATCTGAAGTCTGCAGTTTGAGCAAAAGTAATCTTGATCATAAACGCTTGAAGCACCAAACCATAAAAACTGAAGGTGAGGTTGTGTGGGGAAGAGAAAGGGTGGGGAAACCAGAAGCTGGAAGGAAGGGGAAAGAGGGTTGGGTAAGTTTCCTCTCCAATCAAAAAAAAAAAAATCCTGCATTTGCTCCTCTGTTCTCTTTGTCTCTGGCTAGTTGAAGCTCAGAAAAGTTTGTTGAAAGGGGCACTGAAAAACTTTTGGCTCGTTTCAAAATTAGCCATCAAGTGAAAGGAACCGCTGGTCATTTTGAGTGTGTGTGAAGTAGGAAAAACCTAAGAGTCCTGTTGAATCAGATGAAAGGCCCATCAAGTCCAGAGTTCTGTTCACACAGTGGCTGACCAGCAGCTGGACAGATCCTTATCCTGGACACTTTAGGCTAATCCTGGTCCGTCCCTCCGGGACAAGAGAGAACAACTCTGCTCCATCCTCTGTATCAGGGATAGTCAACCTGTGGTCCTCCAGATGTCCATGGACTACAATTCCCATGAGCCCCTGCCAGCAAATGCTGGCAGGGGCTCATGGGAATTGTAGTCCATGAACATCTGGAGGACCACAGGTTGACTTCCCCTGCTCTATATGGCACCCTTTTAAATACTTGAAGATGGTTATCAGATCCCTGCCTTGAGATGCCGGGATAAGAGGATCAATGTGTCCTGCCTCCATCACAAGATGTGCGTTTGATTTAGACCCAGAGGGAGCAATGAAAGGAGATCCCCGCGGCCCTCCAACACCACACCAGCTCGGCGTTCGTCCCCCCACCCTACTAGCGTAAAATCTCCCCCAGGGATAGCACGAGAGTTACCCCCTTTCCTAATTAACCACATCCGACATCAGCTCATAAACAGCCCTGCATGAGCGCTTTCAACGCCATCTGGACATCCGCACGTGCTTCTGCTCAAGACAGACCTGGCGATAAATCAGCGAGGCCTTTAACGAATAGAGCGGCCCACGTCTAGGGAAGAGGGGAGGGGGAGGGGGTCGTGCTTTCGCTGCACATCGTCAGCCTGGCCGGAAAAACAACCCACGAAAGCGCCATTTGTGCGAATGTTTTCCCAGGCCTTTGCCACCGTTTAGCATGTCCAGAAGTGGGTTCCTCGACAAGCAGGGAAGCAACATGATCAGACCTCTGTCCCTGGGCCTTGCTGTTCTCTCTCTTTTATTGGGTTGCCAGGTCCCTTTTGGCCACAATCTCCTTGGGATTTTGGAATGGAGCCTGGGGACGGCAGGGACCTCAGTGGCATGCAACACTGCAGGTGTTATCTCCAGGGGACCGGATTTCCGTCGCCTAGAGATGAGCTGTAACGCCAGGAGATCCCCAGGTCTCACCTGCAGGCTGGCGTCCCTCCTCTTTTGCCTGGTTCACTCCTCAATAAGCTCCACATGTTTCCTTGGCCTTTTGCACACTCTTTTTTTTTTTTTTAAGGAAATTGCCTTGGCCATGGAAATATTTTCACCATGCTAACAGCTGCTCCTTTCTTTAATGAGCCTTTCTTTGCATTCCTAATTTGGGAGAGAATCTTTAAATCCTGCACCTTAGCAGCTTGTTTCTGTCTTGCAGAAGGGCCTCCCCACTGATTGTTTGTATTAATCTCTATCCTTGAAACGGCTACTTAACTCTATTGGCCTCTGTTGCCTTCTGATTTTTTTTCCCCTCTCCTCTCCCCCCCCCCCATCTCTTCTAACTAGGATGAATTGCTCTTCCCTGCTTCATTCCTTATTTCTTAATACTTCGGCACAGCTCCAATTACAGCCGGAATTCATTTGGTCTCAACATTCAGGGGGGGACGGTGACTCGAGATGATGTAAGGGTGCCTGGGAGCAGGGCCATAGACAAAACGGAGAGGCCAGTTGTAGGAAAAGGGCTTTATGGGGTGGAGAAGCTCAGTTGGATGGTCCTGTGTGGCATTGCAGGTTCATATTTAGATCTGGCTTTTCTTCCCAGGTGGGATGCAAAGCAGTTTAGAGCAGGGGTGGCCAAACTGTGGCTCCCCAGATGTCCATGGACTACAATTCCCATGAGCCCCTGCCAGCATGTGCTGGGATTGTAGTCCATGGGCATCTGGAAAGCCACAGTTTGGCCATCTCGGGCTTAGAGCATCGTTTTCCCTTCCCCCATCTTCTCCCAGCAACAACCTTGTGAGGTAGGCCAGGCTGAGAGTCAATGAGTTAACCCAGCAGGTTCCCAAGGGGAGAAGGGGGGATTCAAACCCAGATCTTCCAGGATTCCAGTCTGTCATTCTATCCAGCCAGGCTGGCTCTGGACCCCAAGCAGAATCAAATGGGGCTACTCGTGAGCTAGATAGCAACTCTGCTGTAGCCGAATGTGTGGGACGAAAGCAAAACAGACAAACGGGAACTTGGGTTCAGCAATAAAGTTCTAGATGTCCTATAGGGTGAGGCTCGAACTTTCAGTGACGTCTGATAAGACAGGCGTGTATAAAAGAAGCAAATCCTTTACATGTTTAATCGCAATCGTTAATTAAAATTTAATCACAATTGCATTCATTAAAATGAGTGACGTGCTCGTTTTAATTGCGGGAATATATGAGGGATGTACCCCTTTCATTTTAATTGCAAAGTGTTATGAGCCTCAGGCCAAACTGGAATGCCCCAGGAGAAATGTGCCTAACGTTCTCGGGGGGGGAGGGGGGGCTTTTAAAATAAAATAAAAGACAGATGCAAGAATCTGCTGGTTTAAAACCCGGTCTTCACGCGCAGCAGAATGAGGAGAAGGAGTTCTGAGGTAACACTGAGGTGGTAGAATGAGGAGGAGGAATTCTGGGCTGAGAGGATAAAGTAAAGGAATTCTGGCATAATCTTGAGGTAGTAGAAGGATCTGTCCCATTTCCAACTAGTAGTTGGGCCAGGCCAAAACAGGCCTCGCCCTGCATGCTCTGGTAGTTTTCCATTTGCAAGGAATTACTATCGGAGGGGAATTGTGAACGCTCTTCCTAGAATCTGGTATCCAAAGATACTCTGTGATGTAGCAGTTAAGTGTCAAGCTACGATCTGATAGACCCAGGTTTGAATCTTTACTCAGCAGTAGACGCTTCATGGATTACTTTGGGCAAGTGACATGCCCTTCGCCTTGCCTACCTCACAGGGTTGTTGTGAGGACAAAACGGGACCAAGGAGAAGGCTCTTAATTGCTGGGAGATCCCACAGGGGAGAAAAGCGAGATATAAATGAAGTTAAATTAGCCCGCAATCCCGTGAATTTGTCTGATCGTTTTAAAAGGCGACATCCTGTGGCAGATAAATTCACAATGTCTAACCTGCCACATATCTCATACATTTTAAGAACAACAACTGAGGCTAGCTGCTGTCTATTCAACATCGATGTTAGTGGAGGAGAATTTGAAAACACAAATTCTTTTTTTCTTTTTTTCAATCTGCCTGGCAGGCTGTAAAGAAAGACACGGGTCTCTCGGGAGTGTTAGGCCCAGGTTTTGAAGACGGCTATCCATTTAAGCTTTGAATCAAACAGCAGACCTTTAACGTGATTCTCTCCTCCATCAACTCTATAGGTCTAAACTGTATCATCAAAAATTACACCAGATGGGGCTGGGTTCATGAAAGTATTTTAAACCCGGAGCTCCATCTGCCTCTGTTAAAAAAGAAAGAAAGAGCTACCCATCTCTCAGAGGCTGTTATCTACTCCCCAGCCTCTCCGAGTGAAACTGATTTTATGGTTAACTATGGACCATCTGTTAGTTGCTCCTTTGCAAGGCAAGTCCGCACTTTTATGGTTTATTAATATTTATTTAGCCTCTTGAAAGTGCAATCTCGTTTCAGGAAGTGGACAATATCTGAAGCCACCAAGTTTTCGATTTCACCCTTCCCTCAGCCGGAAACTCTTTGCAAATCAAAGGGGGTCTCGGGCAAAAGGCATTCTCCTCTGCAAATGGAAGGAGGTATTAAGCTGTGAAGTATTGACAATATTCTAAAAGGTTCCCTTGTTCCAAAATTGCAACTTGGGTGGGTGAGTGGGCGAGGGGGCCCAGTTCACATTTCTTTGCAAACCATCAAGGTGAGTCTCCAAGATAATCCAGAGCACTCAGCTTTCTGAGATGAAATAACTGCAAACATTCCTTTGCTCATTTCTATTTCACATAGCTTGGTATGTTGCAGTTGTTCCCTCCTTCCTCTAATACTGTCAGTATTTGAATATAAGGTCACAGGGGCAGAGAGATCTGTGGCTTGGTTGGTCTATCAGCCTCCAGCAAACATCATATAAATTGATGGTAAGCCCATATAATAATAATAAAACTCAACCCAAGGTTACCTGCTTTGTATCATGCTGTGAAGCTGCCGCTGCGGAGTCACGTAATGTTCACAAACATTCCACTTGCTCAGGCAATGAGGTCACCAGAGTGTCTGGCTGCTGTGAAGTTGGCCTTCACACCCGTAAGGTTTAGAATTTGGGTCTTTATAAACACAATGAGCGCTGAAATTGTCAGGTTGAAATGCTAGGCTTCTGCGGTGTGATCACACAACACAGGCCGCCCTGAGGAAGAGAGCATTTAAAAAAAAATGAAATACGCTGCTATGATTACTTCTCCTTCAGCAGACTCCTCCACACTCTGTTAGCACCTGGGCTTTGGCTTTTAGCATTGTTATATCGCCTGAGCGAGAGGCTCTTTTCCCCATCCCGATATTTTCTCCCTAAAATACACACAACATAATGCTGTCATCTGGCAAAAAACTATACCTGTGGCTGTTAGGGCGCATCAGACCTGTGCATAGGGCCATGAATTGGAACTGCTAAGCATCTCTTGGCCTCATTTCCCACTGCCCAAGCAGCAGCAGGGGGAAATATTTTTTTTTAAATGCCAGAAACTCTATGGTTTTAACCTCTGGCATTGCTGGAACAAAACAGAGGCAGGCATCGTCTGTACAGTGGCCCGTAAGAACTCATACGCGAAGTTGCTGTAGACCAAATCAGACCATTAAAGTCAGTACGTAAAGCAGCTCTCCGGCATCTCAGGTTGAGATCTCTCACGTCACCTCCTGCCTGGTCCTTTTTAAACCAGAGAAACTGGACCTTCTGCATGCAAAGCACAGAGCCATGGTTTCCCCCAAACTAGACCTGCTGCTATAGTTTGGGATACAGTCCTGGAAGTTCACCTGGCCTTGACCAGGGTCAGGGCCTTTTCAGTCCTGGCCCCAACCTGGTGGAATAAACTCCCGGAAGGGCTGAGGGCCCTGCAGGAACCATCCCCACTTTCTTGGGGTACTCTCTATCAAATCTCCTACTGAGGAGTGGGAATTCCAGGGCTTACACATCTCTGCAGACATCCAAGAATGCACCGAGAATCAGTTGCCAAAATAACAGCTGCCCGGACAGGCCCTTGGAAGTCCAATTTCCAGGAAGAAAATTAATGTTTCAAGTTTCTCACTGTCTTTCTCACTTGCGAGTCACCCAAATAGGTTTTCTCCCCGTTTCTTTAAAGTATCTGTTCTATATGCAGATCAGCTGGTTAATTCTTTTTTCTTTTCTTTTTTTGCCAATGCATTTTGATCTGACTAAGAAATGCCCCGCCTTGGACGCTGCTTTCAACGCATGACGGCCATTCTGCTGCCTGTCTCATGCAAGAGGTCAGCGGCGCAGTTGCATGGGCATTGTTTCCTTCACCGGGAATCCTAATCGAGACCGGCGTCTGCGTGCAAAGAATCCCACTTAATTGTACAAAGCCAGTGCGAAACGGAGACTGCTTGTGCGTGGAGAGAGAGAGGAAAGCAAACAGATGTACGAATGGGCGGCTTTCAGTCTATCAGGCCTCGTTCTTGGCTTTGACGCAAGGTTTCATAGGGTGGGCTGTGGCTCAGTGGTAGAGCATCGGCTGGATATTCAAAAAGTAACAAGTTCTATCCCCAGCATCTCTCTTTTTAAAAGGGGGCTTAGAAGGTAGTAGAAGAAGAGTTGGTTCTTAGATGCCACTTTTCTCTACCTGAAAGAGGCTCAACACGGCTTACAATTGCCTTCCCTTTCCTCTCCCCACCACAGACACCCTGTGAGGGAGGTGAGACTGAGAGAGCCCTGAGATTACTGAAGAAGAAGAAGAAGAGTTGGTTCTTCTATGCCGCTTTTCTCTACCCAAAGGAGTCTCAAAGCGGCTTACGATCGCCTTCCCTTTCCTCTCCCCGCAACAGACACCCTGTGAGGTGGGTGAGGCTGAGAGAGCCCTGATATCACTGCTCGGTCAGAACAACTTTATCAGTGCTGTGTTGAGCCCAAGGTCACCCAGCTGGCTGCATGTGGGGGGAGGCAGAATCAAACCCAACTCGCCAGATTAGAAGTCCGCACTCCTAACCACTACACCAAACTGGTAGATGATCTGAAAGACCTCCACCTTAGACCTAAGAGTTTCAGCTAAAAAAATGAGAGGCATTAAAAAAAAAAAACATTCTTCTTCTTCTACTGACCCCAATGGACCATTGGCCGGATTTGGTATAAGGCAGCTTCATGCGTTCAACACTGAACCAGATGGAATAGCAGATTGGCGTATCTCCGCTCTTCAGTGATAACAATGAATTAAAATGTAGAAAGCCAGAATCATGGCTGAGTCCCCATTTCACTTAGTGGTGATGGATTCCTTCCATCATTTCCCAAGGCATTTAGGATTACTTTTAGCTGGAGCCTGTCGTTTATGTTTGATGTTAAGCAGTTGGATATGAAATGAAAATATTAGCCAAGACCTACCGGTTGAATCCGATCCTTCCGAAGCTAGACCGAGCAGAAAACTCATAGCAAGCAAAAGAACAGGGGCTCATCTTACGTTCAAATGAACTTTTAGTACTTCAGGGCCAGTGTGGAGTAACCATTAGCCTATTGGACGACCATCCGCAAGACCTGGATTCAAATCCTGTCTCAGCTATGATGTCCACTTGATGATATCAGGCTAGCTGTGTGCACGTGCACACACTCAGCTTATCCTACCTTGCAAGGTTGTTTTTTAAGCTATTGGGCAGCATGTGTGGCTTGTTGGAGCAAGGCAATGGGTCATTCAGAGAAGGGAGAAAACTTGCAAATGGCCCAGTAAGCAACAAAATACAGTCTGAGATTAAAACCTCTGGGTTGAAGAGAAAATGCTGTTTAATGCTTCTTGGCCCTGCTCTTTGTATAGGAATTCTTGAATTCCCTCAGAAGATGATTTCAGTTGCCAGTTTTGGTTTTCCTGGCAACAGATGACCAGAAATGGCCAAACTCTCAGAAGAAGAAAGTGTCTCATGATTGCCACTCTTCTGTTAAAGAGCCCCAGGGAAGCGACAGGGAAGGGGGGTTTCTTCCTCAGCCAGATAAGCAGATGCCTGTCTGGTAGGGCTGCCAGCCGCCATGTGTTAGCTAGAGATCTCCTGAGATTAGAATCAACCTGTAGGTGAGAAAAATCAGCTTACCTAGGGAAAACGACCACTAGGGAAGGAAGACTCTATGGTATTATGCCCCATTGAAGTCCCTCCCCTCCCCTAGCCCCACATTCTTCAGGTTCCACTCTCAAAATCCTCAGGTACCTGGAGCTGGCAACCTTACTGTCCAGGGGCAACTGAGACAAGAGATACTGATTCCAAAATCTGCCACCAGAGGTTGCCTAGACTGTGACCCTTGAACCTCAGTTGCCAATCTGCCCAGTTGGCTGGTGGGGAAGGCCATGGACACTTGGATCTGTGCTCTAAGTTATGCTTTCCAACTTGACCCATTGTGGATCCTGCCAACTCTAAGAGAGTTCAGCTGTATAACTTCAGAGAGCCAGACATACTGTTAGCTAGGTTCTTTGCTACAGCGTAAGCCATGCCGTTATTTTGTACTGAACCGCCATGTCCCCCAGTGTAACAGTACGCTAATGATTCTTGCCTATTCTTGTCCATCAGAAGCAAGCCTGAGGACTTTCACCTTATGCTTCCAAAAGACATGCCCTTTCAGATTTTGGCACCTCTCCAGGGGGAAAGAATTCCAAAACGGATGGGTAGCCATTAAGAACGTCCATTGTAGAGCACTCTTGCGGGTGCGACTTGAGACCGACATGGAAGATATTCCCGGCCAGTGTTAAAGACAAGAGAAAAACTGTGATGCCGTCCTTGGGGCGCAGATTCAGGCGGCCTAGGTCTCCGGACCCCTTGAACGGAGCTCAGAAGGTGAGTAGGAACCAAAGTGGTCACTGGAGCCATGTTTTCTTGTGCTCACCCCGCCGTCAATCACTGTTCTGAAAAACCCACCTTTGGAAAAATCAAACCAATCGACGGAAATTTGAAAGGGAGACTGGCAAGACGGGGGGGGGGTCGCCTTGAAAGGTAGATGACATGCACATTTTCTTAAGTGCTTCCAGTTTTTTTCTCTCCCGAATCCTGGCAGAAGCTGTGCTAGCAGTTTATTTATAGCTGATCACTTCTGTTTTTTTAAAAAAAAAAACACACACAGCGAAGTCCATGGCCAGATGCTTGTTTACTAAGCACGGTTCACCTTCAAAGGACTTAGCGGGAAACCAACAAATCAGGAGATGAGCACAAGATGTGCCCAGGCACGTTTTTTGAGGGTGATGGGCAGCCCTTGTGGATGAGTGTGCTTATAGTTTTTGGTGTGCATTCTTTCAATCCCTCAAGAAGGCTCCAGTACCATTTCAGATCCGGCCCCTAACAATTAGGCTGAATTTGATACTCCTTCACCTTTTCGGATTCTGCAGAATCCAAATGTTTTGGGGGCTTCATCATCAGTTGATTGGCGCCCTCGCCACTTCCTTTTAACAGTGGCCAGCATGCTGATCGGCTGTAAATGGCAGACATCTCACCCACTCCCTTTAAATGCCTCTTCAGTTGGGGAAGGATTTAAAGGGAGTGGGCGGGACACCTGTCATCATCAGCTTATCAGTGAGCGCTGCCTAAGAAATCAGAGAGAGGTGCATTTGGGCAGTCTTACATAGTCTGTGCAGTCTTGAGTTCCTAGATGTTGGTGAATAGATATTTTTGTCCAGTATGATGTAGTCATAGAATCATAGAGTTGGAAGGGGCCACACAGGCCATCTAGTCCAACCCCCTGCTCAATGCAGGATCAGCCCTAAGCATCCTAAAGCATCCAAGAAAAGTGTTTATCCAACTTTTGCTTGAAGACTGCCAGTGAGAGGGAGCTCACCACCTCCTTAGGCAGCCTATTCCACTGCTGAACTACTCTGACTGTGAAAAAATTTTTCCTGAAAAATATTTTTGGTGGGAGATATTTTTGTCCAGTAGGGTGTAGTGGTTCCAGTTTGAATCCCAACTCTGCTGTGGACGCTCGGGCCAGTCACTCACAGGGCTATTGTTGTTGTGACGATAAAATGGAGAAGAGGAACATTATGTTAGGCACTTTGGATCCCCATGTAGAGGGGGGGAAGGGGCAGGGAAAATGAAATTTTAAGAATCTGGTTTTTGGAGAGATTTCTGGCTGCACAGCTCATCTATTATTAATGTCCTGAGCTTTACTGGAGGTGACTTTTTAAAAATTGGATCTTACTTGACACATTGCAAGCCGTCCTAGGGGCTCACAGCCCCATCGGGACAATACAGACTTCAAGAATGCCACGGAGGGAGCATCTCCAATGCAGGTAAGTCGGAAGCCAATCACGGAGGTCCTAATTTCCACGCCACTGCTCATTCCTTGTTGATACTTAGCAGCCCATCACAATCAAGGATCAAGCATTTGAATTATGTTATTTACCCTTCAGCCAGGAGGCCTCCAATCAAAACACCTCTTGACGTTATTAGGGTGAGTGCCTATCCCCCCTCTCCAAAGCTCGGCTCTTGATCGGTCTTAGCCGTGACCACATCAGCCGTCGCCACCTTAGCAGTGCTATCCGTAGCGGAGCTGCATTGCCCTAAATCTATTTCAACAGGTTTAGAAAGGTGCATCTCCGCTTCCCGGTGGCAACAGCCGTCGGCCTCGTTTCAGGTTTGCTGGAGTTGCTCCCATCCGCCCCCCCAGCCTACACACATTTGTTCTCTGCCGGTGTCTGCAAACTTAAAGCTCCCCACTTCGGAACAGCCCTGAAGGCATTGCTGAGCTGTGACTTCGGCACAAAGCGATTAATCCAAAGTGAAACGAATTATTCAGCCTCCTCGGAAGGCTTCTGCCAAGACACACACTGTCCGTCTGCCTTCCTCTCTCCGCGTCTGAATGCTGACAGGCAGGGCCTTCCGTGACTTCCGAAGCAACGGAACAAGTTGTCAGCCAGCTGGCTAGAGGGCAAATAGCCACCGATGCCCTGTGCGAGGGAAAATAGCTGTCTGTCTCCCATTGCAAACGGTTCCCAGAAAACTAGCTCTGGTCCTTGGGGTGGTGGCTCAAGGCAGGAAGACAGTTTCTTTTTCTCCCGCAGCATGAGTAATTTCTAGAGAGCCAGTGCGATATAGTGGTTTCAGTGCCAAATGAATATTTGGGAGACCCAGGTTCAAATCCCTGTTGCTGCCATGGAAGCTCACTGGGTGACTTCAGGCCAGTCGCCTACTCTTAGCCTAACCTACCTCAGCGGGTTGTTGTGGGACTAAAACAGAGGAGAGAGGAATGACGTAAGCTTCTTTGAGTTCCCATGGGGCAGGGTAGGTGAAGTAAATGAATAAATACATCTGTTCGTGGAACTCCCTGCTACAGGAAGCAGCGATGTACTTATGAGGCTCTTTCTGTGTTACCTCTTCAGAGACCTGCTTCAGGTCAGGGAAGTATCTCCAATAATTTCAGGAATTGGAATGAAAGGAAAAAATCATGTCAGTTTTTCGGAAGCACATGAGATCAGAACTGGGCAAGCGTGGAGATGTGTGAGTGCAACAAAACTGACAGCTCTGGGAGAGGAAAGGGAAGGTGACTGTAAGCCGCTTTGAGCCTCCTTCCGGTAGGGAAAAGCGGCATATAAGAACCAACTCTTCTTCTTCTTCTTCTTCTTCTTCTTCTTACCCCCCACCCCCACCAAGGATGAGTACTACAATGTGCAGGATGTGATGCCATTGCATAATTATACTACTCTACTGTACTGGCTGTGACCAGCAAAGGGGACACTCAATAATCTCACATAATACATTTTGCCTTATGGAACAACAGCTTCTCGGGGCTGCTGTTTTGAGCGGCAGCCATGAGTTGGATAGGACGCACAATACCAACCTGAATGAGTGCTCCATTTCTTTAACAGCCTTCTGCCAAACGCTCCTCTCTTCTGTTTATTGTATACACCGTACCAGCTTTCCTCTTCCGAGCCAGCGGTCTGTTTAATTATGCACCTAATCACAGCTAATTGTGAAAGTGCCATTGCAGGTCAGGACACCTCTATAAAGCAACCTCATTTATTAGGGTAACTTTTTGTGTCACGGGAAGGAGGAAAACACATCAGTGCTCCGTACCGGTATGGAGCCGATGCATCCCGTTCGGAGAGGGGGGGGGCAAAGAGAAGCTGCGTGGCGATCCATAGTTCATCCTTCCATTTAGATTGATTAATTGACCTTTAAAAATGTACCCAGAAAATAAATTGCCCAATAAAATGAATTATCCCGTGCTTTGCGGCTCTTGAAATCCACTGTTACTTGAGAAGGGGCTAATGAAGCATTGAAGAAATGACTAATGAAGGGAATGAACCTAATAAAGAATAATTGATTAGCCATTTGGAAAATCTACAGGCTGCGCAACAGATTTGGCATCCGGGAGGCGAATAAACAGGGACACCTTTGCCACGGAACGCTCCTTGGGCCGCAATTGTGGGGCACGGGCCCAAGTATGTCTATCTATCTAGCTGTCCTGTTTTGGCCAACGGAGGTCCGTTCAGCAAGGAGCGGTCCCTCCCAGAGACAGCAGGGGCTGGTGACCAAAGCCAGAAGTCCAGACCTAAAAGCCAAGGCAAGAGCTAAAAGTAATGGAGTCAACAGAGTTTCAGCACTATGGACAGTTCCCAAGCCAAGGAACTAAGCTCTGAACTGCAGCCAAGCAAGGGAGCTGGATTCAGCACCATGGCTAGCAAAAAGGTCACCTTGGCCCAGTTTACTCATTTGATACAATTTGCTTTTGCCTTATATCTCCACAGTTGTGATGGTTGTCCATTTGGTCTGAGGAAGAGTGCGTGCACTCAAAAGCTTCATGCCTTGAATAAATCTTGCAACCAGCTGGGTGACCTTGGGCTCGCCACAGCACTGAGAAGGATGTTCTGACTGAGGAGGAATATCAGGGCTTTCTCAGCCTCACAGGGTGTCTGTTGTGGGGAGAAAACCCGTTTCTCAATGTGTCAGTTTCCTGTACTGACATTTTCTCATGGAGGGAATTTTTGGGATACCCCCAAAGAGGAAAATAGCAACCCCCTAATACCGTTGCAGATCCTGAAAATACACAGCAAAGAAACCCAAAGCTCTTTTCCGCACCTGACGCATTCCCAATCCAAACTGGGCACACACTAAGGGAAAGAGGGGATCCTGCAACTCACATTTGACTGTTGCATAGTTAGGGCAGCTCAGAGCCTGTCAGTGTAAATGTATGAACCGGCCCTGAGATATTTCTCCAGCTCTGAAAGAAATGTTCTGTGGATGGTCCAGCCAGGGCAGGACCAATATATCCACTCCCCCCACCAAAAAAAAATTATTTATACATCCCATTGAGAAATGTACCTCTAGAACAATTTTTAATGGGATACTTGCATTTAACTGAGTATTTTTCTATAGATTGGGATAACCTCTGATATAAAAATAATTGGTGGCAATTTAAGTGCCCCTGAAAAGCGGCACCACTCCAGATGCTGCCTGTCTGACTCATCCAAGATGCTCCTGGGGGCATTTTGTAGGCCCTCCCTCTTGCTCTCATTGCTTGTCATGCTTAGACTTTCTTGCCATCCTCCAGTCATTCCCAGGCTCCCGCTGGCTTTTCCTCTTGTGACCCATCCGATCCTTAGGAAGAGCCATTGCCCCAGACGGCAGACTCCTCCTCCTCCTTCCCTTCAGAGTCTGGGATTCTGTTTCCGACTTGAGCTGGGTCAATTGCGACAGTAATTTGTCATGGAGGATTATTCCCCAGAGCGGCATCCACCCACCGTTTCTTGCCGGGCTGAGATGCTTGGCGAAAGTAATCCCAAATTCAAGGCTCTCTGGCAAGCAGCATCTTGGCGACAACTGTGTCCAGGGAGATCTTGAGCAGCGAGGTCACCGCCCAGAGGCGACGGCAGACAGCGTAATCCACATCGAGCCAGGGCTATTGCCGTCATGATATGTGATGGCCAGCCGGCTAGAAAGCCGAAGGGAGCTGCGCAGGAGCGATGGGCCCCATCAACTTTAATCTCATTCAGGCAGCAAGGGGAGAGGAAAAGCCTGAGACAGATTCCCGACAAACTTGTAACAGACACAGGCTTCCTTTTGCTTGTGCCACGGGCGCGACATGTCCTTCTGATGGCTCTGTGCGGTCATGCTGCTATGCTCTGAATCTAGGTTGGGTTTGAAACTGAAGCTTAAGGAAAGGGGGCATTAAGCCGTGGACATGGGGAAAGAATGGGCCTTCTTCAATGTGATCGTGGCACTGGAGAGGCCAGGGGCCCAGGAGAATCTGATCTCCGATTAGCTCAGGGATTCTGTAAAAATTCCCCAGGGGCTCTGCAGCCTTTCACCGGTTACAGGGGTGGCCAGACGGTGGCTCTCCAGATGTCCATGGACTGCAATTCCCATGAGCCCCTGGCAGTTCTGGCAAGGGCTTGTGGGAATTGTAGTCCTTGGACATCTGGAGAACCACCATCTGGCCACCCCTGCCCTATAGTCTGCCTTAATGGACTTTGCCACAACCTATTCCCAGCATTGCTGTGAAAGCAGGAGTGACATTCTCATATGGTTAGCATGCGTAGAAAAGGGGCGGAGCCTGGATGCCTACTCCAGCCTCAAACTGCCTCCTTCCCCTTCCCCAGTGCTCCCTGGGTGTGGCGGGGAGGCGTGGCCAGATGACATCACTTCCAGCCCAGTTCTGAGGCTCCTCAAAGCCCGAAAAGCATTTCAGGGTCACCTCCATGGCCAAAAGATTGAAATAACCCGTTTAATTAAAATGCATACACTGTATTTCAAGTTAAGCAAAGTCGGGCAAGCCCCAATGGCCCGTCCCTTATCCGTTTTTACATCCCGTCAACACCATTGGCTTCCTCATGAAAGAGCAGGCATCAGGTGGCCTGTGCACGATCGTTTTCATCAATGTGGGATTCCCACTGAGATGCAGGCTTGTCCACAGCAACAGAGGGCTTTGAGCGTCTATGCAACAGCAGGGGAAGCCTTATTAAACACAATCCAATTAACTCCTTTATCAGAAATAATAACTTATTTAGAAGGTTATAATTTTAATAATGGGTAAAAATTATGCGCCGTTTCCACTATAACAAATAACTATATCTAAAACAGGGCTCACCACAGGAGACCTACAAGAAAGAACCACTTCTCAGCGTGGGGAGCCCTCTTGTTCGACCAACAAATCAACACATAAAGGCTGGAACCGTTACAGAATATAGTTGCATTCTCCTGTGAATAAGCTTCGCGGCCCCATTAAATTTCTCTTTAGGGATTCCCTGTCAGTCCAGCTCTTGTCATTATCAACCGGGGCGTGGCCCCCCATGCCCATAGGAAAAACTACAGGGAAACCCATATTCCTGCAGCCACGGTCAAATTCTTAGCTTGTTCCTCCAGTCCACCATAGTATCTGGCCATTTCTGCACAACTGGCCAGCGTTCGGTTATGCAGCAGCAAGATTCAAATGTAGCATCACAGCTCTTACAAAAACTCAACTTTTTGACCATCGAGAAACCCCCAAACCATTCTTCAGGCTTCAAGAAACCCCAGAAGTGGTGCGATAGTTCAGAGCAGGGGTAGTCAAACTGCAGCCCTCCAGATGTCCATGGACTACAATTCCCATGAGCCCCTGCCAGAGTTCACTGGTTCAGAGTATGGTTAGAAAGCAAATCTGTGGACACACCCACTGGGGACCCTCCCCTTTGAAAAACGAGATTTCACCAGCACTCGTTCTGGCATTATTTCATTAAAAATTATTCAAGTCGGTTTGATCTTCTTCATTCCTTGCTTCTGCTTCAGGTCTTTCAGCACCCTTGGATGAGGCTTCCTAATTGACCTTGGGTCAGTCCCAGTTCTCTCAGAGCTCTCTCCACCCCACCTACCTCAGTTGTGGGGAGAGGAAGGATAACGCCGCTTTGAGAATCCTTCCGGAAGTGAAAAGGGAGGGGGCACCAAAAAAAAAAAACAGCTCTTCTTCTAATCAGTTTCTCTCGAAAATCTGATTGTTCCAGAGCACAGCCAGGGAAGGCTATAACTGCACGTTAAGAAAAAGCAAAAAGTGAGACAGATTCTCGGCCGGAAGTGCGAACCCAGCATCCAACTGCTTATGTAAAAACGAACGCGCAAGGAAATAAGGAAATAAATAAATGAACCTGCAACGTTCAGTTCAGTTAGTGACAGGCCCAGTATGTCTCCACTTGAAATGTTACATCTCTCTCCTCGCCCTCGACGTTGCCTTTGCTAAGCAAATTACTGTTATTTGGGAGATGTAATGCAGCCAGCCATTTGGAAATACAGTTCTCCCTTCCCTCTGTCACTTACAAGGCTTTGGCAAATTAAAAACGGGAGGGAAAGAAATCCCTCTTCTCCCCCCCCCCCAAAAAAATCCGGCATCCTTGCAACTGTCTCCCCGGGGCAGGAACGGTTTGGGTGGCTTTCCTTTTCGGCATCCATAAAACCTTTTATCGCCCTGGAAAAAAAAATCCTCCCTTAATTTTTATAGGCTTGGCGGTGAGATTGTTGACTCTGATGGATCGTTCTATATGCCTGCCTCTCTGCGGAGTGTGCTGCTGGTGGATATTGTTCCCTGGGTGGGAAATAAAGGTAGGAAAGCGTCCATATTTAATTTACTGCTTGCAATAACTGGAGTTTTATCAACATTTCACCAACAAATTATTCTTATTGTCAGCTTCCTGTTGCCTGGGGCCGGGACTGCGAAACAGAAAATTGTGTTTTCCACGAGACATGTCGTTGGATCACTTAGACTAGGAGTAGTCAAACTGCGACCCTCCAGATGTCCATGGACTACAATTCGAACGCTGTCAGGGGCTCAGCGGAACTGTAGTCCATGGACATCTTGAGGGCCGCAGTTTGACTACCCCTGACCTAGACCAAGGAAAGACTAAAGAGAATAAGGAAACGGGTAGACTGTGGCCTTCTCAATGGCCAAGTATGGTTTCTACCAGGCAATGACTTTGGTCTGATCACTCTTTCTGTACTAAGAAATCTACAATGAAAGAGTTTCTAGAGTGTCTCCCAGATAGGCTAAGAGATTATGGACTAAGACCCTAGGTCGCTGTGACTTTCCATCCTTCCTGGGCACCAAAAATGGAGGATTGTTTAGAGAACATGCTTTGTTTCTATAAGTTTGAAGTGGTAAGTGTCAACCCAGTGGCTCCATGCCATATCAGGGGTTCCAGGGCTGGTCTGGAGACCTTGGGGAGGTCCTGAAGAAGACACTATTGCATTAGTCCAGGCGTTGGAGCCAGCCCTATGAGGTAGATGTATAAACCCCTTATGTATAAAACCTCTATTCTATGCACAGGAGTGTTGGATATTTCGTCCCCCTGTGGCTTTTTCTTTTCACTGCAGCTAAAACCAAAACTCATAAAAAGGTTTCCCAGCCTGGCGTGACATCGGGTAAAGTCACGCAAAGCAGACAGACCCCGTGTGGCCTCGGGGCCACCAGAACTGCAACATCTCTCCAGTGAGAATCGAGTCTTGTGGCACCTTTGAGAGCAACCAGATCTGAACCCCGCACAAAGGTTTGGGCGCTCTCCGTGAATAACCAATTTCATTCCGTCATCGGAAGATCCCACAGCCATCTGAATGCGCCATTGATTTTTACCACAATGGGATAATTTCTTTTTATCGACCTCTGTTTTACTGCAGTATTTGTTTGCAATGATGCCGTTGATTTGGAGGAATGTTCCTCTTAGACCCGTTATGGCACATCTTAATAGGGAGCCGCTGTTGTTTTGTTTCCTTTGCATTTTTAATTGCCAGGTTGTCCGCTCCTTCATGTGCCATTGTAACCGTCAGGAAGGCAGGATACAAATTTCCCAAAACCATACAGTTGTCAACTCCTGGTTGGGAGATATCTAGAGGTTTAGGAGATGGAGCCCAGACAGGGCGGGGTTGCAAGAGGGGAGGGACTATGGAGAGTCTAATGCCACCAAGTCCTTCCTCCAAAGTAGACCTCTTCATCTAGAGACAGGTTGCGATTCTGGGAGCCCTGCAGGCCTCACCTGGAGGTTGGCAACCCTCCTAAACAAACCAGTTGCCCAATTGGGTCCAAGCGGCTGCCCAGCGGAGTGGAATGAGAAAGAAACAGAGGAGGAGAATTTTATTTTTCTTGGCGGCCTTGCCTCGATACACGCCGGCATCCAAACTGGGAGATTCCCCCTCCCTCTGTCCCCATTCGAAATCTCCGTTGCTCTTGGCAGGCTTGTATCTCTCCCCAGTGGGGGGGGGGGAAGGATGGCACCCTTCAATGCACTCTCAGAACGGATGGATTTATATTTATGGACTTATTAATTGGGCGCACGTCCAGCTTCCAATAAAGCGACATCAACAAGTTCATTAATAATCCGGGCTTGACTGCCAGGCGTCTGGAGTTCTGAGGCTCATTCGCGGGTCCGGACTGGCAAGGATTGCTTTGTTTCCTTTATTTGAAAGCGGGGCAACCGGGCCAGGCATCAATAATGGCTTCATCCATAACATTTCACCGGCGTGCGGCGGCGCATCCGTCAACATCTTTCTCTCCCCCCCCCCCTTTCACTCTTTCTGGTTTTTTGCATGGTTGTCTGATTGTTTACGATCCCGATGCCTGGCAAAACAGAGGCCTTGCCGATTGTTTTAAGCCGCACAGGCCAGCACTCCGGAGTCGGTTCCCTTCCCCGTTCATTTTCATTTCCGGCGCCTCTAAATAACGGAGCAAAATCAATGCCGGCCGCCCGAGCTGTTTTTAATGGCATCATTAACATTCATAACCGGTGTGGCCTTTTACGGCAACCTGCAGGAGCTGGGCACACGCAGAATATGATGGATCAGAAACATCGTTTTTTTCCGTCGCCTCTTTTCAGTCCGAAATGTCAAAAAGCACCCTTTTATGCTCAATGAATTTGTGGCGGATTTGATTTCTTTCTGTGTCATTTAAGGTCACGGCACAATTTTTGCTTTTTATCACATTGCAGGTCAGTGACTTGCTGCGTGTGCATGCTTGTGTGTGTGTGTGTTTCTCAAAAACAGACACTACACACACACTCCCAAAGAAATCAGAGTCCAGTAGCACCTTGAAGACCAACAAAGATTTATTCAAGGCGTGAGCTTTCGAGAGCCAGCTTGGTGTAGTGGTTAGGAGTAGGGACTTCTAATCTGGCATGCCGGGTTCGATTCTGCACTCCCCCACATGCAGCCAGCTGGGTGACCTTGGGCTTGCCACAGCACTGATCAAGCTGTTCTGACCGAGCAGTGATATCAGGGCTCTCTCAGCCTCACCCACCCCACAGGGTGTCTGTTGTGGGGAGAGGAAAGGGAAGGTGACTGTAAGCCGCTTTGAGCCTCCTTCGGGAGAAAAGCGGCATATAAGAACCAAAGGTGTTAATGGGCTCTGATTTTGTTTTGCTGCTTCGGACCCACTTGAATCACTCCCAAAGAACTTTAAGATCAGACAGTTTCAATCTGCTTAGGGTTCTCCGACCCAGAGAGATTAAACTGGTCTCCACCAGGCTTTTTTTTTGGCCCGGACCCCCAGCATGGTGGAACACTCAGCCGAAAGAGATCAGAGACCTCCGAGACTTCTAGCACTTCCAGAGGGCTTGCAAAATGAGCTGTCCCGCCAGGGCTGTGGTTGAGGCCAGAGACTCCTTCTGGTAGAGAAAAGTGTCATATAAGAACCAACTCTTCTTCTTCTTTGATAATATCATGCCATGTTGGCTTCCCCACTGGAAAAAAACTGGCTGGAAGTAACTGCTTAGCTTTTGAGCTCTGACGGGATGCAGCCTTCCCTCCCCATCATGGACTAGAAGCCTCACGTAAAAAGAAGCCCCTGGCTCTTTCCTTGTGCTGGCGCACAGTCGTAGCATCAACGAGATACTCCCCCTTTTTGCGTATCCTTTTACAGTCTGGGCACGAGCGCGAAACAGCGCATTGAGTGGATTCCAAAGCATCGTTTTCGAAAAGACGGCATTTCGCTTCAACATGTGCTGTGACACCAGCAAAAATGGTAATTGCCCGAGGCCATTTGTTGCTGTAATTTCAGAAGATTGGATAGGCTTCCCTTTTGCAAAGGGGCTTTTGTTTCACGCCTCGATCTGACACCCACCTGCCCCCCAAAACTATGATCTGTTCTTTCGATGGGGCACCGCAGAGGCGTTCATCGTCGAAATTCGCCGCCGCTGAGCTGTAATTGTAGGGTTCGTCTCTCTCTTTTCCTTTGGGGTGGCGTCGGTAGAGGTTTGACACTCGGGGGGAAAGCATCCGGGGGTTGTAATTGGACCCCCACGATTGTGCCTCGCGTTGCCTGTCGAGAGGCTTCGAAAGATTTTGGCACGCGCTCCATCGAGGAGTCTTTAAGAAAAGGCTTCTAATTGTGGCCAAGAAAGACACGAAACGGCATTGAACAAGCCACGGTGATTGCAGGGAGCGGTCCCTAAAAGTGCCAGGGAACAAGATAAGAAGAGACAGTAGGGATTTCAAAGGGCCAGGTCTGCCTTCCAGGACATTTCCACTCCTGTTTTTACAGAGCTGAATTCTTCTGGACATGGGGTTCTCAACCTCAAGGTGGGGTCTGGAGTTCTCCTGGGATAACAATGGCTCTCTGCTCTACAGGGACCAGTTCCCCTGGAAGAAATGGTCGCTTCAGAGGGTGGACTTTATGCTGTCACATCCCTGCTGAGCATTTCTTCCATAGCCCTAGGAATTTCCCCAAATGGAGTTGACAACTGTCCCAGGTTGGGAATGGTCTGATGACTTGAGAAGAAGAAGAAGAGTTGGTTTTTATACCCTGCTTGAAGGAGTCTCCAAGTGACTTACAATCACCTTCCCTTCCTCTCCCCACAACTGACACCCTGAGAGGGAGGTGAGGTTGAGAGAGCTCTGAGAGAATTGCTCTGTGAGAACAGCTCTAACAGATCTGAGACTAGCCCAAGTTCAGAAGAAGAGAAGGAGAAGAGTTGGTTTTTATGCCTGGCTTTTCACCATCTGGGATCTAGAGAGACCCTTCAGCTGCTTGCGATGGGGAAGATCTGTCGGGAAGATTTTGTACGCTTTTTGGCCTTTCCCAAAGGCCTCTCCCCGCTTGCCCCTTGAACAACCCTGCAGCAATAAGCGGAATGTGCATTTTCTGGTTGTTTCCTTTAACCTGAGAGCCCTTGCTTATTGATTTTGGCTCCTTCTCAGCCCAGAGGACACCATGATGTATGGGGTTAATAAGCGCTAAAAACAAGTTTGCAATCATTTTTTGGAGGAAGAAAAGGATCACCCTGCTTCCTGCGAGAACACTGCCAAAGGAAACAGGGTGGCTGGCCTGGCCGCTGAACATCATAGATCACGATGGGAAGAGCATTAGACGTCATGCAGTAGAACAATTCAGGTGAGTAGACATGTTGGTCTGAAGCACATCAAAGCCCAAACCCAGAGTTCAACTTGGTTGGTCGTAAAGGTGCTTCTGGACTCAAAATCTGTTCCGCCCTGTAGAAGTCTATCTCAGAATTCCGCGCCAAGGCGAGGCAAGCTCTGTAAATGGAATGAATTACGTAACCTTATTCCTTTATTCAGGAGGGAAATCGGCCTGGTACAGCCCAACCTGGCCAGGACTTGCAAGCTAAAGGAGGGTCAGCACTTGGATTGGAGACCACCAAGGGAGACTTGGCAGAGGATGGCCAGGACTAACCACCTCTGCCTTGAAAGTCCCTTGCTGCGGTCGCCATAAATCAGCTGCAATTTCTCTGCACATCACACCCACGACCCCATTTTTTAACCTAGAAAAGTGTCTGTCACCTGTCAGTTACCCATAACAGCCATGAGAGCTTCGCTTATATCTTACGGTTGTCAGTCTCCCAAAGGTTGGATACACACTTTTCTTGGATGCTTTAGGATGCTTTGGGCTGATCCTGCGTTGAGCAGGGGGTTGGACTAGATGGCCTGTATGGCCCCTTCCAACTCTATGATTCTGTGATTACAGCTGGAGATCTCTTTCGATTGCAGCTGATCTCCAGGTGGCCGAAATCAGTTCCTTTGGAGAAAACCACTGCTTCAGAAGGTGGACTCTGGGGTATTATATTCCCGAAAATGCTGACATGCGCCACTAGTGTTTTTTAAATGTCCCCCAAATAATTCAAGTGCCCTTTTTACTGGTGACAGCTGGGTTCCCCACCTCCTTTCCTCGACTGAAGGACGGCAAAAACAGCTACGGAAATACATTAAACATTCTGGGGGTGCCACAATTAATGCTCAGAACAGCCCGTTTTGTTGTTGTTGCTTTTCCCGCAGCACGGGAGATGCAAAACTTTCTCTTGATGCCAGACTCCAATCCGAGAACACGTGTTTTTATTCCCGTCAGGGGCTTTCAAATATTTACATTCTATGAGCTTTGCGCATCCCAGGAACATCCATTAATAAGTGGGAAGTAGCATTAAACGGCCTCTTTCATGTGTAGTCAACAAAAAGAAACTCCGCGGAACGTTGTGAAAGCTCCCTGAAAAATTAATTGACCAACATTTTGCGTGCCCCACAAGAAAACATTTCATCCCCCTCATCTGAGCCAGCTGGATAATGCAATTTTTTTTGAGAGGCAGAAAATCAACAGAATCTGTGGATACAAATGCATTTACAGTTCTAACCTGCCCCATCCTGTCAAGGTGGATAATAAAGCAAAACTTAGTAAAGTAGAATAAATGCTGCTCTAAGTCAGAGGCCTCCGACAGATAGCTTCAGAGCTACAGGTAGTTTGCCAGCTGCTGCAGGGTTGCTTGTACAGCTTTGAGGAGGTGGAGGGGAAGAAGAAGAAGAAGAAGAAGAAGAAGAAGAAGAAGAAGAAGAAGAAGAAGAGGAAGAGGAGGAGGAGGAGGAGGAGGAGGAGGAGGAGGAGGAGGAGGAGGAGGAGGAGGAGGAAGAAGAAGAAGAAGAAGAAGAAGAAGAAGAAGAAGAAGAAGAAGAAGAAGAAGAAGAAGAAGAAGAAGAAGAAGAAGAAGAAGAAGAAGAAGAAGAAGAGTTGATTCTTACATGCCGCTTTTCTCTACCCGAAAGAGTCTTACGGAGCAAGAATTACTGAATTACTGGCATGGAGCAACAATTACTCCTTGCTTGCCCTCAGTGGATTTTGGGTCCCCATCCTTTGCCCAGGGTCCCAGAATCATCAGACTGCCCCTGAGCATATTTAGAGGTTAAGGGAATGAGCCGGTGCCCTGGAACAAATCTCATCTCTGCCAAGATTTCCCTAAACCTGGGCCTTACACAGTGGTGGTGAGGATCGGTGTAGCAATGTCTGTGAAGAGCTTTTTATCAGGGCGGGCGTGTGGCAGGCGAAAATGGAAGTCACAGGCAGCAGGTGAAACAAACAGCGGATCCGTTCTCCAGCTGGTCCCTCGAGAGAATTGTTCTTTTGCATCCTCTCTCTCTCTCTCTCTCTCTCTTCCTCTCTAATCGTTGAAACAACCACCCAAAAAAAGCCCAAGCCCCACCTGCAGATGTGTCAGGCATATCCGCTCCTCGATGGTTCTAATTACGCGGATTCCGGAGACGTATAATTCAGTCTCCCCTGACCACATCCCCGCAATTTGCATCGTTCCGGCCTGTTGATTAATCCTGTGCTCCGTGTTTAAAATTGCAGCCTGTGCAAATTGAACAATAGTTCAAACCCAACATTGGGGTCATTGACTCAAAGTATTGAACAAATGTCTGCCTAGAGCTATAAATCCTCATTCCGAACCATTATGGCTTTATTAGCTGAGGAGACCAAGCCAGGCCCAGGACTGTCGCAGCCGAGGGCTCCCATCGCGAGAACCGCCACAGGCCACAGCCCCCTACATCGGGGGTCCCCAACCTGGTGCCAGGGGGAGCCTTGACAGCCAGACCCTTTTCCTGGTACCTGCCAAGCACTTTAGATAGTGGGCAGGGCTAGGACGGAGGGGGGGGGTTGTACAGCAGAGCTTCCGATTGGCTGTGCTGTTAACCAGCGCTTCTGCCTGAAATGTTGATGAGATATCATTAGACTTATATATTCATCTGTCTATTTATTTATTATATTTATACTAGGGGCCAAGCCCCATTCAGGAATACAACGGGTGCTAGATTAGGGGGGGGGTGGAAGAACTCCGCGGATGGCCTCCCCCTTCCCTCAGGACTTGGAAAGGCTGCAGGCAGCTGTTAGGGAACTCACCAGCAGGGGCAGCTCTCCCGCAGCAGGGATCTGCAGCCTCCGAGCCTCGGAGGGAAGTAGAAGGAGGAGGGGTTGTCAGGGGTGGGGGAAGGAAGGTGATTGGCTGGCCAATTGGAAACCGTTCAGAGAAGCCGTCTGGCTGTATTTTCCAAAGGGGCTTGTCTAGGTCAGACCTGGTAATTCCTCCAGCTGTCCCTCCTCGAGATTCCCGTGATCTCCATCTGGCCCATCTTCCCTTCTCCATTTTCCGGTCGATTTTGGATCCGGCTGCTAAACCCTCTTGTCACAACAGCCATTAAATTTACCAGTATCGTCCACAGATGGAGAACAGCGACGCTTGGTACATATCCTAGTAAATGAATTTAATGACAATCAGTATATTTTTTTTACCTAAAGAGAAGCGTTGGATTCCTGGGAAAAAAAGGTTTGTAAAATAGGGACGGCTAAACTGAACCAAGCCTCTCACCCGGTCAGATTTGGGGTGGAGGGGAAGACTCTCCTTTGCACGTCCCCTGGTTTAACCTAGCAAATGCATGCTGAATTTTTAAAGCCCACTTGACGGAATCCGAAGAGTTACATGCCGGGTGACAGGATCCATATGGCTTCTCTTCCATCTGAGCACCTGCCCACCTCCCTCTGTGCTCCGCAGATCCCCGTGCCCAGAAATTGTCAGAGTTGCATTCTGCAGGAGGCAAAAGGGATGGTTTACATTTGCCGTCAGGGACCTCGAAAGCGCACGCGTGCAAAGTTTGCGGGGACGCTTTGTGGTCCGGGCGCGTGCAAAAATTCCCTGTTGTTTGCTCTCCCCGTGTCGGTGATAACTGGAGCGTTCTGTCTGCTTCCTTCATTATTTATTAAGCTTAATGGCAGTTAATGTAAACAATTACTTATGCTGGTATTAATCTCGAAGCCGTTTAACGGGGCGACGGCAAGGAAATCGCTGATGGTTGCAGCTCCGTTCCAAGGCTGAGATGAGGCTTGTGCATCTCCTTCTGTCTATGAAATGCAATCCGCAAGCTCCCGCTGCCTCGCTCTGGCAGCCTTTTCTGGCAGGGGCTCATGGGTATTGTAGTCCATGGACATCTGAAGGGCCGCAGTTTGACTACCCCTGGTTTGGATCATGGACACCAGCTCCCCTGCTCTGTTATTATCATATTTTAGGGGGAGATCTGTCTGTCTGAGACCAAAGATCTTCTACCTTCTGTCGTTCCTGGTGCCCTGGCAGGAGAGGTAGAACACAGGTTTTGTATGCAGAAGAGCCATGTGGACACATGCTTAGAAGTTAATGGAGCTCTGCAGCTGATGGAAGGCTGAGCTCCTTCATTTCGAGAGACTGTAAAAACCATTGCAGGAAGACGGGGAAAGAGTCATTTGAAAGAAAGCGTACCCTGTAAACAACCACCCCACCCCTCACAGCATCTGCTTCCTCCTCTTCTTTGGAAAAACGTCTGGAGCTGGTAGCATCAAGACAGTGGTTTGCATCTTTAAATGCCCCTTCCCGTAAAACCTCCCTGTATTTTGGAAGCAGAAGAGGTTTTGCTTGCACTACTGAAAGGGTTTCCTTTTCTGTTTGCAGGAAAATTCGACCCCCTCCCCCAAGATCTCCAGTTTAAGGATCTGGTCTCATTGACGTCTCCCCAAGCCCTGACCTCTGCAGGCTCCACCTCCAAAATCTCCAGGTATTTCCAAAAAGGGAGTTGCAGGCAGGCACCATAGTCTTGGCAAAGGAGGTTTGAATTCTGTCCTTGGGGCACCAGTGCAGGAGCCGTACAAGAGCTCTTCTGTTCGGAACTAATTAGACCTTAGTAATTACCTTTATCTGTAATCGTGGAGCCGTGTTTTCTCATTTTTCTCCATTGTCAGCAAAGACAAGCCACAACGCCTGACTGTCAAGTGGGCCTCTGAGATAGCACAGAGAGCCAGAGGCAAGGCTCCCCCGAGGTGGTTGAGACAAGCTCTTCATGGAGCCGGCTGTAAAACCAGGGAGAGTCCCATGAAGGTTGAGGAATTGGGGCTAAAAATATAAACAGGAAAGGAATGCCTAACATGCGGGAGACTCAGACTGAGGACTCCCTTCTACCTGATGTCAAATCTCTGACAGGAAAGGCCAAGTTCCTCAAAAGCAGACAGAGGTACATGTCATTTTACACTCAAGAAGCTTTACTTTAGTTACTTTAGTTACAGTTAGGGCTCCCTGTAACTAGGCATGTGCAAGGACAGGGTGATTCAGAACGTTGTTAATTTAGAAAAGAGTGTTTCCCTTTCTCTTCTTGCTTCCCTTTACATTTTAAACACTGACGCGGCTTGTCCGAATTGCGCTGAATCACAATTTGGTGATTCGGACAGGCTCGATTCGGCCATTTAAACTAATGGCAGAACGGAGATTCAGATTCGATTCGGCCAATTTGTGCACGAATCAGAGCCGATTCGGGTATTTTCAACCGAATCTAATTGCCCATGCCTACCTGTAAGTGTTGTGTCTGTGCAGCTGTCTTTGTGCGCCCCTGCCCTTTGTCCCCGTCTCCTCAACTTGTTGCTTGACTGTTTCCCTGTGAGTTCGGTACATCCATGCTTCACAAAACAACAGGACTGCATTGGGAAGGGTTAACAGAGAATCCATTGCTTACAGATTTGTATTTCCCCCCCCTTTATACCCCACATTCCCTTCTACAGCTCTAGCCCATGGTGCTTGTATTTCACCAAGGGGAGCGTTTGGAAGCTGTTTTATTCTTCCTGCAAGGTGGGTGGGCAGAATATTCAATAATAAATGAGGATTGTTTAGTATGAATACATGAATCAGAAGCTATCCAGTCATATGCGTGCGGTACATTCATTCGGTCGTTCAATATTTGCACACAAATATTTAGGTTTTTAAAAAATGGATCGGCAGCATATGCTGGCCTGAAGACACGACAGGGGAGATAATTTGATATTCTCCATCTGGTGGCCAACTGCTGAGAAACTAATCTAAAGGTGTGCAAAACAAGAGAGGTTCTTTGAGGGTTCAGGTATATTGAACCTGAAAAATATTGGCAATTCCCAATATTCTCACATTGTGCGTGGCTCGGTTTTCTATTGGAACTGGGAAACAGATTGGCGGATTGAGAGCCAGCTTAGAAAAAGGAAAGAGTAGAACAGAGCGTATCACTGAACTGAGAAGATCTCCTAAGCCTTCCTTTCAGGTAATAATTCAGAATTACAGTTGCCAGATGGACCCTGGAGATCTTGCATTATTACCACTGATCTCCAGCCAACCAAGATCGGTTCCCCTGGCGAAAATGGCTGCTTGGGAGGGTGGACTCTATGGCATTAGACCAAGTCCCTCCCTTTCCCAAACACCACCCTCCCCAGGCTCCACCCCCTAAATCTCCAGATTTTTCACAATCCAAAACTGGAAATCCTGTTCAAATTTGCCCCAGTTCAAATTTGCCAAGAAATAACCTGACTTAGGAACCCTTGAAGAAGCCCTAAATCCCACTGAGTAGCTGCCAGTTTTGGAGTTTTCCCCACACCGTTCATGTTGCCAATTCCTAGAGGATTTGGGGTGGTGCCTGGGAAGGGCAGAGTGAGAAGAGGGAGCTCTTTGGGAATGCAGTGTCACTCTAGGAGTTCTGTTTCCTCACTCTCTATGGTCCCACCATGAAGTCCGCCCTTCAAAGCAACTGTTTCCTCCAGGGAAACGGAACTCTGGAGATCAATTATAATTCTGGGAGAGCTCCAGACTCCACCTGGAGATTGGTAACCCAAAACACACAGCCACACATGTGTAAGGTCCCAGGTATCTGTCTCTCATAATTTTAGATATTGATTGCAGTCACTGAGGATGACACAGAAAGCAGGAGACGAATACCTGGGACCCCGTTTTGGTTGCCGATAGGTTAAAAATTAAGAAATCTACGGTGTGTTTTTTTTTCCATTCTAAGGAGGAGAAAGGAGCAGGTAGCTGGAGAATCAGGTCTTTGCACCCCTCGGAGGAATCTCCAGGCAGACGAAAAGCCCAGGTCTCTCCAACAGGGGCTCCGGGCACTGATTAAAATGTAAGCCAACAAGTCCCTTCCCAGAAATGCTTTGAGTAGCGATCATCTCAAGCGGGATGCTGCTGCGTATTGATTTCCGTAAAAGCCCCTAAAGGTAATCCTGAAATATGAATCTGACCTTTTCCAGGTTTCTCCACTTTTGACAGTGGCCATTTCTCTTCCCTCTCGAGCTGGCAAGAGGGACGCAACGACCGGGAGTTAAAACAGAGAAGGCCATAAAAACTCAAAGCCTCTCTGCATCCCAAGTAGATCCCCTGGCCCACAGCTGAGCACTGCAAGTTCAGAGGAGGTTGGGCTGCAGGCTCATAGGGTTGCCAACCTCCAGGTAGGGCCTGGAGATCTCCCAGTATTACAGTTGGTCTCTAGACTACAGAGATCTGTGACTTGCACAGGGGAAGGCCTTAGAAGGACAGGGGGGGGGGTCAGGATCCTGCCAAGACACTCAAGGCAAAATGGAGCTTACCTAGGCTCCGCCCCCCTGTAGCTGCTTTATGCGGAATCAAGCCCATTGACTCTCAAGGTCAGTATCGTTGCCTGAGACTGGTGGTAACTCTTGAGCATCGTAGCCAGAGGTCTTTTGCATCCCCTACTGCCAGATCCTTTCACCGGAGATGCCAGAGGCTTTCTGCATTCTCTGTGGGTGCTCTGCCACTGAGCCACAGCTTCCCTTAGAGATCTGAAGACCAGTTATATACCATATCATGGGGAAGAAGTGGGGGAGGCTTTCAACACAGCATCAAGCTGAGAAGAGGAGAGGCGTAGAAACAGGAAAACTTAAAGTCGGATGACGGTGTGAGCCACCAGTGGTCTCCCCAAGTCCCATCCCTTTGTGCTCCAAAACCCTTCTTTTCCTTGCCTGGTTGCAACCAAATCGACAGGCCTGCTCCGTCCGTGAAAACAAGCCAACTTTGTCCCTGTGGCTGAGGAACAGTCTTTCTCAGAAAAACTGTTTCCTCTTCATAAAACGGCGGTATTTACTTCTTAAAAAAAAGCTACGCCTGGAAACAAAATTCGGGGCTGGATGTCCCCGCTGCAGATAAAATATTATTAACTCCACGCCCTGAGAGAGAGCGATGGTCACTTTGGGAACTATTAGGGCGGAGAAGAAATGTTTAGAGCAGCAGACGAGGCGTGCGGTAATGAAGATTTATTGAAGAGCACGGGGTGACACGAGTTTATTTAGGATCCTGTAAATGGTTCCGGAGAGGGACGCAAAGTGCTGCCTTACGGGGTGTCAGCACAATGGGGAGTGACACGTCCCTCCCGGGGAGGACGGCTTTCTGGAACAAGGAGGTGACCCACTTGCCACGAAGAGCGTGAACTGGAAATCTTAATTGGAGAGCAAACGTCGGGGAGGAAAAAGCTGCTGTCAAGCACAGGGAGGTTCTCAGCAGGAGGGCCAGAGCACCCGCTGGGCCCCACACGGCATCAGCTGGACGCTGCCCTGAGAAAGGGAGGCTCAGATCCCTATAGGGCAACCCCCTCCAGGCCTGTGGAAGGGTGGGGCACCAGGCTAATACAGCCAGCGCAGAAGCCCCCTTGCTCCATAGGGCTGCCAACGTCCAGGCAGTGGCTGGAGATCTCCCTGGATAACAACTCCAGGCAACAGAGATCAGTTCACCTGGAGAAAATATCAGTTTTGGAAGGTGGACTCTATGATATTGTATCCCACTGGCATAGAAGAAGAAGGAGGAGGAGGAGGAGGAGGAGGAGGAGGAGGAGGAGGAGTTGGTTTTATACCCTGCTTTTCACTGCCCCAAGGAATCTCAAAATGGCTTACAATCACCTTCCCTCCCTCTCCCCACAACAGACACCCTGTGAGGTAAGTGGGGCGGGGAGAAGAGAGCTCTGGCAGAACTGATCTGTGAAAACAGTTCTAATATGACTGGGACTAGCCCCTGGGCACCAACTGGCTGCATGTGGAGGAGCAGGGGATCAAGCCCAGCTCGACATATTAGAAGCCACCACTCCTAACCACTCCACCAAGCTGGCTCTTAGAAGGTGGGCTCTGTGATATTGTACCTTGCTGAGGTACTACCCCTTCCCAAACCCCTCCCTTGCAGGCTCCGCCCCTAAAATCTGCAAGTATTTTCCCACGTGGGGCTGGCAACCCTATTGCTCCACCCAAAGAGTACTCAGGCTAATCTCTGTAGTCTGGAGAGGAGCTGCAATTCCAGGGGGACCCCAGGTCCCACCTGGAGGTTGGCATCCCTAGAGGACGGACTCAGGTCCGAACGGAGAACCCAACGGGGAGGCCGGAAGTCTGAGGCGTCTGAGAATCAGAGCCTTCCTGTTGAGCAGGAATCACATCCTAGAACTTGGAAAGAGATGGCGCTGAGAAGGGAAGCAAGCAGGCCTGCGATCTCTTCCCCTGGGCCAGCCGTCGCTCGGGTCCTGTTTTCATCCATTCCAATCACATTCCCAAGGATGTGCATCGAAAGCCGAATGGCCCATGTTTCATAGTGACATTTCAGACGCAAGCATCTTGTAGTCCCATACTCCCATGCAAAAAATAAATTGGATCTATATAGAACATTTGCAGCGTGTCTGGTCACGTACACCCCTCATCTCCCCCCACCCACATTTGCTGGCATGCCGACAACTGCACAGGTACATGATGTGCGGGGTGGGGGTGGGGGGGAGGCATCGGCACTGAGGCCAGAAAGGCGGCTCAGTCATACTCGCTGTTGAGTGGACTTGGCTCACTGAGATTCCTACGGCGAGAACAGGAAGCCTCCTCTGGCTGAGTCGAACCATTAAGTCATCTAAGTACCATCCAAGCCAGCCGGCAGGACCTGTGGCTGAGCCTCTGCTTGGCATGCAGAAGGCCCCAGCTTCCATTTCCAGGATGTCCAATTTAAAAGATCAGAGGAGAGATGATTTGATCGTACCTCCATCTTGAGACCTTGAACAGCCACTGCAAGCGTGAATACACAAAGCTGGATTTACACAAACGCTCACTAAGCCACTGTTAAGAGAAGGCTTTCGTGGAACCCTGGAGTTGCTTGCTGGCCCTGGAAGGCGATGCAATCATGAAGGGGGCTAAGAAGAGTCCTTTTTCCCTCCACTATGGGATTTTTGAACATCCTGGGACTGTCCTCCAGAGGCCAGCCAACGTCTTCTGCATTCCCGTCCACGGAAACGATTTGGCCAAATGACACGGGAGGTGGTGGGGAGCCAAGTCCCTCAACTTAACCCAGGCTGTGAACCCATTTATGGGAAACGAAATTTGCCATGCATCAGGGTCTTTACTTTTCCTAGATCGTGCAAAACGCCCGTGCTGTTCTAATGAGATGAGAGAGCAGCAGGCCAGGAATTCTAATTTAGCAGGAGACCCTTTGTGATCCAGCTTCCTGCAAATGAATTTAAAAGATGCTCTAAATGCACCTTCCATTTCCAGAGGATGGAGTTGTTCCGGGCAGGGGCAGGGAGCAGGAAACTAGAGAGGCTAAACAGGGACTATCACAGAGTGCCAAATCTGGGAGAATGGAAAGAGAAGTACTTATTTTCTGAGTTCTGTCCCTGTCTCAAACAGAACAGACAAAGATCACCCAAGGGAGGGGCAGCCTAAAAATATAACAACAACAATAATAATTCTGTTCTATCCATAAAATGCCAATTGCAGTCTCAGGCACCTTCAATTTGCCTTGGGGGCAATGCAAAGAAGGGAGAAAGAGTTTAACCCTTCAGCTGCCACTTTGGTCTTACTGTTCTAACCTGTGCTCCCTGCTTTGCGTTGCTATTAATATACAAAGGGGCTACACAGTTGAAGAGACTGCAAAGAGAAATATCCTGTGCAATGGGCAAAATCAGTAGATATGCTTGCAATAAAAAAATAGTTATAGAAAAAACCTGCCTTGCATATTTTTCAAAAAGGAAATCTGTTGCTTGTAGAGGAATTATCAAAGGAATCAGAAGAGTTGTGAAGCTCACAAAGAAAGACATTTTGACGTGAAATGGATCTTTTCCAATTTACGTCAGCCTATAGTTCAACGGAACCTCAAAGATACTCTCATCCTCAAGCATGGTGTGATAAATTCCTTGTGGTTCAATAAACCCGCAATAAGGGGTGTGATCTCTTCTTGAGGTTTTATTGAACCACAAGAAACTTACCACGCCATGTTTGGTCGTGTGAGTATCTTTGAGGTTCCATTGAACCACATACTATTGCGAATCGAAAAAGATCCATTTTTGGGTCAAAACATCTTCCTTGTGAACTCTTTTCGGATTCCTTTGAGAATTTCTCTGCAAGCAACAAATTTCCTTTCCGGGAGAAAATGCAAGGCAGTTTTTGTCTGTAAACAATTTTGTTGTTGCTGTTTCACAGTTAGCCTTTAAAAGAAGAAAAAGGGTGTATCCTGTAAAACCACAGTCAAGGAGATTAACTTATAGCACACTCCGGTTGTCTCAGTTAACAGACTCCAAGGCCCTTTAAATAGAACTCTAGGACAATGTGCAGCAATGTGTTAGCATGATCTTTGGGCGTTCACACGATCTAACCCTGGGACACATGTAAGCCAGTACAGCAGGACGCAGAAGTAAAGACCCCCAAGGTGATCCCTGCTGCACAGTTTTAACAACAGGCCAGCCTCCCTGAGATCTGCCTACACTCCACCCATGGATCACCACCACCTGTTAAAAGAAACGCAACCGTGGAAAAAGGCCCGGGAATGAAGAGAGGAACGTTCTCCTATAAATCACGCAGTGCTTTGCATTGTAGGGAGGGGTGGAAAGGAAATAGACTTTTGATGCGTAAAGACAAGTTTATATTCTGTATAAATTTCAGCCGCCAAAAAAAAGCGTAATTTATTGTGTACTGGAACCCTTCCATCGTTTGGTGCTATTAAAATTTTTTAATCAAAACGGTAAAGCTATTAAAATGGCCGGGGGCTGGCAGGGGATTTGTTGCTTCCTGATGTTAAAGTCTAGCAGGGCCCAAAACCCACAGATGAAATGGATCTTGAGAGCCAAAGAAAAGGCAAAGGACGTCAACAGAAACAGTGAATGTTTAGTGAATGAAGGGTGGGTGGAACAAAACTAGGCCTTCTGCGTTCCAAGTCCACGGGGAACAGATGGACACTGAGAATATTCTGCCAGGGCGTTCTCTAATCACTGGTTTGCAGCCACGAGAAGATCCCAGTTGCTTTCCAAAGGACACCACACAATTGGCATTCCATATCCAAATGACATCAGTGACAAAGAGCAAGAGCCCGGTATCACTTTAAAGATCATTTGTGTCAGGGTATGAGCTTTCATGAGTCACTGCTGCTCACTTCTTCAGATACAGCGGAAATGTTAGTCCCTCTGTCCTTGGAGAATGGAGTGATTCTAGATGATGAATGGCAAGAGCAATAGGTGTGATATGCAGAGGGAGAGTAGGTGTGGAGAAAGCGGCAATGGTGATGAGATGGGAAACCTAGATCTCGATTCGGTCCAGGAGGATGCATTCTCTTGGGCTTCGTTATCAGTTGCAATTCAGGAGCCTCTCTTTCTAATCTCCCTTTGAATTTCTTTGAAATTCTAGCTGCTACTCCTAGGTCAACTACTGAAGATCCTGGTCAAAAAAACAGAGCAATTTCTCTCAGAGTTCTCTCAGCCTTACCTACCTCACCTGTGGAGAGAGGGAGAAAAGGCAATTGTAACCTGCACTGAGAGTCTCCTTTGGGGAGTGAAAAGCAGGGTATAAAAACCAACTGGTTGTTGTTGTTGTTGTTGTTGTTCTT
This sequence comes from Paroedura picta, assembly GCF_049243985.1. NCBI lineage: Eukaryota > Metazoa > Chordata > Lepidosauria > Squamata > Gekkonidae > Paroedura > Paroedura picta. The sequence goes on along the minus strand of NC_135383.1, from coordinate 7,898,017 downwards.
GTTCTTGTTCTTGTTGTTCTTGTTGTTGTTCTTGTTCTTGTTCTTCTTCTTCTTCTTCTTCTTCTTCTTCTTCTTCTTCTTCTTCTTCTTCTTCTTCTTCTTCTAGAAATCTGTGCAAGGCCAGTAACTCTGTAGCCTTGTGGCACATGGTACAAAACTGGAATATGGTAGATTGACTCCCTATAATCTATGGAAGCGAAACTTCGTCACCACTGTAAATTCAACCTCGCATCCACCACGCAGGTAATCCCCACAGAGATGATTTTTCCACCTTATTTTTTTGTTCCCCGCCACTGATAGGAACTTTTCTAACCTTCACGTCATGCCTTACAGGATTCACAGCCTCGGAACTGCAAACGTGAACTTGAAAAGTTATTTTTGAATTCATCAGTCTTGTTTCCCACTTAGAGCAGCCATCTTCCTTGAGTAAATAATACTCTCCTTGGATTAGTTTTGACCCACTTTCGACCCCCTGCCAACTTCAGTCATAAGTAGCTTAAGGAAGATTTTTGTTTTCAGGCCCACTTGAGCCCGATAAGGGCGAGGGAGCTTTGTAAAAGTCACGGCGAGAATTTTGGACAAAGCTGGAGCAGTGTTGGGTGGGGGCGGGGGGTGCGGGAATCAGCAGCTGCTAGGTTTACATGAAGCAGAAAACATCTTTGCTAAAAACAAAGTTTAAAAAAAGGTAAAGGTATCCCCTGTGCAAGCACCGAGTCATGTCTGACCCTTGGGGTGACGCCCTCTAGCGTTTTCTTGGCAGACTCAATACGGGGTGGTTTGCCAGTGCCTTCCCCAGTCATTACCGTTTACCCCCCAGCAAGCTGGGTACTCATTTTACCGACCTCAGAAGGATGGAAGGCTGAGTCGACCTTGAGCCAGCTGCTGGGATTGAACTCCCAGCCTCATGGGCAAAGCTTCAGACTGCATGTCTGCTGCCTTACCACTCTGCGCAACAAGAGGCTCAAAACAAAGTACATATTCTTTAAAGAAAGCTATTGTGCCACAAAACGTTTAAAACACTCTTTCTAAAAGTGAAGTGTTTCAAAGGAGAGCCCCAAAACTTTGCTGGCCAGCTCAGGGTGAGGCCCTAGCCCAGTGAGTGAGACTCTGCTTGGTGTGAGGAAAGTCTCAGGTTCAATCCCAGGCAGCTCCACCTCAAAGTGTCAAGCAGTAGGTGAGGTGAAAGGCCTTTGCCTGCGTTGATGGATAGCCGATGCAAGGGAGGGAGATCTCCAGGCCCCATCTGGAAGTTGGCAAGTCTATTCTCAAGGCCCAACTAGCTGGGAAGGCAGCAGGCTATCTGTGATCGAGACTTCCATGGAGCTTTTAACACATTGTTTAAAAAGCCTCTAAACAGTCTCTAAACAGGGATGGGGCCCAGCTTTGAATCCCCACTGTGTCATCAAAGCTTGCGGGGTAACCTTGGGCCAATCGCCTACCTCACAAGGACTTTTTTTTTTTTTTAAAGACAGAGGGGGCGATTCTGAGAGCTGCTCTTGGGCTCATCGTGATAAAAAACCAAATAGAGAGACGAAAAAGGGGGAGAGCAGCAGAGCACCGGTCTTGAAAAAGAAAAGGGAACGAGAGAGTGGAAATTGCCCCGCTAGAGCTTAATGTATCCAGGAGAGAGGAATTAGCGCTGGGGGGCATCAGAGACCTAATTCTCTCCCCCCCCACCCCCCACTTTGCACCTTCCCCTTTCCGGGATGCTGTAAGCTTTTAAGGGCTGAGAATCTTTGAAGCCAGAAAAGAGTCCTGGGGGAATTTATTAGGATCAGACGGAAAGTGGTTCCTCCAGTCCTAATTTATCTTCCCCCCTCCTCCACCTCTAAGGATACTTTAAGCTGTGAAAAGGGGAGGAGGGCAGAGCCCCCATAGTTTATAGTATTAGAATTCAGAGCGTTAGAAATCAGGATCCAATCCAACTCTCCCATTCAGCATGTGTGGCACAGATTCCCAACCAGGGGTCTGTGGACTCGGGGTCCACAGGACTTCTGAAGGGGGTCCATAGGATGGCATGATATGAAGTGGCATGGTATTCGGGGTGGGTGGGTTGTCTTTGCAGTTTATACTCTTACTTCTGGCCTACATGAGGCAGAACTTTCGTAGTAGTAGTAGTAGTAGTAGTAGTAGTAGTAGTAGTAATGGTAGGGGGAGGGAGAAAAAGGAGGGCTAAGGGTGTGGGTAGTGATGTCACTTCCAGGGGCGTGGCCAGCTGACACTTCCATGGCTCTTCAAAGTCTGTGCAGTATATGCACCTGGGAGAAAGGCTTTTGGAAAGCAGAGCACAGGTGGGAGGGAGGGTCCGGCTAAATAATGAGAAAGAGCTTCCACTCCCAGCAGAGGCAGCAGCTGCTCAGAGACACAGGTCAACACAAATCAGTTGCCGCTGGCCTCCCCGCGCAGAGGACAAGAGTCAGGTCCTGGGGGCAGCCCCGGCTTCCGCCCACAAAGCAGCTGCTGAAGAAGTTGTGGGCAGGGCAGATCCCAATGGCAGGTGATAATGAAGTTTGTAGCTGGTAGAAAACTAAGCACTGTTATTCTCTGGTCTGCTGACACAGGAATTGTTGCACGAAGCTGCCTTGCCGTGGGTTAGACCCTTGGTTTCTAAAGGTTTCTAAAGTTTTCTAAAGGTCAGCATTATCTAGCCCACGGTTCCCCAATGGGGTGACCACAAGCACCATCATATCCATCAGCACTTCCCCAGTGCCTGCCAAGCTTTTCAGAAAGTGTGTGGGGCCTTGGTCAGGTAGGAAGAGGAGTGAGCCTCCAGGCTTGTGGTTCCCTTCCCCTTTTTCCTTATTTTTACTGCATTGACTTTGTTTACTCCTCTTCTTCAAAGTGAGCTTTGGCTCCACCTCCTATGGCAGCCATTTTGGGTTTAATCCCATTTCCTGCAGTAGCCTTTTGGGGCTGGTGCTCAACCCTCCCTCTTTAAAAAAACCAAGAGTGCTGCATGGTCTAATCTAATTAGCCAGGAAAAGGTCTTGACATCACCTTCTACCTGATCTTTTTGGACCAGAGATGCTGGGGGATTGAGCCTAGGAACTTCTGCATATCAAAACAGATGTTCTAGTTCTGAGCCCCATTCTGTCCTCTGGGGCCCCATGCAGCACTTATTATGGTGCTCTGTTCTCTCTTCCTTAAAGAAGTCCCCAGGGGAAATCTCTTACTATGTGTTTACTCAGAAAGAAGTCCTAGATAGCAAATGTTCTGCTTCTCTGTAGCATTTTCCTTTTGTTCCTTGACATCACACCCTTATTAATTACTTCCTGCTCTCTGTGGGCGACCACGGGATTCATACGTTGTTAATTATCAGTTCTTAGGGTGTTTTTTTTTAATTTCCAAGAGGGGATTAGGCATTGTTTGTCAATCTGCAGGCAACACTGTTTCCATTTTTTTTAAAAAACGACGATTATCACAATGCCGCAATGTGACATAACAATAATAAAGAATCAAATGAAACGTAATGAGCAGGGCCTTTGCACGCAGGGGGCAAACCAGTATGTCACTTCCACACACACACACACAAACACAAAACCAACAATTCACCAATGACGGAAAGAACACGGAGTAATTGGCTGAGCTGGAAACAGAAGGAAAGGAAGAGCACTTAAATGAAGCGTAGCCCTGAGAAACCACAATCGCACTTTTAACTGTCCACACCGGATCAGCCGACAATCGGCAATTTCATTTTATGTCTTAAAAGTGGCCACAAATCAGTCCCGAGGAAAAGATGCAAAAACAAGCTGGAGAATGCCAAAATGCAGTGAGTGGCCGAGCTTCATGGATATTCTCTGCTAAAGCTGAATTAGAGCATCGTGGCTAGTAGAACAGCATGAAAGCCTGTTAGCGTGAGTCTCATTGGGCAAGCCCAGGAGGTTCTAGCTCAGCCATTCTCAACTTTTTTTTTTTTTTTTTTACCATTGAGAACCCCTTGAAACATTCTTCAGCCTTTGAGGAACTCCGGAAGTGGCGTGATTGTGCAGAATATGGTTGGGAAGCAGAGCTGTGGACATGCCCCTCCAAGGTCCCTCCCCTTCCCACCCCCTCCAGGCCCATCATTGGCCATTATGGGAGGAAGTGGTTGAGTCAACATGGCCACATGTGATCATATCAGATGATAAATCCTGCGTTGAGCAGGGGATTGGACTAGATGGCCTGTATGGCCCCTTCCAACTCTATGATTCTATGATTCTAAATGTTTAACACATTTTTAAATATATATTTTAAATGAATTAACTCCCACCCATTCAGAAAACCCAACCGGGGCCATCAAGAAAACCCCAGGGTTTCATGAAACCCTGCTTGAGGAAACCTGACCTAGCTGAACTCCGTATGAAGTTCGTCATCAAAACAGGTCTGGGTTGGGTCTTCCAGCCTACAGAAAGGATCCCCACAGACCCCCAACTGGCGCAGAACGCCCCTCCCCAAGAGAAAACCATTAAAGACCCCCCCATGACTGATGGTTCATTCAGCTAGCCTAACGAAGGCATTTGGTTCTCCCAAAAGATGCAGCGGTTCCAACAGCAAGCCCAGAAGATCGCTGGCTCATGTGCCCGCCACCCCCAAGTCACCCAGTCAGAGAGACGAAGGAGGGAGACCCTTCAAAATTCTGAGGCAGCCCCTTTTTCTTTTTCCCCACCCAATAACCTTGACAAATGCTCTTATTAAACCCAACGCATCTGATCAATCACAATAAAAACCAGCAATGAATTATTCACATGAAGAATGGCTTCCCAGGGTTTACGGTTATTGTGCTCCCTAAATTAAACATGGAGGTGGTGTTATTTAAGACAAGCTGGGCAAAGCAGGGAAGGGAGGAAGGGAAGAGAGCCCCCGGGGTTGCCAAGAAGCCGTGGATTTGCATTCCGTGCCCTCCGTACCAAACGAACGTCTCAAAAAACTGATTAAGTATGTTGTTTTGTTAGTACCTCCATCTGGATGATTCGAACGGAGAGGGGAGGAAATCGGTGGTCAGACAAGCATGTTCTGCAATGTCTTGAGGGACTGCGTACAAGTCCCAGGGTGAAACCGGACACGGGGTTGCTAACTAAAATGGCATCCCTGAGATGAGCTTTATCCCCTCCCTTCTCTGCCATGACATCACAAGCATCACTCCACCCGTCAGCCAATGGTAGGGCCACCGATAGACCTCTCTTCCATGAATGGATCTAATCCCCTTTTAACACTATTAATTCCTGGGGCCATCTCTGGCAGCGAATTCCACATTTCGGTCCCTCTCCGTGTCAAGAAGCGTCACCCTTTGGCTGTCCCAAATCTACTGCCCATCAGTTTCATTCACAGAATCCCAGAGTTGGAAGGGACCTTCTAGGTCATCTAGTCCAACCCCCTGCACTGTGCAGGACACTCACAGCCCTATCGCTCATCCACTGTCACCTGCCACCCCCTTGAACCTTCCCAGAATCCTCCTCTCCGTCAGATGGATGTCCAGCCTCTGTTTAAAAATCTCCAAAGATGGAGAACCCACCACCTCCCGAGGAAGCCTGTTCCACTTTCGCCCTTAAATCTTTCGACTTCCCCCCCTCCCACAAAGCGCTAGCAGGCCCCCCCCCCCCAACGCAGATTTAACACCCTCCCTCTTGGGCTGCATAAAACTGAAGAAATGTTCCAGGTTCGAGGCGCATCCCCTGTCGAGAGCCAGGCCACGCTCGGCAGCTCGGAGACAAATCCAGAAGAGCCTACTTAGGGAAAGGATCCTGTGTTTATTCCAGCTGCAACCATGAAATCCCTCACTCCTCGGCGAGGAAAGAACACTTCATTTATTTTGCAAAGCAACAGCAGCGACTCAGCACTGCGGGGAGACACTGCCGAGTCTAAATTTACAAGCTGGGAGTCGGGTCAGCGCAAAAAAAACCCCTCTCCTTCCAGTTGACTTGTCAGCTTGCCACGACAGCTGCCATTTTGGCTTAGGCGGCAGCAGAGGGGAGAGGGCCGTCTTCTGCTCCTCCCAAGGCCTGTCACGTGGCAAAGAGGCCTGGCCCTTGTCCATGGTGGGGCCCTTGGGCTCCTTGACCCGGTGCAGCAAAAGACCAGCTGGCAATTTGTCCCATGGGCTTCAATAAAGCTGCGCCAGCCAAAATGCCTTCTTCCGAAGGACCGGGGACTGCCAAGGCGGCAGTGCGGAGCGCAGTCAAGTCACAGCTGGCTTACCACGATCCCGCAGGCTTTTCAAGGCAAGAGAGGAACAGAGGGGGAGGGGAGTCCAGTGCCTGCCTGAATGCAGCAACACTGGACTTACATGGGGTCTCCATCCAAGGGATGGACGAGGCTGGCCCTGCTTAGCTGCAGAGATCTGAGATCAGGCTTGGTCAGGATGCCGCCTTCCATTCCCTTTCTTTGTTGGTCTTAAAGGGGCCACTGGACTCTGGTTTTGTCTTGTCGTGCTGCTTCAGACCAACACAACTACCCACTTGAGTCCTTCCATTTCCTTGGGCTCTGTGTTCATTTGACCCAGGTTCAGAGCACTGCTCTGCCTAGAGTTGCCAGCTCTGGGTTGAGAAATACTTGGAGATTTTGGGACTGGAGGGGGAAGGGACCTCAGTAGGAGATAATGGCGTGGACTCCACCCTCCGAAGCAGCCGTTTTCTCCAGAGGAACATGTTGCATCCGTAGCTCTGCTGAGGACTGAGCTTGAGGTCTGAGGCAGGCTCATTCACTGCACTGTAATTTATCAAGTCACTTCCAATTCATAGCGGCCCTCTGAGTGAATGACCTCCAAGCCATCCTCTTCCAAACTCAAAGCTCTGCCCTCCTTTATGGAGTCATTTCTAGGCACAGAAGCGGGTCAACCCAATCCAGGTTTGGCTGATAGTCAGATGAATTGGTCAGATGGCCAATCTTTATGAATCACCGTTGCTCCTATGCTTTTTTACTAACAGTCTGAGAGAGAGGAGTTTAACAAAGAAAGCTCCCCAGTCTACAATGCTGCTAGTAAAAACATGGGAAACCTTAATGAAGAAGAAGAAGAAGAAGAGTTGGCTCTTATATGCTGCTTTTCTCCACCTGAAGGAGTTTCAAAGCGGCATACAATCACTTTCTTCTCCCCACAGCAGACACCCTGTGAAGTAGGTGAGGCTGAGAGAGCTCTGATATCACTGCTCGATCAGAACAGCTTTATCAGTGCTGTGACTAGCCCAAGGTCACCCAGCTCGCTGCATGTGGGGGAGCGGGGAATCAAACCCAGCTCGCCAGATTAGAAGTCCGCACTCCTAACCACTACACCAAGCTGGCTTTCACCTGTCCCTTGGCCCTTTTCGTCTACATGCTTAAGTTTTGTTTTGCCTTTTACATCCTCTCCCATCTCCACGGCTTTAAAGTTGTTAAGTCCATTGTGTAGTCCCATGCAATCCCTAACAACCCCTGCTCTTCTGGCAGAAGAGAAAGCAGGCTATTAATTTGGAAGGCTGCAATGTGTTTTGTTAATCAGTGTTTTCAAAAGGGAAATATTCATTTTTTTATATATATTTAAAAAATCTCGACAGGGTTTGCCCTTGGATTGCAGGACGAATGTATAATTGCATCTTAAGATTCTTGGATGTTTTTTTCTTCTTCTCTCTGTCTCCAAAGGTCCTCTTAGATAATTAAAGGTATGGGCTTCGTAATGACTGAAAGCTCTGATTTACAACCGGTCGTATCCCTGAGTACATCTCTGCACTATGGTATTTACTGCCAGCCTGGTTTGCAATGTCATCAGTACAGATGGACTTTAATTTAATGGCCAACCAAAGGCCACTGGGGTCGGCGTAGTCTAGCAGGCTGTCCAGCTGGAGGCTTCAGCTGGCAGAAAATCTGAGGCTTCATTCATTCATTCATCCATTCATCCATCCATCCATCCATCCATCCATTTATTTATTACATTCCTATACCGCCCTCCCTTGCAGCTCAGAGCAGTTCCCAGAGAACATGGAACCAATGATAGACGTGCAACATGGTACCTTCCACCCTGATTATTATTTCCCACCAGGCTGAACATGGGGGGAAACTGGGTAATTGCGATTAGAATTGTGACCTCTGCCACTTATATATGCTATATGTTGTATGATGGAAATTTGGGGATTTTATGGGGATTTTATTGTGTTCTTAACTGTTTTATGTTATAAACCGCCCTGAGACCTAATTGGTGGAGGGCAGTCTAAAAATATAATAATAATAATAATAATAATAATAATAATAATAATAATAATAATAATAATAATAATAATAATAATAATAATAATAATAATAATACTGGCATCAATGTATTGCATCAATCCACAACAGTAACATCCATAATGTAGAACACATTAAGGTTGAGCTTATCAGTTCAACCATAACCCTGCTGATTGGTCAAATCAGGGAGGGGGGTGGATTCTGGAGGATCCCATAACGGTTGCCAGTTTCATCGGCCTCAATCAAATGCTTGGCGGAAGAGCTCCCTTTTGCAGGCCCTGCGGAACTTTGCCCTCTCCTTGAGGACCCGGATCTCCTCTGGGAGCTCGTTCCACCAAGTGGGGGACAGAACAGAGAACAACCTGACCCTAATAGAGGCCGGGTGTGCTTCCTTGGGACCAGGGACCACCGGCCGGTTGGAATTGGCTGAGCGTCATGCTCTTTGAGGGGCATCGGCAGAGAGGCGGTCCCCCAGGTGCAAAGGGCTCAGATCATGAATGGTCTTAAAGGTGACCTTAAGCTTGATCCAGAATTCAATCCAATCTCTGGAAGATGTGTAAAACCTGAACTCAAGACCCCAGGAAGCCACTGCTGGTTAGAGCAGGCAATACCAACCTTGCCTGATCCACGGTCAGACGCGGTAGCAGGCAGCTACCTGCGAGCTCATGCAAATGTTGCCCCCTTCTTCTTCTTGAGGTCTGTGTTTGGTCTTGAGGTCTTTCCTCCATCTTGCCCTCGGCAACCCCTTCTCCCTTGCATTATTTATTCCCTGCTAATTGAAGGTTAAATGCAATATTGAATGCTCGGGGCTTTTATTATCAACTCCTGATGGCTTTCTTTATGGAGCAAGGCAGATTTTTAGTGCCTTTTCATTTCTTGGCCTAGCAACCATGAAAGACACAAAAGGGATTCTTTCCCCCGCGTCGACTCACAAGGGCTGTCTACGGATACGGATGGGCTTTCGCCCGAGCCCGACGTCTCTCAATCCATCTTCGGCAGCGAATTATAAAGCCTGGCGAATAAAAATGCACGGAACGTGGGTGGAGCTACTTAGCATGAGATGGGCAAGTCAGCGGCCGTGGAAATCAAACCCACTTGTGTCCTGAGGAAGAAAAAGGGAAGAAGGACAGGAGAGAGAGAGGGAGAGGGAGGGAGGGAGGGAGGGAGGGAGGGAGGGGCATAATTGTAATGCATTCCCAAAACAAAGACCTATTACACATGGGTGTTTTCCCTCACTCTTGCCACGTGCCACGTTTTCTTTTTCATTCTGTTTTTCCTTGGCTTTCACAATTACATGTTATTTGTTCTTTCTTTTCCAGCTGCATTGCTTTTCCTCCCTTTGACGCTCAGCTCACTGTCCGGTCACTGTTTCCCCGGGTTTTCTGGCCTGTTATGCACACACGGCTTGCTTTCGATTTTCACTGGTGTGGAATCGGTAGGGCTTTCCTTCGGATGTTTTTCCCTCTCTGATTTTTCTCTTGGGCATCAGAGTGTATATATTCTGCATACCAATGAGAAAAACCGGAGGGTGTTGCCGAAATTTCCTTTTCGGAGGTGTGTGCTGTAGTTGGCTTCTCGTTACTGGTCAGTTTTCAGTGGTGTGGGTTTTTTGAAATAGGAACTAGAGATTCTTGGAGCTGTATTTACTCTCAGGTAGACATCTTAGTAGAACATTAGTGGATCTCTCCCCTTTGTCGGTATACAAGCTCCACTGTTGCTTACATTTCGCATCATTGAAAGGCAGGTTCACTAGCAGAGCGGGAGAAGGTCCAGGGCTGAGACACAGGGAATGAAAGTCACTGTGTGCTTCAGGGAAGAATGGAAGAACTACTGCATAGAATACATAATCAATGGACCAGAACTTGCTGCCATGAGATGTGATGGCCTCTGGCATTGGTAAAGGATGAGAAGAATTAATGGAGATGTAGGCCTGTCGTTGGCTAGGAGCAATGATTGAACCTCCATGGATAGGGACGGTACATCTTTGAATTAGGGTTGCCAACCCTGGAGATCTCCTAAGATTGCAATAAATCACCAGGCAAAAAAGATCAGAGAGCCAGCTTGGTGTAGTGGTTAGAGTGCAGAATTCTAATTTGGTGAGCCGGGTTTGATTCCCCGCTTCCCCACATGCAGCCAGCTGGGTGACCTTGGGCTGACCACAGCACTGATAAAGCTGTTCTGACCGAGCAGTAATCTCAGGGCTCTCTCAGCACCACCTCCCTTTACAGAAGGGGAGAAGAAGGGAAGGCGATTGGAAGCCGCTTTGAGCCTCCTTCGGGTAGAGAAAAGCGACATATAAGAACCAACTTCTTTACCTGGAGAAAATGGCCATCTTGGATGTTGGACTCTACGGCATGGCCCCTCCCCTACCAAAGTCCTGCTGTCCTCAGGCTCCACCCCCAAAATCTCCAGGTATTTCACAACCCATAGCTGGCAACCCTACTCTGCAGGTCAACCAGGGAAGCCCCTACCCTCCATGCCCCGAGTGTGAGATCCTATATCTAACCAGCAACATCCAAACAGGTGCTGGACGAGAGGAATTGTGAGCCAGCAGGGCTGTTTCATGTCCACATACAGCCAGTGCAGGCACATCCTGATATTCTGCTTTCTGAAAGCGTGCCATAAAAAATAAAATCTGGGCCCATTAACGTTCCCCCGTACAAGTTCGCAAAGAGCCTATGCGGTGGGGGAAGGCAGCTCCATAAATCTCCAGCCTTAGATCTTAAAAACCAATCAGGGGTGTTAAAAGTACGTAGATTGAAAAGGTATGCAGACCCTGATATTTATTTAAAACCTCATAAGTCAGTTAGACTGCTTTCAAGTCAATCCTAAATCTCATCAGACGCCATGGAAGCCTTTTAAAAAGAAATCAAGACGGGACAGCAAATATTGGCAGGGGAGGGGAACAGGAGCTGTAGGATGTGGAGCAGAGAAGGCAGGAAGGTTGGTTTCGAATCCCCTCCCTCCCTTTGCTGCTTCAGCACCCCAAATCCCAGTTTGGGCCGTCACAGCTCCCTGGCGTGATTTGAACTCACAATTCTCCATGTCGGCCCTGCTTTCTGCTTCCTGACACCGAATTTTGGTCTCGTAAAGCCTACACATTTTTCAATCTGACTGCGGCAGCCATAAATCAGACATGCAGCGCCTTCTATGATAAAATGCCATCTAAATTGCATATAAAATCCATCTGAATTGTGTACACGGTGCAGCCAATTCTACAAAATCAACAGGGGGAAATGCCGCACGGGATCAGAACTGTTGACAAAACCAGAAATGAACACAGCAAGGAATGGAAATGCAACCGTTCACTCATCTCTGGAAACCTGCTGTCAGTCAGGGAGCCGTTCATGCATCGCAAAGAACTACGACTTATTTACCAGGCCCTTCTTAGATTTCAGCATGATGTGCAGGAATTAAAGCGCAGCGTTTCTCTCCAGCCTGTGAGAAAACTCGCCTGTCAATTCATGTTCAAAACACACCTCAGGCCTCAGGGGCCAGCTTGGAAGCTCCTTGCTCCCCAAACGGCCTTCTATTGGATCAGATCGTTGGTCCATCGAAGGTCTGTTCCGTTGAGAAGCTGCCCTCCAGGGTATCAGATCAGAGTTGTTCACGTCCTCCACTGCCTGATCTTTTCCCCTGGAGATGCTGGGGACCAAACCTGAGACCTTCTGCATTCAAAGCGGACAATCTGCTACCGAGCCACAGCTCCAAGCCTAAGCAAACAACCACGTGAAGCTGTGTCATAAGTCAAATTATTGGACTGTCCAAGTCCACACTGTCTACTCTACTCTGACAGGTAGCTGCTCAACCAAGCAGGTGTTCTAACACTGATCCATCTTCAAGGGATGCAGCTTCTGACAAGGTTGGCATTTGGAAATGAGGTTTTTCTCCTTAAAATTCTTCCAGAGCACTGTCATGGGGTTGCCAATTCTGAATTGGGAGATTCCTGGAGATTTGGAGGTGAAGTCTTTAGAGGGTGAGATTTGGAGGGACCTCTGCAGGGGCCTTTGGAGTCCAACTTCAAAGTAATCATTTTCTTCAGGAGACCTGATTTCTGCAGTCTGGAGACTCGTTGTTATTCCAAGAGGTCTGATTGGACACGCAGATTTGTTAAACAAATGTATCGCCAGCAGTTTTCTGCACAGCCCAAGGAACATCACTCTGTGGCCGAAGATAAGCAGCTGCAGCCATTTTGTAGCTGGCTCTGCCTCTCACAGTATCCATTTTGTGGCAGCCATTTTGTGCGGCCATTTTGTGGCAGCCATTTTGTAGCTGTGCTTAACACGCTTTCCACAGGTGCTCCCTGGATCAACAAGGTTGGGGACCCCTGACGTGAATAAATCTTCCACCCTGTTTCTCTGGCTCCCCCTCTCTCAAGCCCGTGGGCTTTTTGCCACTCCACGGAGCCATTGCTGGGCTCTGACAGGAAGCTGCGGCTCGCCTGTCAGAGGCAAACGTCTCGCTCTGCTATTATCTCCACCGCGAAAATTGCTTTTCTGTTGTAGTAAACTCTTTTAGTGGCGCTAAATAATGTAATAAAGGCATACCCAGGTAGGATTTATGAGACAAAAATCTATTTTGCCGCTTAGCAATTATATTTTATCACTGGCCGCTGAGCACAATAATAGGCACCCATGGACACAATCCACAATGATAGGCTTTTTACACAAATTTTTCTGCGAGCTGCATTGAAAAGGACAGGAATTGCGTGGGGAAAGTTCTCCGTAGGCTGTATCCTGTAATGTGGGAAGGAAGGATCTATATTTGGAGGTTTTAAAATCCATGGGAGGTAGACAGCTGAATTTGAGGTGTTTGAACCATGGGGTACCTCTTACATAAGCTGGAACGGTTTGAGGAAGAGTTTGAAAAGCTGCATGGATGGGGATAAAATTAACAACAACAGATGGATACGATAGGGCCGACTGGTCTACAAGGACGTGGCCGCTGTTGGTCTGTCTGTACAAATCAATACATGGAAGTATCCGTTGGCTGCGTAATCTGAAAACCGAGGACATGATTGGGTCTTGTGCACCTACTCCGGTGAGATGGTTTGATTGCTTCGTAAACTGACCTACTCCTGAACCGTGCAGAATCACTGGGTTAAACCCAGATGGAATTTTCTGCTGTTGGAAAGGGAGATGTCATTTCTACCAATTCCCCCCTTCTAACGAAAGACACACACACCCTCTGTGGATCAAGGAACACGGAGGCACTGGAATCTTTCAATTCTTTGTTAGTGATCTCCGCTCATAGTACACTGGACTGAACATCCCCGAACAAATACACCCCCCCCCAAATATACAATCCAGAACAAAAAACCTTCCCACAGTTGCAGACAATTGAATACCCCTTTTGTTTATAGTCATTTGATCCCTAGTGGATCTGGCCATGCACTGTCCAATCAGGGGACCGGCAGTTGCCTTTGAATCTACTGGCTCCCACGGGGAGACCAGCCATGTGTGAGCCAATCAGTGGCACAGGATTACAATCTTGCCTCGGACCTCGAACTCTGGTCCTCCACAGATCCAAATACACAATATAACACCCATTCCTGAGGTTCCACCGTTCCCCAGGTGCAGAATTTGGGGGAGATGAATAGGCTTCAGGGGAGAGGGGGCGGAAAACTTCCATTCCGCTGATAGAAGTGCCTTCCGATAGAGGGAAAATGTAGCCTGGATCCAACCCTGTGATTTAGACAAAAAACACTGTTTTGTTTTATACGAAGTCAAGATTGCGGCAAGCTTGTTAAACTGTCTCTGCTCTTATTCCCCGCCTCCGATGTCAATATTTACAACTCCGGCGTGTTCTTTAGCTTCAAAGAGAGATCAGAGAATCTCACAGACATAAAACTGAGGCGGCAAACGCCGGAATGAGAAAGGAACTAACAGAAGGCCTTCCGGGTATTTTATATGATAGTTTGATATTGGAGCTGATAAATGCTGAGGGTAATTAAGGACACGAAGAACTGCAATCAGCAAATTCTTGCCACAGACATGTAGTGGGTAGGGTTGCCAGATTTGGGTTGGGAAATACCTGGAGACTTTGGGGGTGGAGCCTGGAGTAGGCAGCATTTGGGGCAGGGGGAGGGACCTGAATGGAGCATAATGTTATGGAGTCCACTCTTCAAAATAGCCATGTTCTCCAGGGGAACTGATCTTTGTTGCTTGGAGATAAGTTGTAAAATTGGGGAATCCTCTGGGGGATCTTAGAACTGGCATCTCTAGCAGGGGGGTACATTATTAGAAACAAGCCTAAATTTACCACCTCTTCTCACACATGTTTGACTCCTGTGTGGTTTTCCCATTAATGTTTCAGACAGGATTTTGCCTTCAACAGTTCAAAGCCTTTCTCCAACCTTCCCCACAGACCAGGTATTTTCAAGGTCACAAGCTGGCCTCTCTATTTTGGACATTGGTGGGGCTTCAAAATTGCCCATGAGTGGGGAGGTGATCTATAAATACAACTGTTTGCGACATGAATCTGTCTGCATTGAGGCCTCTCCTGAAGCCTGGCTTGATTGCCCAGTTGACTGGGAGCCATCGTTCTAAATAAAGGAGATCCCAGAAGATGCTAAGGAGTTGGACCATGGCTTCCACCATGAACCATCAGCAGCTTTGACCATTTGAACCAAATAAAAGCTCCTGCAATTCCACTCACATAGCAATTGTTGTGGAACTCTTTGTACTGAACGTTACTGCTTAGAAATGAAGTTTTGAGGAAGAGGAAGAGTTGGATTTATACCCCACTTTTCACTGCCCGAAGGACTCTCAAAGAGGATGACCTGATATCACTTCCAAATTTTCAGAGAAGTGACATCCCATCGTGTGCAACATGGCAGCTCCCGTATCCCAGCCCCGCCCCCCAAGTTGCTAGGTAACCCAATTTTGGCACCATTTCTGCATTCATTTCATTTCCACAAACCTCTTTAAGGCTTTATTTGTAATTCCACCATTTTATGGAATGCTTTTGCCATCTATTCCATTTGCTTTCCTCACTCAGTTTATATTAGTCTGGATCTGCTTCGAAGACTCTCCTTTTACTAGTAGCCTATAAAACCCTCGTCCATTAAATAAATGAATAGAAAGCCATGTGAGGGGAACATGGGGGAATCTGCAGTCCCTTCCTGGGGTTTGGGGTGGATCTGGGGGTTTGGGGTGGAGCAAAAGATCATGCTGACATGTTTCAGCACCATTGAATTTACTGTAGGGTTGTCAAGAGAAATTATTTCTGTTCCTTTTTACCCAATTTCTCCCTGAAATCCAATAATCCTCCCCTAGAGCAGGGGTAGTCAACCTGTGGTCCTCCAGATGTTCATGGACTACAATTCCCATGAGCCCCTGCCAGGTTGGCAACCCAAGGTAAGCCCTGCCTGCCCTCAAACGATGTATCTCTATGAAAACCGGCCCTTCAGAGCAGGCCGTGGGAAGACTGACGCCCTTTCACACCCCATGCATTTCTGGCTTCCTTCCTCAGGCGCACAGATGTTTAAGGCCACCGTTCCCTTATTTATTTATTTTTTAACATCTCGGGCAGGAAAGGAAAGAGTTAGGGAGGGGGGTAGATGAAGTCTTAGGCTGAATCTATGAAGAAAGTAATGAAATCGCCCGAGGTGGAATAGAATAAAGCCAAGCAGCAGCACGCCTGGTTAAAGAATAAATGTTATTTGGAGCAGGTCGATCGGATCCTCCGTGGGCAGCGTTGCCTGCAGCTCTCTTTGAAAGTCCAGCGTGACAAGCAGGGGTTACAGACGCGGCGCGGGGCTCGGCTTCCTTATCCTCACAGTAATAACCCGGATAGCATTTAAACTACAAAATGCAAAATGTAAACGCTGCAGGGGGAAAGGAGGAGGGAGGGGGCCGGGAAGGAGGGAAAGAACCTTTTCTTAGAGCCGTTGATCTCGAAGCTTTTATTTATAGATGGCTCAGGAACAGGAGGGGGTTGGTTGCAGAACGGACCCCGAAGGGTAAGGAGGCTTGAGACCACTGAAGCTTGTGGCCGTGAGAAACCAGTATGTTTCTCCTGGGCCGGTAGACCGGTTCCTGGGTTTGTCCCAACAGATGAACACAGTGGCCTCTCCGGTTGAAGGGTAAGGATGTGGCTAAGGTTGGAAACCTCCAGGTGGGACGTAAAATTAGACTGATATCCAGGAGGAGGAGGAGGAGGAGGAGGAGGAGGAGGAGGAGGAGGAGGAGGAGGAGGAGAAGAAGAAGAAGAAGAAGAAGAAGAAGAAGAAGAAGAAGAAGAAGTTCTTATATGCCGCTTTTCCTTACCCGAAGGAGGCTCAAAGCGGCTTACAGTCGCCTTCCCATTCCTCTCCTGAGTGACCTTGGGCTCTGAGCTCCCATTCCTCTGAGCTGAGTGACCTTGGGCTCATCACAGTCCTGATAGTTCTATTCTCACCGAGCTGCCCTGTCAGGGCTCTCTTGGTGGTCTGTTGTGGGGAGAAGAAGGGAAGGGGATTGTCAGCCACTTTGAGGCTCCATCTGGTAGTGAGAAGCAGGGTATAAAAACCAACTCTTATTGTATATGCCATAATCCACAACTATTGAGCTTTAGCCAAATTCAAACGCTCACCCACAAGCAGGTCATACCCCGCTTCCTGAACCTTAGCAATGAGGGGACGTCTCTGCGGAGAGCCTCCTGCATCCTTGGGCCACTACTGAAAAGTCCCTGTCACATGTTGACATCCACTACGCTGCATAGCATGGAAGGCACATAGGATAAAACCTCAGACGACGACTAAAGTGTTTATGGAGGATTATACGTACGAGATGTTCTTTAAGGTACCTAATTCCGGACTGCCTGGAGCTTCAAACACCAAAACCAGCCATCCGAGTTCGATCCCTACGCCAACGTGACAATCAGCATCCTTGCTGTAAAATTTGGAGTAATGTGTTCCAGATGGCTCACCCAGCTCCAAGCCTGGCAGCTGTATTTAGAGCCAGCTGTAGCTTCTGGACACTTTTCAAGGCAGCCCCATGCAGAATGCATTGTGGTAGTTCAATCCAATTGTCTTCAAGGAATGTGTCACTGCAGCTGGCTAGAGATCTCTGGCTTTGGGGAGGGGGCAGTAAAAACCAGCAATAAGCCCCCAACTATGACAGTTCCCCCATTTTCACTTCCTACTTGACACTGGGAAGATCAGAAGTTACAAGAGTGGTTGCTTCAGATGTTCTGTGATAACAGATGCATAATGACTGTAAGTTTGGCATGTGAGAACTGTCAACCAATTTAACATATGGGGTTGGATTAAAGTGCCTAGGGGGATCTGGAGTAGGGTTACTTTCCAGGAATACCACTGATCTCTAGTCTACACGGGAAAATTCCCTTGGAAGAAACGACCTCTTCAAAGGACAGGCTCTCTGATATATACTCTAGGACTTCCCTTTCTCCTAAACTCTATGGTAGACCAAAGAGTTCTAGAGTGACATCACATCCCTGCAGAGCTCCTTCACCTGCCCAGTTTCCACCATCCCCTGGCATCTTCCCTCACATCTGGAGGAATTTCCCAGTTCAAGTTGTCCACCCTAATCCGTTGTCAATCGCAAAAAGGCATGGAGATATTCCTTAATGACTGCAGACATTTCCTTAATGGGCACCAATGATTAGAAGATAACCTTCTGGGGAGGCACCCATCAGAGCTCCATCCCCACAACTGAAGGAAGAAGGCCAAGGTAGATAGATATGAAGAAAGAGCAGGTTAAGCTAAGGTGTCTTTCTAGGCCACAGCTCTTAACGCATGGCTCACAGCTGTGGCCCTGTGTTTTGTGGTCATGGGGCAACAAAAGCACACACCCAGGTAATTAACATTCCTCTGAGGAACTCACCTATTTCCCCTCTTCTTCAGTTTTTCCCTCATAATAACAACAAAAAATTAATTTAGACCGAAGGATGAAAATTGGCCCTAAGTCACCTAGTGCAGTGGTCCCCAACCCCCGGTCTGAAGACCGGTATTGGTCCGTAGATCAGTCAGTACCGGGCTGCAGCTCCTCCTCTTCCTCCTCCCTGGCTGCTGCCTTGGGGGTTGCCCCGCCACTCTGCCGCTGGCTCACCTTTGGTGCTCTCCAGTGGCCGCCATGGCTCGGGTTTCCCCCTCAGCATAACACTGCACAACTGCTGCTGGTAGCACCCCCCACGGGGGAGCAGGAAGAGAGGGGCACTGGTGGGAAAGCAAGAGGAGCAGGGACTCAGGCAGCGGTGATATCCCTCAGCAAAAGACTACCCTCCCCCCAACGGGCCTCAGTAAAATTGTCAAGTGTTGACCGGTCCCCGGTGACAAAAAGGTTGGGGACCACTGACCTAGTGAACTGCTGGGGGCAGGGTTAAGACAGATCCTTAGAAATGTGTCCTTGATTATTACCTGTAAAAAAAAAAACAACAATTGAAACTAGAGCTTCCATTTGCCTTGCTGGCATC
The DNA here is from genome assembly GCF_049243985.1 of Paroedura picta. Lineage (NCBI taxonomy): Eukaryota > Metazoa > Chordata > Lepidosauria > Squamata > Gekkonidae > Paroedura > Paroedura picta. The sequence goes on along the minus strand of NC_135383.1, from coordinate 7,879,429 downwards.
TGCCAGCTGGCGTCTGCTCCCTGGAAACTCGGTGTCTCCGAGGCGTCTCTCCTTCCTGTGTATCATTTCCACAGCATTGCGCCAGACAGACGTGGTCCTTTCTCTTCCAATGGCTGCGGAGTCAGCTCGGCGGACGGACCGCAGGGCTAAGGATGCCGCAGAGCATCTGTGCGTTGACCTCCCACCTTGGCAAGCCGGTCCTGGGCCCTTGAGTCGTGACGGCTGAAGATTATGCAGCTCTTTTATGGCGAAGAGAGGGACATAATTCAAGCCTTCCGCAGGCATGAGGAGGCTTTGTGGAGAACATCCCCACCCCTCTCGGCCGAAGAGACGGTAATCGTCCTTCACAGGTGAGGCTCTCGCCTCTCCTCGCTAATAACCAATTTTCTTTGAGTGTACTTTTCAACTTTCCCCGCGTCCAACCCTGAAGTTTGAAGGAAGCATCGGACACCATGAAGCACAAAACATGAATGAGGTCTTTCCCCCACAGACAGTAGAAAACTAGCGGCCAACCTGGGAAAGCACAGCTGGTGGGCGAGGGGAAGATTCGCACACCGTGAAGGAATGTGAGGTTAGCAGAGTGTTCGAGGCACATGATGCCACAGAGGGCATCTGGCTTGCGCTCACTGCTAAGAAACACAGCTCTACCCAGAGCCTCTTTATCTTTCAAAACTAAGAAGAGCCCTTTATTATAAGGAGCTCCATTCTAGGCAGGGTTGAGGGGAGACAGGGTTCTAGTCTAGCTAGGGTGGATGGAGATGCAGAAGACGTGTCAAGATGGGAGGGAGGGAAGGAAGGAAGGAAGGAAGCAAGGAAGCAAGGAAGCAAGGAAGCAAGGAAGCAAGGAAGCAAGGAAGCAAGGAAGCAAGGAAGGAAGGAAGGAAGGAAGGAAGGGCAAAGGGGATCAGGAGTCATAGTTGATTCAACAGACAGACTTTATAGAGGTGTAGGGTTTCATTACAGATCTCTGTCCCCAAAGGGCTTTCAATCAAATACACTGTAAATGAGGAAATCAGGAAAAAGATACCCTCAAGTGAGTGCAATACACTTTTGCCTGGGTCAAAACACCTTCCAAAACAAAAACTCAGCAGAACATTAAAAAAAAAACAGAGCTACCTGGAAACAGGAAGAAATGTGCATGTCGTGTTGATGCCACGTCATATATAGTGAACTGTGAGCAGGAAGCCGGCCAAGCGATGTAATTATTCCCAGCAGCCCCTGCTGGAAGTGCCATCTTGAAAGGCTGGGGGGAGAAGTTCTGCCTGAGGTGATACCCGAGGCTATCCTCTCTGTGCGGCCTAAACGGAGAACTGGAAGAATAGGAAGAGCAAACGTGTCAGAAAGAAGAGCACCGGGTTTCCCCCTTGAACAAGAATGGGAAATGAGGGGTGGAGGAGAAAGAACACAGCGGAGCGTGGCCCCGGACAGCTGGTGGGTCAGCAAGCAAAGAAGCAAAGCTAATTGTTGTCAATTTGTATTAAGGAGGCATGCGAACACGTTGCAGCAGGGAGAGAAGATCAAACGAAAGGAACCAATATTTACAAAAATAAGGCTGAATTTGGGGAGGATCAAAGTGAGGAAGGAATGGGTGAAATGGCCATACAGTGAGTTGGGACTTTGGTTCACCTAATCCTCGATGGACTGCTCCATGGGTCCCTACACTTCTTGAGCCTGTAGGCAGTTGAGAATGAATAGTGGCCGCCACCACAAAATGGCTGTCATGGAGGCCGGGACCATCACAAAATGGCTGCCACAGAGAATGGGGGCCATTTGCTAATTTGTTAGCCGTTTCCGCCCTCTGTTGGGAAATTCCAGATTGGTGCATCCTCTTACACTGGAGGCAGCAGCTTCTGGGTAGGACTTCCTGCAGACACATAGCTGATGCCTTACGGGCCATTATGAAGCCCCTCCTACTCCACTGAGGTGACGGAAACCCAAGATTGGCCCTTTAGAGTCATAGGGTTAGAAAAGGCCATACAGGCTATCTAGTCCTGCTCAATGCAGGATCTGCATCCAAGGAGGAGCCACGGACCGGTCCCGGTCTTCAGACCAGGGGTTGGGGGCCACTGCTCTAAACCACCATGGTTTAGTGCGCTGCTGCATGGAGTCCTGAAATATACCTTAGAATCCTTAGCTGCTTCCTCAGCATGGCAAGTTCTCCTTTCTGTCTCTGTTTGTCAAGAAAACACACCGAAACATGCTTTCCTGTAGGCCTGTAGGTTTTCCAGCAATGCTGAATGTATTGATAACATAAATATTTTAAATGTTTATGTCCTCATCAAAAGCTTCATTTTGGGTGCACGCCACACTTGTGGCCAAGCTCAGAAAGCACAACAAAATGGCACGGCAAGGCTCAAGGCTCTTTTGGAAGCAGGATGTTTTTAGACACTGAGATCAAAAGAGAGCCTTCAGTTAAGGTTGGAGATCTCCTGCTATCACAATTGGAGCTCCAGGTGATCGAGAGCATATTCCCTGGAGAAGATGGCTTCTGGGGAGGGCGGACCCTGCTGCGGTCCCTAAGGAAGGAAACGGCAGAAGGAAGGAAGGAGAAGCAAAGCTAGAAATGCAAGGAGAAATGTTGTCCGTGTTCATCAGAAACCTGAGAGTATGCGCAGTATACTGCTTTCCCTATATGAAGAAGAAGAAGAAGAGTTGGTTCTTATATGCCGCTTTTCTCTACCCGAAGGAGGCTCAAAGCGGCTAACAGTCACCTTCCCATTCCTCTCCCCACAACAGACACCCTGTGAGGTGGGTGAGGCTGAGAGAGCCCTGATATCACTGCTCAGTCAGAACAGTTTTCTCAGTGCCGGGGCGAGCCCAAGGTCACCCAGCTGGTTGCCTGTGGGGGAGTGCAGAATCGAACCTGGCATGCCAGATTAGAAGTCCACACTCCTAACCACTACACCAAACTGCAGGTTCTTTTGGAGCATGCTACATATGGCTGCGCCAGGCCCACCAGAGAGAAGGGAAGACAGAACACGCCAGCTTAAATTTAACACAGAGAGACCAGAATCAAGATGTCAAGTTGAAATTCTCTTCACATTTGGAATTTTGGCCGTGTCTGACTCCAGGGCCCTTCCTCTCCCCTTCCAAAGCACCGTTTCATTGTTCATCTCATTACCTATTCACCACATTTATTGAACACCGTCTGGGAACCTTTCTCCAAGGCCAGGATGAGTCTGCCTGAGTAACAGGCAGAGCACAGAGACAGCGAGAAAGAGGCCGGCCAGGAACACTTTCAGAATAGATTTCCTCTGTCCCTCATTCACCTGAGTATTTTTCAAAATCTTCACCCCACCTGGCCTTTACACAAAGTAGCTAAAGGCTCTTACGAAGCCAAAGGCCGCATGCTGTATCGGTCTGCTGTCTCTTTCCCAAACAGACTCCGTGGTACTTATTGCTGAGTACATCTCTGCCTGAGTACATCTCTGCATGGAGGTAGTCAACCTGTGGTCCTCCAGATGTCCATGGACTACAATTCCTATGAGCCCCTGCCAGCAAACGCTGTCAGGGGCTCAAGGGAATTGTAGTCCATGGACATCTGGAGGACCACAGATTGACTACCCCTGATCATTCCATCATTCCCAATACAAAAGCAGGTGGAGAAGAGCCTGCCTGTCGTGCCTATGAATGAGTTCCTGCTCTGGACTTATTTTTAAATTGTTTTCCTCTCACACAGCGGGCTTCCTTTCTCCCACTCAGAAAGGACACCCCATGGATCGGGCAGCTTACCTGTCCAAATCACAGATGCACCAAACGGTAGTTTAGGAACAGAGGTTTATCATAGCGTCTGAATGCGGGCAAAACTGGCAAGATTCAAAAGCCCGTGCCAATGTTGTTTTATCGCTGAACCTTTCCTCCTAAGCGTTTTTAACCGCCTCGTTCAATTTCCATTTTTACGCTGCTTTTACTCCTCTGTCTTAGCATATTATTGATTATTGTTTGAGGAGGTTTAATGTACTCGAGTGTGTTTTAGTGAGCATTGAATTCTGTTGTTCCGGAGAAAAGGTATATAAATAAGCTAAGTAAAACGCTAAGATATTAAATGCAAAAAAAAACCCACCCCCCAAAAAACCCCAGTCCTTTGCCAGTTTCTTGGCACATTGGGGAAACTGGCCTAAAGTCCTAACGCTGAGCTTGCAAACCCCAGATCTCGGCTGACTCACACCGGGCAGATGGCCACCTGCCTGGAGCCAAACATATCAATGGTCCGCGTGACAAGGTTGCCCCTGGATACCCGTCCCCAGCTGGTTCCTTGCTTGCTTGGTTTCTGGAGGCACTGAAGCAGAGAATTGCTAAGATCTGTACATTTGAAAACGGCCTGCATCTTCCTCCTTTTTTTAAAAAACAAAGATCTCCCTGGGGGAAGACAGATGTAACATTTTAAAAGTAACAGAGGAGAGCTCTGGTTACGGAATTTGGGGGGTGGTCCTGGAAGGGGTCGTCAAGTCGCAGCCGACACATGGCACCCCCAGAGATGTTTCAAGGTAAAAGATGTTCAGAGGTGGCTTTGCTATTATCTGGCTGCATAGCAACCCTGGATGTCCTTGGTGGTAGGGATGCCAGCCCCCAAGTGGGACCTGGGGATCTTCTGGAATTACAGCTCATCTCCAGACTACAGAGACCAGTTCCTCTAGAGGAGGTATAGGCAAACTGTGGCCCTCCAGATGTCCGTGGACTGCAATTCCCATGAGCCTCTGCTAGCAAATGCTGGCAGGGGCTCATGGGAATTGTAGTCCATGAACATCTGGAGGGCCACAGTTTGCCTATACTGTGGATATGCATGGCCCACACATGGTTTTGGAGTCTTCCTGGGAAAACCCACATCTGTCTAGCATGTTTCTCGTGTCCCACAGGGGATGCTGGTTCAGACCTTCTGAGGCATCCGCCGGCCGTTCGACACAACCCTACTTGCCTACTTCCAAGATGATCACTCCAAGATGATCACAGGGTGCTTGTGGATCCCCTTCTTGTGCTTTTCCAGCCGGCCAAGGAACAGCGAATAGACTCCTCTGCGACTGTCAGGTTTTAAGCCTCCCACTTGAGACCCAACTCAAAGGACAAAGACAGAGACTCTGTAGTAGGGAACGAGGACACGGGAGGAGTGGGGGGGGGAGAGACGCACAGAGGGATTGCGTAGCAGGAGAAACGGTTGTATGATTGTTGAACAATTTCACCTTGAAATTGTCAGGAAGCTGCTCGGCTTGAGATGAGGGCAATGCTTTTTTTTTATTTTTCGCTTGCTGCAGCTGGTCAGAGTGACCTTCATCTTGTGCTCACAGTTAAAGCCCACACAGGGCTAGGCCGCTGCCCGCCGCAGAGCAAAGACGGATATAACACCGGCGAAGCAGGGAGGTCAGTTTCTAGCCTGCTGGGTAAAATACAAATGTACTTTTCTTCCCTCTCCAAGGCTGGACTTTTTCTCTTTCAAAAAAGAATAATAAAAAAGGATGCCCAGTCCTGCTCGTTTACGGGGGGGGGGGGGTATTCTGGGAGGCTAGCACCAGGCTTGCCAACCTCCAGGTGGTGGCTGGAGATCTGCTATTTCAGTGGATCTCCCCTGAGTAGTCCCCCTGTAGAGAAAACGGCTGGACTCTGTGGCGTTTTAGCCCTGCTGAAGTCCCTCCCTACCCTAACCGTGCCCCTCCCCAAGCGCCACCCCCAAATCTTCAGACTCCACCCCCAAAATCTCCAGTGAGTCAATTTGGTGTCGTGGTTAGGAGCAGTGGCTTCTAATCTGGTGAGCTGGGTTTGATTCTCCTCTCCTCCTCATGCAGCCATCTGGGTGGCCTTGGGCTAGTCACAGTCCTGATAGTGCAGCTCTCACGGAACAGTTTCTCTCAGAGCTCTCTCAACCTCACCTATCTCACGGAGTGTCTGTTCTGCGGAGGGGAAGAGAAGGCAATGATAAGCTGTTTTGAGACTCCTTTGGGCAGTGAAAAGCGGAGCATAAAAAACAACTCCTCTTATTCTTCTTCAGCCCAGAGCTGGCAACCCTAATTGGTTCGCACTAGGGTTGTTAACCTCCATGTCTCTTGGAATCACACATGATCTCCAGGCTACATCAATAACTTATTTATTACTTATTTATTTAAAAGGGGTATTCCACTTCTCCTGGAGACAGCGGCCATTTTGGAAGGCGGACTGTACAGCATCCTACCCTCCTGAGCCCCTCCCCTCCCTAAACCCCACCCTCTCTAGGCTCCACCCACAAATTCTCCAGGTGTATTCCAACGCAGAGTTGGCAACTGGAGCGAGCACCATAGCTCACTGACACCTCCCATCCCTCACCCTCAAAGTCATTCCACGGCTGTTGTTTTTAAACTGTTTTACTTAAAGGACATAGGCGAAGGGCTGTATAAACAGAAAAACCTACAATCAATGCTCTCTCTCTCTCTATATATATTAAATTTTAAAATAAAGCTGCACAACCGGAGCACGCAAAGAAGGGGCCAGAGTCGATGTTAACGCCATGTTTGACTTCGCAGAATGTACGTCTCTTATGTAAACGTAAAAGCTGGGAAGAAGCAACCCTGAGCTCAAAGGACTCTCTGCGACTTCGCTTTAAATATTAAAGCACCTTCCGCATCTTTAAATCTTATGCCTGTGGTTTGGCAGAGGCATCTTCAAATGTTATCTCTGCCGTCATGCAGCAGCGCCTTCGAAATCTTAAATCTCTCTTCATTGTGGCTGAACTGTGGAGGCACTCAGAAGCAGTTCAGAAAGGACAAGGGGTGCTTGGTTTCTCCACCGCCACCCCCCAGCGGCTGGCATTTCAGTCGGGAGCCCTGCCCTGGTCTTGAATAGCTTCCAACGTCGCGCGACCCACGCTGACCACATTTCTCTGTCTTTCTTCTCCTTGCCACGCTGAGCGCTTTATCGATTTGTTCTGCAGTCGTCTGTCCTGTGGGTTTTTTGTCTGAAGCTGCATGTATTAGCGAACTGACCGTTCGAGTTCTCTTATTTAAAAAAAACGAGACCGCTTAATAGAATGCGTGCATCTCGCAAGGAATCGGAGGTCCTGTTCAAGAACGTCGGCACAGCGCTGCATCTTTCCAGCAGAGGAAGCATCAAGTATCTAGCAAACCAGTTGTAATTCTGGGAGATCTCCAGGCCCCACCTGGAGGTTGCCGAGCCTAGTCTGATCGCTGAATAGAAATTAGGCTCATCGGCCTGTCTTTTCCACGCTGGCTCTTCATGTGTCCTTGGAGTAAAAAGTAACGACCCAAAATAGCATGGACGATGCCAATTTATAGGGTTGCCAACTCGGGCTGGGGAAATTCCTGGAGGTTTGGGACCCACACACTGGGGAAGGCAGAATTTTGGGAGCGGACAGAACTCCAGAGGGATGTGATTCCATGGAGAAGGGTAGGCAAACTGTGGCTCCCCAGTTTCCATGGACCACAATTCCCACAAGTCCTTGCCAGCACCGTGGACTACAACCCCCTTGAGCCCCTGCCAGAATTGTAGTCCATGGACCTCTGGAGAGCCACAGTTTGGCCACCCCTGCCATAGAGTCTGGTGGTTCCTCCAGTTTCCTCCAGGGAAAATTGACCTCTGTTGCATAGGGTTCCCATCCTACAGGTGACACCAGGAGAACTCACTGTTACAACTGATTTCCAACCGACCCTGGAGAAAATGGCTGCTTGGGAGGGTGGGCTCTTCTTTCAAAATGCCATGAAGGCTCTAACATTCTTGTTAACTATCAGACTTTGTGAACCTCCCCACTGCTGTCTTTTAAAGCCATCCAAAGTAGGGTCCTCGCCACATTTCGTGGCCCTGAGTCTCACGCCAATGAATATTGTCATAGGATAACTGACAGAGACACAGAATGTGTTTGCTGCCCTCGGCTCAAGGCCAGGCTTCTGGCTTCAAGCCACTGCGGCTTGCAAAGTCACTGGTTTTGCTTCCCCGTGGCCCCGCCCACTTCTTGGCTTGCCCCACTTTTTTTCAGCGAACAGCTCCTGAGTGAGCATTAAAATGCAGCTTCCTTTTTATGTGTTGCGCCGTAACGACAAAAAGCAATTTTTATTTATACATTACAAGGATGGTAGAGTCTAATAAAGCCCCATTAAGGTTCTGATGCATGTAATATGCCATTTTCCCCCCTTACGGGCAATGTCTCTCTTTAGAACTGTCTAGCAACCCTAAAGGTAAAGATGTGCAAGCACCGAGTCATGTCTGACCCTTGGGGTGATGCCCTCCAGTGTTTTCATGGCAGACTCAATACAGGGTGGCCTTGCCAGTGCCTTCCCCAGTCATTACCGTTTACTCCCCAGCAAGCTGGGTACTCATTTTACCGACCTCGGAAGGATGGAAGGCTGAGTCAACCTTGAGCCGGCTGCTGGGATTGAACTTCCAGCCTCATGTACAGACAAGCTTCAGACAGCATTTCTGCCGCTTACCACTCTGCGCCACAAGAGGCTAGCAACCCTACTCAGTAGCAAAGGGTGTTGACCAGCCAAGAGAGGGCATTGTCCAAAGGAGAGTTCAAACAGAGCCAGGATCTACCCATTCCCAGCTGAAAAGGACAGGGCCTATCCTTTCTGAGTGGACAGGATGTAAAGTAGGGATGCCAAATGCCAGGTGGCACCTGGAGATCTCTCACTAGGACCATAGATCTCCAAGCCCACCAGGATCAGTTCCCCTGCAGGATATGGCATATTACAGCTCACATGACTCTGTAGCATCAGTTCCTGTTTCCAACGTGGAAGTGACTTCATAGTGTTGTTGACACTCTAGGAATTTCTCTGTGGTTTTTGCCACTGTTGGCATACCAACACACTTAAGTCACTCAAACCATGCTAGATTTTCAAGATGTAGATGTTTTTGGAGACATGAACAAAGTTGTAGATCCACAGAAGGATAGATCCAGATATCCTAAACATGAGAAATTACAAAAAAAAAACAAAAAAAAAAACGCATATTCCAATCTTTGGAAATACAGAAGCAGAATGAGAACAAGTTTTGAATATAAAGGTATAAGGAAGTGAGATTTGGACAAAAAAAATACCTTTTTCATTGTGAGATATATAAGATTTTCTTTGGTATTGGAAGCTGTGCCTAGCAGAATATGCAACATGAAATACAGGCAAGATGAAATTAATAATATAGTTGTAAAATGCATCTGGGACGAAATATGAAATTTTAAATGTTTGAAAGAAGGACTATTGTATTTTGTACGGAACGTCTTGAGGATTGTAATGAAGGGGATGCTGGGGAGAAATATTTACTGTTCTATACCCAGTTGCGTGCAATTATTTCTGATACCTATTAGTTGTTTTCTTTTGTGTCCTTTTTATAAAGAACATTCTCTCTTAAGCTGGTTGGGACACAGATAGCAAAAGCAGGACGCAAACACCACGGAGAAGATAATTAATCTCTAGAGATTCACCTCCGAGATTAGATTGGAGGGATTCGTTTTGCTAATTAAGAAGAGGAGAAGCCGCCCCCGAACTGGGAATTTGGTTGTGTTCATACAAACTGTCCGGCATGTTGCTGCAGAGCTACTGACAGGGTAAGCCCAGGGGAATAGGGACCTTCAATTACACGGTGGGAACTGATATCTAGTTGGTGTTTATGGCTTCCTAAGATGCCACAACAAATATAATCATTGAAAATTAAAGACTTCTATGAGATCTCAAATCATGCGCTGAGGAGGAGGCTGTTGTGTCTCTGTAGGAGTCTGTGTTCTGCTCTGGCCTCTTTTCTATTCACCTTGGCAAGGGTTGTGCTGGGCATGACGGAAGGGTTCAGAGGAGGTCTGGAGGCTGCCTACTGTGTCTTGCCATCATGCTTTCCTACAGCTAGTTGAGAACCGCACCACGTACATCGCTGGTCTAAGTAGCACAGGAGAAAGACGCTGGTTCTTACGTATGTATGGGAGTGTCGTCAAGTCACAACTGACTTTATGGCAATCCCTGCAAAGCAAGAGAGAAGCAGGAATGGTCGTGGCTCAATGGCTGAACATCTGTTTGGCATACAGAGGATCCCAGGTTCAATCCCCGGCATCTGCAGTTAAAATGGACAGGTGGGAACTGATGTGAAAGATCTCTTTCTCTGAGCCCCTGGAGAATTGCTGCCTGAGAAGACCGTCCTGCCCTTGAGATACCAAGGGTCTGCTTCAGGATAAGGCGGCTCCATGGGTGAGAGGTGGTTTGCCCTTGTTTTCCTCTGCAATCTTCCCTGTGATCCTTCGGTCACACAGTGAAGAGCCTTATGGCGCCGTGGTAGCTGCAGTCAAAGCAACATGGTTGAAAGAACTGCACTGCCAATCACACCTACAGTGGCCAATCAGAAGCCTTGCTGGCCAAAAGCCCCATTTGGCCCTTCCCACCTTCTAACAACTGGCTGGTGAGAGGAAAGAGAGCTGTGGTCAGTGAAGGGGCGGGTGTTTCTTAGGTCCCAGGAATTCGGGTCCCGCTGATGCCCGGTCCTATTATTCCCACCACCCTGTGCAGTCCTGCCCAGGCCTCCTGCTTCTCTTCCAGCACCGTCTTCTAGCCTGCCCAAAACAGCCCTGACATTTAGAAGATGAAGAAGAGTTGGTTTTCATACCTCGCTTATTCACTGCCCAAAGAAGTCTCAAAGGGGCTTACAAATGCCTTCCCTTTCCTCTCCCCACAACAGACACCCTGTGAGGGAGGTGGGGCTGAGAGAGCTCTGACAGGACTGCTCTGTGAGAACAGCACTAACCGGGCTAGGATGAGCCCAAGGTCACCCAGCTGGCTGCATGTGGAGGAGCGGGGAATCCAGCCCAGCTCACCAGATTAGAAGCCGCCGCTTATAACCACCCCCGCATTATTCCACAGCTCCCCTCCAACCAGCCGAGGCAGCTGCCACCCTCCAATTCATCTGGGAATCTATCTTCCTAACTACCCCAACCGCAAAATGCAAATAGAAGGGAGCTGATGGGATCATACATAAATAAGCAAGGCCCAGCCCCCCGTTCGAGTTCGGGGCTTGTCAGAAGAATCCACAGGAGAGATATTAACACTGAAATATTGGAGCATGTTCGCCTGGAACATTTATTGGGTGGCTCAAGGCTCCGATAAAGCTTTTATATAAATTATTCATTCTAGAATTCAGACAAAATGCCAAAGACGGAAGGGAAATACCCCATGCCCACCCGGGGACTTTGTTTTATTGCCTCTGAAAAACTGGTCTCGCTCATCGCTGGGCGGGGGTAAACTTGATTAGTGGGATCTAGACTTAACCAGCCGTCCTGCACGTCACGGATTTTGCACGTGGCCATCCCTGCTGGACGTCTTTGGGGAAGGCTCTCCCGGCAAGCCCAAGGCGAACACACCGACTGTTTGGAAAGCCCTTGAAAACATCCAAAAAGGGTTAGCAGGGTAAATAAGTCAAAGAGATGCACACGTTGCATTTTAGGATAAGGGAGGTAAAATGATTTATTTATGGAAGGACCTACTGGGATAGTGCAGAGAGAGAGAGAGAGGGGATAGTGTCTGCTCTACATCGCTATCTAAGCAGAGGAAGAGAGTCAGTTTGGTGTCGTGGTTAGGAGTGCAGACTTCTAATCTGGCAAGCCGGGTTTGATTCCCCGCTCCCCCACATGCAGCCTGCTAAAGCTGTTCTGACTGAGCAGAAATATCAGGGCTCTCTCAGCCTAACCCACTTCACATGGTTTCTGTTGTGGGGAGAGGAAAGGGAAGGCGACTGTAAGCCACTTTGAGCCTCCTTTGGGTAGAGAAAAGTGGCATAAAAGTGCTTTAGGATGCTTTGGGCTGATCCTGCATTGAGCAGGGGGTTGGACTAGATGGCCTGTATGGCCCCTTCCAACTCTATGATTCTATATAAGAACCAACTCTTCTTCTTCCGAGAGGAAGCAGGAAATTGCCCTAGAACATCTTCTGGGGTTTGGAATGCCAAACAGGGTTTTGCCATGATGCCAGGGGGGGGAAGTGGTGAGAATACCCCAGCTCCAGCTGATGTTTCCTACTCTCCTCTTCCCCGAATTGCAGGGAGAATGAGTTGCAGGTGGATCGAGGTGGAGAATGAAGTATCCCCCATCCATTCCTCCGCTGTGCGATTTTGTACGGGACCAAGCATTGACAAAACGGATTTCCCAACCCAGATCCTGCAATCCTAGTCTCACACCCAGAAAAATTCACTTGTAAGAATGTGAGGAATTAAGGATGGCTTGCCCACAGGAGAGCCCATCAGTTGTGTCTCTGCGGGAGTCATGGTTCTGAGAACGCCTCTCTCGGAAAGCAAGCGACGAACGACCTAATGATCCCCGGTGCAGAGACACAGCAGAATGACTCAACTCGAGGACTGGAAGCTGATTAGAAAGCGGCGAGGCCGGAGACGCAAATCTTTCAGAGGCACAGCGGGCAGCCTCCTCTTCGCAGGGGAACATTTGGTTTTACAGAAACCATTTGCCGCTTAATGAATTTATTTCTCACCGCCGACAATAATTGTCTCACGGCACCCTAGTGCGCCCCTGCACACAGCTGGAGGGTTCCTGGATGAGAGAGATGTCGGTAGTTGACACAACATAATATAATATTTCCATTACAGTGGCGAAGACAAGAGCTCGGAGAGTATCTTTTGATGCCGCAATTAGTGCCTAGCTCAGGCATCAGAGATTCGCTCGCGCCTGAGTTTCGATCCCATGCGCGGGACTGGAGCCATGCTTCCTGCGGTGCGTGCTAGTGTTATGGATCAGTGACAATAAAGCCACTTGCCTTTCCTCCTCCAGAGCTTTTGACTCCAATGAACAAACAAGCTCTCTGCCACCCGTGCCATGTGTCCCACCTGCAGGTGCGTCATCCTTTTAAAGCGCACATCCCAAAAGCGCCCAGTGACACACAATGACTGAAATCTGTTCTCTTGCATGTCGGGCTTCAGATAAATTCCCCGCCGAGTCCCAAGAAGGCCGGAATGTATTTCATGTCAGCTTGACGTTACGAGGAATTTAATAAACGTGAGCATCAAATATTTATCCCCGTACAGAACTTTAAGTAATTTTAAGTTGCCAAAATCAACGCTGCCTGTTCATTTTTAATGAGACTTCTGTCAAACAGGTTTGCCGTTCCGTCTCAGGTGCGGGCAGCAGAAGGAAACGTTTATTCAAAGCTGGTTTTTAAATATCTAACAATCCCCAAAGTGAAAGCATTAAATAATGTAAGTTGTTTACAAGTTGTTTACAAAGGGGTCTTCTGTTTCCATTTGGGTTTTAACAGATGTAGCCCATAATAAAGGCCGGTCGGTCTGTCTTTGCGCCTCTCCAAGCTTCCTAAGAAATCAGAACTGTCTCAGCAACTAACATCTAAAAAAAATGTTACTTCCTCTGTTTCTAGGGCCATTGTGGTTATGAACCACTCTCTTGCAAATGCTTCACTGCTAGATCAAAGCAGAGGGCTTGCTGGAATTTTAGCTTCTCTGTAGGTTTAAATGACAAAGGACACTCGGTTTTTTGTTACTTAGGAGAGCCATCCTCCGCTTTTTCTCTGAAAGGCCATAAGCCATTTCAGAGAACCCACTTGTTATTTATACTAGCAATATTTGAGGATCCATTTTGCTACCCTTCTGTAATATTTCAGCTTCAGCTGTTGAGACATCAGTTTTCTCCATGAATAAGGTTGGCAGCTGTAGCGTCAAGAGGGCAGACCTGCACATTCTGTGTTGATCCATGATGCTTTTGAATGGCTTTTTTACTTTTTACAAAATGCAGCCGCGGGGAATGAGGTTTGGTTTGGGAGTGGGGGACTGTAGCAGGGAGCAGGGAGGTTCTCCTTCTGATCCTATAACACAGCCTTTCTCCACTTTTTTTACCATTGAGAAACCCCTGAAACGTTCTTCAGGCTTCGAGAAACCCCAGAAGTGGCACGATCATGGTTGAGAAGCAGAGCTGTGGACACACCCCCCCGGGGCCCTTCCCCTTCCCACCCCCTCCAGGACCTTCATTGGCTACTTGGGGGGTAGAGATATATGATCATATCACCCGATAAATGTTTTAACAAATTAAAATAATATATATAAAAGCTTAATTAACTCCCAACCATTCTGGAAACCCATCCAGGGCCATCAAGAAACCCCAGGGTTTCACCAAATCCTGGTAGAGAAAGCCTTGCATAGGACCATAGCAAAATTATGATTTTTGAAAAGGAAATGGGTATTGGCTTTGCACCCAAAAAGCGGAAAGTAGCTCTCAGCCTCCTCTTTGTCGAGGGCCTGCCTGCCGACATCTTCTTGGATGAGGAGGTGATAGAGGACGTCAACTCCAGTCCTAAGATGCTTCAGGAAGACCCACTGGACAGGGGGGAGACTTCATTAGGTGCAGAGAGAAAGAAAGACAGAGAGCACCACGCCCTCAGTCCTGCAGCCTAGGACCAGAAGCAGCAGCCGGGGAGGAGGACGAAGAGGAGCTGCGGCCCGGTACCGACTGATCAACGGACCAGGACCGGTCCCCGGTCCGGGGGTTGGGGGCAGCTGCCCTAGGGTACAATGCTGAAAGAAACCCGCACAGAGTGAAAACCACAAAGCTCCTGTTCCTAATCTGGTGGGCATTACCCCCATCTTGGGGTGGTGAATTGCGGCGCGTCAGGCAAGTTTTCATGCTGTCTCTGGTTTTGTATAGGAAGATTTGTCTATTTTTAATTCTCCTTACAAAAAAAAAAGGTGCAAGATTGAATCCTGGACAGAAGAACTATTGGATCTGGCGGGGGGGGAATAGCTTTTAGCAGATGGGATATCAACATACAATATAACAGTATTTGGGCCGAATTTTTAGAATGTGACAAAACTTGATTTACAACTTTTCTCTGCTTGGAAAAGGTTCAACACCCTCCTTTCCTTTCTTTTTGCTCTATTTTCTTTTTGGTTGTATTCTTGCCTTTTTTTTTTTTAAGAGCTCCCTTCCCTGTCTCCTTTTTGGGGCTAGGGAAGAGCCGAGAGAGAGGAGGGACCTTAGGAGGGATGTAACACCATACAATACACCATCTAAAGGAATAGGAAACCAAACAGCACCTGAGTGACCAATACAATTATACTATATATATTTTTTCTGCAGCAGCTTGTCCTTGCCTTGTAAGAGAAAGGGTAGTTATCACAGCCTGGCTTTAAGTACCAGAGCCACAGATGTTACTGTTGGTAGAAGATTCATTCATTCTCAGTGTAATGTTGCCACCTAGCAGTCAGAATGGGTTTAAAAAATTCACAGCTAACTTTTTCATTGTATCATTGTTCAGGCAGAAGAATCTCTAGAAGGAAGAAGAAGAGGTTGTGTTTTTTATACCCCATTATTCTATATCAGGAGTCTCAAAGTGGCTTACAATTGCCTTCCCTGCTTCTCCCCCCAACAGGCATCCTATGAGGTAAGTAGGGTTGAGAGAACCCCAATATTACAGCACCCAGATTAGAAGCCACCACTGTACTTAACCACTGGCTCTCCTGCAGAGATCTCTCCTGCATCAGTCCTAAACCACCCCAAAGTGAGTAAAAAATAAATTATTTGTTTTATTTAGTCTTGAGGCATTAAGACACCCCCCCCCCCCAAAAAAAACAACCCTTGTGCAGGGCCTTGCTGCCAAGACTCCTGGCAGGTGTGGTTCAACCAGAGCCCCCAAATTCCCAATTCTGCCTGTCCATCACACACAGAGACTCTCTTTGTTTCATATCATTTTTTGTAATAAGGGAAATAACGTTATTTCTGGATCCTGCAATCTGTGAGATGCCTGCTGCACAAGTTGCATTTCCTCTTGTTAACAAGGAGATTTTTGTTCCTCTTAAAGGGAAAGAAAAGTAATAGTAAACATTCCCCACCTGCCCATAATTTCCTTTAACAAAGATGGCGCCGACGCTCTTTCTGCCCTCGACAAACATGTCGGGCTTCCACCCCCGCAAAAGGCTTGGCATCTTGAAGAGGCTCGACGAATGCCCTATAAAAGATGGTTGCATCTGCTTCATGACGTTCTACGCATGCCCATAGCTAAAAGGCCTCGGAGACTCGTAGAGAACTTCTGCCGCGGGCGGAGCACGTCACATATAACCCAGGAAGAAGCAGCTGCCCTGTATAAATATGGCGACTCTGACCTCAGGAATAGGCGGGACTTTCCCCCTATCTTTGCTTTGATTGGGCCATTTGCCCAGACGAGCGTTGAAAAGGAAGTGGTTTTTTCCTCTTTGGAGAGGAAGTGGGGAGGCTTCGGCGTGGGCACCGCCTGGCTGGGTTTGGGTCGCTGTCGCCACCTCGAGCTCCATGCGGGCCCGGAGGGTGAGGACGGGGTTGATTAGGCTAATTTTATTCAAATATATGCAGATTTTTTTGCATGGGGGGGTTAGTAGAAGCGGTTTAATCCGCGGGTTTCCCTGCACATATTGTGTCAATATATACTCTGTGTCGGTGTGCAGCTATATATAGAAAATTAGGAGGGGAGCTTCTGAACCGCTGGAAATATTTCCCCCTCCCCCTGCAATGTTGGCCTGAGTGCTTTACATAACAGCTCTGAGCTGCAAGGGAAAGTGGTATATAAATATAAGAAAGTAGTAGTAAACAAGTAGTTAACTAGCAAAGTAGTTAACTAGTAAGTAAGTAGCTGGCAGGTGATGGTGAGGAGAAAAACCAGGCTATTCACCAGTGTGTCCCAGGAAGAAAATGGGCATGCCCAGGCCTTTTGAGGGATTCTCTGTTTAATTCATAATTTTGGGTTTGTTTTTTTACATATCTGAGGATACCGTTTGAATATTCTGATACCCTTAGCTTGTTTGTGGGTGTCTCTGTCTTCCTGCCCGACTGACAGGCGCTGGGTCTTCCTGTTTGTAATTCAAAGGCGTGGGTGTAATGGTACTTCAGACTGGCAAGTGCAGAGGGAGGCTGATCCTGTGGGAATAGCAACCATTGGGGGGGTTTTGATCTGGGAATCCTGGTTGTAAACCCCCCCCAGAAGTTTGCTGAGTAATCCTGGCACGGTCAGTCCCTCTCCTTCTAACCTGCAAGATTGTTGCTGTGAGGATACATTCTCATTTACCACTTTGCATCCCCGTTCAGATGAGCCATCAGGGTAGTGCGGTATACAAGTATAAAAATAAATTAAAGTGGTATAAATATCTAAGTATTCTGTATATCTCTTTCCATTAATAACTGCTGCATGGAAAGACAAAAGAAGATTCCTAGTTGATGCCTGCCAGCCAGACCATACCTGAACCATGCAGTTGAGAGACTATTCTTTCCCCCCCCCTTCCCTCTTTAAACTCCAGGGTCCTTCACGCAAAGCTACTGGCAGGCGCCCTCCAAAGAAGCTGAAATGTGAAAAGCGGAACCGAGCACAGTTGAAGAGACCTGAGGTGGATGTCTGTGCCAACACCAGCAGCAGCCTCTTCTCAAAGGAGCCGGCAAATAAAATAGCAGAAGCGAATGAGTGCTCACCGCATCCTCCCACCCTCAAGATGATGCTGCAGAGTGAAGGAAAAGTGATTCCAAAGATCAAGGCTGAATCACTGGTGGACGAAGCTGACCTTTGTGCAGACTCTTCTGTCCTTGGTGCAAATGACTGCTCGTCAAAGGTTGAGGAGGAGGCTCTCTTCCTGCCTAGTATCCACAATGAAGAGGAGGAAGAGGAGGAGGAAGAAGAAGAGGCGGATTGTAGGTCTGGCTACTCAGACGACTCGGAAATGGAACCGGAGGAACCGCAGGACTGTTTCCTTGAGCTAGACAATAGCGCGTTTCTGAATGAGGACAGTAACCAGCCACTGCCGGTGGACCGCTTCTTTGGAAGTGTGGCATTCATGCAGGCAAGAAATTTGACTTTGTTTAGTGTGGATTTGGGCTGCCAAGACCCTGTTGCCTGGGGTGATGCTGTGAAGAAAAATAAGGCTTTGTGTACTTACAGGGAATTCTTACCATGGAGTTCCTGATGATTTCTAGAGCTACCCTTTGTCATTTCCAGGTAGCTCTAGGAATTGCCAGTAACTCCATGGTCAGAACTTCCTGTAAGAAGGCAAGACATTGTTTTTCTTTTCAGTTCTTCTCTTGATACACTGCACTCCCAACACAACCTTCCCTCTAGGCAGTGGCAACCGTAATGTTCCCCCCTCCCCTATTTTGCATGTTCTTCAAATTTTGCTGTTATCTGTGTTAAAACAGCTGTTGATGGTTTCTTTCATTTTTCCTAGGACCTCCCGGCTCCTACTCTTGTGAGGGCTCCTGCCAACCGGCGAGAATTTCGGAAGCTACATTTCATAGCCAAAGATGATGATGACGACGACGAGGATGAAGAAGGCATTTGAATGCCTGCCAAAGATCTACCCTCCCCTTCTGCAAGAAGGTCTCTTTTACATGCCAGCCACGCAAATACCTAAACTTTGTGGGACTAGGTTTCCCCTTTTGAAGAAAGCACATTTCCTGCAAAAAGCAAAAAGACACTGATCCTTAGGTGGGTCTTGGATGGGACAAGTTATCGTGGAACAAATTCTGAAGCACTTCTGTCTGTACACTTTCCTGCCTCTTCCTGGGAAAGAGGACACCAGCAGATGTTTTAGGAGGCACGGGCTCCTCCTTCATCACTTTTTGTGCCGTCTTGATTTTGTACTTGTCATGATTTGCCCTTTGCATCGATGCTGGGCTTTTTGCAGTGTTAACGCTCAATGCGCACATCTCACTGGCTTTTGGATCTCCATAGCCTGACCAACAAAGGGCCTTAAAACTTGCCAAAAGACACTTTGAGGCAGCTGGGGACCTTCCCCTGGATACGAACTCTGTGAGTTCACCCCATCAAACCTGACTGTTGCAGCCCCTCGGTGGGAAAGGAAAAGCCACCATCCACTTTGCCTGTGCTTGATTCTTCTTGCCTTGCTTGCTTGGGCAGCTACCGCCGTGGGTTGGAGAAGCTTCGCATGGAGTTAATTAAAGAGAGAAACCTCAACTAGCCTGTTCATTCTGCAGGATTGCAAACCCAAAGAGTGGCATTCTCTCTTTTTGGTTTAATGCAAGCAATCCCATGATTCTCAGCCAGGGTTTCTTGATTGCTGTGGAAGGGTTTCTCAAATGGGTGGGAGTTAATTTTTAATATATTTTTAACATTCATCGCATGATATGACCGTGTTGGTCATGTCAACCTGCCCCTCCTCCCAGAATGGCCAATGATGGGCCTAGAGGGGGTGGGAAGGGGAGGGGCCCCAGTTGGGCGTATACACAGCTGTGCTTCCCAACCATATTCTGCCTGATTGCACTACTTCTGGGGTTTCTTAACAGTAACAAAGCTGAAAAGGGCTGGACTAGAGGGAACATGGGTTGGATCTTGCACCACTACTGTTACGTTCTCGTTATAACCGTTATAACTTTTGACCGAGAAACGCCGTGCATTCATTTTCTTTCTTGAATGCATCAATTCAAGCCCACGCAAAGGAACGGATTCCACGGATTTCTTTTTCTTTCCCTTGACGAAGGTCAAACTTCAGCAATGAATGACATCACACGTGACCAAAAGGGTATTTTATCAGTTCAGTTACCAGGGGTCGCCCATAAAACTTTTGGGTTCTTCTCGTATTTTTCAGTCTGTGCCCCCTTCAAAAGTGCCAGGGCTCCCCAGGAGGACATATGTCCCCCACTGAGAATGGCTGCCCTCCACAAGCATTCCTTAAATGTGAGAATGTCCTGTTCCTTATTTTGAAGAGTTGGTTCTTCTATGCTGCTTTTCTCCACCATAAGGCGTCTCCAAGCGACTTATAACCACTTTCCCTTTTCTCTCCCCACAAGACACCCTGTGAGGTAAGTGAGGCTGAGAGCTCTGCTTATTACTGCTTGGTCAGAACAGCTTTATCGGTGCTGTGGCAGGCCCAAGGTCACCCAGCTGGCTGCATGTGGGGGAGCGGGGAATCAAACCCCACCTCTTTGCCTAAGCTATAAATATTGGGGAACAACTACGCAAAATATGTCTCACCCATTTCACATCTTGGGGCAGGAAAGGACTCTTTGCCACCAGTTTGAAGCACCGATTTTTAACCTTTGTGCTATTTACCCAATTGCTGCCTTCTGTCGCTCTGTGACAATGGATAAAGACACCCCGCAGCGCCTGCAGAGGAAGCTTTTGAAGAAATGCGAAATCGTTTTAATCCTGGAGGAATCTGCTCCTTTCTGTGCTGCATGCGTCATCTTTTGGAAAACAGGTCCTTTGCATTGTTATGTGGCTAGCTGGATGAGAGCTTCAAAAACAAAAATCCAAGCCATTCTTTATTCTGTATAAAAAACAAGCACCGGGTCAGGGGGGAGGCTGGATGTGCTTAGAACTCTTTGAGCTTCA
Organism: Paroedura picta; assembly: GCF_049243985.1. Classification (NCBI taxonomy): domain Eukaryota; kingdom Metazoa; phylum Chordata; class Lepidosauria; order Squamata; family Gekkonidae; genus Paroedura; species Paroedura picta. Next base: position 7,859,165 of record NC_135383.1, on the reverse strand, counting down.
ATGCCAAGTAAATGGCGCCCAGCAGTAGGATGCAACCGTAGACGGCATTCATACTGAGAGTGAAAAGCTACAATGCCATGTGTCAAATCAGCCCGTTTTGTCACTGGCACACTTGATCATTTAAGCACTCGGAGCTGAACAGCTACTGTGTTGAGCTAAGCACGTATATTACATATTTGAGGTCTAGAGAATTCAACTAGCTGTGCGTTCCATCTGGCACACTGATATTCTTTTGTAAACAGGACTGCATACAAGACACTGTGCCCTAATACTAACACTCAGTAAGAAGCCTGTCATATTGACCTCAGAGGGCCTTGACCCTGGGTAGGAAGGTGAAATGAAACTAGAGAATCCTCAGGAATTAGGCAGTTTTTTAAGAGTCCTGGGTTGAGCCAAGATATCCCTGATCCCAGTCTGGCACTCAAGCCCCTACACCACGGGTGGCCAAACTGCCATGGACTACAATTAACATCAGTCCCTGCAAGCAGCAAGGGCTTATGGGAATTGTAGACCATAGACATCTAGAAGAGCCAGTTTGGCCACCCTTGCCCTACACCATGCTGGCTGCCAAGTGAGCAGAGAACTTGAACAACTCTGATGAATGCATTCAAGAAAAACATGCTCCCAAGCACATTTGTCTCATTCATACGCTTTTTTTGGTCTATGCAAAAAATCACAAATGTGATTGCCAACAGCACCCTCTCCCCTGCTCTCTGCTCCCAGGTCCGCTAGCTCATTCAAAGCAGTCCGGAGAAAGGCTGGATATCAATTCTCCACCTGGGCTTAGGAAAAGATAAGCAAGAGCTTGAGTCTGTCTTCCGATCTTCCACTTGGTGAATTGGCCCCTCACCAAATGGCCAAAGTATTTATGGAGATCATATGCAGTTTTCCTTCATCATAAAAACAAAATCAGTTGGCAAGCTGCTTAGTAATATTCAATGTTCACGTGTTTGAGAAACGTCCCAGGCACTAGCCAATAGGCACTCACAAGGAAGATAGGAAATGGGCAAGCTGAGAACACAGCAGAAATGAGTGGTTCCCATTGGCCCTACAGCTCTGAAAATGTTTTATCCCTCCTCAGTCTTAGGCAAGAGGCTCCTGGCAAACAGCTTTCAGAATGCGTTTCTCTGGGATCCTGCGAAGACGTCTTTGTTTTCGGTAGATCTTGGTTTTGTCACAACTGAGGTTATGGCTGCTTTTCTTGTGGCAGGCAATGTGCACAAGTTTCAAGTTATCAGTGGTGAACAACAACTGGTAGAAGTATTCCCAGTTTACTTCCTTTCCGTCACGGGCCGAGACGGCTTCGGCTAACATCGGGAGGATCGCCCGTTTCTTTTCGATTCTGGGGAGGGGTAAAAAAAGAAATGCTAGATTTCAACACTATGCATTCCCCTGGACTTTTTAGGATCTAAAACAAATCACTGACCAAAAGAACCCAGTTCGGCCATGTGTATTCCTTGCAAATGTAGAAAACCTGCAGGATTTATCCTGCAAGTATCAGGCTTTGTTTTTTTAAGTGTGGGATAGAAAAGTTAAGATCCTAGTCCACATGGTGGCAACAAAAGGTTTGGCTGAAGTCTGGTGAAAGGAAGGGGGGGAGGAAAAGAAGACTGCAAATGGGAGGAAAGGGGAATTTCAGAGGAAGGATGCAAGGACACACTGCTTTCCAGGATCCATAAAACCCTGCAGTCAACTTTCATAATTATGAGAGGGGGAAAATGTCATTTTGGTCACTTTTCTCCATACTAAATAACTGAAGCATAGAAACTTGCCAGAAGCCAAGCAAGTATGCATATGGTGAGTGCCTGGGAACTTTACGAGTGCCTCATTGATTTCCACAATGGAGGAAAAGGGGGAGGTGATATAGTCATTTATCTAATAGTAAACTGGTTGTCCAATGACTCATCTAAAAGGTAAAACCTCTCTGTCTACTCAAGGGGACTCAATGCAGGAAAATGTGATTTTCTTTGTAAATTTAATACCGTTTTTCACTACGTGAAGTCCCAAATTGCCTTTCCCTTCCCCACCCCCACAACAGATACCCTGTGAGGCAGCTGGGGCTGAGAAAGCTCTAAGAGAACTGCTGTGGGAACAGTCCTGTGACTAGCCCAGCTCACCCAGCTAGCTGCAGGTGGAGGAGTGGGGAATTAAATCTGGCTCTCCAGATTAGAGGCCACCACTTTTAAGCTGGCTCAGGCCCTTTGAGAGCTACCCGAGTGGGAGATTATTTTTTTGCGGAACAAATGGGATTGTGCCCCAATCCCACAATCCCTTGTGACCCAATTGGCTGTCGGTGCATTTAACAGCTCTAAGGGATTGTCAGTAAACCTGGCTGGATGTCATCCTATACATCCTTGTACAATATTGTATCCTGTATTGGGGTTTAAATGTGGATTTTATTCTGTGAACCACCACGAGGCGGCTGGGCGGAGAGTGGCAGGTCTAGAAATTTAATCATAAATAAAGAGATAAATACATGTGGTCGAGATTCCAGGTGCTGAAGAGGATCCTGCTTTCCCGGTTTCCGTAAGGATTGATCGAGTGTCTGCCAGGACAGCTTTCCTTGTCAAAAGGGCCCTGTAAAGACACAACAGCAACTGACTCTTGAAAAGTCCATCCACAAACTGCAGATTGTGACAGCCAAACTGTGGCTCTCCAGAGGCCCATGGACTACAATTACCATGAGCCTCTGCCAGCACGGCTGGCTGACATGGGCTCATGGCAATTGCAGTCCATGGACATCTGGAGAGCCACAGTTTGTCCACCCCTGCTTCAGCCCATAATAACAGGCAACATTTGAAGATTTCCCCAGCTGAGGGGCTCCCTGATCACAATAAACTATTATCCGAGTTATTATTTTCACCCTGAAGTGTTAGCTTTCCAAACAGCAATAATATTTTCCAATATGGGGGAACAGTTACTTATTTTGGAGTATTTATTAGCTATGTTTCCATCTTAAGGCCCCCAAGGCAGCTAACAAATCAACTGAAGCTTAAATGCTTCACAGAATTACCATAAAACCATTCCGCTCAAAGACCTGGGGAAGAAAATATTTCAGTTTGGTCCGGAAGGCCTATGGGGTGGCCCCAATGTCTTCTGGAGGTGGGACGGCCACATAGGGGCAGTCACCCCATGGGTCCCAGCCAATCTAATTTCAATTAAGCCTGGATCATCTTCAAGGGCAAAACCAAGACCAGGCTGGTCGGCCCCTGCTTGGTTGACAGGCCTCCATTCATTTTAAAGAGCTCTCTAAAAAAAATAATACAGTGTTGTGTTTGCTTGAAAACAGACCAAGCCTTACTTGACAGGAAAACCACCCCTCTGTTGTGCAAAGGCACACCCTCTCGTCTTCCTTTCTGTCGAAATAACAGCCGTTGTATCTCTCCAACTTCAGTTTCTCCGACATGGCTTCCACGAGCGTTTTATACTTCGCTTGGGCGGCCGGATGGATACCCGAGGCGTAACCAGTAACCTAAGGAGAAACGAAGCCATTTTGCCACCTCCCTTTATGTCTGGAGCAGTCTACGTTTCTCACCTAAAATTCCCACAATCCCTTTTGCCACTAGACTGGAATTCCCTCTTGAAGGCAAAAGCCTTGCTTCACGTACGGTACGGCCCTCAACAGAGTTACACTCTTCCTGAAGTTAATGGGCTAAGAAAAGACTCATTCCGCTTAGGAAAGCGCTGTCAGTTCATGAAAATCTTCCGAAGAGCCTTACTCAGCGTATAATGCTCATCTGCACAGTGAATACGCACGGCTTTACCTCTTTCAGGTAGCCTCGGATTCTGCTCTCGCAGCTGTAGCGCATGTAACTGGATTTGGTCTTAAAGCGGGATTCAACCCCTAGAAGAGGCAAAAAGAAAACTGTTAGTCCCCCCCCCCCCCCCTGCCTCAGAAAACAATGCTTTCTGGGAAAGGACCCCTTTCTTTGAAACCGGTGGCAGGTTTTGCTTTACATTCAGGTTTATAGAAGAGCATTTTCTCAGCCAGCCCCCTAAACGATATGAGTGTCCACACCCTCTCCTTGCACCCTAACCCAGAGGAAGGCGGGACTCACCTTCAAACCACTTCTCATCCTCCTGTCTACTTTCGGCGGCAATGTTTTCACTGAGGTTCTGAATGAGATCCACGAGCAGCTTCCGCCACTTGGGGGCTTCCTCCGCCGAGAGCAGCCCCCGCGCAGCATGAATGACGTCATCCGTCTGGCTGGAAGAGGCCCTGAGGAACCGCTGGATCTCGCTCACGTCTGCAGTTTTTTTTTTTTTCCAGGCGGCGGGGAGAGAAGTACGACAGCAATGGATCAATATGGCACTTCTTTGCTCTTAAGCAATTCGCTACAAGCCGTGTTCCAGGATGGGGGTTGGGAAGGCTCGGTGAAAACCAAAGGCGCGTCCATGAAAGACAGCTGTCCCACCAAGCAAATATTTGCCATAGAATTAGAATTGCGTCACTTTTAACAGCCCAATCGCATTCTTAGGTACTTACAGCCGTGCCAGATCTCGCCTCGAGCTAACAGGATAAGCTCGGTGTTATCTGGAACGTGACGGAAATAGCTTTCTGTCACCTCCGTGCCATCCTCGTACATACAAAGTCGGCAGTTGGAAGCGGGAAGCTGTTGGGGGAACCAGACGTCGAATCAGGGAGCTGGCCCAGGCCAAAGGTTGACCACCCTTCCTGAAACTCAAGAACCCACCAGAGCTTAACTTAAGTACAATTAAAGCAGCTTTGCTATGAACACAGGAAGCTGCCTGGGTAGAGGGAGACCTCTGATGCATCGAGGTCAGCATTGTTTCTTGTGGCGGGCAGCTGGGGTTGAACCTGGCACGGTTTGCAGTGCTGAGTCAGCAACATTAACTCTCTGTAGGGGTGGAAGGAAAGCAGAGCCTTGGAATTTTTTTTTGCACCCTGCACTTGCATTGACGTTAAGGTGTGCACTCAGAGATGTACAAGTCCCAAGTATCTTGAAGATATGCAGAAACCAATGTAGCAACTCCTGCAGAGATGCAGCAAGGAGACAACTTTGAGAGCTATGTTTCTGCCTCAGGAGGAACTGAAGGTGCAGCCATACAAGAGGCACAGACAGAATAGACATCTCCTTGTGGCCTAAAGCAGGGACAGGGATGGTAATTATACAGAGACACTACGGAAAGGCTCACAGAGGAGTCTTCAAGAAATTCATTTATTTCCCGCAGTAGAATGATAGAATCATAGAGTTGGAAGGGACCACCAGGGCCATCGAGTCCAACCCCCTGAACTCACAACTACCTGCCTACCTACAGTGACCTCAATTCCATGTCCAAGTGATCCCCTCCACCACCAAAAATCTCCAGAATCCAGCCTGGCCTGGAGGAAATCCACCTACCACCCCATAGTAGTAGTAGATCAGTAATTCCCTGGATATGCAAGGAAGGCCCACAAGAGGCAACACTGGCACATCCCTTCCTGCCCCCATCTGCCTGAGTTCATAAGACTGGGAATGTTTAAATACAAATGCACTGCAATTGTTTTAATTTTAATACAAATGTACTGTATTGTTCTATTTTATAGATTGCATTTTGAAAATTATGATGAGGGGAGTGTTGGGGAGAACTGCTTTTGGTTTCACACACCCTGTGCTGCATAATTCTTATGTCTATATACCTAATTATATGACATGCAACCCTTCATTTCTGTATCCCTTTCGCATTTTAATGTCGCTTTCCAAAAAGTAAAAATCCTTATCTGCAAAAAGAGAAAAGCAAGGCTGGGAATGCTCTCTGCACGACCACCCCCTTCCCTCCAGCTCCCCAGCACCTGAAGGAAGACGCAGGCCTTGGACAGCACTTCTTTCAGGCTTCTCCCCGCCACCCCGTATTTGCGATCACTGCCCAAGCTGCGAATCTTGACGCTCTTGGGCTTCGTCAACATGACCGGGGGGCACAAGGGAGGTCTCGAACCAACGACTTCGCGATCTTTTTCCTGGGAACTCACCGACAATAGAAAAGGCCCCTATTGGCCGAGAGAGACATCCGTCCAGAGACGGTCCGGCCCTCTCGCTCTTAAAGAAACAGTCTCCCATTTTCACTACCGCTAAAATGAAAAGCTACTTAAAAGTGAGGCGGGGCTGTAAAGAGACGCTTTTGACCCACCGCGCACGCGCAACGGCCCAACCCCACCCGGGCAGCAGGCAGAGCGCATGCTCGCGCCCTCAGCCCCCGCGAGCCGATCCCCGGGAGGAGACGGGAAGACGCCTTGACGCATGCGCGAGACCAGCGGGCGATCGCTCCGCGTTCTCGCGCCGCCGGGCGCCACCTTACGCTTGCGCAGTAGCATCCAAGCGGTTGCTAGGAGATCAGTGGCCCTAGTGATGGAGCCGGAATAAAGTAGGTGGGGGGGCAGAAGAAGGAGGTGCGTTACACGGAGCGGGGGTCCCCTCTGAGGCCTTCCGGGGAGCGACTGGCCGGCCGACCCGGCGGTGTGGGCCTCTGCCTCCTCCCTCGCGTAGACAGGCGGCGGCCCTTCACCCCCGAAGCAAGGAGGCCAATGGGAGGGTACGTGACGGCGGGAGACGCGACTGCCAAGAGCCCCGCGGGCGGGGATTGGGGGGACGGGACGCCGTGCGTCTTTCTAGGGCGGCTAAAGGGCTTCTCCTGCGCGCGCACGGTGGCTTAAGGTCCGGTTGCTAGCCTCCCGGTGGGGCCTGGAGTTCTCCCGGAATTGCAGCAGCGTTTCCACGCTGCAAGGATCAGTTCCCCTGGAGAATCCTAGAATCGTGGAAGGGCCCTCCAGGGTTATCTAGTCCTGCCTCCTGCAGAATGCTGCCCACCCACAGGGACGTCAATTCCATGCCCGGATGATGCCCTCCCACACACCACACAATATGGCTTTTGCAGAGGGTGGACTGTGTGGCGTTATGTCCCTTTCTCCAGGCCCACAAATCTCCAGGAATTTCCCAACCCATAGTTGGCAACCCTGGCCTTAACGTGTTGGCAAGGGTGGGGAGTGTTGTCTTGCGTTATTACTGCTTTTTCAGAAAAAGAATAGGAGGAGCTAGACAGGTTTGTGTGTACATGTACCAATATATAAATAAGACTTAGTTTTGTGTCTAGAAGAATGAGGCTCAGTGCATTCCTGTGCACAGAGGCTCCAATCTCAGCCCACTACAATGAACAGGCTTAGACTGGACGTGTGATTGGGGATTGCTAAACAGATTTAGGAATTTGAAATGTTTTTTCCAGCTCCACTGGATAAAAAGCACTTCCGTGTGTCTGCTGGAATGATATCCTATTCAGAGGTTAGCAAAAATAAGTGTGCTCAAACTTTTCGATATTGTTAGTGAGGAGTGATGGGATGTCTTAGGCTGGATGTCGCCAACTGGCTTCAGACATGTCACGTAAAGGCTACAGTCCCTGCCTTAAGAAAAGTATGTGATTTCCAAAGATTGACGGGGTGTTTTTGTTTTGTGTCCTTCTGGTTAGCTCAAGAGGGCAGGATGCCACACAAGATTGGTTTTATCGTTATAAGTTCATCAGGACATGAGGATGGCTTCAGTGCAAAAGAACTGATGGTCCATGCACCGACTATCAACGGATGGAGGTCACCAAGGTACTGTAAGTGAAAGAGGTCTGAGGGAAGCTTTAGCCCCCATTCCAGATGGTGTCAAGTTTGTGGGATCCATGTGAGTTCTAGAAGAAGAAGAAGAAGAGTTGGTTCTTATATGCCGCTTTTCCCTACCCGAAGGAGGCTCAAAGCGGCTTACAGTCGCCTTCCCATTCCTCTCCCCACAACAGACACCCTGTGGGGTGGGTGAGGCTGAGAAAGCGCTGATATCACTGCTCGGTCAGAACAGTTTTTATCAGTGCCGTGGTGAGCCCAAGGTCACCCAGCTAGTTGTATGTGGGGGAGTGCAGAATCAAACCCGGCTCGCCAGATTAGAAGTCCGCACTCCTAACCACTACACCAAACTGGCTCTCTAGAAGGACTTTTGTAGGGGGTCTTTAACCCAGGCATCCCCAACCTTTATGACCCTGGGAACATCATTGGAATTCTGATACAAAATCCACAGCTTCAAAACGGCTTCCTCACCTCTCTCCCTCCATCCACCCCCATTGCAGTCTGAGGTTTGGGGTAACCAAAGTGACAGGTGTACATTTTTAGCTGATGAAGCACTTGCATGCGTCTTCCAGGCTCTGCCAGTATCCCCAAGAGATCGTCCTTCAGATGGTGGAGCGATGTAGAATTCGGAAACTGCAGCTGCTGGCTCACCAGTACATGATTTCCAGCAAAATTGAGTTCTATATCAGCGACAACCTGCCTGAATACTTTGCGCCGTACAAATCTGAGAGGTTCCGAAGGCTTGGGTAGGTCTCCTCTGTACTGCAGATGTGCCAGTGACCCAAACAATGTAGTTGTTACAGGGTTGAGCAGGAGGATTTCCTGAGTGCTGCCCTGAACAGTCACAGATGAGTGGGGGCATGGGGGACCACAAGTGCGGCGATGCCTGGTGGTTGCCATGGCCAGAAGCTGCCCTTTCGTCACAGAATTGGCACCATTCGTATGTCATGTACGATATAGGCTAGATATCAGGGGAAATTTTTTCACAGAGTAGTTCAGCAGTAGAATAGGCTGCCTAAGGAGGTGGTGAGCTCCCCCTCACTGGCAGTCTTCAAGCAAAGGTTGGATACACACTTTTCTTGGATGCTTTAGGATGCTTACGGCTGATCCTGCGTTGAGCAGGGGGTTGGACTAGAGGGCCCTTCCAACTTATGATTCTATGTTTTCTCTGTTTCTCTCCACTGCAGTTATGTATCTCTCTCCGACAATGAGAAGACAAGCTACAAGGCCCGAGAACTGAAATCCGTCTATGTGGACGCAATTGGCCAGTACCTTAAGTTGACATTCCACAAAAACTATGTCAATAGGTACAACTTGTACAGTCAGGTAAGAAGCTGGGGGAGATTCTCTGGATTTTCAAAAGGTCACTGTTGCAAATATCCTTCAGCAGACCAAAAGAGACTGTCTTTTAGGAGTCAGGCTGAGACTTATCTAATCCAAAGTTTACAAGGCAGCAATTTTTGGTCTTTGATTTCCTGGAAGTGTCTTGCCTTCACTGATTGGCGTGGGGGGGGGGGGGGAGGTCTGCAACGTAAAACACAGCTGTGCCTATATGTTTTGCAGAGCTACACTTCTTGTGGTGTAGAATGTCAGTCTTCATTGAGTTCACAGTATATGGAACCCTACCCCTAACTCTTTGTTCCATCCTCTGTGTTTTAGGTGGCTCTAGTAGCAATAAACATCATTGGCGAAGCAGTAGATCACACCAGTAACTTCGGCCATGTAAGTGGATTAAGCAGCAAGGTGGGGAGAAGTGTTTCCTACAGGGATAGTCTGCTTTGTTGTTGGCTTTATTTAGGCAGCGGTGCTTCACTCTAGAAAGTGTAAATCTAAAGGCATTTGCAGTCCAATCTTGGACTTCTTTTCAACAGCCCTGAGCTGGATGGCCCAGGCTAGCCAGATCTCAGAGGCTAAGCAGGGTCGGCCCTCCCAACTTGAATGGGAGACCACCAAGGAAATCCAGGGTTGCTACAGAGAGGCAGGCAGTGGCAAACCTCCCCTCTTAAAAACCCTGTGGGGCTGCCATACATTGGCTATGATGACAGCATTTTGCACATGCAAGTTCATCGGGGCTCATGAATAGGCCCAATTGTACCCTAAAGGGTCCTTAAGCAGGGATGAGTGTATCACCCCTTAGAGCTCTCTAATGGTGGAAAGTGTTCCACTGAGCAGCGATATCCATCGAAGAATAATAAGCTCCATGCTGTGGACAAGGTAAAACTGTCTGTGGTGACCTCTTTGTCTTTCAAAAGACTTCAAGGGAGAAGCTGATTGACCAGTACCTCGGGAACAACCCAGACGACTCGGCCTTAGAAGGAACATACATGGGGTAAGGACACCCTGGCTGTGTGGCAACTCCCCACCTGCCACAGTTTCATCCCTCCCAACTCTCCCAGGGTCAAACCTGTCATGCTTGTCTCCGAGTGGTATTTGCATGTCACTCCCCCAAATACTCTTCTCCCTACCTTCCCAGGAAGTCAGATTCCATTTCGCCACTGGACGATCTGGCCTTTGACATGTACCAAGACCCAGAGGTGGCTCAGATCATTCGGAAACTGGATGAGAGGAAATACGAAGCAGTGCGGCACGAGCATTACGATCACGCCAAGAAACTGAAGCAAGCCATTGCGGACCTGCAGAAGGTAATGCTAGGATAGCGTGATCTCGTTCCTGGAGGGGCTTGTGGCTGGGGTGGAACAGCAGATAGCCATGGCCTCCCCTGGTCATTTGCCATAAGGACTGGTGGTGGTTGTTGTTTTTAGCAGTCTTGGATAAAGGGCTTAGTTTTGCAGCTTGAAGGAAGGAAGCTTATGCTATCTGGGATATTGGCATTCTGTCTGGATTTGGCGGCTAGCCTATGCTGAACTTCATAGCTGAGCAGAGATTTGAATCCAGAATTTTCTTGTCTCAGGTCCAGCACATGAACCTGTAGCCTAAGACCTCACAGCCTGTGAATTCAGCTTCTTTTTAGCAAATTAACAGCAGCTCTTATGTAATTGATGCAGTGCCAAACCTGTATGTATTGTGTGTGTTTTAAAAAAAGAAAAAGCTGTTCATATACCTGTTCCCTGAGGAATCCTGGTAGTAAATGGATGCTTCCAGCTTCAAAGCAAAATGAGATCTGGGTGGGACTTCCACTAGAAAGGACAGTATTTCCTGTATTTCAGGTGGGTGAGCGGCTGGGCCGCTACGAGGTGGAGAAGCGCTGTGCTGTCGAAAGGGAGGACTACGATCTTGCCAAGCAGAAAAAGCAGCAGATGGAGGAATACCGCTTGCGAGTTTACCAGCAGCTGGAACTGCATAATCTCCTTGATCCAGATCTGACGGTGGGCAGTGACGTGTAGTACAGCATCGGTTGTGGATTGGTGGCTATTGGAATTCAATAGTTGCTTCCATTCGTTCTCTTCAGTGTTCACCTTTTACCCTCTTGCGGTCAAAAGGGAAGTTTTACCATTTTAAGCTCACCAGATGCCGGGAGAAATAGGAACGTCTTAACACTTCTTCTTATTAAATAAACGTCTTAACACTTTCTTATGAAAGGGCTTGGAACGCCTTCCACATGAAACAAAATGTAAAGAGATTAGGACTCTTTAGCTTCGGGAAATGACAATTGAGAGGTGAGTCATGGCAAAGCTGCTTCGAGAAATCTGGCTTGACAATGTTCTCTCCCCTCTTGTTCTCTCAGATCCGAAGGCCTGACCTCCCCCTGGAACCTGTGGCTTATCTTGCCAGCTCTCCCCCGCAAAAGAAGACCACGGTTTCTCCTCAGCCGGATAAGACGGACACAGATAACCCAGAGCCTGTTCTTCCTGAAAAGCCACCAGAAGCTGTTTCTCCGGAGTCCCTCACTCAGCACTCTTTCTCTCCTCCTGTAGCTCAGGGACTCATCTCCCCTGAGGCTTTTCCAAAGATAAGCGTGAGTGAGCTTGGGGTTGGGGGTGGGCTGGATCTGTATTGCGGGTCTCAACCCTTCTGCACGTAGCTTGCAATGCACTCCTGCCCTGGCCTTCTGCTTCTTCTGGCTCCTCTGCTACACAGCCTGCATTGGTAGGCTTAGAGTAGCCTGGATGTAACCAAGGCTTTTATTAGGGAGGGATGCCGGACCATGTAGGAGGCTGAAAAGATTTTTTTAACATCCCACCCTTTTTAGCAGAGCACCATTAGTTATGGACATTTTCTCTCCTCAACAACTCTTGGAAGGTAGGCTAGGCTATGAGAGGTTAGCTTCTTCACTCAGGAGGGATTTGAACACAGGCTCCCTAGTTATTGTCACACTCCAGATCACAGCAGGTCTGGGTAGACTGGATGCTTTTAGGTATCCCGCGTTCAGGGAGGCACCATGGTACCTGCCAACACCTTTCCTGGTGCCCACCTGGTGTTTTAAGAAAGCTGGTGGGGCCAACAGTGCTACTGATTTGGCCGTCAGATATCTGAGAGATACCGCAAAACAAGGGTTTCTTTGCTCACCCAATGCGTATAACTTGTGTGTATTCAAGAAAATACTTTAAAAAGCATTCTGTTAAACAGAGTTTCTGTCTGAAAGGATGAAGGGCTATAATCTGAGTTAAACGCAGCCTCGTTCCCTGATATTTTACGATGGGCCCGGCCTCCTACAATAACCATTTTTGTGGTCGCACCCATCGCCCTGCGCCAAAGGAAGCGCAGAGGGTAACATCCAGCTTTCAAAGCAACAGTTGCCAAAAATCCAGTGAACAAAGAACTTTTCTGACCTTGGAGAAAGGGGGTCAACTAAGAGGAGAAAAGTCATCTGTTGCCAGGAGCAGGCAGGTGGACAGTAGCTCCATCCGGCTCCCTTCCTGGGCTTCTCACACAAAGAGTGACTTCACATCACAGCTGCAGTGCTACTGACTCAGAAGCAGGCATATCAGCAGCAGTCCTTGTAGAACATGAGACTGAGGACATGCCTCTGAGCAGCTCTGCTTCCATTCCGAGGCAGTTGGGGAAGGATTTTGTCATTTCCCCAGTGCCTCCCTACCCAGCAGAGGGTCACCTCCTCCTCCTCTGCTACTGCCACAGCCTTGCTGAACACCAGCAGACCGGACTAGCCGATCTACGCAGGCCGCAGGGTGCCTGCCTTGGTGGCAAAACAGGCCGCCGCCCCTCTTCTCACGACAGCTTTCTTTTTTGCTAGGTCGAGTTCCTGCCGTACGACGAGCGGCCTCTTCCAGCTATTCGTAAGCAGCAGGAGGAAGGGTACGCCATCTTCGAGCCCGAGGCGAACGAGGAAGACCCTGGCGACACCCCGAGAAGCGGCATCACGGGCGAGCCAGAACCCTTGACGGAGAAAGCACTGCGGGAGGCCGGGCCGGCCATCGAAGTGTTCGGGGAAGCCTTGGTAAAGACACGCGAGTCTTAGCCCGAGCGGGCAGGGCACGCTTCTCCCACTCAGAAGGCGCAAGGCGTGAGCTCCCACGTAACCATTTTGGAGCTCTGCATTGACAGGCCAAAGGGAAGCTTCTGCCCAAACCTTAGGGACTAGCTGTCCAGGCTCTCACCCCCTTTCGGCTGTGCTCAGCCCCCAACGTTTCCCTTTGGCAGGTTGCTGGGGCCTATTCCAAAACATGGTCCTACCGCGAAGATGCGTTGCTTGCTATGTACAAGAAGATGATGGAGGTACCCACCAGCACACCAAAGGAGGAGCTCAAGAACTTGCTCAGGGCTGCCATCTTCCTCATAGTGAGAGCCATAAAAGACATAGTCTCCTCAGTGAGTAAGAATGTGTGTATGATCTCTCTCTCTCTCTCTCTCTCTCTCTCTCTCTCTCTCTCTCTCTCTCTCTCTCTCTCTCCCTCTCCCTCTCCCATGAAGCCTGGATTTTAGAAGAAGAGAAGAACTGGATTTTTGTGCCTTGCTTTTCACCATCCGAACAAGTTTTAAAGCGGCTTACAATCCCCTCCCCTGTGAGGCAGGCAAGGCTGAAAAAGCTCTCAGAGAGCTGGGACTTGCCCAAGGTCATCTAACTGGCTGCTTGGGAAGGAATGGGGAATCAAACTCAGTTCTCCAGATTAGAGGCTGCCTCTCTCAACCTTTACACTATCCTGTCTTTTATATATTAAGCTCTGAGCAGTGGCACATCATGTTCCCCACCACCACAACCACTACTCAATGCTTCTCCATTCCCAATTCCCAGCCTCTTTTCTCCTTGCCTACAAATCCTTCTTTCTCTTTCCCCACTCCAAACCTGTAACATGGACCATTCTGTGTTCCAATCCTAGACCTCTCTGGATTTTCCCAAATCTTTTCTTTCCCTGTCCCCTGCCCCCAAAATGCCCCCCTCTCTTTCTTTTGTGCCCGACATTGCCTTCTTACTTGGAAATCCTGATTCTGGATTTTTTGGGATAATTGCAGCCTCATGTAATAAATGTCTTTTGTATGCACGTGTCTTTTCGTGGTAGGTTTTTCAGGCTTCCTTGAAGCTGTTGAAAATGATCATCAGCCAGTACATCCCCAAGCATAAACTCGGGAAGCAGGAGACGGCTCACTGTGTGGAGAAGGCCCTTCCCAACCTCCTTTCCAGGACTGGAGACTCCTCGGCTCGTCTTCGAGTTGCTGCTGCCAACTTCATCCAGGTCAGTAGGTCCGTGTAGGCTCCAGTACCGGATTGGACACTGTGTTTCTGAGAAAGAAAACGTGACATGATGGGAAAACCTCGCGAGGGAAAACCTTGGGAGGTGACATGATGGGAAAACCTCGGGAGAATGCACCACAGTGCTGTGGGGAAGCAACCCAGTGGGCAGATTTCCCTCCCCTCCCAGAATTGTGCCCGCTAATGTGCTTGCATGCGCAGTGGGAAAGGCCAAGACTTGCAACACATGGATCCCCCTGCCATAGACTGGTAAGATTAATGAGATGATGCAGAATTAGAGAGGAGGGGTGGAAGGTCTCAGCTGAGCACTCCAGCTCTTTTAAGTAAATACATTTCTAATGTTTTTATTCCATTTTTAAAAGTCCCTCCCCCCCCTCCAAGAAGCTCAGAGGAATTAAAATCTAGTACAAATTAAAACAGCATGTGGAAATAAATGCTTGAAGACTTAATTGCTGTTGGACTTTTTTCGGGGAGGGACTTTAACCGCCTGCTTATTTGTTCCCCTCTCCAGGAACTGGCCCTCTGTATCGAAGTGAAGCCTCTTCAGATTATACCCGCTCACCTGGTGCAGCCGCTGAAGTCCAATTCCCCCACGCACCTGGCCATGAGCCAGGTGGACTTAGTGGAACGCCTGCTGAGAGATCTCGGGACGGAGAACACCGGCTTTACCGTCGATAACGTCATGAGGGTAAGGGATCTGAGCAGCCGTGACTTATTCACCTAGCCCAGGGATTTGGGCCAGGGAGCGGCGCTTTTCCTGCACATGGAATGAAACATGCCCTACCTTCCTGTCGGGTTTACTTCATCCTAAGGTAAAGTGCCTTAAAACCGCTCCTGAAAAACACTCTCCTTTGATTGGCTTCTGGGAGCATTAACCAATCATGCTGCAGCATATCGCTGAATATGATCCCTTAGAAAACGTACCTCTTTCTTCACCCACAGTTTGCAACAGCTACTCTGGAGCACCGAGTGTACGAAGTCCGGGAAACAGCCATCCGGATCATCTTAGACCTGTATCGGCAGCACCAAGCCATCGTCCTGGACTACCTTCCTCCTGACGATGCCAACACCCGCAAGAACGTTCTCTACAAGACGCTCTTCGATGGGTTTGCAAAAATAGATGGCAGGCTCTCGGAGAGCGACGTCAAGGTAGACACTGAGGGGCTTTGGCGATCAGGTGCTGTGGTTCTTTTTAGGGACTGCGCTCACCGGTGCATGAAGGCCAGCTACAACAAACTAGCTTACCATGGTCTGTTAGAAAGCTGTGCATAAGCCTCACCCTTCCCTCATATGTACCAAAAGGCTGGGCCTTATGCAGGAAGCTTATACAGGCTTATACAAGTGAACCAGGTGGGATCACACTTGCTCAGCACCTCCAAGCATTGTACTTTACATAGTACCTAGAACCCAGTACACATATGTGGTGTGGTGCAGTGTGGTTTAGAGGCAGTGTGGTGTAGTAGTTAAGAGCAGCAGGTTCTATTCTGGAGAATCAAGTGTAATTCTCCCACTCCTCCACATGCAGCCAGCTGGGTGACCTCAAGCCAATCACAGTTCTCTCAGAGCTCTCTCAGCCCCATCTACCTAACAGGGTGACTGTTGGGAGAGGAAGGGAAAAGGGTTCGTATGCCACTGAGACTCCTTTGGGTAGGGAAAAGCAGGATGTAAATACAAGTAAGTTCTGTAGGCGGCCGTGGTCCGGAAGGCCACTCTGCCTTCAGCCCCGTGTTGTCTCGACAGGCACAGAAAAAGGTGGCTACGGAAGAATCGGAGAAACAAAAGAAAGATGAGATCAAAGCTTTGCAAGGTCAGCTGGCAGCCCTGAAGGAGATGCAGAATGACTCTCCAAAGGTATCTGACTGTTGCCTGTACCCCAACACACTCTGATTTCTTTGTCCTTGTAGGCAGAGGCCAGCAGGAGGTGGCAGAACATTTTTGCACACAGATTTTAGAGAAGTTTGGACACTTGTTAAACCTGTCTGACCAGACACAGTCGTGGGGCCCTAGAGAAACATGGCCTTCTCTGCGACGCCCTGGCACTCCTTTTGGTCCCTTTAGCCATACACTCCATCAAAGCGGAAATCCGCTGCTTGAAAATAAGATGCAACTCTCCTCGTTCCCCATCAGTGCTTTTACAAAGATTGCCAGAGGGGGAGGGGTGTATTTAGAAGCATATCTGTACATCTTTGAGCAATAGGACAGTTTCATAAACCCAAATCAGATGATCTTCCCCAGAAAAATCTAGTTTGTGAATTTGTAAACGGCATGCCACAAGACGGTCTGCTCCTTGAAAAATTAAGCTACAGTATTTGGATGCATTCAGCGTGCCATTCATGTCCACACAGAGATCCCTTTTGCAGCATAGATCTCAGCTCTGGTTGCTGAATGCACCAGCATTCTGTGACACAGTCCATGCCAGGGGCAGCCAAACTATGACTCTCCAGTTGTCCACGGACTACATTTCCCATGAACCCCTGCCAGCCCTGGTAATTGTAGTCCCTGGACATCTGGAGAGCCACAGTGTGGCCACCCCGATCCAGCAGCTTTCCACTGCCCATGAAGTCCTGCATCCTGACTGACTCAGAGGTTGGATGTGCAGAGCATGTGCTCTCCCACTGAGCTGTGACAGCTTGTATTGCTCAACAAGGTCGTGAATTTGGAGGTGTATTATATTTGGGGCTTTGTTTGTTTCAGGAAAAGGAGGATGATATTCAGAAGTCCAAGAATCAAGGTAGGTTTTTTTAATGCTCTTATCTAGCCTAACAATAGTTGTGAAGCAATGTGTAGTGAACAGGGTGTCATGCTCAAGTTTGTGTGTTCTTCAAAGGGTGTGGGGGGGTGCTCCTGAAGTCACACAGGTTTTTCTGGCTGGATGTAATTTTGCATCTGGATATCCTTGACTTAAGTCCAATTCAGCAGCCTGAATGGCTGAAGCTTGTCAGATTGCAAAAGCTATGCGGGGTCCATAGTATTTAGGACTTGGATGTGAAGCTACTAAGGCCATCCACGGTTGCTATGCAGAGGAAGGCACTGTCAAACCTGCTCTGCTTATCTCTTGCCTTGAAAACCCCATGAAAGGTCACCATGAGCCAGTTGTGACTTGAGGGCAAAGAATCTAATTAAATCCGGTTCTCTAACTGTACTGGCTCATGTAATAGAATTGTAAGTGGACCCCAAAGATCATACAGTCCAGCCTCCCACAGGCCATTCCTGATTACAGCATCCCTGACGAATGGATGCCCAGACTGTCTCAAAGACCCACACAAACTTGTGCCACTGTCAGCTAGCTAGATTTCCTGCCCTATGCTTTTGCATTTGATTTCTGATTCTAGAAAAGGGAGAGATCCACAAGAAAAAAAAGAGGGCAACTAGGTATCTATCGAGTGCAGGCATTAGGAAGGATCCAAAGGAAAGTGATTTCATAGTTTGTTTCCTTTCTTAAAAGGAGAATCCACCAAAAAAGCCCCCTTGCCTGCGACAGCAGAGATTCCCGATGATCAGTCCTCAGTTGCAAATTACCTTGACAAGTAAGTAAAAACAGCGCTTTTTGCAAAACGCCAGAGCATGCCACTCGGTGAGTCAGCACTAGTAGGAAGGAGAAGCCCAGAAAGGAATGGCTAGCCCTTGTTGAAAACTTAGCCTTCGTAGGCAGGTAGATCAGGTGAACTGGAGAAACAGCCATAGAAGAGGAAGAAGACAGGTGTTCTGGCCCTTGCAGATGGTATGCCTTGACTTCTGTCTTCCTTGTCTTCCTTCCGCTCCAGCCTCTGCATTTTTTGTGGGGAAAGGGACGAAACCTTCACGGAGGAAGGTCTGGATCTGCACTATTGGAAGCGCTGCCCCATGTTAACACGATGCGAACACTGCAAGCAGGTGAGGCCCTTCGGTTGGCTGAAAGGTAAACCGGATTAGCCCCAGGGGTTCTATTGGACTAGTGGAGAAACTTCTGTTTTGTCCTGCTATTGCCTCGGTCATCCCTGCCTGCCAGGTTTTTATCCTGCAGCTCTTCTGATGAGCTCAGGCCAACATGCACGGATCGTCCCGTGCCTTTTTGTCTTCATTGACAACCCTGTGAGGTACATCAACTAGCTCAAAGTTATCCAAGTGAGCCTCAGTGCCGGAGGGCCTGTCTACCTGTTGCAAAGTCTTCAGGTTCTACCCAGGGGGAGACAGAGATTCTCAAATGAGGCTCAGGTTGCAAGTCCTTGCTGGGAACTCAAATCCTAGGCATGTCACGTCCAGATTCAGATCAGGACCACAGAACAAAAGAAGAGCCTTCCATCTGCTTCTTCTTCCAACCTGAAATAGATTCCCATTCGGGGCTCCCATTGGAAACAGATGGGGAAGAAATATCTGTGTGCACCATGCAAAGCCATGGCTCTTTCACCTTCCACTTTACTTGCTTTAGAAGCTTCACCCAAGAAGGACAAAAATTACAGACAAACAAAGGCCCTTAAGCTATTATCCGCATCCTTTATTAGAGGCCGTTTTTATCCCAACCTTGTGCTCCAGCGTAGTTCAACAGAAGGCCGAAATGATAAAACTAGAGAAGAAACCAAGCTGGGCAGAAAAGGGCAAGTTACCCAAGCCCATAAATCCCAGGGCCTCACAACCACAACCCACCATAACTGCCATAGCATGCTCAGGGATCGCTTTTGCCCGCCGCCCAGTGAAAACTGACTTGGGGTCTCAATTTAGACCTGATGCTTTGGGGGGCATTTCTTTTTTTCTCGACTCAGGTTGTCGAGATCGCCAGCTTGACCGAGCACTTGCTCACGGAATGCGACAAGAAAGACAACTTTGTTAAGTGCTCCCGTTGCTGTGAAGCTCTGCCCAAGGAGGAGCTGCCCAGACACGCCAAGGCGAAAGCATGCAACCGTAAGTGCCCCCTGCCTGGGACGTGTTGAGAGAGCAGCGCAGTCTGAAACCCAGATCTTGGGGCTTGAGGAGCGGGGACCTAACTGATGAGCTGGACAACCCAATCATGGTGAGACGGTTGCTTGTCATGTGCCATGCGCTCCTGGAATCACTCCATACGCGCATGTGGGAAGGGCAGCCAGCTTACAGGGTAACAGACAGACTGCCGTTCAGCTGGGGACTCCTGTAATCTGTAGAGAAACCAACCCTGCCAAAAATGATCCCCATAAGAACAGAAGGTGGCTGGGTTTATGTTGCTATTCTTGAGGAACCTTAAATTTTGAGGAACCTAAATTATTGTATTGCTTCAGACTGAAGGGGGCAGACAAGATTTTGTAATGCTTCTCCATGTCATAAAAAATCTCTCGGTCCCACTTACCTCACCAGGTGCCTGTTGTGGGGAGAGAAAGGGAAAGCTGTTTGTAAGCAGCTTTGGGTCTTCTCCGGGTAGTGAAAAGTGGGGTATAAAAGCCAACTTTTCAATCTCCTTCTTCTCTGATTTCTCCCCCTTCTCTTTCCAGCCGCCAAACCTGAGAAAGTGGCCAATCACTGTCCGTTGTGCCATGAAAATTTTGCTCCAGGGGAGGAGGTGAGAACGAATTCATGCTTGAGGTTGAGAAGAACTTTGCTTATCTTAAGATAATCCTTCGCTGCAGTATCTAACCACGACTCCTGGGTTTGCGGGACTGGTCCCAGCGCCATCATCGACTGTTAGGGGAAGCAGGAAACTGGCCAAAGTATTGCCAAAGTATTTGGCTGATCAGGCAGCATCATCCTCTAGCCCTAAGTGGTCAGGTAGAGACTGGCGACCTGCCTTTGAGAGCTGTTGGGAAGGCAAATACAGAATAGACTAAAGCTACATAAGCAGCTGGTCCTCAACAAAGAATGTCTCAAACCTCTCATACATAAGAGAGTCAGCGTACTGTGGTGGTGAAGAGTTGGCAGCCTTTAATATGGAGGGCCAGGTTTGATTCCCCACTCCCCCCCACAAGCAGCCAACAGGGGGACCTTGGGCCAGTCACAGTCCTGTTAGAGCTGTTCTCGCAGAACAGTTCTGTCACAGCTGCCTCAGCCCCACCTCTCTCACAGGGAGTCTGTTGCGGGGAGAGCACTTAATTGTAAGCTGCTTTTTGAGAATCCTTCAGATGGAAGACAAAGAATGATTGGTTTTTAGTGAAAAGCGGGGTATAAAAACCAACTCTTCTCCTTCTAAGCCTGTTCAAAGCAAACCCTCCACTGATCCCTTCCTCCAGAAGCTCGCCACCCAACTTAAGAAGCAAATAGGGAAGTACTGACCTGACAGATAAGGAAGGAGGGGGTTGGAGAGTCCTAGACAGCTTCTTCCTTTGGCAGAAAACGAGAGTTGTGTGTGCCACATCGAAGGAGTGTACTTTTCTCTTCCGTGCTGCACTTTAACTGAGACTCACCACCCAGGCCTAGCTTTCCATCAAAAAAACTCATCACGGTATTGGCAGGCTCTCTCATGATCCAGTCTGGTTCCATTTCCCCTTTCCCCCCCCACAGGCCTGGAAGTTGCATCTGATGGGCAAAGACGGCTGTCGCATGAACACGAGGCGGATGCCCTCCTTGAATAAGAGCTTGCCATCACAGTCTGCTGCTGGTACGGTGTCCCTCTGGGGTCATTTGCTCCCACTGTATCCCACCCATTGTTATTGCGCCATGCTGGCGTCTGAGTAAGCACCTCTCGGGGTTCGTGCCTCTCACTCTCGGTCCTCCGATTCACAGGCAAACCTGCAGGAACAGCGCTCAACAGATCGGGGCCAGCCGGAATGAAGCTCCGCTCCCCCTTGGTGGCCAGCAAGATCCCCACCCCACGAGGAGGCTTGAATAAAAGCACTGGCAGAACGTATGCAAAGCGATGACGTGATTCTCTTCTTTCCTCCGGCTCCCTGTTCCTTGGCTCTGAAATTCGACTGGCGAGTGGCGGCAGCTCCCCCGCCCTCTCCTCGGCCACTTGGCTCTCTCTATTTATGACAGTACGGCTGCGATTGGCTGGTCCTCTCTGCCCCAAGGCTTGCATCAGTCCGTGCCGCTGCTCACACGTGGGAAGCTGTGCGTCGGAAACTCTCTGTTCCAAGGGCTTCGTGCCTGGCAGGGCCACCAATGCCCCGTGCCAGCTGCCATTGCCTCTGGTTTTCAAGGTACCAAGTAACTTGCCCTCTTCCTTGCAGTGCCAAAGCAAGGACGCGGAGGCAGGCGTTTGTCTTTCTCGAGCCGTGGATTCCTCTTCTCTTAAGCTGCAGGCCCATTGGCAAAAAAGTGTTTTAGCTGGGCTGCCTTGTTTTAGCGGCGTTCACCACGATCCCCCATCCTAATTCAAAATATTTGTCCCTGACACTGTGATCTGTAATGGTGATGCATTCCCAAGGCTGATGGGCCTCCCCCTAGGCTGATATGCCTGGTGCTGCTATTTTGTCTGCCTCCCACTTTGGTCTTATGTCGCCGGAGGCAGTCTAGCCTAGCCGAGCAGCAAGGCCCTCTTTCTTCCCTATTGTCGATTAGATAGTGCCGGTTGGACGTGGAATCTAAAAAGCACAAAACTAGACAATCAGGGTCGTCCCCTGGGGACCACAACTCTTTCTTCCTTGGCTTTTTGTGCAGTCGAACCTGCCCAGGATCAGTTAAAAAACTTTTGCAGTTCAATTAAGATCAGCCTCTGAACTTGACACTGCGCAAACACAGGGCGCAACTTTCGGCTGGGCTGTACCATTTTACTCTTTTGGAGGGGAGAGAGGATTAAATCCTTGCATACCAAAGTAGCACCCCTACGGTTTTCCTCAGCGTGATGGTTGTAGTATGTACAAGATCATATTTTTTCATGTTTGGGAGAGTTCAAAGAATCATCTCCCCAACTCTGCCATTGGAACTCACCCAGTCCATCAAAAACTGCCCCCAGAACCTGCAGTGATCATAGATTCCTTCTCTAAAAGGAATGGATAAGCCACCCTGGTCCACAGAATACAAGAGACAATTACTCTGTTCAGCCCTTTGGCTGAATCTGAGGCTGAATCGAGTTTTAAATCCAGTGTTTAAAACTTGACACACAAGAGACAAACCTGTCGTCCACAATGTATGATCAGAGAAGCCGGAGAGTGAGTCGAGATTGGGTCTCAGGTGCTCCTTCCAAAAGAGAAGCTTAATTTTAAAGACAGGCTGTCACCCCCTGACAGCACAGAGTTTGCAATGGGTCGGCTTGCTAAATCTTCCATGCCGGTTCAGGCATCCCATGATCTTCCTTTGGAGCCTCAGGATAGAGAAAAAATTGTGTCTGAAACAGGACAGCTTTCATCAGTTAGGCAGAAACGATCGTTTTGTGCGTCACTACAAGCAAAATAAAATCAAGAAATAGACAGCAAGCAAGTTTGTTTATTGCATCTGAAATTGTCCTGCTCCAAACGCAGTTTCTCCTCTGTTGTGTTGGTAGTTTTCCACTGTGTCTCCCACATTGTTGTTGTAGTCATATGTCTCAGGGTCAGTGCATAGTGGAGCATTTCCGCGCCTTCCAAGTTTCCACCTGCTTTTGTCTAAACTTTCCCAAGGTAGCTTTGCTGTGATGTTCTGGGAAGGACTGCAGCAAAACTGGGATGGCTACCGTGTGGGCAGGAGAGTCCAGAATGGCCACCAAAGGGACTAAGGCAGGGGAAATGAGGGAAGCTTACCAACTGCTGCATTGCATGGAGTTTCTGCAGAAAACAATTTCAGCTTGGAGAGCCCCTTCTAGCAGGTCAGTGATGGTACCTTCCAATGTATCCATCATCAGGGGCAATTTAATTGCGGTAATCATCTGAGACACGTTAGGAGTCACCTCTTTAATGCAACACAGGGTCATAAGTGTTTCTCAGGAAAGGTGCTTGCAGTGCAGTCCTAAGTACCGGTGCTTCTACAAAACAGCCTTTTTCTCCAGTATTTGTTTCTCCTGCATTTGTTTCAGAGAATCCAGACCAAGGGTGCTTCCACTTTAGTTTGAACAGAGAATCCAGTGGTATCCATGGCGGCTGGGTGCATCCCGTCATTTTTCCTGTTGTCATCCCGCACTTTTAAGTTTTCTTCCTTGCTTTCCAGTTTCCAATATTATCCACTCCTGCACATGGCATTTGTGGATTGGAAAACAGGCGGGAGGTGGGAAAATTAAGCACTGCTTTCCACTGTGCATAGAAGTAGTATTTTTGTGGGTTTTATTACAAAATCATGATAAAATACAGGTGGAAAAGATTAAGCAGTACTTAACCATAGTCCCAGACAATGGATTCATAGATGCCATGACTAGGCACAAACAGAGCTGGAGGTAACACTATCCGTAAAACAAAGAAGTAAAGAAAATTGCTCAGAGAAGCTTATGAAATGGGGGTTTACCTCCCAGCAGACATGGGGGGGATCTTGCTGGTGGGGAAGGACTTCTGTGGGGAACACAGCTCTGTGGGATCCCACTTTTTCCATTCCATTCCCACTTGATTGCTGAACTTTGTAACGGTCCTCTCATCGGAGGTCCCAGTGTTTCCTCCCAAGCTGTTCCATTCCCTAGTTTCCTGGGGGTTTGTTCTGTTTTGCTTTTTGTTTTAAGGTATGGTGTCTAGTGATTTCTGGCTCCTTCTGTGCTCCTTCTGTGCTTAGAGTACAATCCTTTCACTTGTGAACTGACACAGTATCTCCCTTGGTTTAAAAGTGCGTTTGAGGTTGTTGATGATGGTACATTGTGCACTGTACATAGACTCTATATATGTATATCACTGTTAGCATTCTTTGCAAGCTAGCCCTTGGGCAAAGTTAGCGCACACACACAAAAATGACTTAGTGAACGCCACTAGGAAACACCCGAGATTCACTTCCCCAGATAAGTGTACTGCAGCTTCCTCTGGAGTTTAAGTACATATTCCCTCAGCATATGTATATTAGGAACAGAGGGAGAGAGGGGGCATTGTCAGGACTGAAGTGTCAGCAAGATACTTAACCCATCTCCTGCACACTCTGCCCGCTTCCACCGACCCAGTTTGTTCCCAAATAATGGGGAATGATGGGAATTAGTGCCCGGAAAATAAAGAGTTAACCTTCCAATTCACTGTTTTATCCATTAAAATGCCTCACTCTTCATGTCCGTTCAGGATAGGGTAGGGAACCTGTGTGCTACGCCAGCACCATCCTTGACAACATCAGCTAAAATTATCAGCTTGTGTCCAGCAGAGAGGTGCGTGTTCACGGGACTTTGTGTGCTGTATTGGAGGGGATCCTGTGATGCACGTGGCATGTGCTGGCTCTAGCACATGAGGTTTCCCAATTTCGCTCAGCGCTTTCCACCCACCTATGACTCCCCTGTCATCTTCAAGCTGGGATTTCTGCAGATAAACCAGGCAGCTGGTGCAGTTGCAATGCAGCCCTTGCAGGGTTTGAATGAAATGGATAAAGGGACGATTTGCTGGATAGAGGCAGGGCTGGTTCCAGAATTCTGCTAATGCTTCTTTTGTTACCTTAGACCATGTTTGTACTTGCTTTTCTCTGATAATAAAAGTCTGTATTTCAGCTGGGACAAACAAAAGTGTATTGTTTCAGGAGGGGGAGGGGTTGCGGCGTTTGATCCGGAAGCCACCTGAACTTGGCCAGCAAAGTCCATTTGATTCAGAACATACCTATTCTGGACAAAGAGAGAATTTCAGAAATCTCGATGTGACCCTTGAGCCTCCGAAGCAGAACTTGAAGGTACGTCATCGCTCAAGTATGGGGTAAGGAATCTGGTTTGTATGTAGAAGGTGCCAAGCTCAATCCCCGGAAAGCCTAATTGTTCAGGAAAAAAGGGAAAGGAAAGCCTTTGCTCCACCTGAGATCATGGAAAGCTCCTACCAGCTACAATCAAGGACAAAACATCCGGCCCTATCAAGGGTGGACTATAGTTACCATGAGTGACTGCCACCACATGCACTAACTGTAATCGTAACCCACAGACTTCTGGATAGCCACAGTTTGGCCACCCCTGCATGATACACAGTCACTTTTTCTTCGCCACCTACCCTTTAAATCAGGGGTAGTCAAACTGTGGCCCTCCAGATGTCCATGGACTACAATTCCCATTCGCTGGCAGGGGCTTCTGGGAATTGTAGTCCATGGACATCTGGAGGGCCGCAGTTTGACTACCCCTGCTTTAAATCTACGGCTTGCCATTCCACACCCTCACAAACCCCGCAAAGGGAGAAAAGGGTGGGGATTTGGGGACGCCCCTTTTCCTAAGACCGGAACTGCAAAACCCAAACCCAAAGCGGCGGGGGGGACAAAGAGACCAAGGCACCGGAAGGGGACGCCTCACGCGATGCACTTCCGCTCGACCACAGAGATGGCGAAGCCTAGACGGGCCGTGAGGGAAGCCGGCGGCGTTCGCATCCGGGTCCCTCATCCCGGAAGCGGGTTGTGTGGAGCGGCGCGATGGCGGCGGCGGCGGCGGAGGAGGCGGACTGGCCGGAGGTGACGGACTCCGGGCGGCGGGAGCTGAGCCTGGCGGCGGGGCCGTCGCTGGAGCGTCGCGTGCGGGCGGCGGGGGGGCGGCTGCCGTCGGCGCTGGGCGCGCTGGGGGCGTCGCTGCGGTCGCTGGAGGTGCGCGGGGGCTGCGGCGAGCTGCGCGAGCCGGGCCCGGCCTTGGCGCGCATGACGGCGCTGCACACGCTGGCGCTGCCCGGCTGCGCGCTCGGCCCGGCGGGGCTGGCCGGGGCGGTGGGGCTGCTGCCGGCCACGCTGCGCGTCCTCGACCTCTCGGGCAACGCGCTGGAGGAGCTGCCCGCCGAGCTGGGCGGCGCCGCGCCTGAGCCCGAAGGGAGCCCCGCCGCCGCCCCCGCCATCCTCCTGCCCGAGCTGCGCCTCCTCAACCTGCGCCGCAACCGCCTGCGCCAGCTGGGGCCCGGCCTGGCCCGACACGCCCCGGCCCTGCAGGAGCTGCTGCTGGGCGCCAACCGCCTGCGCTGCCTCCCCGGCGGCCTCCTGCCCGCGCCCGGCCGCGCGCCACCCTTGCCCCTGCTCGCCACCCTCGACGCCGCCGCCAACGAGCTGGAGGAACTCGGCCCGCACATCGCCCGCCTGGCTGGACTCAAGGTACGGGGTGGGGGGGTGGTCTCCGCCCGCTGTAAGGGCTGGCCAAACCGGGGCTCTCCAGAGGCCTGTGGACTACAGTGCCCATGAGCACCTGCAGGGCTCTTGGCCAACCCTAGTGTGACGCGGTTAGAATATCAGACTAATGTCTCCCCCCCCCACCCCATCTTCACTTGGCTGTGCCTAATTGTGGAGCTATTATTTGATTGGTTGGTTGGTTGGTTTATTAAATTGATATACCAGCCTCCCCGGAGGCTCAGGGCAGTTCACAGGAAACATAGGGAACAGGAGCAATAAAGTAAAACTCGATAACCATCAGATGAATGACAGTGGGGATAATAACAGCAATAAGCAGAGAGAACAGTCATTAAGAACCTCAACAGCCCCATGGTTGATGCATTCAGGGCATTTGAATTCATGGGGGCTAGGGGACCCAGTAGATGTTATTCATTTTGGTCGACCTCAACCAGCTGCCTGGTGGAAAATCTCCCTTTTGTAGGACCTTCAGAATTGAAGCATGTCATGTGTGCTCTTCTGAATTACTGAGGAAGAGGATGGGTTGAAAATGAAAAAGCTCATTTTTGTTTAAAGGCACTGATGTTTCATGTTCCCTTTGCGTCCATTCCTTTTGCTTTGTAGACTATGGACCTCTCCAATAACAAACTGTCTGAAATCCCTGTGGAGTTAGCGGACTGTCCCAAACTGAAGGATGTCAACCTGAAAGGCAACGCCCTGAAAGACAAACGCCTGGAGAAGATGGTGAATAGTTGCCAAACAAAATCCATTCTGGAGTATTTGCGAGTCGGGGGCCGAGGGGGTGGCAAAGGGAAAGGAAAACAGGATGGGGCGGAGAGAGAGGAGGCTCGGCGGAAGAAGAGGGAAAAGCCAAAGAAAAAAGCCAACAGCGATTCAGACGGCGACGAGATAGAAGAAGCACAGAAGCTGATGGTCAAAGTGCTCCACATCTCCGAGAATCCGGCTCCGCTGATTGTGAAAGCCAGCCTGGCAGTCAAAGAAGTCCGTCCTTATATCGTGTGCTGCATCGTGAAAGGGATGGATTTCCAGACAGGCAATGCTCTGAAGAGATTTCTTTCTGTACAGGTATGCCTGAAAAAAGGATGAGGGTTGATTAATGGGTATGATTCAGCTGTAAACACAGAGGTATTGAGGCAGCCATTGGCTTGTCCCGTTCAGCTCAAGGAAAGAACTCTGTAATACATTGAAAATAAATGACAGCAGGGTTGGAAGCATGCAGTAGCTCATGAAGTAGATTGTAGCCAGCCTGTGTGAAAAGCAGCTACAGCTGGAACAGTGGTTAAGAGTGGCAGCTTCTAATCTGGCGGGCCAGGTTCGATCTCCTGCTCCCCCACGTGCAGCCAGCCAGGTGACCTCTGGCTCCTCACAGCCATAATTAAGCTGTTTTGACCGAGCAGTAATATCAGGGCTCTCTCAGCCTCACCTCCCTCACAAGGAGAGAAAAGGGAAGACGATTGTAAGCCACTTTGAGACTCCTTCAGGTAGAGAAAAGCGGCATATAAAAATCAACTCTTCTTCAACCTCCAATCAAGAACCAAATAACAATTTTTTTACATTGAGGTTGCTGAAGTTTGTTTTCCCTACACTTCAGAGAAGGTGCCTTGGTGGCTATCATTTATATTCATTCAGTTTAATAGAATTGTTCTCTCTCATATAGCTGTAGTGGGATACAGAGGCCACCCACCAGAGCTAATTCATTGAGCAAAGCAGAGAATGCTTCAGAGAGTCTTTTCCTGTTTTTTGTATGGATATAGGTAGTGGTGTCAGAATAGGGGAAAGTTCCACTAACCCTTGCCTGCTTTTCTTTTTCTGACTCTTCATGGTACAGTCAATGTGACAGTGCCAATGTGGAGAAAGCAGGGGCTGTTGTTTCTTGATGCCATAACAAAAGCTTTTTGTTTGACGGCTCTGTTGAAATTTTTAGACCAAACTCCACGAAGACATCTGCGACAAACGAACAACGGCCACCATCGCCACACACGATTTGCGACTGGTCAAAGGTCCTCTCCTGTATGATGCACGACCTCCTGATGAATTGAAGGTGAGGCCGTACTGAAGAGGGATTCGGAGTAATCCATACAGCGGAATTATCTGTAAACTGGTGCCAATGCAAATAACTTTTCCCCTTTGTCTAGATTGCTCCCTTGGGCCGGAAGGAGATCAAGGCGAAAGACCTCCTCCGCCAGCTGCAGTTAGAAGCCGATGAGCAGAGAAAACAGAAGAAGAGGCAGAATATTTCTGGGCTGCACAGGTGACTGTTAATGTTGGGACACTCCGTGTCTGTTACGGAGCTGGGTCTTAACTTTGGACTCAACCGGACTTACAATGAATACCATTTTGACTTCCTTGGCTGCTTTCCAGAGCCATAGCTAGGTGTGAGGTTCTACAAACTAGAGCCTAATTTCTCACAGAGCTCCTCTGCAGAGGATTAAATCTGAGCCAAAGCTTATAGTAGAGATCTGCCCTTTTTACCCAGCCTCTGCTCTGTTAGGGACTAGTTTGGCTTGCATCAGCTCTGTAGAGTTTGGATTGTTTTCGTATTTGCAAGAAAACTGCTTGCGTTGTTGCCGTTTCTGTTTTATCGCTTCCACTAATTTCTACATTCTTGTTTATTTTTATCCAGGTACCTTCAGTTATTAGATGGGAAGGAGAATTACCCCTGCCTAATTGACGCCGAGGGGGCGGTGATTTCATTCCCACCGATCACAAACAGCGAGAAGACAAAGGTATAGAGGAAAATGTAATATCAGCTGGAATCGCGCAACGAGAACTGTGGCGTTCATTAATATGGCAAATTGTTGGGGAAGTTTTGTGCAATTATTTGACTTTGCATAAATCTGGCTTTGCCAGTTGAAGTTGGGGCTCAAGAGTTTCATAAGGCACTGAAGCCGCTCGCTCCATTTGGAATCTGACTCCATTACCTTTTCTGCTCAGCAGATGTTGCCCATGTCCACGGAGTCTAGAAACATTTGTTTTAAATGAACTTGCTGGAATTCAACTAAGCATAATTCTTACTTTGTAGCATGAAACTCTTGTGAAAAAGGGAGCAGGCTTCAAAATCATTATCCTAAAAGCCCAGTAAACATTCAAGGCAATCTTGTTGATGCACCAAATTCTAAATTCTTTGAGGCATACCCATCTCCCACTTTATGCCAAAGGTATGTTCTATTCCACATGTCTCATCTAGGCGTAAATGGGTTCCATTGTTTATTGACTTTCTCTCAAGGAACCCTGGGAAATGTAGTTCTGCAGCAGTGCTAAGAATCCTTTGCTCAGCATTCTAGCAAAAATTAAGTTCTTGGAGCTCCTTGGAGTAAGCCAATCACACTTCTGTTGCTTTTGTGAATGAAAGAGATCAAAATTAGACTCCATAAGATGTAGTTCAGCCTGGCCTTTATGCCAAGTCGAGTTCTTAAATTTTTTTCCCTTTCCCTTTATTCTGTGTTTCTGTCCTCTGTGTGAAGCTTGGAAAAACGACCTCAGGTATCTTTCTGGAGGTGACAAGTGCCACCAGCCTGCAAATCTGTAAAGACGTGATGGACACACTCCTTCTGGTGAGGAAATGCTCAGCTCCCGATCCTCTCCCACTCCCAACCCTTCAATCCCTGCAGGGCAAGCTCTTTAACTTCCCAAGTTTGCTGTACTGTACGAAATTCAGCTGAGATACACAATTCAAAGTTGGAAGGCCAGGTGTGCAAAGTAAACTTCTCTGTGCACCCAGCATCCCAATTAAATTATTCTATGCAATTAATTACTCTAGCAGTCATGTGCCAGAGGTCTATGGCCTTGGTGCCACAAAGCCCCCCATGGTCTGTCATTGCATTGTTGCAGCCCACCACCTTTACATGATGAAGATCAAGCTTACAGCATGCATTGTTCTATGCCTCTCTCCATTCCTGTGTTCTTTGCTTGGAGGGGAAACACATCAGCTATTAAGGTAGTGCAGTCTTGATTTCTTTATTGCAGAAAATGGCGGAGCTTCACAAGTTCACCACTGAGAACAAGGACGGAGAAGCGGATTCCGATCATGAATCAAATGAGATTCTCCACTGTGAAAACTCAGGTGCCAGCAAAGTTCCCAAGAATTCCCCTCTGATGCTGGAACAGGTTCGGGTCGAGGATAGGGACGGCAACTTAAAGGTCCTTTACCCTTCAAAAACTGACCTCACCACGGTCTCATCTCTCCTCACTGTAATTCATTAAGCCAACCCATGTTCTCCTCCCCACTGCTTGTTTTCAAGAGCGTATCTTTCACCATCGCCTTGTTTGCTACACTTTGATTTTACACCAGCAGCAAGACAGCCCCTACTCTGCTTTGGCAGAGGATTCATCGAAATGCAGCGGAACATAAGCTGTTGTTTCGTGGGAGATTCCAAGACCGCTTTGGGTAATCCGATGTCACTAACCGCCTCTCCAAGCCCGGAAGCAACCAATCTCATTGGGATTGAGGTGCTAAACCGTTTCTTCTTCGTAATAACCGTATTGCCCCAGCAGACTCGGGCTTTGCGGAGTGCTGTCACTCACAATAGCTGTCCCGGTTGGCAACTCACTTTTTGAAACCGGGGGGTGTGTGAATACGCATCCTGATCCGGCCAGAGGCTCTCCAGCCTCCAGTGCAAAAAGACTTTTGCATCACTCTCAGGGCTAGTTTAAGGTGAGCTCAGTTGTTGGATAATGCTGAGGGGGAGGAGAATCCCAGGGTAGGAGGCTCTGCAGGGACCAACACAGAGGCCTTTGTGGCTGTCGGGTGAGCTCCTAGGTTTCCTGCAGGTACGGAATCACATTTACTGACTTAAGTGTCAAGCTAGGTGTGTGTCATGACACACACTCTGGTTCATTGCATGTGGCACTCTTTTGACCTGCGAAGTCAAGTCTTGTGGGAGGCTGCCAGCAGAACATGCCGAGATGCCTCGATGGTTTCTCTTCTTCGTGTGTTGCCAGGCAGCTAGGAGGGAGACACAGGACTGCAGTGGCTGCAGAATGAATTGAGCCTGTGGTTTTTGTAGAACAAGAGCTTGCGACCAGCAGCCTTCTCCCCCGCAGCAAATCGCTCTTGATGCTGAGGAGAGGAGTCTTGCAAAAGCTGGCTGCGATAACAGCCAAGAGGAGATCGGAATCTGTTGAACGTAAAATTATCTCTGAACAACTCTTACGCATGCCGGAAATACCTTTTTTTTTTTTTTAACATCCTGGCTTAAGTTTGTAGCTCTCATTGGATCACATAGAGGGATCTGTCAGCAAGCGTTGTCAAAAGATTAGAAATAAAAAGTGGAATTAACAGACTTCTGTGAGCTCTGATTTGTTGCATCATTTTATTTATTTATTTATTTATTTAGGGAGGGGTTACCAACCCTGGGTTAATAGATTCCTGGAGATTTGGAATGGAGCCTGGAAAGGACAGAGTCTGGTGGGGGGGACGGAATCCAGCAGGAATATGGCCCCTTCCAAGACCACCTATCGAGCTGTCATTTTCTTCCAGAAGCTAAGCAGGGTTGCTCCTGAAACAGCTCTCCCCCTTTCACCTGCCATTTACTGATGGAACCAAGGCTTGAAAGCTGGCAATATTGTTGCATAGCGACCCATGCACAGAATGGTCACTGACAAGTTATTTGTTTCTCAAAGCCATGGATTCTTTTTAATTATGTGGGGTTAACCCCTGCAGTGTAGGTCTTTGTTTTAAGATTTCAGATTTTTCTGCAAACGTTTGAGGCCTCTCAAGTTTGTAAATGAATCTTTTTGCCTGTTCAGTCTCCAGCTTTAAGTATCTGCAGATGGAGCCATGTTGAAAATTAGATAGATTCATAAATTAAAAGGCTCAAAAGAGGGAGTTTTCCCCCCCATGAGCTTCCATACAACGGTCCCTTGTAAAGTCCAAAGGACTACCCCTTCCTCCGATGAAGACCTGACAACTTCTTACATCCTCCTGGTCGCTTTTTAATCTAAATGTCTCAAGCCAAGAAGGGCAAGAGTAAAACAGGCATGCATTTGCTGGCAGGGGCTCATGGGAATTGTAGTCCATGGACATCTGGAGGGCCATAGTTTGCCTACCCCTGGTCTAGAGTAGGCTGGTTCAGACTGCCAGCTTCAGCTTTTCAACCTCTCTATCCAAAGAGTCCTGTGTGACTCAGAAGTTTGCATGTTAGAAATGATTTTCTTACAAAAAGGTGTGCCGTCTGTTTCTTTTTTCCTGCTTGGGGGGTGGGGGAGAGGGGAGGGGAGGAAGGTGCGTGAAGAAAGGACTCACCCCTGGAGACTCCTTGCCCCAACATTCCAGGATTGTGAAGGATGCTATCCAAACACGCTGCACAGCTGCGCTGCAGGAGCTCTATGGCAACAGCATTCCTGCTATCCGAGGGTGGGCGGCTCACGGGGGCCCCTTTTGCCGCTTTTGGCCTGCAGCCAACATCCCCTCCTGTTTATTTTGGCAGCCCCAGAGCCGTCCTATCAAAGATCGAAATCCCTCCGTCTTTGAAGGCTGGGCCCCGGTACAGATCCGTCTGCCACTCTGCCTCGGTGTTTTTCCTCCTTGTTTTCCTTCTCCTCTCTCCCCCTCCACCCTCAACAGGAAAAGAGGGAGGATGGAAGGAAGAAAGTGAGCCGGAGGCTTGTATCCCGTAGCCCCCCTCTCTTGCCAACAAAATCCAAAGCTGGGTTACAATTTAATATACAGAAGGGCCTTCTGTCCAGTCTGACCATTGGCCCGTCGAGTTCCGTAGTTTGATGGCAGAACGGCTTGTTTTGCCTGCAGGGTAATCCCTTTGGGATCGCCTCCTCTCAATTGAGAGACTCTGGGAATGTCTTTTCTCCACCCCATAGCCAGGAACGTCACTTCCAGTGAAGGGACAACAGTCCCGAATTCATGGAGACTGCAAACAGCTTTATTGTCCCGAAGCAATACTTGAATGTAAAAGCCACATAATTCCTTTTCTGAGGCTAAGCAAAAAGGAGGAAACCAAAGGGCTTGATCGTGCTTTTCCATGCTGGATGTTGTTTTAAAGGGGGGAGGCAGCTGAAAGGGCTCGAGCGAGGAAAGGAGATTTGAACCTGGGACTTTCTGTATGCAAAACAAGCAGAGAAGGCAGATAAGACAGTTTGCCTACCGTGAAGCTTTGCCTTTGTTCCGTAAATGCAGGATGTGAGCTGAGTCAGAGTCCCTGTGCCAGGGCTCCGTTCTCCTTGTGGACGTAGCATACGCAAAGATCCTCAGTCATGTTTCGGGCTCCCACGGCCACAGCAAGCATTTGAGTGTGCGAAGGGTTTGTACAGAAAGCTTGCAAAACATTGATTTGAAGGCAGGAAGCTTTCACAGCTGTGTGCAGATCGAAACCCGGGTCTCCTAGATGCTAGTGAAACTCCGGCCAGGACGCCATGCTGGATCTTAGGGGAGCCATTGATCCCATTAGCAAAGCTAGTGTGCCAGATGTCCTGGATCCAAAAGGTGCAGCCCGTCAACACACCCGCAGTCACAATCGCAAAAGCCTGCTTCCTCCCCCTACACTACCCCGGCCCACTCCCTGCCCCAGGATTAATTAATCCCACATTAGTCATATGGTAATTCGTCAGCGCAAATGAGAATGTGATGAAATGTAATTACAGGTCTGCCCGTTCGGCAGAAGCCACCTGTTTATTGAATGCATCCACTTCAGCTGCGAGGGCCGAGGAGAGAACTAGCCCTACAGAGGGGAGGGAGGCTTTTTCTTCCACCTGTCCTGGTCTTCAGGGCAGGCCAGGTAGCAGGTGAGGCAGTAAACCTCTTTAGGGGCACCAAGTGAGAAGACCTTCTTTCAAGTCTTATCTCAGCAGGTGTTCACCGTGCCCCCCTATCCTCTTTGCCCTCCAAACACCACCGAGAGACAATCGCACCGGCCTACTTTACAGGGCTGTTGTAAGAATTCCTGAAGCAATCCGTATGAATGGTGAAGTCGACTCAAGGCGTTACCAAAGCCCTCAACAACCTAGGCCTGATGAGCTTAAGAGAAACTATTTTATTCCCCTCTCCCCGTTCCAACTTGACCTTGAAGACCTACCAAGTATCATTCCAAAAAGCATTCTCAGAGGCTGCCCTTAGCTTCCAAACCATTTCTGGAGATTCACCCCAGCTTGCATCTCCTAGAAGCAGCTCGAGACATTTATATTAAAAAATGAGGTTCTGGGAATGCAGGACAGAGTTCAATCATTAATGTTGAGTTTCCTAATCTGAACTTTTAGGTTTGTGGGTTGGGCCAGCCTTCCGAAACCTTTGGACTGTGGAGGAGCCTCTGGAATATTTCCCAGAGATTGAAGAACCTCGGAAGTGGTGGCCATGCCCCTTCAGAGAAGTAAGAGCCAGCCAATCGATTGATCGATCATTTACAGTTTCCATTGTGGAGAAAGAGATTAGGTCTGCAGAGCGACAGTGAGTTCCAGTGACATGTAGTAAAGTCAGCGGCCATACAAACTTCTGGGAAAGGCTGCTTAATCCCTGAAGAGCTTTCATGTAACTTCATAGTTTCTGGGAATCCCTGGGTTAGGGGGAGAAAGGGTAAATAAGCAATATATAATAAATCTTGGGGGGTTGGACGAGTTGGTTTATATGTTGTCTCTACCGGATCTTATAATTTAAAGATGTCGTCTTTCTTTACAATGCCTGATTTTGCCCATCTCTTGCTGTTTGGAGCCTTTTTTTAGACACAGTTTAGGAAATATTTGAATTGACTTTTTATCGCTATACGATCCTTTGATCACGACCCTGTTTACTGAATCTGGTCTCACCCAAGCAGCCTGGAAACCTGATTTTGGTGGAGACTTGCAGAACATCAAAATAAACACGCCAACAGATAAACGAAGGAATAAATAGGTGCTTCAGACCCTGGAAATTTGCTAACTGAAGCCTGTCGATGATAATAATATCACGTTATTTTCCCGCTCTACCACTAAGGCAGGGTCTGTTTACCATGGAGAGAGGGGAGCTAAAGAGCCCATGTTTCCAAGACAAGAGTTCAGACCCACTTGTCTGGCGCATAATGATCCTTCTGCTAGTTGCCCAGGGATGTATCCCTAGCAGCACATGCTGCTCATGGAGACCGACAAAATAATGCACAAACTATATTGTGCAGGCATTGGAGGTCAAAGTCGTTTGTTCTAGGCCTGGCTAGCATCCTGCCCTGATTTGTGTTACGTTCAGCACCTCAGGGGTTTTGCTATGACCCTGGTGACTCCGGGCAGGGCCAGGCTCAAGCTCCCTTGGCCTGGGTCTTTGGAGCAAACAGAAGGCATCCAAAGGAGAAGGGCTCCCTGGAGAGCTACTGCCTTTCTGTGTAGATGCCAGCCTCAAAGTGTGAAGCTCTGGCACCTCCATCTCCCAGGGCCAGGCAGCAAAACATGGGCATTGCTTCCACCGAGGTTTCTCCATGTTACCAATGCAAGAGCAAACACCTAAGAATGGTGAATAGCAATTGGACGATATGAGCATCCTATGCATGGCCCGCAGTGGCTCTTCGAACAGACGGGAGCTTCCAAAATCAGGTTACCAACCTCCTGGTGGTAGCTGGAGATCTTGCATGACAACTGATCTCCAAGCGACGAAGACCAGTTCTGGAGAAAC
The DNA here is from genome assembly GCF_049243985.1 of Paroedura picta. Classification (NCBI taxonomy): domain Eukaryota; kingdom Metazoa; phylum Chordata; class Lepidosauria; order Squamata; family Gekkonidae; genus Paroedura; species Paroedura picta. The sequence goes on along the minus strand of NC_135383.1, from coordinate 7,823,342 downwards.
CGGCCACTTTGGAAGTTGGGTTCTATGACCTTACTGAAGTCCCTTCCTCTCCCAAATTCTGACCTCCTCAGGCTCTGCCCCTCCCCAAATCTCCAAGTATTTTCCAACCCAGAGCTGGCATTCCTATTCCAAATTCTGTGTCACAAAGGACAAGATCAGGCCGTACAGCAGAAACAATACCTAAACCTGGACAATGGGCTTGGACGTGACTCTTGTTCTTCATTCATCCCGTGCCCCTCTTCCCTCCCTCGCAGTCTCTCTTCTATGGCCGATTTTAGACTGTAGCCTCCTTGGGGCAGGGGATTCTTGTTACAGGAACAGCAGGAGCAAGGGGCCCAGTTTGCAAACACAGGGCTGTGTCTTCGTCCCGTTTTTAAGCCCCCGAAACAGTGAATTCTGGTTGCAGCAGGCTACCCTAATGGCCTCAAAGTTGTATTTAGGGGGGGGGAGGAAGAACAGGATCCCAGGTTCCTACAGGGGAATGCAAGCAGGTACCCCTTGTTAAAGCCACCAAGGGATTGGGGGAAAGAAAGGGGGTGGGGAGAAAGAAGCCAACCCAGAATGTAGAGCCAGGAAGCTTGTGAATTTGTCTTGGTGCCAAGCCAGGAAATGAGGATCGCTTAGGGCAACTTTCTCTGCTGGGGGGGGTTGAGCCTTAAGAACCCACAGCGGGTGGGGAATGCAAGTGAGCCCACCCTCTCCGCAAGCAATGCTTGGGCATATTCTGCAGGCTGCCAAACCCACTCCCCTCCCTCCTCCTCCTCCTCTTCCTCCCCCCTCCCTTCCTCCACTACCACCCAGCAGATCTCCCCCCACCCCTTCCCACCCCCCCCCAATGTTTTCTTTTCCAAGGGCTCCCTCTCCTGTTTCCCCTCCTCCCCTTCTCCGAAACCTCTCCTGCGAATTCTGTATCTGCCCATTTTAGAAACTGCTCCCAGTTTCTCTTGCAAGAAGTGAACCTTACAAAAATATATATTCTATTCCTTCCCGGGAAGGAAGATTCTTCAAAATCTCCCCTTATGAGATTTTTATTATTTTTTTTAACAAAAAAAAGGGGGGGGGAGAGAGAAAGGAGGGCTCAATTGCCAAGAAGGAGTATTTTTCTTGTTCTTTGCATGTCATGGAAACCAACCCTTTCGCCGGCTTTGGGGCGTGCAGCAACCAGAAGTGAACTGCAGGGCGACCCGGAAGGTTTGAACTAAAGCCTTATAAACCACCCAACGGGAGAGGGAGGGGGAGAAGGGGGAAAAAAGGAAAAGAAAAGGGGAAAAAAAATACAAGCTAGACAGACGGACCGTCCCAAGATCGGCGCGGGGGGGGGAGGAATTTTTCCCCCCAGCTATAAACTTGGGTGGGTTTTTTTTCCTTTTAACCCCCCCTTTCCCCATGCCTGTTTGCAAAACCCAAAGCCCGTTTGCAAAACTCTCTGCAATTCAAGGTGTGTATTATTCCTACCTTCCCCCCTCCCCCCAAAAAAAAATCTGAACTCTCAAAGCAAAGACTGCAGGGGGGGAGGGAGGGGAAGAGAAGGGAGGGGGGTGAAGAGAGAGGAAGAAGAAGAAGAAGAAGAAGAAGAGAGGGCGGGGGAGGGTTTCAATGGATCCGGAGTCGCCGTGAAGTTGCATGCACTTCTCGCGCTGCTTTTGCAACCTGCATGTCAATTTCCAGCCCGGAGCTCGCGCACCCTTTGCAACAAAAAAAAAAAGCTCCACCGCAACAGCCCCCCCCAAAAGGAAAAGGGCAATTGCGTGCAAATGTGAATGCATGCATTTGCACCCGATCCGTGTCCAGATCGGGGGAAGGGGGGGGGTCCTGTCTTCCCGGAGCCCCCTCCTCCTCCTCCTCCTTTCCCCGACGCCTGGGCGGGTGGAGAAGGAGGAGGAGGAGGAGGAGGTGGGGGGGGGGAGAAGGAAGCGAAAAGGGGGGAGCCCATTTTCTTCCTTGCAGACGGATCGCTGGCCGGGTTGCAATTTGAAAGTGGAGCATGTGTATTGGTATAGGAAGTGTCTCTCTCTCTGTCTCTCTCTCTCTCTCTCTATTTTTTTTTAATAAATAAAAGCCGGGCTATTCAAAAAATAATAATAAAATACAAGACCCCTTTGGTGCAATTCTCCGGCCGCCCATGATTTAACGCGACCAAAGCGATGGCAAAAGGGTGTTTGGCTGGTTTTATTTTATTTTTTTTCCTCCCTCCCCGTTTTTCTTTTTTTCTCTTTCCCCCTCCGACTTTATACTTTTGTAGCAGCCTGGATTTTTTTTTCCCCTCTCTTCCCTTCCCTTCCCTTCCCTTCCTCCCTCCCTCTCCCTCTCCCTCTCTCGCTGTCTTCCCCTCTCGGCGCAGGCAAAAAGCTTCCGATTTCTCCGGGTTTTTTTGCAGATCTGCAGAATATGGCGTCTCGATTCTGTTTTAAAAATAAGCCCGGCTGCCATTTTTGCTTCCCTTTTGTCTGAAATTTTTTTAATAAAAACTGTCTGAGAATGTGGGAGGGGAGGGGGAGGGGAGGGGGGTGGGGGGCACCGAAAAGGGGTGTTTTGTTTTGCATTTTCCTAAAAAAAAAAGAGAGAGAGAGGAGGGGGGTGGAAATTCTTCCTTGCTTGGCGTTTGCGGTTGTGCAGGGGGGGGGGATGTCTTTCTTTGGGTGGGTGGTGTTAATTGCACTTTTTAAAAAAGGAACAACCCCATTGCATAGCAAAGACTGATATATATATATTATAATATATATATTTGCTTTTGTTGTTAATCTCAGGAGCAAACTCGTGCCAAAGTTGCTTATGCAAATGTTGGGTCAAGGGGGGGGGGAGAGGAACCCACCCCCAGTTTGCAAGGTTTATTTATTTATTTATTTTTGCCTTTTCCGTTTGGCGTATGGAATGGGGAGGGGGGAGTTCCTTTGCATCTGAGGATTATACTTCCTTTTCTTATTTTCAAAGAGGCGGCTTGGGGGTTGGCTTGTTGTGTGTGTTTGTGTGTGTGTGTTTTTTAAAGGTGGCCAGTTTCTGTGCCTTTTTTTTTTTTTGCCTTTTTTTGCAGAAACCACAATAAAGAGCTTTGTGTTTTTTTAGAGATGCCAGGTTGGCTGAGGAATACTTTGGAAATTTTCTTTATAGGAGTGGAATGTGCTATTTTCATAGTGTGGAATCTGCAGCTATAAAGAATGGTGAGATTCTCCCCCAGCCTTCACCCCCCCCCCCTTGTCCTTGCAGTTCTGGAGAGAGAGGTGTGTGTGTGTGTTACAGGAACATGGATTTCATGTGTGTGTGTCTATTTGTGTCTTTCCATACATGTGATGTCAATATATACCTGTGTTTTTTTTTAATGTTTGGAGCCCTGTATGCTAGTTTGTCGCTGTAAAACAATGTTGCATCATTGCACAAAGAGGTGGTGTGTTTTAGGACAAGTATGAATTTATTTTGGGAGGAGGGTGAGGGTAGACGGAGTTTGGAAATTGCATTTTTTGTTTTACTGGACCTGTGTTTTGCTATGCATGAATCTGAAAGTATTTCCTTTTGTTCAATCTCTATGTGCTGGCAAACTCGAAGGGGTTTGAGGTCTGGATTTGCCATCCTTTTTCATCCGACCGCCAGTTTGATTTAAGTTTGATTTGTTGCCTAGGCCAACTGCGAGGCCTTTAGAGGTGGAGTTGAGCACTGCGTTTTGGACTTCCCGGGGCAGATCTGAAAACTCAGGGTGAAGATGATTCTTGTGTTTGGAGTTATTGTGTTTTGCATAGTAGATGTCATTTCCTCTGTTGATTATTTATAGACCGGGAAGCCTTATATAAAAAATTATTTTTGAGGGGAAAAAAAAAGGAAACTAGCTTTTGTTGGCATGTGCAAGCTTTGAGATCACACAGAACTCTTCTTTGATGGCAAGGGCCCTATATCAAGGGAAACAGGTTTGTTTGGTTGATGCTGCCTTAGTGTTTTGAATTATCTTGGGCCCTTGGTCATTCAAGGGGAGGCATTCTGCTTGAGAAGTGAAGGGTTCCGCCTTCATTTGGAGAGGTTCTGGATTCAAGTTCACAGTTTCTGAGAGGGAAGCGCTTTCACAGTTCCTGCGTAGAGAAAATATGGGGCTAAAAGTGAGGCAGTTGCGGGAAGGGCTGTGACCCATATATGTTTGTGAATAAATGATGCCACCCGCAAAGAACTATGCCAGCAATGGGGGCTGAATTGGAATTGATATTGGTGTTCTGTGAGATAATCCCGAATCTGCTGCATTCATTTTTTTTTAATTGAGAGGCTTCTGAGAGCCCAGTGCTTCCGTCCGTGGAGGAGTCTGCCTGTAATATTGGTGCATAATTAATTTCTCTGTACTTCTTCCAGTCAGCTTCTGCTCTGGATGAGTAATTTTGTTCCTCCCCTTCACAGAGGGATCTTTCCCTTATGGATCTCTGCATGCATCTCTGTATGAGTCCATGATATAGGCTTGAATGCCTTCAGGAAGGTGGGCTATAAGTGAGGCACATCAACCTCCAATCAGGAAGCATGTCTAGAACATTGATTTGTGCAGGAAGAGGAGGCAAGTCCCTGATTATTTCGTTTGCACAGTCTAAAAAGTATGAGAACAAATCTTCTGTTTCAGTGCAGAAAAACCGTGTTCCTCTGTCAAGGTTTAAGAAGCGAACTTGCATGAATGCAGAATTGGATCACCAACTAAATCAGGGGTAGTCGAACTGTGGCCCTCCAGATGTCCACTGACTACAATTTTGCTGGCAGGGGCTCATGGGAATTGTAGTCCATGGACATCTGGAGGGCCGCAGTTTGACTTGCCCTGCTTTATGCTCCTCCGCATGCAGCCAGCTAGGTGACCTTGGCCTAGTCACAGCCCTATTAGAGCTGTTCTTCCAGAGCAGTTCTGGCAGGGCTCTCTCAGCCCTACCTACCTCACAGGGCATCTGTTGTGGGGAGAGGAAGGGAGAGATGTTTGTAAGCCGCTTTGGAGCTCTTTCGGGTAGTGAAAAGCGGGGTATTAAAAATGACTCCTTTTCACATGGGACCAAGATTTTTATTATCATTTATTATTTAATAAATCTACTATATTCTTAGTCCTGCATTTTGGCCAGAATTGGCAGCTCTTGAGAGTCAAAATCCAAAGGGAGCCTGGTTGTTTCCTGTCTTCCCTTTGGTGGCCTCCTTGATTACAGCTGGAAAACAGCCTTTAACACTGTCCTTTATATGTTCAGTCCCAATACTATCCCATATGGGGTTTGTAGCTGCTGCCCATTTCCCCATAGCACAGAGAAGCCCCCTGGTGCCCCGGGGCTGCCTACCTGACCCCTAGCCTAGTCCCTAATCCTCGTTGATCCATTTAAGTTGTTTTTAGCTTGTGTGGGACCCAAGCAGCAGAACCTAATCCCTTCTTCCTGCCTTCTTCCTGCTTTGGTAGAGCCTCTCCCATTTGATGTTGTTCACTCCCAAAGCCAGGCAAAGGTCTCCTTAGCTCTTTCCTTTCCAGGGGGTAAATGGCAGCACAGGCTTTGGGAAAGTGCGTGCCCTTTGTCCCTCTCAACTGGTTAGTCCTGTGTTTTGGCAAATGCACACAGAGGTAAGCAACTGGGAGGGGGGGGGATATAAAGGCAGGAACTGGATGCTTCCTTGTGGAGGCTTTTGCATGTGGCTTGACCCGGGAGGAGTAAGGCCCAGTGTACAGTTGTCTTCTCCCTATCTAAGAGGGTAGATTCCAATGGGTCATCGTGTTGGTCTGAAGTAGCACAACAAAAACTGGAGTCCAATAGGACCTTTAAGACCGACAAAGATTTATTCAAGGCGTGAGCTTTCGAGTGCATGCGAACGCATGCACTCGAAAGCTCACGCCTTGAATAAATCTTTGTCGGTCTTAAAGGTCCTATTGGACTCTGTTTTTGTTGTGCCTTTCTAAGAGCAAACCAAAGACCCTCATGTAGTCTTTCAGACTCCATTTGGTAGTCATGAGGCCTAGGCTTAGCATGTTTGTGGACTTCAGCCACAAATTTAATTGAAAATCGCCTCTGGTTTAACATAACAGCAGCAAGATGCTAACTGCTCTGAACTGCTTAGTAACAGAGTCGAAATTTGAACCCAGGACTTCTGGACCCTCATGGCTCATGCACTTTGGTTGGGCATGTAAATATCCAGTCCCATGGTCCCTTCTGGTAGTAAGGATTGCCTGGCAAGTGGCCAGCCAGGGAAGAGCTTTTTGAAAGAAACAGAATTGAAAAATGTTTTTGTCAAAACACATTGTCATGCCAGAAATGCTCAGGACTGACAGAAAAGGCCAGAAATAAATTCTGTGGCTGGTATTTTAGTGAGGGCCCAATGTCAAGCATGTCATAGGATGGTTCTTCGTGGTCTCTTGCATGGTCTCTCCAAATCTCTTAAAAGAGCAGCACATAGTTTCAGACATGATATTCAGGGGTGTGGGTGACTTGGGCCTAGATCCCCAAAAGAGACAACCCTTGTTTTGGGAGGCCAGAAAAGTAACTCATGCCCCGACCCCTTTTGCACGTTTGAATTACTTATTTCGACTAAAACTTTATTTTGCTTTTTTACCACCTAGCATGGTGGTGAACAATTCTGAGAAGAATCTTGGCCTACTTCACTCCCTAGCTGGATGCTGTGTTTTCGTGGTCGAATAGAGAGCAGCCAACTTTTGAGCTATTTTCCCTGACTAATCTAAATCTGATTCGCCATAGGTGACCAGCCGTTTCCAGCCGGGCCCTCTAGCAACAAAGAAGTGGAACGGCACCCCATAAATTGTGTGTTCTTGTTTCCCTTGTTCCTTTCTCCCCTTTGCTAGGTATCCAGTTGTTGTAAATCCTGCCAAATGTCAGGCTGGATTTTATTTCATATTAATTGTACGGTACGCAGCTTAACACTTCATACCGTGCAAACGGGATAATGACCAAACAGGAGTCAGGAGACCTGCTGGAATTTCTTTCTGCTACTTGGGCATGTGGCTTCCCCAGCCAGAAACCCTTGGGGGCAGGGGGTGGCATTGCCATGGGCTGTATTGCTCCCTGCAAAACAGAGGAATAGCTGTGCAAGACCAGCCATAGGGCCCTTGCCAACCATCATCACAAACTATCGTTGGTCTCCCTGGCCCGCAGTCCTGGCAGCACAGGAACTAGGAGGCCGGTGGTCACAGGGCTTTGACTTGGAGGCCTGTCCTGCTTGGACCTTGGGCTTTCTCAAGCCAGGATGCTGAAATAATACCCTGAAGAGAACAGAAATCCTATGTAGACCTTGGAGCATTGATTGAACATCCTTTTGTGACCAGAGGATAGCTGGTTACCCCCTGAAATGATATCTGAAGCGGCCATTTTTTGTTGGTCTTGTGGAGGAGTAATTGACCGCAGGCCCAAGATGTTGGAGATCTTGTATGGTGCATAGTCCCTTCTGAGAAGGTGCAGACTGTCCATAAGGGGCCATTTTTAAAGACATTTTTAAAGACTCTGGCCTTGATGCTGGGCTTCTTTAAAATGGGCACTTAATGCCTGGAAGTTTGCATCTCCTTGTGTATTTACAGCAGAAGTCTGGTTCCCTTCACTGGGGGCATTCCGAGGACCTTCCCTGAATGTTTAGCTTTCATTCAGGAAAAAAAAAAGAAACCCTCATCTTTTGTTTAAGGCAGGGGTAGTCAACCTGTGGTCCTCCAGATGTCCATGGACTACAATTCCCATGAGCCCCTGCCAGCAACTGGCAGGGGGATCATGGGAATTGTAGCCCATGGACATCTGGAGGACCACAGGTTGACTACCCCTGGTTTAAGGGACATGGCAGGCTTATTAGTAGCCAACTAATGGCACAGCTGACATTGGCAAGGCCAATAATTAATTAATTAGTAACAAGGTTGTGTTCTGGCTTAGGAGGAGGGAATCTGCTCCTGCATTCTGGCCAGGGCACTCAAAGCTTCCAGGATGGCTGGTACTGGTTTTCCTGTTGATTTACAATGACCTCCCCTTCAATGCTGGTCTAAACGTGGGCTAATGTTTGAAATGACTGGATGGTTTGCGGGTAGGTTGTTCCACTGCATGGGACCGTTTCCGTGTGGTAGTCATGGGGCTGCTTATTGTTTTCCAGACTTCTGATAGCTCAGGCCTACTTCTCCCACCCCACCCCTTGTGGTAAATTGAAGGCATCTTTTAACCCTTATGTCTCACTCCCCTTATAAGAATGCCCCGTGTGTTTCTGTGAAATTCAGGGAGCTGGATGTGCAATCTGAAAGCAATCCAGAACAGTGACTCACACAGAGATGCAACAGGCAACATCCATTAGGATTTCAGTGGTCTCGATCATCAACAATATAACAGGAACAGCAACTTAGATAAGGCCCCCCCAGAGAGGTCAGACTGGTTTAGGCCATGAAGGGGATGTCTATGGGGAACCTGTGGGTGTTATTGGGTTTGGTCAGTCTCAGGGAGATGCCTGGTGGAGGAGCTCCCTTTTGCAGGCCCTGCGAAATTGTGGGAGTTCAGGGAAGACCCTGTTCTGTTCAGGGAGCTTGTTCCACCCGGTGGGGGCCAGGACCGAAAAATCTCTGGCCCTTGTTGAGGACCAGCGTTCTTCTTTGGGGCCTGGGATCACCAGCCAGTTGGCGGTGGTGGAGCATAATGCTCTTTTGGGAGTGTATTAAAAATATTTTTGGATTTCAGATAGCATCTGATGGACTTCCTTGATAAATTTATTTGCAGTGGGCAGCCGTGGCTTCCTGAACATGGCAGAACAGTTTGCACACCAGCTCGGTTAAGCATCTGTAGCTATTATCACTTGGCAAGTACAGCTTGATTTTGCAGCTTGGTATGGCTAGCAGCCCAGCTGGAACCAGATGTGGTGTGAATACGAAGTCTCAAGGGTGGGTGCTTCTGTTTCAAAACTGTTGGGTTTCAATTAGGCTTAGCTGTGGCCGTTTGGAACGAGGGTCCTTAAGATGTCTACCTCATCTACAAATGTTTACTAGATATGGGGGGCACCCATGAATGTGAATGCCGGGGTGGGGGACAGCTATGGTGGAGATGCAGCTGAAGAAGTGTCCTGTCCTGTCCCCTGAACCTTCACCGCAAATGCCATCTCTGTTAGTATATTAGGAAGAAAACACAAAGATATCTGGATTTCCCATGTGATGTGTCATTTGCTCTGACGTGGATAGCTCAGCCTAGCCCGATCTCTTCAGAGCTTGGAAGCTAAGCAGGGTTTGCCCTGGTTAGTTGGATGGGAGACCACCAAAGGCAAGAAAACGCAAACCCACCTTGGTTTGCCTCTCGCCTTGAAAACCCTATGGGCTCACCGTGAATCGGCTGTGACTCAAGGGCAGTTTCTACTGCCGCCATGAAATTCAGCCTTGCTTATTTTGGTAGAAACCATCCATTGGTCCTCATGGTACTTTCCGCTCCTCCTTCCTTTCCGAGGCCATGGTGGAAATCCTAAATGCTCAAGAGCCAGAGGCCTTGCCACAGCATCTGCTATACACTGAAGAGGCAAGCTGCTTTTCAGTGACGGTTTAAGCACCGCTGTTTAACGTGGCTGGCCTCTTCCGCATCTGTCCGCTGTAGGAAGGTTGGCATGGGGGCAGTGTAAGCAAGGGGGATGATTTCCAAAATCTTCCAAAGTGAGGACTGTAAGGAAAAAAAATGTGTGAGCCCCACAGGGCAACAATCCAGAATCGTGGTTCTTGTAGTAATACAATATATTTCTTCTGGTTTCTTCATCCATTCAAAGAGTAGCTAGAAAAAAACCTTGTTAAAGGCTGTTTGAGTATTGAAAATCCACCAGTAACGTAACGGGGTGTTGTTGTTTTTTAAATCTGTGCCTGGCTATATCCCACAGGCAGCCTCTGAGGTGACAGAATTCTACGGAGGCCGTGAGTTTCTGGGCCAGACTGCGGTGGCCAGCAACTGTACCCAAATTTAGACCTGGATTCAGCTCAGGCACCCTGAGGCACACCAGACAGAAGGAAATTCCTGCTCGGTTGACCAGACAAGGACATGAGACCATGCTCAGAGTATTTCTTCCAGGCCTGTCTCAATCCGAACGTTTCCTCCTGCCGCCAGTCTCAGTTATAAGGCTGGACTCCTAGCCTGGCCCCTTTCCGTGCCGGAAGAGGACTCCGAGGCCTGAGCGCTCACTCACACATCTGTGCTAACCTTGGTCCCAGCCTTGATCAGGACAGGTTCAAGGCCTGGCTTGCAGGATTGGCAGGAGATGGGAAAGATGGTTCCTTCTCCTCTGGCTGTTGCATAGAGGAGTGATGTTTTTCCTTTCTGACATCCCAGTGGACTCTCTGTCAAAGAAGCTGGGTCCCACCCAGGTTGTCTGGAGCCTGGAGATGAACTGCAATGGTCCAGCTGGTCGCAGGCCAGGTAGGCAGTGCAGACATGCTGTTAGAGATCAGCCACTGAAGGTTTCTTCCTTTTGCACTGGCTGATGCTTCCAGACTGGGTTTTTCTGTGGGGTGCTCCTGTAAAGAGCACAAGAGTCATCTAGAGCAGGAGTAGTCAACCTGTGGTCCTCCAGATGTTCATGGACTACAACACCCATAAGTTGTAGTGATGGGAATTGTAGTCCATTAACATCTGGAGGACCACAGGTTGACTACCGTTGCTCTAGAGGTTTTCAGATCTTTTTTTACCTGGTTGGAGAGAATGACATGGGGTCAGGGGAGGACACCGGCCAGGCCGCCTGGTTCCTTTGGAAGCTCACCTGAGAATGCTTTTAAGATTGATTAGTGATTGGACAGTCTTCTTATTGGGGAACACCTGCCCGGTGTGGGAATTCCTGCCATAATGAGCACATGAGGTTACCGTGAAGCAGGCATGGAGACCGGGTACAACGAACATCCCCAAGATATGGGGATCTAGACGATCCCACCAAGATCCATTCTTGTATATAGCTTGTTAAGGATTCGATATTTTATAGCCGCGCTCGAGTACTAGCAGCAATACTATATTAACTTTATATATAACTGGCATCATTGTCGATTACATCTCACTGTTTGTTTGTGTGCTTGTGGTTGTAGCTTTGAAGCTGTATCTTAAATGGGCTCTCTTGGAACCCCAGTATGAATATACTTAACAGAAGTGTTAAACTTGGGACCATTTGTGAATCTAACCCCTTAGAGCAGGGCTGGCCAAACTGGGGCGCTCCAGCTGCCCACGGACTACAACGCCCATGAGCCCCTGGCATTGGAGTCCATGGACATCTGGAGGACCACAGGTTGACCACCCCTGCCTTAGAGGATCTAAAACGAAGCCAGCTGCAGCCTCCAGCTGTTTCTCCTTTGCAGGAGGCAAAAATGGGGGAGGGGATGCTTGCTTCGGCAGCATCCCCCCCCCCTTCTCTCATCTCCCTTCCCCCTTCCATCAGAATATACTCTAGGATTTGGGGGGTGCCCTTTGGTTAGACTCCCGCCACTTGGAAGAAGTGAGGTCTACAATCTCTCTTAATGCCTCTGACCTTCCATTCGGGCAGTAGGGCCTCCCGTTCTTAAAGGCCCCGAAGATGCCTGACCTTGTCACCCTCCAGTGCTGACCCCGACAGGTGACACAACCTGCACTGAGTCAACTAGAACGTGCATCTTGGATCTCCGTCCCTGCACAGCCCACCCCCACACACATTGGTTCCCGTGTTTCCCCGTGTCGGTTCTTTTCCCAAACGGGCTGCAGCCCAGAGCTTGGCTGCCTGACTCTCTCCAGGGGTTGGGGCGGTGCTGCCGGCCCGTCCCTCTGACCAGCCGCCGTGCCATTTCTGTGTAAAGAATCTCTTATTTCTCTCTATTTCAGCCAAGCGAGACAGAGGGGGCCTCAAAAGCAGGGGAGTCCCACATGGGACCCTAGCTTGTATTAACCACACTTTGGTAGGAACTGGCGAAGGCCTGTGAGCCCCCCAGCCCCAGGGACTGGTGCTTGTACCCGCCTGCACCAGCGGGGGACCGTCTGCCGCCCGCCAGCCTGGAGCACCATCTACACGCCTCCCCAGGCAGCTGTGGCCACCGGGCTTCCGAGGCCAGCCTGTGAGTACCGATCCACGGCGGAGCTAACCTCTTCCCTTTTGCAGGGCTACGACAGGTCCCTGCCTTGACCGCTGGGGGACAATCCCCTCCCCCGTGCCTTCTTACCGGACCAGGGCGGAGTTCGTCCCGTTGTCGTCCTGCTTCTGGCAGAGGCCAGCTGCGTGCTGTGGGAACTCTCAAGCAGGGTGGGAAAGCCAGGACCGGTCCCCGGCCGCCCCCTGCGTTTAGCATTCGGTGGTCTGCGGCTTGTGAACAGGGATGTTCTGTTGATCTGTATAACTATTTGATAGAATAATGCAGGCGTAGTCGACCTGTGGTCCTCCAGATGTTCGTGGACTACAATTCCCACGAGCCCCTGCCAGCAAATGCTGGCAGGGGCTCATGGGAATTGTAGTCCACGAACATCTGGAGGACCACAGGTTGACTAACCCTGTAATAATGTACCAAAAAGGATACACCGAATCCAGGGATAGAAAAAGGCACAATCTGTATTACTGGCTCTACATAATAATATGAAATAGATATTGCGCAGAGCCGGTAATACACAGATTGTGTCTTTTTTTCTAGGGCTGTTTGATAGACCCGTGCCTTTGAAACGGAGCCTGCCTCCTGCAGTATCTGCTCTTGCAGCAATGCTTACCGGCCTGTACCCATCAGGACTCCATAGGCTCTCTTTGTGTCAGTCACCTCCAATTCATCCAGTGTGTGAGGTTTTTCTGGGCTCTACCCACCCATTCTATCTCACAGCTGCATGGCAGAGCTTCCTTCTCCCCCTGCTCAAATCTAGCTGCCTCTCCACGTTCTGTTTGCCCCGCTACATAGTTTTCTCTCATCTGAGATTCTTCTCCTGGACGCCTTTGCCGAGCGTTTGATCTGCAATACCCATGGAGATGCCAGTGCTTCTGGAGGCCTCTTAATATCCAATCTTGTCACCCGCCAGCATCTCGGGCACCCGCAAGAGGAAATGGGAAGGAACACACCCTGGCATCATGCCAAAATGCTCATATCACTTCCGGTAAAATCTGGCCGATGTGTTATCAGTGATAAGAGTTTTTGCAAAATGCTAGACCGTCCACCGTGTCACTTCTGGATTTTTTTTGCAAGCCGTCCACCAGGCTCCATCCTGCAATTGCTCTTCGGTGGCCTTAGGTATCAGCTGGTCAGTTATTGATTTGATTAAGTCAAGAATTCCCAGCAATAAGCAGGGAATACAAAAGATTAAATCGCTCTACCCTGCAGTGTCCAGTCTTCACAAGTAATACAGATGTTCCCTTCAACCCAAATTGGACTCCCGTTCATCGTAGCTGTTCCGCGTTTCCAGGTGTTCTGTTTATCCTTTTCCTCACATGAGTTAGAATGTTTATGAATGTTCCGTATATTCTAGGAACTGGGTTGACAACTATAGGGGTTTTTCAGGCAGCAGCCTGTTACATGTTAATGTTTGGCCTGCAAGTGTGTGGCGGTGAGTTTGTTCTGCTGCTGACTCCACTTGTGGCATATATATTTTTTAAAAATTGATGTATTTATCACTCATTTTCAGTCCTCGTGGACCCCACCCTTACACCAGAGCAGCTAATAATGTCAAAGATCCCATTTACAGCCATGATACCACCACAATTAAACATGTTAAGGAAAGGTTTTCACTACCCAAAGGAGTTTCAGAGCGGCTTCCGATCGCCCACCGTTCCTCTCCCCACCCTGTGGTGTAGATGGGGCTGAGAGAGCTCTGAGAGAACCATGACCAGCCCAGCTGGCTGCACGCGGAGGAGGACTGGGGAATCAACCCCAGTTCTCCAGCTTAGAAGCCGCCGCCGCTTTGAGCCACTACACGAAGCCAGCTTTCACCAAAATCACCCACTGTTTCTATCGATTGTGGACTCAGCAGCTGTGCTATTGAGGCCAGAAGGCTTCCCTGCAGGATTTTTCCACAAGGGCTCTCTGGAAGCATCCGCCGTCACCAGAGGCAGTGACTCACCTCTGGCCAGGGATGAAATGTGGGGCGTTCCTCTCTGTCGCTGCACCACAACGTCGAGGGCTCAATTCAACATAGCAGCTTGGATCTCAGCAGTTGCCTGAACCGCTTTGGCTTCGCGTCCTGGAAAAACCTCTGTTCCTCCCATGCTTTCCTTCTTGTGCCATCCTGAGAGCTGCCTTTCCAAAGTCACTGCTGCAGAGAAGAAAGGAGCATCTCAAAAAGTTGCGATCACCGCAGCCCGTTTCCCAGCCTCGGAGACCGTTCTGCCGCCAGCTTTTCCACGCACCTGTCTTTCTCCAGGTGCCTTCGGCAGTTTGCAACCAGCAAACGTCTCTGTTACCTTGTGGTGGTGCTTCTGTCAAGGCAGCCCGGCGAGGGCTCATTTGCAAGGCTTGCCGCCAGCCATCGGTCATACTAGAACCTCTAGGCCGGTCTTCTTTCAACCTTTTGTCCATGGAGGAGCCCCTGAAATAATTTCTTCAGGCTTCGAGGAGCCCTGGAAGTGATGTCAGCTGGCCACGCCCCCAGAAATGACATCACAGCCTGCACCCCTAGCCCTCGTTTTGCTCCCTCCCCTGGTCCTTACTACTACCACTTACTACTACTTAAAGATGAGTAGAAGCGGAGAAGACAGCCCGGACCCCCCTACGCTACTACAGAGCTCCCACAGACCCCCTTCAGAGCTTCCATGGACCTCCAGGGTTGGAAATCCCTGCTCTAGGCAAAAAGGCCTCTCGGGGCCACACCTGTTTAGAATGTTTTTGTGAGTTGCGTTCGCATTTGTTACCCCTAATTTGCTGCCGGGTGTCCTGGTCGGACATGCCTCAATGACAGGGGTAGGTGGGTGGCTTTGTCCCTTCCGTTGAGCAACCCCCTGGTCCTGCCCTGCTCTTAACCTCAGTTTTATGCAAGCCTCTTCTCACTTGCTTTGGGCTCTTTGCTAGCTCTCTCCCCACTCTCTTACACACACACACACAAACGCACACTTTCTGTATTGGTTTTCCTTGTATGTTAGCGTGTTTGGTGTCTTCGGGTAGAGGTGGACTAGACTCGGAATGCTCGAATCTTTGGGTCCCAGGTTCTTTGGCCTGACAGAACGTAGTATAATATATCTCGCTCTTTTCCGCTGCTCCAGACAGAAGAACGTTCTATCTTGATCTACCCCGCAAGGCTGTTGTATGGATGCCCCCCCCCGCCCTCAGCCAGGCTGCTTGTCCTACCACGACCCCTGTGAAAGGCTCATTCGACCCCCAAAGGGGTCCCGACCCCCAGGTTGAGAACCACTGATCTAGAGAGTATTGAGTATTCTTTTTAGCCTACTCATGCAAACAGGAAGTTGTTTCTTTTCCCATAAGGTCTGGTTGGCTCTCGGTGGTAGAGAGGTTGACGGTGGGAGCTCACGGGGGTCTCTACACTCCTGCTTCTCCAAAATCTAGTTAAAGGTCTCGATATTCTTCCTTCTGTCCCTCTCTCCATCCTTCTATTCATTTTTCTAGTACTTTCCAGCTGCTGGGATAAATATAGACCAAGGGGATTGTGTGGGGGGGCAAGCAGAGAATTGATATTTCCTGTTCCAAACAGCATTCTAAGGTCTGAGCAGAATAAGGACGAAGCGATTGTGACCTGGTGACGTTGTAGGAGAGGAACAGCCAACCACCCGTCGAGCAGATTTTATAACCATCCGCCTGTTCCCTTTTCCTTTTGTCCCCAAAATAGGCAGGCACTTTGAAAAGGAATCCCTTCTGATCTCAGTATACTGTGACAGGAAAGAGAGAATGTTAGAATGGGTCTACTTTGAGTAAATAAAAGCTGATTGCGACATCGGCTCTCCGAGGAGCCTCCTGACTGTTCCTTGTGGTTTTAGTTGTTGTTGATTTCAAACATGTGCTATTCTCTTACCTTAGGGGTTATTGTGTTTTTTTAAAGGTTTGCTGCTCTGAAAGAGGAAGACTTTTTTAAAAATTCCCTAATTTACCTTGCCGTTGGAGAGGGGTGTGAGGGTTGGACTGGGAAATACCTGGAGATTTTAGGGGTAGATCCTGGAGAGGACGGGGGTTTGGGAAGGAGAGTAACCCCAGCAAGGTATAATGCCTTAGAGCAGGGGTAGTCAACCTGTGGTCCTCCAGATGTCCATGGACTACAATTCCCATGAGCCCCTGCCAGCATTCGCTGGCAGGGGCTCATGGGAATTGTAGTCCATGGACATCTGGAGGACCACAGGTTGACTACCCCTGCCTTAGAGCAAGGGTGGCCAGACTGTGGCTCTCCAGATGTCCGTGGGCGTACTTGGCAGGGGCTCATGGGAATTGTAGTCCATGGACATCCGGAGAACAACAGTCTTGGCCACCCCTGCTACGGAGTCTACCCTGCAAAGCAGCCATTTTCTCCAAGGGAACTGAGCTTGGTTGTCTGCAGATCAGTCGATCTCCCTGTGCCACCTGGTGGTGGGCAATCCTTAGGAGGTGAATTTCAAAAATTTATTTCATTTTAAAAGCTGAATTCGAATGCCTTTGAAGGTTGTGAATAGAACGCAGGAGGCCCCTCGGTGCATATTCCGGGCAGGGAGAAGGGCTGGTTACACCTTGTTACCCTGTGTGTGGATGGAATCTGATAATTGAGTGCTGGATCCAGATTCTTAGCTTCACAGGTTTTGGTCTTTTGGAAGGGCAAGTTTCTGTTTTTTCCCCGGGGACAATCTCCTGACGCCATGGGAGGGAGGGGGAGGCTGAGTAGACCCATCTCCTTTCGCTTATTGCCTTTCTCCAGGACGGCCAGGATAAATTGCCTGTATTTGTTTAGTCTATACGTATTGCAGAGTTATTTTTTCCCATGGTACAGAATTCAGATATTCTTGGTGATGGTTGTCCTCTCCTCTCCAGACTAGAACCCCTGCCATACACACACACACACACACACACACACACACACACACACACACACAGAGTAAGGTTTGGAGTCAGGAGTGTGTCCTAAGAACTAGAGATTCTAGGTCTTGAATCAGGATCTGCATGGGCTTGCGGCTGGTCAAGCCCTGGTTCCGCTGGCTGGGCTTCAGGTTGCTGCATGAAGGGGGCCTAATCTGGGTAGCAGCCTCTGGTTTGGGGTTAGTCTCCCCGTCTTTTGCAGCGTGGCCCAGGCCCAGTGTAACACAAGAGCTGGCAGCTGGTTTGGCAGCCCGTCATGCAATGTCTGCCCGTGCCCGGAACACACCACGAGCTGGTGCTCATTTGCATATATTACTGCGATTTGCATAGGGCAATGACAGGGAAGGTCAAAACCACCTCCCCGTCTGAAGCCCGGATCCAGATCTCTTGTTTCTTCAACTGCTTTTTTTCGCCAAAAGGTGGCCACCCACCGTTTAGCTGCAGGAGACCGACTTTCTGGGAGATAACGTTGTTCCAAGTTCCCCTGACCAAATAAGAATTTGCCCTTCCCATGAGCATCCAGGTTGTTAATGTGGGAGCGCAAGCTTCCATGGCAGCAGGAGGATTCAAATCTGGGTCTCTCCTCTCCTAATTTGACACTCCAGCATCACGCGATGCTCCTCTCCTGCATAGTCTTTGCAGAAGGCGCATTCCCTCTCACTGCGTAATTCAGAATGACGCTCTGTACATGCCTTGAGGCAAGACCCTTTCCACCCATTAATCCCCAGTGTGTTCTCACCATAGCTGTTCTTTTTTCCCTTCTAGACAGCTCCTTTGATTTCCGTATGTCAGCTTAGGTAGACTCTGAATCCCCCCTCCTTTTGGCCTGCTGGTGTTCTTTTTTTGGCAAGGGGGGGGCAGTCTTCTGCCCGCCTCCCATCTGTGCTGTGGCCAGGAAGCATCTGTGGTTTTCTGCTTCCTGAAGCAGGGCACAAAGAGGTATTTGTACAGGAGAGGAGAGCTGCACCTTAGATCCCCTCTGCTGAGTTCTCCCTTCCACTTTTACATTAATTTGGCAGGCAGAGAGCCCCTCCATGTTTAGTAAGCAAAAATCGGGGCAGGCCTGTCTGAGTCCCCCCAGCCTCTGCCTTTTGCTGCAAGGATGCGTTTTCCATTTTTAAAAAACTGCACCGAGTTCTGTGCAACTCTAGCAAATGCAGAGAATGAATTATTGTACGTCTAGGGTGCCAGGCTCCCCAGGACTCCACAATGCTGAGAGCTTGGTTATCTGACAACATACTAGGTGCTTTTTCTGTGGATGCAACCATGAAAAGAGGAGAGTGTTCACCACTTGATTTTTTTTGTTAAAAAATCAGACTGTCAGGAGGTTTCAACTCAATTGTATGACTAAATTTGTAATGGACTGAGGTCATCATAGCCCCCAGATACTTAGCCGTGCTGGGCCATTTGCACTATAAATAAAAATACTTAATTCCTTATCTAAATGCATCTTCCCGTTTTTAACCCATGACTTAACTGACGAGGACTTGCCTTTGAAAAGGACTGAAGTCATTATAGATAGAGCTCAGGGGGGGTCAACCACAATGCATCTTCCATGGCCTGATTGTGGCTAAAAGACTTATATTGCAACAATGGGAAAAGAAATGCTCACCTTCTGTAATCCAGTGGATCGAGGACTTGTCAACATTTGAATGCACGGCGCATAGACAGCAATTATGCACGGACTGATATTTAGGCACTTGGAAAGCTTTGATGGTGGCTTATCTGTAAACTGTTCCCCATTGTTGTTATATCTTGTTATTATTTTAGTGCTTTTGAGAGTTCTGTCTATGATCATAACTGGATTTGTTTTTTTAAAAGCCATCCTAGATAATTGGTTGAAGTATTTTTCTCTTAATCTGTTAGCCTTAATATATTATTTCATTCCTTTTAATTTATTGTTCCTTTATTACCAAAGAGCCAGCTTGGTGCAGTGGTTAAGAGCGACGGTTTCTAATCTGGCGAGCCGGGTTCGATTCCCCGCTCCTCCACATGCAGCCAGCTGGGTGACCTTGGGCCAGTCACAGCCCTGATAGAGCTGCTCTCACAGAGCTGTAACATCAGGGCTCTCTGAGCCCCACCCACCTCCCAGGGTGTCTCTTGTGGGGAGAGGAAAGGAAGGCGATTGTAGACCACTTAGAGACTCATTTGGGTAGAGAAAAGCGGGGTATAAAAACCGACTCTTCTTCTGCTCGGGCTACGATTTTAATTCTGCAACTTGAACTCCTGCCTAATTTATGCTTGGGTGAGGCTAATAATGTGGTCAGTCCATAAATGTGGGGTGGAGAGGGAAGGGGGGGGAGGCATTCCTGTCCAGAAATGTGGAGCCGTCAGAAGATTTGGCCCATTTCTGACCCATAACCGTCTTTTCCCTCTTTCTCTTTTGGCTTCCTCCTCAGGATGGCGGAGCCGCGCTTTAACAACCCGTACTTCTGGCCTCCACCTCCCACCATGCCCAGCCAGGTAAGTGGACTCCCCCTCTCTCCGTGACCTGAGTTTGAACCTCAAACATTGCCCAGAATCTCTGGCAGAGCTTCCGGAACGGTTAAGCTTATCGGCAAAGGAGTCTAGACGTTTTGGAAACCGCGGTGGTACGAAATGGCTCAGCTGGGCCAAACCCAACAAGTTGGCTTCTGGACAACAGCGGCTCTTACCAGTCGCTCGGTGCCCACCTGGAGCCATGCTGCCCCCTGTAGGATTGCAAGGGCCAGCATCAGGGGCTAAAAAATGTGCATGTATTGATAGAAACTAGTTAGAAGCAATACTCAGAACACACCCAGCTGTCTCCTTGAGTCTCAGACTCCATCATGGTCACTGTCTTAACTGGAGATTGAACCTGGGACCTTCTGCGCCTCAAACAGATGCTGTTCTATGCTTGAAGGACAATGCAGACCAATAGGAAAAAGTGTCCAGAAGAGGATGGGTCCAGAAAGTAATTTCTATGAGAAAGATGGGAGGATCTGGTTTGTGGTCCCCTAGAGCAGGGGTAGTCAACCTGTGGTCCTCCAGATGTCCATGGACTACAATTCCCACGAGCCCCTGCCAGCAAACACTGGCAGGGGCTTGTGGGAATTGTAGTCCATGGACATCTGGAGGACCACAGGTTGACTACCCCTAGAGAGGAGGCCTCATTGCTGCCTTTAGGTATCTGAAAGCTTTTGGAGGAGAACCCCGGCTGGTTCTCCGCCGCTCCACAGACCAGACCAGACCCAGGAGGGTCGTGTGAACAGAGAGTAAGCTCTGTAAGAGCCGTTTGTCCACAGGACTGAGGAATGAAGCGTGTGACAGATTCTCCTTCAGTGGGGCTGATCAGACACAGACCGGACACTTGTCCGTTAGGAAAGAGCGAGCTCTGGATTTCCTGCACGAAGCAAGGGATGGCCCTTCACTTCCAGGGCAGGCGATGGTTGTTTTTTTTCTCAGTGGTCACTCGCATCTCTTTCCGCAGCTGGACAACCTGGTGCTGATCAACAAAATCAAGGAGCAGCTCATGGCGGAGAAGATCCGGCCGCCGCACTTGCCCCCAACCTCGGTGTCTTCCCAGCAGCCCCTGCTGGTGCCGCCCTCCCCTGCCGAGGGCAGCCAATCAATTATGTCCATTCCCAAGCTGCAGCAGGTCCCTGGGCTGCACCCCCAGGCCGTCCCGCAGCCCGACGTGGCCCTGCACGCTCGCCCAGCCACCAGCACGGTCACAGGTAGGCATGGGGGAGAGGGGAGGGGGGTCGAGACCAGCTGCACTTCTCTGGGGCCAGGGATTACGAGCAGGTTGGAATTTCACACTGTGCATTCCACAGCTAGGTTATGGTTAGCCAAGCGTTGCTGGACCTCTCAGGCACTCCTTGGAAGTTCAGGGACTTTTGGCGCCGGGGCGGGCAAATGTAATAAGGAAAGACTTCCTCGAAAATGGAAGGTTTTGGAAACCAGGATTTGTTATTTATTTATTGCATGGCGTAAGCAGCGTAGGCAGGAGATTTAAGGGCTGTCTGACAGCCGGGCAAGGGATGTTTGGAGGAGGGTTGCCTGCCTCCGAATCATGACCCCTAGTGTTCCTTGGAGGAATTACCACCCCAATCCTTGTGGGTCAGCCCTGATTTTCTTCCGAGATCTGATGAGATCATGCTTCTCTGGGCTATCCAGGTCAGGCAGGAAAAAGAAGAGCTGTTTTCTTTTTTACGCCGTGCTTTTCGCTACCCAAAGGAGTTGCAAAGTGGCTTGCAAATACCCTCCCCTCCCTGCAACAGACACCCTGTGAGGGAGGTGAGGCTGAGAGAGCTCTGAGAAAACCGGGACTGACCCCAGTTCATCCAGCTGCCTGCACGCAGAGGAGGAGTGGAGAATCCAACCCGGTTCCCCAGATTAGAATCCAGTGCTCTTAACCACTACGCCATGCTGGCTTGCACCCAAATTACCCACCGTGAGATAGGAGGGGTGGGGATAGGACTGAGCAAGGAGGATATATGCCCCCAATCTGCTGTGCGTGATTTTTCCACCCTCCATTGGACACCCAGGAAGCTGCCTCCTTCCGAATCAGACCCCCGGTCAGGCTGCGACTGCTGTAAATTAGTGGCAGAAACTCTGCCCTTGTTGCTCCTGAAGAAGCTGGCGTGAGCTTTTGCTCCTTTTGCCTTCCAGGTTTGGGACTGGGCTCCCGCGCCCCTGCCGTTAGTACCTCGGAATCCAGTGCCGGCACTGGCACCAGTACCCCCTCCACGCCCACCTCGACCAGCCAGAGCCGCCTCATTGCCTCCTCGCCTACCCTTATCTCAGGGATCACCAGCCCCCCGCTCTTGGACTCCATCAAGACCATTCAGGGCCACAGCCTGCTGGGGGCCCCCAAAACAGAACGAGGACGCAAGAAGATCAAAGCAGAGAATCCGTCGGGGCCCCCCGTCCTTGTGGTGCCCTACCCCATCTTAGCCTCGGGTGACATCGGGAAAGAGGGCAAGACGTACAGGTAGGAACGGAAGGGCCGGGGGGACCCCAACGCTGCCCCCAGGGATGCCTGCCTTCCGCCCCCTTCCCTCCTCGTGCTTCAGTGGCGTTCTCCGAGAATTCCATTCCATTAGACCAGGATTTCCGGGGTTTCCGGATGGCCATGGGAGGGTTTCCCAAATGGGTGGAGTTAATTCATTTCATAGAATCATAGAGTTGGAAGGGGCCATACAGACCATCTAGTCCAACCTCCTGCTCCAAGCTGGATCAGCCCTAAGCATCCTATATTTTTTAAATTTGTTAAATATTTATCGGGTGAGGTGACCATAGATGCTCACGTCGCCCTGCCCTCCCACCCAAATGGCCAATGATGGGCCTGGAGGGGGTGGGAAGGGGTGGGCGATCGCACCACTTCTGCGGTTCCTGAGCCACCATTTTGTATCTGGGTTGTGGGGTTGTTGTTGTTGTTGTTGTTTTTTGCATGGGAGGGTGTGTCTCTGATTCCCTTTATTAAAAATGCAGAGTATGGAAGTTCACGGCCACTTTTAGCGCACTTCCCTATCCCGCACAGTTTTGCGTGTTAATAAAGCATCTTCATTTGGGGCCGAACAGAAGAAGAAGAGAAGCTGTTTTTTTGGACCCCACTTTTGACTCCCCAAAGGAGTCCTAAAACGGCTTACGAACACCTCCCTCCCCCTACAACAGACTCCCTGTGAGATAGGTGAGGACTGAGAGAGTCCTAAGAGAACTGCTGTGCGAGAACAGCCCTAAGAGAACTGTGACTAGCCCACGGCCACCCAGCTGGCTGCATGTGGAGGAGTGGGGAATCAATCCCTGTCCTCCACATTAGAGCACCGCTCTTTAAAATAGCGGTCCCCAGCCTTCTTCTGGTCGGGGACCGCCTCCGGGGGTGGGGGAGAGCCAGCGGCCCGGCTGCCGCAGTTGCTCATAAACATGCATGCCCAATTGCTGCGCATGCGCGTTTTGGCCACCAGGTGGCGCTAACACGCATGCACAGAGTTGCTGCGCATGCACGCTTTGGCCACCAGGGGACGCAAACGCACATGCACGGCAGTTCCGCGCATGCGCATTTGCGTAGCTGGCGCGCTGGCTGCCACACCGGCCTCTTTCCCCCCCTCTCGCTGCAGGGGGGGGAGGCCAGCGTGGTCACTGGCGGCCCGGAATGATGGCCTTTGTGGCCCGGTACCGTGCCGCGTACCGGGGGTTGGGGACCCCTGCTTTAAAAGCTACACCACTCTGGCTCACAGTCCTGCCGATTTCCTGTAAGGTGAGGATTTTATGCTCCAGGGTCTACCCAAATGGCCCGATTTGGGTAAGGGAGTGGCTGTGACTATCACCAGGGGCGGTGGGGAGGAATGAAATGGCATGGCGACCCGTGTCCGGAAGCTGCCGTGCATCGTGACACTTCCTTCTTCTCCCCCTCCAGGTGCAAAGTCTGCCCCCTTACCTTCTTCACCAAGTCGGAGATGCAGATCCACTCTAAGTCGCACACCGAGGCCAAGCCCCACAAGTGCCCCCACTGTTCCAAGTCTTTCGCCAACGCCTCCTACCTGGCGCAGCACCTGCGCATCCACCTGGGCGTCAAGCCCTACCACTGCTCCTACTGCGAGAAGTCGTTCCGCCAGCTCTCCCACCTCCAGCAGCACACAAGGTGAGTGACCTCCCCCCACCCCCCCACGTCCCCGTGGTCTCCCTCGGCCTTCTCTCCGCTCCCCTCCAGCCGTGCACAAAGAGTATGCAGGGTAGGACAGGCTAGGAAGATTTCCAAGGGATGGCTGACATTTGCAGGTAGATTTGCAAAGGCTGCCTTAAGTCCGTCCTGCTTCCCCAGCGTAGTCATTCTCTGGAATCATTGCTGGGCTGGGCCAGATCGGCGTGTCAATCCATTCCATTCCATTCCATTCCATTCCTTCCTTCCTTCCTTCCTTCCTTCCTTCCTTCCTTCCTTCATTCCTTCATTCCTTCATTCATTCATTCATTCATTCATTCATTCTATATGTATATACCGCCCTCCCCTGAAGCTTATAAGAAATGCACCGGTTAAATAAAGAGCCCAACTTACCCACTCTCCAGAGGAGGTTCACTGCAATGTCTCTGTCTGATTCACTGCCCTGGCTTGACCTTGTTCCAGTCAGCCTCTTGGAAGCAGTCAGTCTTTCCCAACACCCCAGAATTGCTTCTCTTCAGAGAAGGCTGCTTGGTGTCTGCCTGAATCACTTCTCTGGGCCAATTTACTTAGAATCATAGAATCATGGAATTGGAAGGGGCCATCTAGGCCATCTAGTCCAACCCCCTCAGTGTCAGGCTGTGATCTGGGAGTCCCAGGTTCTAATCTTCACTTTGCCGTGGAAGTTTGCTTTGGGACCTTGGGCCAGTTCATTCGTATCAGTTCTGCCTTGTGCACCAAAATTTCAATGTTCCTTGTTGTTCCGTTTCAGAATCCACACCGGCGACAGACCCTACAAGTGCCCACATGCGGGCTGTGAAAAAGCATTCACACAGCTCTCCAATCTCCAGGTCGGTAAGGAGGATGGGTAAAAGGGGGGTGGGGGGGAGTGGGACAGGCCGGGAGAGAATGGGTGAGATCCAGAGGGCTTGAGGTACGGACGGCCTCTCGGTTCAGCTTCACAGCCAAAACTTGGCCCACAAAAAGCAGCAGGCAGCAATTCAAAACCAGTGCTTGCTTGCAAATTAATTGAGTAATTAGTTTTAATTAATTAGCAAATTAATAAATTGGAATTTTAGGCCGCTCTCCTGGGGAACTGACTCAGGGCGGTGTACAAAGTTTGTATACAAAACAGAATTTAAGTTTAAAATTAATTGAAATTGGGGTCCCCCGCGGGTGGGCAGGTAGTTGTGAGTTTGGGCATTGTGCAGGGGATTGGACTGGATGACCCTGGAGGGCCCTTTCCAACTCTAGGGTTCTATAAGAAACAGGTTAAAAATTAGCAGCAGCTGCTTCTCCGCAGAGCATCTGTTGAGATGATCCCCAAACCGTCAGGCTGGGTCTGGGAGTAAATAGGTGAATGGATAGTTGGACCGATATATGAGTGGGTGGGGCCATAAATAGGTAGGTCCAGAGGTAGTCAATCTGTGGTCCTCCAGATGTCCATGGACTACAATCCCCATGAGCCCCTGCCAGCAAATGCTGGCAGGGGCTCATGGGAATTGTAGTCCATGGACATCTGGAGGACCACAGGTTGACTACCCCTGGCCTGGAGGACCCCTGAGCATCTCCAGACAGGGTCAGGGTATCCACAGCCCTGCCTTTGAAGACTCAGCATTAACTCAACCATCAGGAACAACACACTGCCCCTTCCTTTCGCTGGCGGGAGAACAGATCCCGCCATGGCCTTGCAGGGCACAGTTAGAGGTGGGGGAAACGGAGAACGTGGTCCGAAGGAGGGAACGAGCCGATTGACCTCCCCCTTTCCCTCCCCGCCCCCCGTTGCTTTGCAGTCTCACCAACGGCAGCACAACAAGGACAAACCCTACAAATGTCCCAACTGCTACCGGGCCTACACAGACTCCGCCTCGCTCCAGATCCACCTCTCTGCGCACGCCATCAAGCACGCCAAGGCCTACTGCTGCAGCATGTGTGGGAGAGCCTATACTTCGGTGAGTGTGAGGGCCGGGTGACCCACCGGAGAGGTGGTGGCAGCGGTGGGGAGACCTCAAGTCCTGGGTTCTGCAGAGTGGGAGGACGACGAGGTGGTTAGGAGTGGCGGCTTCTAATCCGGCGAGCCGGGTTTGATTCCCCGCTCCTCCACGTGCGGCCCGCTGGGTGATCTTGGAGCTAGTCACAGCCCTGATAGTGCCGTTCTCTCAGAGCTCTCTCAGCCCCACCCCACCTCCCAGGGTGCCTGTTGTGAGGGGGAGGGAAGGGAAGGCTATCGTAAGCCGCTTTGAGACTCTTTCGGGCAATGAAAAGTAGGGTATAAAAACTTTCTGTATCGAGCCTGTGTGCTTTCCTTGGTCGAGTGGTCATTTACTGCCCCTGAGAAAGAGAGGACAGAGCGTGGTGGTCCCTCCTTCCCCGCGTCTCTTGTTGCTGGCCCCTCACGGCAGCCTTTGGGGGTTGAAGATGAAGAAACATTATACCAGTATAACAGATTTCCCTTGACCACTATACTTATTTGGTTTTAGATAAGAATGCATTATTTAATATTATTGACCACCGAGGAAGACCCAGTAGGGTCAAAATATGTTTGGTCTGTTTATGTACATTTGGGATTGTCAGTCTCTAGAAGAAGAAGAAGAAGAGTTGGTTCTTATATGCCACTTTTCCCTACCCGAAGGAGGCTCAAAGCAGCTTACATTCATCTTCCCTTTCCTCTCCCCACAACAGACACTCTGTGAGGGGGGTGAGACTTGAAGAGCCCTGATATTCCTGCTTGGTCAGAACAGTTTTATCAGTGCTGTGGCGAGCCCAAGGTCACCCAGCTGGTTGCATGTGGAGGAGGAGCGGGGAATCAAACCTGGCATGCCAGATTAGTAGTCCGCACTCCTAACCACTACACCAAACAGGAATGGGAGAAAAAGCAGAGACAGGCTTCTGCAGTCCTGTTTTCCCATCTTCCCCCAAGTAGCCCGTAAGACATCAGGGACGACGGCCATCTTGGTTTGCCAGAACTGAGGGAGGGCCATCGCGGAAGAGGAAAGACCCGGCTGACCGGGCAAGGAGGGCCTGACTCTGTGGTCCCCTGACGTGGTTTCCGTTCTCTCTCTCTCTCTCTGCCCCAACCAGGAAACCTATTTGATGAAACACATGTCCAAGCATACGGTGGTGGAACATCTAGTGAGTCAGCATTCACCTCAAAGGACGGAGTCTCCCGGGATTCCCGTGCGAATTTCTCTCATCTGAATTTCGGGGAGCCCCGCCCTGAGCACGGCCCCTCTGGAATGACAAAAGCCGAGGGGGAAGGACAGAGAAGCTTGGAATCGGATCACAGGAACCTCGGCCTCTTCGGGGCACCGTCCCCCCCCCCCCGCTCCGGGGGCCCGCCGGGTCTCCCCCTCCACGGCCAGGGTCAAGAGATGGAGTCTGGACACGCCCCCCGCCCCCGAGCCGGGGAGATCCTCCTTCAATTTTGGTGGCAGCCAAAGACAGTTCCAGAGCACTTTGAACCTCTGTGTGTCTCCCACCCCCCACCCCACCCCACCCCACCCACCCGCCCGAAACACACACCCGTAGCCCATCTTTTTTTTGAATCGCCTCCAGCCTTTTGAAAGCCCTGGTCCAGTTTGTCTTTCCCCCGTTTTATTTTCCCCCTGCTTGTTTTTAAGTTTAGCTGTCAAACCATCTTATAATTTATTGGCCCCACACCTGATGCAATGACCAAGAGGGCCCCCGAGCCTTTCTGGACTCTCCTTGGGAGAGGCGACGGATGTGACCTGCAGAGGTGCCCACAGGCCTGGCCAAGGGGGAACGGCCGCGAGGCCCAAATTGCTGGGACGATGCGGGGGCTTTCGGTGCAAAGGTGCCCGGCCAGGGGCCTCCGCTGCCGACTTCAGCCGGATTGCAACCCGTGCGTGGAGGGATCCGGGGAAGGAGGCAGGGGCAGGGGCAGGTGCGCCGGACTAGAAAGAAGCTGGCCTCTTTGTGGAAGGAGAGTAGCTTTTGGAAGATTTGACTAGCGTGTGAAGCAGCTGGAGACCCCCGGAGAAGAGCGGGCGGGAGGAAACAGTGACTGAACCCTGCCATCCGTTCAATCCGTATTCATTTTAGCCTTGAGAATTAATTGAAAGAGCATCCCTCCCCCCCTTCAGAAGGCAAATGGCTGAAAACTGCGTTCCGTCTCGGCTTTAGCAGCGCATGGGACGGAGGGGGGGGGGGGCTTGGGCTGTGATGTGGCAAGGGAGGGTGTCTCTCCAAGTCCCCCTTCCCTCCCCACTCACGCATGGAGTTTCCCCTGTGCCCTGCCCCACCCCATGCTTCATATGTAGTCTACCCTTCCATCTGCCAGGGGCTCTCAGTATACCTTTCGAACTAGGGGGGTCAGTTTTCGAGTTATCCGATTGGTACTGATACTTGCCAGACTCCGCCGTCTCCAGGGAAACCCACCTAGGCAGCTCTGGACCCTGCCCCTTTTATGTCACCCACCCTGCAGGCTTGGCCCAGAACCACATGACTGTTTTGTTTTCCAGCAATGGTCCCCCATGAACCAGGACGCACCTGAGTGAGGCGAGCTTCACGGATGCTCTGGTGCAAAGGAAATCCACTGAGGGACATGAGCACATCCCCCAACACAGCTGCTTCCTGGAGGTCAGAAGAGGTTCTAGAGCAGGGGTAGTCAACCTGTGGTCCTCCAGATGTTCATGGACTACAAATCCCAGGAACCCCTGCCAGCGAATGCTGGCAGGGGCTCCTGGGAATTGTAGTCCATGAACATCTGGAGGACCACAGGTTGACTACCCCTGTTCTAGAGGGAGAACACCGCAAAGGCACCTGGAAGCTATAATACCCCTCTAACCCTTCCTTTAGCCTTGGTTAAGACAGTTATGTAGGGGGCACTTCCATTTCATCACCCCCCCCCCACACACACACACCTGATTTTTGCAGAGGCAGGTCCCTATGTTCTTAGACAGCTCTCTCCCCCCCACCTGCAAGGTCAGCCATTCAACTGCAGGTCCAAGGAACACAGGTGAAGGCTGCAGATTTTCCATCCTTTCCATACCTGAAGCACAAGCGGTACCAGTGTACTGGCTAGCCACATGGTTGTCCCAGGGGAAGTGACCCGCCCCAATCCTGGAGCCCTAACAGTATTACATTATATTCAGTCTCTGCCCCCCCCCCCCTTCCAAATCAAAGATTCAGTCGGCGAAAGGTTTGCATGTTCCTGCCATACAAACTCTGCAAACTCCCCGCTCATTTTGGGATGTCTCCCTTCAAAGCAAGCGTGGTGGACACAAAATTCCTCCCCCCCCCCAAGAAAGGAAAAAAGCAACCGGCAAACCACCCCCCACCCCCACAATGTATTTTCCTGTTCCATTTCGGATATGAATTAACTGTAATTAAAAAACAAACAAACACTTTTTAAGCCTTAAAATATATCATTTTGTTTATACCAGGTTGTTTCTTTTTATCACTGTATATTAATTTGATTCTTCTTCTTTTTTTGTTCTTCAAATCCCCCATCCCCTCCACCCCTTTTCCCATCTCCCTTGGTTTCTAATGGATGTTGTACGATAATTCAATATTGTAGCTTTTTTGGCCCGCATGTTAATAACTCTGTAAATAGGACTCTTATACATAACGTTAACACAATTTGTTTTTCTATATAAAAAGCCCAGGCTGCATCTAGCTAGGACCCTAGTTCTTACCTTAATAATGAAAATGGACGGAAAGAAGGAAAAAACTCTAAGAGGCTTCCCCCACCCTTCCCCTCCCCTCCCCTCCCTTTAAACTCTTGCACCCTGGTTACAAAGATGGGTGGGAGGCAGCTCTGTTCCCAACAGGCATTGTTTGAACAATTGGGGGGGGGGAGGGAGTTTTTTTCCAGAAAAAAAAATAAGTTGCTTTGTATTTCTTTGTTGTGGAAAAAATAAAATGTCTTTGCAACCTTGGGCTGGACTGGGAGAGTTCTGCTCTTCTGTTCAGGGCAGGGGGGGCAGCACAGAAGACTCCGCTTACCCTCCCCTTAACTGGCCCGTGCCAAAATTGGAAACTGGCCCTGTATGTTGTGCCAGCCAAGCAGCCAGCCCAGGCTTTTCAACCAGGGTTTTGTGAAATCTCGGGGTTCCGTGATGGCCCTGAATGGGTGGGTGGGAGTTGTTGATGTATATTTTCAAAAATCACTAATATTTATTGGATTATATGACCTTATATGATCAGGTCAACCCAGCCACCCCACCTCCCAAACTGGCCAATGATGGGGTGGGAAGGGGAGGGGCCCTGGGTGGGTGTGGACACAGCTCTGCTTCCCAACCATATTCTGCACGGTTGGGCCACTTCTGGGCTTCCTTGAAGCCTGAGGAAGGTTTCAGGGGTTTCCCAACACTAAAGAAGTTGGGAAAGGCCGAGTTAGACCTTTCCACCTGTGATCCTAGCAAGCATAAAACAGGAATTCTGCTATGAGGTCTGTGACAGCTCGGGGGTCAAAAGCACCATGAAGATGCATCTGAATTATGGCAATTCTGTACTGTTTTCAAAGAGTCTCAAAGTGGCTTACGATCCCTTTCTCACAACGGACACCCAGTGAGGTAAGTGGGGCTTAAAGAGCTCTGGAAGAACTGCTCAGACAGAACAGCATTATCAGGGCTGTGACTAGGCCAAGGTCCCACCGTTCTTAACTGCCACGCCAGTCAAAATCTCTCCAACCCAGATGCTCCGAGAGAACGGGCTGGAGGTTCTTATTTCCCGGCCCGTTTTCCTCGTTGCGTAAATCCTAGAATAAGTCGCCCACCGCCCCCAAACCACCAACCCCCTACTTAACCATGATGGTGCACGCACAAACACTAAAAGCTTTCTTTTAAAAGGAGTTTATTAAAAACCGACAAAGGGGGAGCGGGAAATAGAAAGTCCTTCGTCTTCAGCCCCCAAAGGCTGCAGTGAGTGGCCAGCACCAAGGGACGGGGAAGGAGGGACCACTGCACTCTTCCCCCCCCCCATACAAACCATTGGGGGCAAGCAGCTCAGCTGCTGTCCCCATTCCCCCCATCTCTTCCTGCCATTGCCCTTGGAGAGCTGCTCTGCTTGAGGCCAGCCCCATCTTCCAGAGAGAACCAGCTCGTCCAGCTGCCCCGTGTCTTGGTCACCGGCGTTGACGTTCGGAGAAGGGTCTGTAAGGCAGATGCTGAACTGTCCCCCAACCCCGCCCCAGGTCCCGGCCGACCGCAGGGGCATCTCCTAGGAAGACCTGCGGCCCCGAAAACAACTCCAGCATAGCCAAGCCGGTCCTCGTGGTTCGTCGCTGGGCAGCGGCCTCCCCCCCAAATGAGCAAGAAGGGAAAGCAGCCCAGCCCCTCCGTGCCGGTGGCGATTTGGCCAAACGCTTGGAAGGGAAGGAGGTCCCGAGTTAGAAGCACGGGGCGGACAGAAAGGACCCCCCCCCCCTCTTCGGTTGCTTTGAAAAATTGGCCAGAGAATAGAAACCGAATGAGACGTTGGGGGGGCAGAAGGGGAGAAGGTGGGAGAGGGCACTAGGTGGCAACACAACCACACTGAACACACGCACACACCCCTAACAAATTTTAAGGCAACTGTCCTGTTTGGTTTTTGAGGTTTCAAGTAGGGTTTCTGTCCAGTCCGAGGGAGGGTTATCGGTGCCGCCTGGAAACAGGAGGTGAAGGAGCACTCGCCCCGCCCCCCAATTTGGGGAGGGGCGCAGGTAGAAAGGGGAGCTAAAGCTACAGATTATGTACAGCCCCACAGCCTCGTCTTCCGGACACCCTGGCTCAAAACAGACGCGGGGGAATCGTCTCTCCTCCGCTCCCCGTCCGTGGGGGGTGGGGGGTGGCTTGTGCTCAAGATACGGTGCAGAAAAGGGGGGGGGGTGGGGAGAGAACCAAGCCGGTCAGTCTGTCTGATCTCTAAAAAAAAAAAAAAAAAGCACCCCACCCCCTCAAAAAAAAAAAAAAAAAAAGCATCCCTGCAAGGAAGGCACAAGAGGTCGGACGCTTCTAGGAGTCCTTCAGCATGCAGATGCGCGCATAGATCTTGAGGGCCGGGCCTAGCTTGATGTTCATGGCGCTCATGAGGTGGTCCTCTTTGAGCAGGAGCAGCGCCTGCCCGTCGATTTCCTGCGCGCGGAACTCCTCCGCGATTTCCTGGCAACCTGGACGGGAAAACAGGAAACGTTTGCCCGGTCAGAATTCCCACGGTGTTCCGAGCCGTGAGTCGACCGTCAGGCCTTCCAACGGCGAACTCGAAGCACGAGAAGGAAAAATGCCTATGCCACCGGGTACCACCCCTCCCCGACGCGGCCAGCCCTACCTGGCAAGGAGCGGATGAACTCGTAGACGTCTTCCACATTCCACTTGGTGGGCTCGCTGGGCAGGAAGTGGTGCCCGATGCCCACGAGGTCCCGCACGTGCATGTCGGGCAGCTCTATGTCCCGCTCCCCCTGACGCCGGCGAGAGGCGGACGAACTGGCCGAGAGGGGGGAGAGGGGCTCCTCGTAGCTGGAGTTGTCGGAGCAGCGGCTCGAGTCCTCCTGGGGGTGGCTGAGCTGCAGTGACCCGGTGACGGAAATGGGCCCAGAGCTGGGCGTGAGCGAGGGCGGCGCCTGGGGACACGAGGAAGACAACAAGAGGTGTCAGTGGCCAGTGGAGAGTGAATCCGCCGGGCTCAACAACAGGCGATCCTTCTACCAGGCCTCGGAAAGGGTCCAAAGTGATCAACTGGAGACACAGAGGGACAGAACCTGGGAACTTCTGGATGGAAAACATATGCTAGGGAACACCCAAGGCACAGTGGAGCCGGCTGCCTAGCGAGATTGTGAATTCTCCCTCAGTAGCGGTTCTCAAGCAGCAGCTGGATACTTATCCTGGCTGCTCTAGGCTGACCCTGCATTGAGCAGGGGGTCTATGGATTCTATGAGTGACTGAGAGTGGGGGCCAGACCCTCCCCTCACTGCTGGGCGCTCCAAGGTGGACTCCAGAATCTAATTCCCAGAGATCTAGAGAGAGCAGCTCGCTCAAGTTTCCCTGGCTCCAAGGAGATCAGATTGGCCTCACCCACCCATGATACGGCAGGCACTGAATACCAGGACAGTGAAACCTGGTGGAATGCCCTTCCGGATAAAATCAGAGCCTGGCAGGACCTTGGTTCTGCAGGGCTTGTAAAAACAGGGCGGTCCCACCAAGCCTACGGCGGACGCCTAAAACAACTTCGGAATTATGCTGACCTCCCATGTCAAAATCCCTAGTGGAAATACCAGCTGGGGCTAGCGGGACCCTCCCGCCGCCCCTCTCCTCCAGCAGCAGAAGAACTAGGCCCTTTTTCAGCATTTAAAACGGACAACGGCGTAGGGTTGTCCCCGCTCCGAATAGCCACAGGCAGCTTCAAAGGGTTAGCGTTTCAGAGAGCAGCCCCCGAACGGTTAGATTTCACCCCAGTGGAAACTTCGATTCCCAGCTTTCGAGAGCCAAAAGCTGCCTTCGCTGGATCGGAGATGTGCTGTGACCCCCTGAAAGCTCCCCCCCCCGCCCCCGCCAGCCCCGACTGTCCGGCCCCTCAAGGCCCGTCCTTCTCGTCATTTACCTGCTTCTTGTTTTCTTTGCTCAGAGGCGGGAGGGTGCTCTTGCATGTCCGGCGACGGCCGTGCGAAGGAGTGCTAGGCTTCTGAAGCTTGCTGCGGTCGGGGTGGAAGAGTCCCACGCGTTTTGTGCACCCCACATTGTACCTGCGGGAGGGACGAGAGGAAAGGTTAGATTTGCAGCCTCAGACGCCCAAGTCAACAAGGAGCCTGGATCTTTGGGGTGGGGAGGGGAGCGGAGAAGCAAAGCCAGCTGCCCCCTCGCTCGCCGGGCTCTACCTCTTGGCGCATGCCATGGAGCAGAAGCGCTTGGACCGCTTGAACTTGTACGCGAAGTCCAGGCGGCCGCAGAGCTCGCATTTCAGCTTCGGGGGTGACCCCTCCTCTTTGGATTCTGTAGGACAGCAAAAAGGTGTTTTGGAGAAGGGCAGCCCAAGCCCGCCTTCTCTTATCTGATCCGCTCGCGTTGTGCAGAAAGCCAGCCCTGGTCGACAGCCAAAGGTCCGTCTAGCCCAGTGTTGAGGCAGATAATGGCTTTTGGGAAGGTCCCTCCTCCACGACGCCATGAATGGAGGAGCCTCCCCCCCAGCATCCTGTGCGGAGGTATACTGCCTTGGGACATGGAGGTTCCATCTATCTAGGACAGTGAATGATCACCGGTGGACCTCTTCATGCATTTGTCCAACCTCTCTTGTTGGCAGCCAGGAGTTCCCAAATTATTCACTCGTGTTCGGTTTAAAATTTTTTTTCTTTGGTCTCTCACACCGTATTACCAAGCGATTCCACTGGTTGCCCCCCGGTGTTAGGGGTGTTTGTGAGTGTGCGTGTCAGGCATTCTTCTCCAATTACCCTCTCCTTAAATGAGGTTCCATTTTTAATTGTCTTTCTCTTCTCCTAAACTTCTTCATCTGGGAATACCACTTGTTGCATTGAGGGCCGTGCTGCATTGATATTAACGTGCAATTCTTTAAAAAATTCTCAGCTTGCTAAAAAGGCTACAGTCCTCGGTGTATTTAGTCCAGGACTGAATACTGTGGAGCGTACACTTGCAAACAATCGCATGGAGAGAAGCCCACCCATCCTCTGTAAATACATTTTCAGACCAACAATTGCTCCTCCTGAATGTCTGCCACATGAAAGGATGGCCAAGAACATGTTCTAGGGCAGGGGTGGCCAATGTGGCTCTCCAGATGTCCAAGACTACAAAGGTTGGATACACACTTTTCTTGGATGCTTTAGGATGCTCTGGGCTGATCCTGCGTAGAGAAGGGGGTTGGACTAGATGGCCTGTATGGCCCCTTCCAACTCTATGACTCTATGATTCTATGATTCCCATGAGCCGCTGGTATACTGGCAGGGGGTCATGGAAATTGTAGCCCATGGACATCTGGGGAGCCTCAGTTTCACCACCCCTGCTCTAGAATACGCAGGGAGTCCGCACTGCAAAGCAGGACTCAAAAACAGGCCTTCTATGCTAGGAAGCATCCGGTCATCCAATAAATCAGAAGTTCTCCCTTGCAAGAGACAGTTCTCACTCACTCGGCTGGTTTTCCTACAGGGCATGCATACATCCAAAGCACACCCAATGCTTTACATGGACTTGGCTTAACCAGGTGAACAGACGAGAGTTCTGCCTTGCTGGATCAGGCCAGGATCATTCATTCAACAGGCAGCCAGATGCCTCTGGAACGGGGCCGTTTGGCAGGGCCTGCAGCGTCTGCTGCTCAGAGGTAAACTGCCTCTAACAGGGAGGTCTCAATTTCATCTGTGACAGCTCAAACTAAACCCATCCTCCTCCCTTGCCTAGCCCCCCTTTTTGAAAGTTAAGCAAGCTAGTCGCTAACGCCACATCCTGAGACGGGGAGTTCCAAAGGTTAACCAAGACCTTGCAAGGTTTAAGCAATTTTTAAAAATGCATCAAGGAATCTCCTAGACTTCCAGAAGGAAGTTGCACAATAAAACCAGAGTCCAGTGGCACCTTTAAGACCCACAAAGATTGATTCAAGGCGTGAACTTTCGAGTGCAAGCACTCTTCCTCAGACTAAGAACTCCCTACAGGACCGTGGGAATATATAGCAAAAATTAATTGTGTTAAGACAGTTTGCAGGAGATTCGTCTGGCCCTCACTGAAGGAGGTATTTTTCCTTTGGAAAACAGACAGCACTGCCAAACACTTTCTCCATCCTTCCAGGTGCAAGTTAAAACCCCGATGCCACGGGGCAGACTGACGCCTCCCTCCCTCCCTGACCAGGAAGGGGAAGACCTAGACCAGGGGTAGTCAACCTGTGGTCCTCCAGATGTCCATGGGCTACAATTCCCATGAGCCCCTGCCAGCGTTTGCTGGCAGGGGCTCATGGGGATTGTAGTCCATGGACATCTGGAGGACCACAGGTTGACTACCCCTGACCTAGACTGCATCCCGCATCCTCCCTGCTTCTTTGCAGCACCGCACAGCTCCTTGTCCTGCATCCTGGCACTGAACACACACACACACACACACACACAGGTGTGCCCCTGGCTCTACCTTGCAGATAGGGTTCCTCCATTTCGGAGTCGGTGGTGGTTGTGTTATCTTGCTGCGGGGGTTTCTCGGCCAGGAGGCCTTGGGCATATTTCTTCTTGAGGTTCCCCACGAGCAGCGAAGAGCGCCCCACCTGGCAAGAGGACAGAGATGGGCGAGGCGGAATCGTCAGAGGGTCGCCACGTGGAGACTTGTGGGGTAACCCCGCCCCCCTGTGGCTTTTACCCTGCAGGATGAGGGAAAAACAAAGCCTTGATGGACAGCTGCGGTAGCGAATGGGGTTAGCTGTGCGACCCAAGCATACAAAGGTTATCAGAAATACAAAAAATTAAAGGGGGGGGGGGTTCCCCGGTGGTCACGTTTCACCCGCTAAGTACAAGCCTGGCTCCCAGGGATTTCAGAGCATGTGTTGAGTGTAAGACCAGGCTGGGGTATTTTGATATTAAAGAGCTTCTCTCCGTCCCCCTCCCCGACCTTGCCCAAACCTTCTGCGACCATCCAAAAACGAAACCAAAAGGCCGAAATAATGATTCTCTTTTTATTAGGTATATTACATTAATCATTCAACTTCTTGGCAACCAGAACCGGGGTCTCAGGTAAGTTTCTCCCGTTTTCTGATTCTTCCTCAATGATTACCACTCCAAAAATCTATGTTCCATTCAGCAGTTACAAATCAAATGAAGCGAATCCCTTGGTTGTAAGCTCTGTTGTCTCAAGGTTGCCAACCGTTCCGGTGGCCAAGAAGTTGAATGATTAATATACTTAATAAGAGCGGATGAAAGACTCATTGTGGCCTTTATGATTTCGTTTCTGGATTATCTATAACAGGGGTAGTCAACCTGTGGTCCTCCAGATATTCATGGACTACAATTATTCATGGACTACAATTCCCATGAGCTCCTGCCAGCGTTTGCTGGCAGGGGCTCATGGGAATTGTAGCCCATGAACATCTGGAGGACCGCAGGTTGACTACCCCTGATCTATAACACTGGGAGATCAACGGTGCAGCTTCTTTGCATCAAACCTCTGCAACAGCAGACAGGATCTACCGGCTAGAACGTTTCCCTCTCACGTACCCCCACGGTGTCCCCCCACCCGTGCCCCAGCCTGATCAACTGGTCCCACGCCTTCCCCCCCCCCCCAAAGTCCTTGCCTGCACCACAAAGGGATTACCCTCCTGTTCCCTTCCCAAATATTCCTTGCACAGGACTGTCCAGGAACCAGCTGCAGAAAGACAACGTTTCCCCACTCCCATGCCCTCCCCCAATTTCTCGTCCTAGTACTTTTAACACCCGATCGCAGCAAAAAAAAAAACAACCCGCCCACACAAGAAAATGCAAGCTGTCCCCGCTGAGCAGGGGCGATGCGTACCGGGAACGGCTCAGCCCCTTCTTGGATCACGAACCCCTCGATGACGTGGGTCAAGATCTGCGGCTTCACGACGGCTTGGGGAGGCTTGTTCTCACCGTTCTGGGGGGCGGTGCCGGTGACGGTGGAGGCAGAGCTCCCGTTCCCCGAGGTCATGCCGGGGCTGCTGGTGTCTGGTGGGGGGTGAACACGGTCCTGTCCGGCCTCTGCGTGGGAGAACGAAGAGGGAGGAAAAAATATATGATGTACCAAGCAGACAAAGGCAGAGGCGCGAAGGAGCGCGGACCGGCCCTGCCCCTCTGTGCCCCCTCCCCGCTCTCCCCCATTACCATACAGCTGACTTGTCCCGGCTCCCCATCAAGGGCTGGCGGCATGAATGAGCTTTCAACAGCCAAGCCGCATGGGATGGGCCTTCGGGGTTTGTGGAGGTGGGGGGGGGGGGGGGAAGAGGGCGCACACACAATTGTACAAGGCTTTAGACCTGCCAACACCTAGCTCAATCTCTTGCGGGCACAAAGACGCAAGTTCCTGGCAGGAAGAAGCGCTGGAGGAGTGTCCCAAGAAGGTGCAGAGACTCACAGCCCTCTGCAGGGTCTTTACATCGTGCAGTGGGACCTGAAACTGCCCCCCTGGGCCGTCCTCAATGTTAGTCGAACCCTCTCAAAATTGCATCCTCGTCTGCACCGGTCCACAAAGGCAGATTGCCCTACTCAACCAAACATGAGACAACTCGGCCCCTTTTGGAGCATCTTGCTACAGATTGCAGGGGGAGAAGAATCACATGTTTGTTGGCAATCAGGCAGCATCTCAGGGATCCGGGACGTCTAAGGTTGGCAGCTCTAGCTGCCACATCGTCTGCGGCTGATTCATTGGGGGGGGGGGGAGACTCTCTTAGAAGTTGGTTCAACAAAGGGATAGTTACAGTCCTGCAGATTTCCTTATTTCTGCACCGAAGACTCCTCTTTTTTCCTGTCAACCTTAATATCTGCAGAACTCTGGTGTATAAAGCACCCTCTACCCGTTACAATCATTTATTATTATTATTATTATTATTATTATTATTATTTATTAGCCGCCTCCCCCGGTGGCTCGAGGTGGGTTACAATCACTTTACTACTCCTTTATCCAGCTGTTCCCCTGACGCACTTCAGGCAGCCTTCCGGGTCTGCCCCCACCTATTTTATCTGCACCACAACACTGTAAAGTAGGCTACGGGGGAAGTGCACGATTGGTTGTTGGGAGTCTGGCAGCATCTCAGGGAATCGAACCCGGGTCTTCCGAGGTTGGCGGCTCTACCTGCCCCATCCCCTGCGGCTGATTCACGGGGGGGAGGGAGGGGGGACTCTTAGAAGTTGGTTCAACAAAGGGATAGTTACAAGAAGTCCTGCAGATTTCTGCAAAAAGATATCGCATGTGCGCACCATTCTACATGGGTTTGGATGTGCAGGAAAGAGTCAAGTGGACATGTGTACGCTCATGGCACGCCCGCCCAGCAGGACTTCACAACGCTCCCATGCTTCAATGCATTTATGGCCGGATAGAAAACGAAAAGGATCCTCACCATACCACCAGAAGCTCAGACTTAAGAGACAACCTGTGCCCTCTGGACAAGCCCCTTGTTCAAGGAGCATCCATGAACTAAATGTTCCCAGCTTGGTGTAGTGGTTAGGAGAGCGGACTTGTAATCTGGCAGGACGGGTTTGATTCCCCACTCCCCCATATGCAGCCAGCTGGGTGACCTTGGGCTTGCCACGGCACTGATAAAACTGTTCTGATTGAGCAGGGATATCAGGGCTCTCTCAGCCTCACCTGCCTCACAGGGTGTTTGTCGTGGGGAGAGGAAAGGGAAGGTGACTGTAAGCCGCTTTGAGCCTCCTTCGGGGAGAGAAAAAGCAGCATATAAGAACCAACTCTTCTTCTTCAACATGCAACAGTTTGGAGCCAAGAAGCTGGTCCATGCGCCACAGCTGTGGTTACCAAACTGTGTGGCAGACTAACCGGAAGGTTCCCATCCTACAGATGATAAAGCTGGAACCAAATGACTCAAGGAAGGATCCTTTACAAAGGGAGTGTGTGGCCTATGCAGTTGTTCTATCTCCTGCCTGGATTCTCCTACTTTTGGAGACTTCATTTTTATGCTTCCGTGTTGCCATTCCCTGCATCGCTCAACGCCATCGGGTTCAATACCGAATTCCAGACTGCAGGGATCCTACACGGAGGGCACAGGCTTGAGTGGGATCATCCCATCTCTGCACCTCAGCGAGACCCGGGGACTGCAGAATGAACAAACAGAAATCCTGCTGCATCTCAGAGGCAGCCGCAGACCTCTGGGACTGCCTGGAGGTCGAATCTGAATCCATTGTTTTTAAAGGGCAAATCCACAAACAGAGAGAGAGAGAGAGAGGGATAGGGAGAGAATGAAGCTAGCCTGCACAGATAAAAACATCGCTCTCTCCTCCGTACATCGCGTACGAGACCACCTAGGAACACATGTGCCGATGTAAGAAAGAGACCATAATCTGAGCCTCCCAGGAACAAACAAGGGAAGAGTCCCTTTTTCCTCTCCCTGCCGCAAATCCCTTTCAGCTCACCTGCAGAAAGCAGCCATGGGGGGCTCTGGGTTTCTTGCACGGTTGTTCCTCCCCCCCCCCCCCAATCCTGCTCCAACCCTCCCAGCCCCAGCAGGCAGAACATTAAATATTAACACCGCGAAGGAGCTGCAGACGCGCACACAGTCCGGGCTCACTGCAAGGCATGCTGGGAGTTCCCGTGCCAAGACACAAACAAAGGAAAAACAAAACAGCCTTTGGAAGGGGGTGGGTGGGGGGAAGCCACATGCTCCGGGTTTCTTTGTAGAGCCCGGCCACAAGTGGATCCCACAACACTCTGGCTTAAGATGGGGCCAAAGAGCTTTGCGGTGCGCAAAACCGACCGCTTGAGCCGAATTTCAGAGATGCCCCTTCTTGTTTTGAATTTTAAACCAGTCACTTCGCAGCCTGGTTAGGGCAGCTCTCGATCTTGAACGCTGCCTGCCCCTCACCCTTGAGGTTTGGTGCTTTTAGCACATGGGCTGTGCACATGGGACACGACATGCTCTCTGGCCCAAGCGTTCGGGGTGGGTAGTCTCGGACAGGTTTTCCTAAAACCATTTGGGGGTTTGCGACCTCAACTCCGCCAAGGCAGTGTCATCTTAAAGAGGGGGGGGGGGAACCACCCTACAATCTTGCTGACACTGCTTTGAAATAGCCCTTAATCCTTAGTGTGTGCTTGCCTAAATTTTGGGGCGCATTTTCCCCCCAAAAAAACCACAGGGCAGCAGCTCTTGATCTTTCTAACTGCGGCTGGCAAGGCTCCCTCCAACGGTGGACAAGACTCCTGCATCTCTGCATCCGGGCAGACCAGGGGGGGGCACAATAGCCGACAGTGCAGAGAACAGAGGACATGGCTTCTAAGTAAGTGACTGCCAAGCCGCTCAGATGCCACGGTTCAAGGGAAGGAGCCCACAGGCCCCTAGGTGCTTTCCAAGCATTTCAGTAACCAGCAGCCTCCCGTAACTAAATCACAGCCTGCCTCCTGGCCATCCCCTGATCTACAGATTGCGCTTCCAGCTTGCTTTTCAGTCCAAAGCTGCCCCCCAAAGCAAGCCCTGGGGCCGTAACAGCTCCTGTCCATGTAGATTCCACCGGGTAAGTTGGGCCATCAGAATCTTGGCCTATACGAAGAATGCATTGTTTTGCATTCTCGAAAACACGGGCTGGCCCTTCAAGCCTATTGCAACCGCCAGGGTAGGAGGGAGACTGCTGGGGCAGCAATTAAAGACAGAAACACGTAAAAGATGCATGTGACACAGCTGCCACTAATGGGGATTCAACCCGTGGCCGGCTGGCTCGGTTCCAATATTCCTTAAAAAAAATAAAAGATTCCTGCATGCACATAGTCGTTTTGAAGCTTCATCGTCACCAGTGGTCCAGCTTTGCTTCAACGAAGAATACAAAGGAGTGGGCCTACAAGGACTGCCCTGCTAGATCAGGTCTCACCCCCCGGCCATCCTGGCGCATTCAGAAAGCTCAGAAATGGGGCATGTGTCCCCTGCCAATGGAGTGCAGAGAGATACTGACCCAATAGGGAGAATTCCATTTAGCTTCTATTTCTGTCCACTGAACTTTGTTGGCCTAATTCTTTAAAGCCCTTTGCATGCTGTAGCGGGCCTGTTTTTTTTTCTCTCCCTGGCCTTTGGAAAGTTCAAAGTCCCACAAACAAGTGGAAGGGACCCCATGCAAGGATTTTGCTTACGGGACCAGCCACAGGACAATCCACATCTACAGGCTGTAGAGACAGTTCCTGGTTCCCCAAAATACTGTCTCTCCCCCCACTTTTCATTTTTTTAAAAATTCAGCATCCTACCCAAAGAGTGCCATGACATGTAAAAGCTTGCCTTCTACTATGTGACATTTTCTAAAGAAAAAGTCACGACTCTGCTTCTGCATTTCGGAGTTTCTCCCAAGAATTATGGGCCAGAACAGGACTGTAAATTTTGTACCAGCGATGAGAGGCAAAGCCACTGAAATGCGCAGGGGCGCTTAAGCTAATTAATTGGCATCCCTGTGTCTTGGTGGGCAGCAAATCTCATCCTTTAAATCTCGAGCCACGTGCG
The DNA here is from genome assembly GCF_049243985.1 of Paroedura picta. Taxonomy (NCBI): domain Eukaryota; kingdom Metazoa; phylum Chordata; class Lepidosauria; order Squamata; family Gekkonidae; genus Paroedura; species Paroedura picta. The sequence continues at coordinate 7,781,763 of NC_135383.1, read as the reverse complement.
GAAATATTTCCAGTGGTGCGTCCTGAACATGCCATTAATCAGCTTCGCTGGGGGACTCCCAAGCTTCCTGGGAGGGAGAAAACCCGTTCTCTTCTGACCGTCATTCTTAGCTTTTCAACACAAGCTTCCCATCCCCAAAACTTATGAGCTCCAAAAACTGTGCCCCACGAGTCAGCCTGCAAGCCTCTTCCATGGGGTCTCCTTGAAGCAGGCTGGCTTCTCAGCTGCACAAGGACTGGCCACACTGTTGGGTGTTGGTGGCCAGCAAGACACCAAGGGGGAGGGCACGGCGGTGGAGAGAGAGCAGCTGCTGAAGGAGACATGGGCTGGCCTGGATCCTGTCCCCCAAGGCTGCCTGAGGCCTTGCTCACCCATGCTCCAGGGCTCAAGCCTAGGCTTCCATCACACGCCCCAGGAACACGAACCGGAGAGCAGCCAGTGGCCTCCCCAGCCCCTGGAAATGCCCCCCACCCCCGTGAGAGCCTGCCAGTTGGCCTAGGCAGCTGCTCTTGGGAGAAAGCCACTCCTACGCAGCAAAGCCAGAGGGGCAGGGGGGGGGCAGAGAGAGAGAGAGAGAAGCCACATATGTGCTTGGCTTAGCACGCAGCACCAGAGGGGGGGAAAGGGGCGGCATGAAAACCTGGCTGGAACTGTGTGAGGGGCGGACAGGAGCTGGACCACAGCGGCAGCAGGAAGCTGCAGACCTGGAGTTCTGGGCCAGAAGTCACCAACCGCATTTCCAGCAAGGGAGGGAGAAAGGGAGGTTGGCCACAGAGAGGAGCGTGGAAATTTGTGCTTTGGGAGGAAAAAAGAGAGAAGAACCTCACCGGTTCCCCAGAGAACATGGGCACAAATGCTCCCCAGAAGCTCCCCTTCCCTCTTGAAGACCCCCCAAGCAGGACGTGTGCACATTTCCCCCCCCTGCAGTTGCTCCCTGTAGAACACCTTATTATTCCGAAGCTTAAGAAAAACAAAACCGGATTTGTCCCACTGAAATGCACTAAGCATCACCCCTGAAAACTATATTTTGTCTTCCTAGGATTCAGTTGAGCCACAAAAAAAATGCTGCTTTGTACATTTCTAGCCTTCTAGGACGCCAGAAGGAGATATCTGGAGAGGTGGGAAAGGCAACAATTAACAGCGTGGCGGAATGGTTAGTGTGTCAAGCTAGGTCCTGGAAGACCCGGGTTCAAATCCCCCACTCTGCTACGGAAGCTTTGGCCGGTCACCCACTCTACCTAATTTACCCACGAAGATTGTGTAAGTGAAGTAAATATATTTTCTAAAGAAATGAACCAAGCACCATTCCACCAGTTCCGTCCACCCTCGCTGTGCTAGAAAAGCAGGTATCTGCTCCATATTATTTTCTGAAAACCCAACATACTTTCCCGCAACACAACCCCGGCTTCCAAGCTGAAAGCCAGCACCTTCTGCACTCCAGTGCAGCTGTACTGAATGCACTGAACAAAGGGGAAGGAGGATGCGTTGCTAGGTGCCTCTGGAGATGCACATCAAAGCAGTGCTTCCCAAGATGTGCCTGGCAACAAAGATGCCACGCTACCCTCCGGGGCTCACTTTCAATCCGGTGCAGAACCAGGCCCCTTCAGTATCAGGGCCTGTTATTCTCCTTATAATGCGCCCAATGCACACTGCACCTTCCCTAAAGGAAGGGGAAAAAGAGCACAACCTGTGCCCCGAGAGGCATATGATGTAAGCTGCCTCCCACAGCCGAAACCTGCCTTATCAGCCTTTCTCGACCATTTTACCATTCAGATTAACGTTCTTCAGGATTCGAGAAACCCCAGAAGTGATGTCAGCAGGCCACACCTTCCTGCCACGCCCCCAGAAGTCACATGTCAGCAGAAGGGACACGTGACTTCATATCACCCGGACTCTCCCACCAGACGTCACCAGGCATTTGTTTGGCTGGGGCCCTTCTTTTCTCACCCCCTCCAGGCCCATCACTGGCCATTTTGGGAGGGGGGAGGAGGAAAGTAGACATGACCATATCACTGATTTTTTTAAAATTAATGTTAATAATTAATTAACTCCCATCCAATTGGAGAAAACCTCCATGGCCATCAGCAAGCCCCAGGGTTTCACGAACACTTCAGTCCCCTTTTGAGAATAGGCAGGTAGCAACCCAGGAGAGCACCTTCTCAGTGATGGCAAGAAAAATCTGTAGTTCTCTCTCCCTCTCTGAGAGACTCTCCTGCCTCCATCTTGCGCCACTGAAGGACAATTCTCTGTTTCTTCTGGGTTCCCTGATCCCTCCCTTCCTGCCCTCGGTTTTCATTGCTGCTTTTAATGCTTCTGTTTGTGTATTTTAGCTTTAGTTTTAATGATATGCTTTTGTTTGATTTTAAACAATGTATGTTTTCAACCTGCTAGCCACCTCCGGTGACCCTGATAACAGCAGAAAAGCAGGGTACAAATGTTTTGTCAACAAAATAAATACCATGGGCCATTGTTGGGAGAGTAACTGGTCTAACGGCTCTCCATGCATGCTCAGGAGGGGGGCTGCAACAAAAATTGCTCCAGACCAAGCTTGTAAACAACAATTTCCTTTGGTGACCTATGGAAAGGGAGGACCAAGCCAGAAGGTCACCAGGTTCGAATTCAGTCTCTGCCACTGATTCACTCAATGGCCTTCGGCAAGTTGGGCTTCCAGCAGGGATTAGTACAACTGATCAAAGAAAATACCCCACCAGCACAAAGTGGTGTTTTGTGTTTTGTGGAGCAGCAGATCTCTGCAGGACAACAGGGTTTCCTGCAAACGTTTTGCGGGTGGCTGTCTCACACAAGGCTGTTTTGCGAAGCCAGGCCTTGGCTGTGGAATCCTGAAGATTGCACTGTTGGTCAATTTACAGCGGCTGTCGAGAATCACAAAATAACTGGGAGACACAGTTGTGAAGTAAACAATAACGTACAGACAAAACTGTGCCTGCCTGGGTTTTTATCAAGAAAGGCGGACTCACCTTCCTCATTTATACTCACCCAAAAGTATATGGGGGTACCTATGGGCAATGTAAACCCTATATGGAACTCTTTTCACTCAAAAAACATATAAAGCGTATCATTCGAGTGAGCATGAAGGAGGAAGTTGAATCCACACTGAAATGTTCTCTCGGATTCATCAGATTTATGATGACTATAAGCAAAGCAAGTAAAAGAAAAAAAAAGACTACAAGCTAGAGGTTTTGCTTCCTAATGGATCAACCCAGCCAGGCACAGATGGCTTTGTATATTATTATATCTCTCTGGGACTAGGATAGCCTTTCTCGTTGAGAAACCCAGGAAACAGGCTTCAGGCTTCAAGAAATCCCAGAAGTGGTACGATCATGCAGAATATGGCTGGGAAGTATAGCTGTGGACACGCCCACTCAGGGCCCCTCCCCTTCCCACCCCCTCCAGCCCCATCATTGGCCATTCGGGGAAGGAGGGCGAGTCAATATGACCATATATGGTCCTATTACCCGATAAACATTTAACACATTTCAAAAATATATTAAAAATTAACTAATTCCCACCATGCGGAAGCCCTTCCGGGGCCATCAAGAAACCCCAGGGTTTTGCAAAACCCTGGTTAAGAAATCCTGTTCTACGAGCCTTTCACATCCCCTGCTAATTGATCTTTTTCAGTGGAGCTGCTAAGGACAGAACCTGGGACTCTCCATATGCAAGCAGAGACCCTCCCCTGAGCCACAGCCCCTCCCCGTTCCTTAAACAGAAGCACCCAGCGTCTTAAAGAGATGGATTAGGTGTTCAGAATTGGGGGGGGAGGGCAGAGAAAACTGAGACTGCTAGGTCTAAAACGGTTAGAGAGCCTCCCCAGAGATCCCAGGCCCATTTTACAGCCAAGGGAGGAGACAAAAACAACAAAGGAATGGGGCTGACCAGGGACACAGGATTCTTATCTGGCTACAAATGCTAATTTTCTGCCCCACGACCGTTTCCCCTCTGTTCTAGTCACTCCGATTACAATACCCTGTGGTACCTCAGCATCCTTCACAAGCCGACATCCCTCCCACCTGCTGAGGAGCAAATTAAAAAGGACCCAAATATTTCAATCGCTACTCATGTCTGATGCTCTCTAAGGTGATCCAATCTAATTGTCTTGCACAGACCAAAGGGGGTTTTCCTCTGGGGGGAAGCAAAAGAAGAAAAAAGAACAGGATTTGTGGGCAGAGTGACTTGCTGGAAGAATCAGTCACTGCACCTCTTCCGAGGGGGTGCTGATGAGCCCATCGCATGCGATTCACCTTGCCCAGCGCTCCTTAAAGAGAAGGCCATGAGCATTTGACTGGAACCAAAACAGTGTCAGGAGTCCCACCCCTACGGCTTTAAGTATAGCCTGCGAAGCAAGCAGTTGGAATAAACAGGCTGCTGCAAGACATTAGACCCCAGAGAATCCTGTGGCAGAAGCCGACCCAGATGGCTCCAGCAAGCAGCCCAAACTGCATCTGCGGCAGAGCGGAGTAAAGAACATGTTTTTTAAAGGACACCGTGGGAAAGATTCCTTCCCAACTCCTAGCCTGGCAAATGCCGGCCTATGTTGCCTTCCCAGAGCAGCAACTTCCAGAGCACATGGTAAGTAAAATGTTTGTTTTTAAGCAAAGGATCCAGCAAAAAAAAGCATGTCTCCCGAGGCACCTGCCTGCTGTCTCTCTGCATGAGTCTCTGATCTGGTTTCAACTCTGTTGGGCAGGGAAATCCATTCCACAGTGTTGCTGGGTTTTTTTGCACTGAATGTTCCTGCAACACTTGAGCGCTCCCGGTACAGACTAGTAGCACGCTTTGCTGACGTCAGAGGAGTCTGCCTGTTCCTCCCCACCCGAGTCACTGCACTATTCTGATCTCCCTCCAATTAAGACAGAGGATTCAAGTAGGCCTGGAAAGAGCGGTGTCCAGGTCCGTATTCAGCCCCTCGTTCTTCCTCACCCCACCTCTGGGGCTCACAGGATTGAAATTGTCAGGTTATAACGTAGGTGAGAGAATTACAGACACACACAGCCCCGATCCCGACAAAGAGAGGACAAAGAGAGGATGGATGAGCTCACTAAAGGACCCTCGCACAGGTAATAACCCAAATTATCCTTTCATTACAGGCTAAGCCACAGTAGACTAACTAAGCCATATCATTTCAAAGTACTTTGAGGATGGGGAGTCACATTTGGTAATGTAATGAAAGGGAAATCACAAAGCTGGATCTTTCTCCCCAATTTCTACAGATGGGGAGGGGGGGAGACGGGGCACATGGGGAACATGAACAAAGTTATGGTCAAGAGCTCCACATTTTATTCCCTTCTGTACAGCTTGTCAAATGCCTTGAAATCCAGAGAAGCTACTAGCTAGGGCAAGCGTGTACCAGCTCTGCAGTTTGTACATACAATTCCTAGCATTGCTTAGGAGGAAAATGCAAAATCACTTCCTGGTCACCTGGAGGAGTTTGTTAATTGCAAGAGAGGCACTAAAATAAGTGACCTAACTTACATATTCTTCCTTTCCACAATTGTTGCATCTGTAATAGATAAAGCCAAAGATGATTTGAGCACTAATCCTGACTAATTACTACCTTTGGACAGACATCTTGGCTTAGCTCAACCTACACTGCAACATTGTTGTGATGCCTGAATGAAATGTCTTTGTAGGTTGCACTGGACTCAAGGGGGAAATCATATGCTTTAGCCTACAGCTATGACCTCTTATGAGGATCTGCTGAGACTCAGGTTCAAATCCCTGCCTCATCCCAGAAATTAACTGGGAAACTTCAGCCTCGCCTACCTCCCAAGGTTGTTGTTATGATAATTAAATCATAACAACCTTGTGTTAGCCTTTGGGGAGAAACATCCAGGCCAAACAAAGCTGTGTGATTTCTAAATAAGAATACAGCAGTCAAACCACCAAACCGAAGATGACGGAAAATGTAAATAACCCACCAAATAACCCACCGTGACACTTCCTCAAGAGCAATCCGGCCCAACCGCCCTCCCAGGGTGCCGAAATGCGGTTCAACAGGCTTCTGTTGCCATCTGCAAAACTCACCGTAAGGCTCCTGTTGTTCGTTTTTTAAAAGGACATCAGAATCTCGCAGCCTCGACCCAAAAAGCCAGTTAGTTCATTGCAGCATCCTGTTCCCTGCAGCCAGCCAAGCCAGAAGGCCCACACAAAGGCCAAACTCCCTTGGCTGCCGCTCCCCTCCCCTCCCCACCCCCTGCCGCCCACAACTAGCATTCAATATTAGTTTGGCAAGCAGCGGTTCCATTTGAGCCACCCACCCACAAACCGAGCCTCAAAGTGCTAACTCAGCTCCCAAACCTGGTTGGTGGTCTTTGGTGGAGATTTGTCCCTGGAGGGGGGGGGGGTGAAGCATCCGTAGGAATACACAAAAATGCATTATACTGAACCAGGCCCATCAATAAAATCAGAGTCCAGTTAAGTAGCACCTTTAAGACCTTTGTTGGTCTTAAAGGTGCTACTGGACTCTGGTTTTATTGTGCTGCTTCAGACCAACCGGGCGACACATTTGAATCAGGCCCATCAATGTCAGCTCTGGCTCTCCAACATCTCAGGAAAGTGTCTTTCACAGCCCCAACTGCCGGATCTAACTGGAGATACCGGGGATAGAACCTGGGACCTTGTGCATGCGAAGGAGAAACCCTTTTACTGAGCCCCGGCCCTTTCCACACTCAGAATGCCCCAAAACGACACTCAAAAGAGCTGATTATTCATACATAATGGTTGCGCGCATGCAAGGACGGTGTTCAAGTCCAATGCCTCCTTAAAAACTGTGTTTCCAGTGCGTGGAAGGAAGATCAGTTCAGTCACATCCAGGCCTGCTCCAAGTTTTATCCCAGCCAATCCAAGATTTAAGTTTTATCTTAACCAACCAAGACTTCCCAGTCTGCTCAGCAGGCTTCAGCTGGCCGGCCCAAACCTCTTTGCATTTATCCCTTAAGCTCAAGGAGCCTTGCTCTTGGATCAATGGGCACAGAATTGCTTCCTCGGAGAATCCCGCTTCTTAGCAACGTTTTAGCCCCTTCTAGGAGACTCAGGAGCGCATCAATGCTTTCCAAACGGTGAGCTCACATGCATTTGTTTAGCACCTTTCCAGAGATGTACATTACGGCGGGGAGGGGATGATGATGATGATGGCACCAGAGAGGCTTCCCGGTAACAATCGCCGTAAAGGCGGGCCTCCGACTTGCAACCTCCACCCTGCCCACATCTGGCTAATTCTGGCCCGCCTGACCTCAGACCCAGGAGACCTGCTGCTTCGAGAGCGCTTCTGGGAAGGCCAGAAGAGCCCCTCCCAGAAGAACAACATGCATACAAAGAACCCCAAGGGCAGCGACCAGCGAGATCCAGTTCTGCTTCCAAAGAGGGGGGCCGCCGGATGCCTCCTGAAACTCTGCAGGGGAGTAAGAGAAGCGGCTGGTGGCTTCCCCACCGGCGCCCGGCGCTGAGATACACTGCCTCTGCCGGGGGAGGCTCCACTGCGCGCTCACCGCCACCGAGCACCGTTGAGTTGAGACCCTCTCCAACCTCACCCACCCTCTCCATCCGACGCGCGGCCCGCTCACCTGGGTCACCCGCGCAGCTGCGCCAAGGCGCGCAGGCCGTCCCCGCGGCACAGCTCCATGGGGCGCAAAGGCGGCGCGCTAAGGCCGCGGCGGGCGGGCCGGGGCAGCCTCCGGGCTCCCGCCGCGCGGCATCGGGAAGGGCGGCCGGAACAAAGCGAGGCGGTCCCGCCGCAGAGCCGCCGAGCCAAGCACCTGTCCGGCCCCGAAGCCTGCCGCTCGCTCTGGCTCCCGTGCGCCCTAGGCGCGCCTCCTCTCCGGCCTCGCCTCGCCCGCCATGGGCCGCCCGAAGGGAAGCGCAAACAATGCCGCCCGCCGAGCGCCGCCCGAGGAGGAGGAGGAGGAAGGGAAACAAGGGCGAGCAGGAGGAGGTGGGAGGAGAAGGAGGAGGGCGCTGCTGCACCCGGGCCGGCCTCCTCCGCCGCCAAGCGCCAATGGGCTGCTGAGCCGCCGCGGGGCGAGGGGAGGGCGCGCAGAAGGGAAGGGAAGGGAAGGGAAGGGAAAGGAAAGGAGGCGGCGCCGGCCTGATCCGTGCGCGGCCCGAGCAGCTGGCGGGCGCGCCGGGCACAAAGGCGAGCGGGGCCAAGCCGAGCCAAGCCAAGCCGCCCGGGGAGCCCTGATGGCCCCGGGCGACGCGTTCGGGGGAGAGCAAGGGAAGCAAGGAGGAGCCCGCTTCGGAGGCGCGCTTGGAGGCGCAGGGCGCACCCGTGCGCCTTCGTGGCTGCGCCGGGCCGAAGTCGGCCCCGACCGGTTGTAGGAGGGAGGAAGGCCGGTCTTCTCCAAAAAAAAAAAAAAAAAAAACACACATTAATTCCCCCCTCCCTGCGCGCACACACTCACTCACACACAGCTCCCTCCTTTCTAGTAACCGTGTTTCAAGCGGGGAAAAGAAAAGAAAACCTGCCAGCAGGTGAAGTCTACAAAGCTCTGGCTCAGTTTAGGCAGGAAGGAGAGAGGAGAAAGGGCACCCCCTTTCCTTATCTCTTTGCCCCAGGAGGGTCCTAAGGAAATATGACCAAGGTCAGCCTGGTGTTTACGCCATTGTTTCTTTTGCCTGTGCATTTGGATTCCTTTTGCTCTGAGGTTGGTTGCAGGCAACTGCCCTCTGCAATGCACACATGCACATGCCCCAAATGCATTTCACAGGGCCCAGGAGGGAGGGAGCTCAGGTAAAATCAGCTCCCAGTGGGAATCCTCCCTCCAGAAGTCTACCAGCTCCCCGGCCCTGCATGCTTTCTCTTCTTCCAAAGCTTTTCCCCAAACCTCCTTTGGAGTGCTGGGCATAAACCTGAAGTCCCCATTGCCACCTAAAATTAAGTTTATATAGATTTGGATGTATATTCCAGATCAGGGGTAGTCGAACTGCAGCCCTCCAGATATCCATGGACAACAATTCCCATGAGCCCCTGCCAGCAGTTGCCCACAGTGCCCACAGTGCTGTTCTCCAGATGGCAAAGAAACTTCTGCCACTCCTGGCACAAGAGCAGCCTGAACATGTTTGCCCTTGGGCAGGTAACAATCCACTATCAACTCCCCATTCCCCTTGCATCCTCCTTTTTCTTCTCCCCCCCCCCCCCAACGTCTTTGTGTTTTTGAGTATGGGCAATTTGGATGCCTGGTTTCAAGAAGAACAACATGTATCCCTGCACAAGGGAAAGGAAGATCAAGATGAGCTACCAGGAAGACTATACCTGGAAAATATTCAAATGGGTCGCCGTGTTGGTCTGAAGTAGCACAATAAAATCAGAGTCCAGTAGCACCTTTAAGACCAACAAAGATTTGTTTGGTCTTAAAGGTGCTACTGGACTCTGATTTTATTGCACCTGGAAAACTATGGTGCAGTAGATGAGCCTTGAAAAATTCTAAGATGCTTTTTGGGGGGGGAAATAACAACCACCTAGACCTCCTTTCATCTTTCACAAGTTCTCACCTCCCCCCCAAGTTTGCTCCTCTCCCTTGACACCCCTTCCCCCTCCTTTTAACTCTTTGGACTTCATTCTCTTGGCTAATTCATTAACTTTGTTACACAGTTAAAAACCAAGAAGTCTGTGATTCTCTCCCTCCCCCTTCCCAGTACAGCTAACCCCATATGCTACATTAACCTAACTCTTAATCTAATTTAATCAAACATGCCGAAATTTGTATTTGAATAAAAGCAGGAAACGAAACAGCTATGATTCTACCTAACTTTTTCTGCTTTGAGGTGGTGCTTCCTTAAGACGGGAAGAAAATTCCTGCTGGATCAAGCAAGTGATCCATCTAGTTCAGCATTCTGTAGCCAACCAGTTCTCCGGAAGGGGCAAAAACCAAGCAAAGAGACCTGCTGTTGCCTCCTTAGCCAAAACTGGACCGCCTCTGAATGTGGAAGTTCCCTTTAGTTACTTTCCAACATGCCTATGAATTCTTACAAGAGCCATTCCTTCCTCTCCCTATGAGGAAAGGAGGGAAGCTACTTCTAAGGACAGAGCATGCATTCTGCAGTTCTTAAAAGTGCTTAAAACACAGCTCACTGGGAACACCCTTAATCAAAACTGGTTTTAATCAACCAATGAACTACCCAACCTGCAGGGTAGAACAACTTGGGGAAGGTAGGGCTGGCTTCTGAAAATAGAAGCCCTACACTAAATTTTTCCTTGTCTCCTGATGTGGCCATGGCCATTTTCCCTGTTCCAGATAAATGGTAGCCATCAATTGAAATCGGGAAATACATACAAAATGACATGAGTCAGTTTCCTTTTGTGTGATGGAGAGGAAGAAACAAAACGCCAGAAGGCAGTTTTCAGTGGCAGCCCCAGGTCATTCCTAACATGGGCTACTGCGGGAGTTGTGCAAAATTTCTGCTTAAGAAAGCCATTCAATACCAAGATAAACATTCGCTGTATTCCAGGGAATGCTAAATTCCCTGCTCAGTAGGCATTCGTCAAAGGCCTTGCTTCAGGTAATTGATTCTCTGCTTTTGCTAGTCATGAAGCAAAACACAACAAGGGTGCAGAAACTCTGCCCCATAAATACAGGAAACCTCTCTAATAAACCCCCCTTGCAGAAATTTTATCAGGCACTGACCAGCAACATGGGCATAAGGGCTAGAAACTTGATTTTTTTTATTTAAAAAAAAAATAGAAGCTGATATTCTTAGGATGCACAAATTTGGCAAGCTGGTCAATTTTGCCATTGCATCACTTTCCTTGCAAACATTTCTTTCCCTTTCTTCCTTTCCCCAGCTCTTTCACTTTCAGGTCTACATACATGCGTCTCTGTTCCCTATTCAGTTTTTAAGACTCAGATTCTGAGCTTACGTGAATTTGGATCATATTCCATGCTCCCCTTTCTCACTGTTTGGCCATTGGAGAGGAATGAGAAGGCGACTGTAAGCCACTTTGAGCCTAAGTGGCATATAAGAACCAACTCTTCTTCTTCTTCTCCATTTCTCCCTCTTTTACCCCGAAACACAACTCACTCAAAATCCCAGATTTGAGGGGGAGGGGAGGAATACTTGCAAAACAACAACAAAAAAAACCTCCACTCGTTTCTCCCTCTCAAAAAGAACGCCTCTCAATGGTTTTTGCGTTTTTCCCCCGCCACTCCATCATCCCCCCCCACCCCGCCCCTTCCCCTGTTCTGTTGGAATCGGATTCTTGGCTGCTGCTTTGCTGTTTCCTCTTCTCTGGGTGCTCTCCTTTGTTTCCTCAATGCCCAGCAAAGGGAGGGGAAAAAAGGAAGCGAAAGCTGGTGGGAGGGGGGGGGGAGAAGTTTGCATGAGAAGCCAGCAGCTGTGAGGGGCTGGGGGAGCAGGTGTGCCTGTGTGGGCCTACAGCCCCCCCCCCTCTCCTTCCTCAGCAGGGCCCCGCGGTTATTACTAATGGGGCAAAGGCTACGCGGGAAGGGCCTGCGAATGGGATGGCAGCCACAGGAGAGCGGCTTTGTGCACTCTCTTGGAGGGATTATCCGGCCCCCTCGGAACCCCCGGCGCAAATGCAGATGCGAGCTCCTTTTCCCAGTAGGGAAGGCTCGCTCCATTTAACTTGATTGAAGGGAATTTGCAGCCGGGTCAAAGATCTTGCCGTGGGGTGGGGGAGCCGGGCGGCCATGCCTTTTTGTCTACAGTGACAGCAGCAGCACTTCCCCCCCCTCTAGAAATGGACAGGGTGTATGGGGGGGGGAGGCCTGCCCAGGAGCCTGCACCCTGCCTTGCCCCCCCCCCTCCCAAAGAAAACATACGTCAGATTTCTAACTTCAGCTCTGAGATGTTAAGCCAAGAAAGTGCAAATGCAAAGGGAGGGGGGACTGACACAGAAGGCCCACGAGCACACACGGTTGCAGGCTGGAGGCCTTGGGTTCAATTCCCAGTGGTCTGAAAGGACTGGCTGAAAGGACTGGGGACGGCCTCTCTCAACACGGCTATGGAGATCGCCCATACATCCGAGTAAGCTTTACTAGGCAAGGAGGCCCCCTCATGAGAAGGAAGGACTCCCTGGAGAAGAGCCTAATGCTGGGAGCGATGGAGGGCAAAAGAAGAAGGGGACGACAGAGAACGAGGTGGCTGGATGGAGTAAATGAAGCAGTCGGTGCAAACTCAAATGGACTCCGGGGAATGGCAGAGGACAGGAAGGCCTGGAGGATAATTGTCCATGGAGTTGCAGTGGGTCGGACACGACTTCGCACCTAACAACAACAACACCAACAAGGCAAGAAGGAGGCAGCTCTATACATCCATATGGGAGCCATAGGCTGCCATTCACTGGAGGGGGAGGCGGGGGTGTCTCTAGCACGTCTGGTTTTATTTCTCCCTTCCCAGCACAGAATGACAAAGCTTGTTTTCAAGAGGGCCAACAAAAAATCCACAAAAGTACCATCCTCGGAGGTATAGCTCTCCCGGAGCTAGCGGAATTCCGCAGGGCCTGCAGAATAGAACTCTTCTGCCAAGCTTTCAATTGAGGCCAAGCAAAACAAAAACACTGTCCACGCCCTCCCCCAAAACCCCTCCCCACCGCCAGATACGCCCATCAGGCACAGCCCAGGGTGACTGGCCACCCCATAAATCAACAGTTGCACGTACAATTATGTAGCTAACAGTTTAAACGTTTATGCGGTTTATAATATAATATTCGTAATGTTAACGCTAGGAGCCTCTTGTGGCGCAGAGTGGTAATGCAGCAGACATGCAGTCTGAAGCTCTGCCCATGAGGCTGGGAGTTCGATCCTAGCAGCCGGCTCAAGGTTGACTCAGCCTTCCATCCCTCCGAGGTCGGTAAAATGAGTACCCAGCTTGCTGGGGGGTAAACGGTAATTTTTGGGGAAGGCACTGGCAAACCACCCCCTATTGAGTATGCCATGAAAACGCTAGAGGGCGTCACCCCAAGGGTCAGACATGACTCGGTGCTTGCACAGGGGATAACTTTACCTTTACCTTTAATGTTAACGCATGTTAAGTGTCACTTCCTGGTACTGCACCAGCATTACAATGGGTTTGGAAGTTGTGATTCATATTGTAAACCGTCCTGAGAGGGCAGTTTAAAAAATAGCGAAGGCATCCTCATTTTGATGTCCTCTTGGCCCGATCCTCGGAGGCTGATATATCCACACTTTAGATTCAAGTGGGTAGTTGTGTTGGTCTGGAGCAGCACAACAAAACAAAATCAAGAGTCCAGTGGCACTTTTAAGAGCAACAAAGATTTATTCAAGGCGTGAGCTTTTGAGCGCAAGTCTGAGGAAGAGTGCTTGCACTCGAAAGCTCACGCCTTGAATAAATCTTTGTTGCTCTTTAAGGTGCCACTGGACTCTGATTTTGTTTTGTTATATCCACACTTTGCCGTTCAGTGCTGCCAACGGGAGGGAAAAAATTAGACACGTGCCACACTTTCCACTGGCAGAAGTTGGGTCTTTCCTTCCCCAAACAGGAGCAGTCTACCTGAGTAGTGAGAAACCCGAGATTCCAGCAGGGGGACCCCAAAAAGTTCACAACCCGTCTCAACTCATCCCACCAGTTCTAACCCACAGTAGGTCAAATCTGTAAGAATTATTCCCTGCGACGTTTCATTCCCTTCCCTATTTCACAGGGCTCTTAATGAAATAAATCGAAATATAAGAATCATAAAAGATCTCCCAAAGGATCTGGTTTGGGTGGCAGGATAAGAAAGGAGTGGGAGCTACAGGCCCACAGACTTGCTAATTAATTTTCCCCTGTTGGCGGCCCACCGCCAGAGGTAAGCGCAGCTGCGGAATGGAACGGAGAAAGAATTCTCTTTCAAGCTTCCCTTCTCGGGAGCTAATTCTGGAATGCCACATTTGAGGCTGGCGTGCTATTTTGGGCTCGAGGTTTGAGGCCTGCTTGGGGTGCAGAACCCAGCAGGAAGTGCTGGCAAAGATGATGGGGAGAGGAGAAACGGCAGAGAAGGAGACGCAGCCATAGCTACAGAAAGCCTTTCTCAACTTTTTCAGGATTGAGAAACCTCTGAAATATTCTTCAGGCTTTGAAAAAAAACCAGAAGTCGTTCAATGGTGCAAGATATCATCGGGATGCATAGGTGTAAAGCAGTAAACTGCACTCACTGTGTGCAATTACATACGGAAAACGAAGAGGTTTTTTTGGCAACGTCCTGAACGGCAGAAGTGCAACCAACAGCATCGTTAAAGGTCAGGGAAGTACCAACTCTGCTTCTTCTCCCCTACTCTGAACGCAAAAGGTCTGGCAGCGCGTCAAAACGACTCCTGTTCCACAAGCATAACCAGATGCGCCGGCTAAGGAAATTTGCATTTCTGTTCGTTACTTCCCAGAATCACGGACAGGGATGGAGGAAGGCAAGCCAAGTCACGCATGACGCTGGGTCCATTTTGTGATCCTTCACAGACTCGTTCCCCCACCTCCTGACAAGTCACATCCTTCTGCCAGCCCATTTCACAAGCTCGTTCCCCCTGCTCCAAACCCTTCCTTCTGCTCCCGACGGAGTGGCAGACGGACTGGCTACAAAAAAGATTCTAAAGAGAGCCGCTGCTGCCAGTTGTGCCTAGCTGCGCGGACCGATCGACTGACTCAACAGAAAACAGTTTTTAATGCTGGATTCTGATTAATTGCTTTTAATGGGGTTTTGTTTTGTTTGTAAGCCAACTTAGGCGCATTCCCTGCAAAGGCAGCATCAGACCAAAACAATCCAGCTAGTCTTCCCCTTGTTTCTGCACCACTGGGGAATCCTGCATGGACTTCATCACCACCACCGCTACTGGTTGGTGTTTGGTACCTAGAAGACCCCCTGCTTTCATTATACTTGTCAAAACGGAAGCAAGATTCTAGTCCCTGGAGCCAGCAAAAATAAACACAGAAAGGCACGGATGATGTCCAGAAAAATTTCAGCAAGTCAGAGAACTGGTCCACATTTTTTGGGGGGTGGGGGAGAGAAACAGGGCTCTTTGGGCTCTGTTTAGCAATTTCCCCCTTCCATGTGACTAGCCAAAGTCTTCTGCAAAATGTGAGTGATTCGTCCCGCAAAGTGTTGTTATTGTTTGGGATAGAACGAACCCAGTTCACGCTATGCACTGGAACACGGTATCCTCTCTTACACTGCCCTCCCACCCTCCGTTTGTCCCTACAACCCCCCCCATTCACCATTTGAACATGAAGCATCCCTCGCCAAGGCCCCCTTCGGCCTGATCCTCTCCACTGTGCACTGACCCAGCCCTTTGGCCTGGGGATGGCCTCGGCATGGCCCTGGGCAACCGAGCAGGCCTCACCCATGCTTGGAAGGAGTCTCTTACCGTTGGACGGGGCCCCAGTGCACTCAGAGGCCTGCGCTTCGGGAGGAGCTGACGGGGGCGTCGAGGTGGTCTGGAGCAGGTGAGGCGGCTGCCCTGATTGGGGCTCTGTTGAGGACTTCTCACCGGGGAAGGCGTCTTTCCTGGAATTCTCCTGGGGCTAAAGCAGAAGAAGGAAGCAAAAAGGTGTATTTAGAAAGGGAGGGAAGGCTCATAAGCAGAGGGCTTTGGGAGCCCCTCTTGCTGGGGTTTGAAACTGAGAAGTGCCAATCACAAAATGCACATGGTTCTGCTCTGGGTGGGAGGGAGAGAGCAGGGGGGCGCCTGGAGTATCTGGGTGATGTCACTTCCAGGGGCGTGGCCAGCTGACATTACTTTAGGGCAGGGGTAGTCAAACTGCGGCCCTCCAGGGTCCGGATTGGACCCTTCCTCACGACAGACAATCGGAGGGACCAATGCCCGACGGAGCCCCGGCAGTCGCACGAAGCGCGGCTGCCGGGGGCTCCCTGCCTGGCCTGCTGCCGCCGCCGAAACAACGCCGCCCAGCGCAGCCACCGCCCCATCGGACCGCCGCCGCGGCTGGAAGAACGCCGCCGAGGGAGCACCCACCCACAGTGAGTCCCTAGTGCCCGCTGCATTTAGCTGCAGCGGGCTTGATTACTAGTAAATAAATAAAAATCAACCATGGTGATTCCATTTCCACGTGCACATCAAAATGTAAATATATTCCCTTGAGATGAAACTGCTGATTCACTTTTATTATTATTATTATTATTTATTTTTTTTTAATTTTTAGACCACCCTTCTCCAAAAAGGTCTCAGGGCAATTTACAACATAAATAGTTAAAACACAATAAAATCCCCATAAAACCTCCAATCAACCCCATTTTAGACATGCAGGACTCAAAACACAACATTTCTAAACTGTCTTCTGGGATTTCTGACTCACCGTCCCCGCAGAGGGCTGCAGCTGCAGAATCACCGCCGAGGCATGCTGGAATTTGCGCTGAGCGGCATGATTCAGGCAGCCGGCAGGGCGGCTGGGGGGGCTGCCTTCTGTCCTCTGCTGTCCCGCTGCCGGGGACCCGGAAGGATGCGCTGAATGTTGGGACGCCTGGTTGGGCCCAGGTTTGTGCTGTCCGGAGCTTTGGTACTGCGGCTGGTGAGCAGGCGGAGGCTGGCTTTGCGAGTGGGCTTGGGCCTGCAGGCCAGGAGCCGGCACAGCCTGGAGCTGGGGTGGGTGCAGCTGGGGACGGGGCTGGAGCTGCTGCTGCTGGATCACAAACTGGTGTTGCATCGGCTTCTGCTGCACAAGCTGGTGGGCCTGCAGCGGAGAGTAGGCTGCCCAAGAGAAAGCACATTGGAAGACTAAGCTATCAAGGAGGGAATTTTCTGTGTCGGATTTGTTTTTGTAAAGAGATAAAGACGAACGCTGCCCGGAACAGCTGAAATCTGCACCCTACATCTATTAACGAAGAGGATAAGCTGCGACCAAGGAGATCCGAGTTCAAATCCTGCCTCTGCTACCAAGTGATTCTGTAGCCTTCTCTCCATTGTGGTTCTCCCAATATGCAAGGCGGGGAGTACAAAGACCAGCCAACCTCACCGGGTTGTTGTAAGGACCACAACAAGATCATGTGTACCAAGCACCTCATGCTAGGTATTTATTATTGCAGAATTGTGCAAAAAAAAAAAATCAGCATTCACTTATGGCGTCGTGTACAGAGCTTCACGGAACAACAATGAAAATCTAAGCGAGGGATTAAAACCGACTTCGGCCATCCATTTTTCTTAAAAACCAATGCTTATTTATTTATTCGATTTGGAGGCCACCCCTCTCCCACAACACTCTCATGGCAGC
Source organism: Paroedura picta (assembly GCF_049243985.1). NCBI lineage: Eukaryota > Metazoa > Chordata > Lepidosauria > Squamata > Gekkonidae > Paroedura > Paroedura picta. The sequence goes on along the minus strand of NC_135383.1, from coordinate 7,764,576 downwards.
TGCATTTAGCAGCTCTACGACCCAATGCTAGGTTTGTATGTCCCTTCAGATTATTCCAACTCTTAAGATCTTGACTGTGCACACCCTTGGCCAAGCCCAGAAGGGGGAGCATTCAGTTCTACCAGATGCCAGCCTGCTGCTGTTCCACTGGGCTCTAGCCTTTGCTCAGCTCCTACAAGCCTCACCTGCAGCCCTGCCAGAAGAGGGCACTTACCTGGGGCAATGAGCGGGTGATTGGTGACAGGCGTCACCGTCCGGGTGGCGGCGATCCCCCGTCCGTCCGAACCACCGGCTGGCCCGTTGCTGCCCCCTCCACCGCCCGCTTCTCCCTTTCGAAACTGATCCTGGGCGTGTTCGGCCAAGCCCCCCTTGGTGCCAGGGGCCAGCCCTGCAGCCTTGCCCTGAGAGGCCGAAGAAGCGGAAGGGTTGCCGCTGTTGTTTGGGGCGGGCTTCATGGCCAAGGTGGGGAGTTGCTGGCTGGGTGAGGAGGTCAGGCCCTGAGTCACCGTCTGCTGGGTGCGCAGAGCTGAGTTCTGTACCTGCGACGTGAGAAGGGGGCAAAAAAAAGAAGAGGAACGGGTGACGCTCTGTCCCTCCGATCCAAACTCCTCCCAGGCCAGCTGTCTCAACCCTGCCCAAGCCAAGGGATGCTGCCACGGCCCGTCTCAACTGTGACTCCATCCTTGAACCAGCGTGCTAGAACACGATGGCTTTCAAAGGGTGTGCTTAGATAGGAAGAATAGTAAGAGCCAGACCATTGTGGAAGAAGGCCCAGGTTTTTGAAGGACTACAGGGCTTGGCTCTCCCCCACTCTCTCTCCTCCCTCCCTCCCTCCCTCCCTCCCTCGGTGCCTGTGGCCTCCCGGATCTTACCTGAGCGGTGGTGGTGGAAGGCTGAGTGGTGGGGGTGGCGCCCTCCGGCTGCACCGCAGCGACCGTGGCTGTGGGCGTGAAGATGAGCTGGGGGGACAAAGGAACAGCACGTCCTAGGCTCCTAGCTACTTGCACAAGGTTGCTCTGCTGAGCCTGGAAATCACAGGAAACGGGTTGCCCTTATACATCCCCCGTTGCCGCTCTAGCAGAGAAATCCTAGCATGAGAACTTTGGGGTGGGGTGGGGGAGGACAAGAAGGTGGGGGGCCAGCCTCTTGGCCACTGCCAGGGTGAAAAGAGGCACGGTGCAAGAAGGGGGATTTGTGGGAAACTGAGATCCTCTTTCAACAGTGGAAGGGGCTGCCTAAGGAGGTGGGGAGCTCCCCCTCCCTCGGGGTCTTCAAACAGCGGCTGGGCAGATCCTTATCCTGGATGCTTGAGGCTGGTCCTGCATTAAGCAGGGGATGGGACTAGCTGGCCCGTCTTGCCTCTTCTTACTCTAGGAGTCTATGATTGTAGTTCAGCAGTGGAATCAGCTGCCTAGGGAAGTGGTGAGATTCTCTTCACTGACGGTCTTCAAGCAGCGCCTGGACAGATCCTTATCCTGGATGCTTTAGGCTGATCCTGCATTGAGCAGGCGGTTGGACTAGCTGGCCTGTCTGGCCCCTTCCCAACTCTATGATCCTGCATTGAGCAGGCGGTTGGACTAGCTGGCCTGTCTGGCCCCTTCCCAACTCTATGATCCTGCATTGAGCAGGCGGTTGGACTAGCTGGCCTGTCTGGCCCCTTCCAATTCTATGATCCTGCACTGAGCAGGCGGTTGGACAAGCTGGCCTGTCTGGCCCCTTTCAACTCTATGGCTCTATGATTCTCCCCATAGACAAGCACCAAAGGCTCTCTCCTGGCATCTGGAGATCCATTGCAATAGTGGGAATTCTCCAAGAGCCACCTGGATGTTCTTATTCCAATGGGGTTTAGAGTGGCCCAGGAGAATCCTTCAAATGCCCCCAACAAAGGCTCGGAACAGGAAGAAGCTGCGTGTGAAACCATTGTGATGTGGGGGGAAAACACGGGGAGCTGATCAAACACGTGGTGGAAAGGGCCATCGAGCAGCTTAAGGCAAGCCCACGAAGTTCCCGAGGCAAGCATTGAGCAGAGGGGTTTATGCCAGGGCTAACTCTGCTTAGCTTCCACAAGCTCAGGCCAGCCAGCCTGGGTCCCCGGCAGCTATTCATCTTAAAAGTTTCAAGAAACAGACCTCTCAATGAATAATTAAAAGGCTACAGTCAATTTGAGCACTTCTGTGGGTGAATCGGCAGCCCGAGTCCCAAATTATCAAATATTTAAAATAAATGAATAAATAAAACGAGAAAGGGGAATTGATGCCTGGGTTTTAGAGGCTCCTAATTTTAAAAGCAGGGGGGAAAAATTAATTTAACTACAGAAAGCGTAGTTCCCTCGCCGCTGCTTCCAGCCGAGAGAAAGAAAAGGACCGGGACTCCGGTCACTGGAGCTGACGGAGAGAGCTCTGACTCACAAAGGCCGAGGACCAAAACAGGTCGGACGGCCTGTAAAAAGCTCCACCACTCAGATGGAAACCCACGAGCATCTTACCATCTGTGCCCGCAGGTACATCTGGGCCTGGCTGGCTGTCAGGGCAGGGTTGCTTGCGTTGCCCAGCAGAACAGCTTGCTGGGCGATGCCCGAGGCTGCGGCGGCCGAATTCACACTCTGCGCCCGGTTGATGAGCTGGGCAGCGGCCGGAGAGGCGGCCAGGTTTATCTGGGGAGAGAGGGAGGCGGGTTGGGAAACCCAGGGAAGGAGCTGTGAGGGTCGCCCCTCTGCAAGCACGGCACTGCCCTCCGCAGCCTAGGCTCGGACCCCACCGCGATCACGCACTACGAGAGGGAGTTGGAGGTGGGAGATGCCCACCAAGTTCAGGGTGAGGGCATTCCAAGGCTGCCACGTGGCACGTGAGAGGTCTTACCGTGGGCTGCTGAGGCGGCGTCTGCACTGATCCATTATTGCCGGAGGAGCTGTTTTGCCTGTTGGCTGCCAGGCTGGCCTGGAATCAAAAACGACAGGAACTGTATATATATATATATTACAATAAAGCATAAATAACTGTACAACTCTTGTTTATTCCCTGCCTAAATCTCGATGCGAAATAAGAAATAAGCCAGAGGAAATCATTCAGAGAATAATGTTTCCAACATGCCGATCTCGCTCTTTTCCGCTGCTCCAGGCAGACTAACACTCTATCTTGATCTACCCCGCAAGGCTGTTGTGTGGATGGCGCCCCCCCCCCTCCCGGCCAAGCTGCAACCCCTGTGAAAGGGTCGTTTGACCCCCAAAGGGATCCCGACCCCCAGGTAGAGAACCACTGAGATAAAGCCTTAATCAGGGCTATTAAAATAAGCTTTTCTCTTCTTCTTCTAGTCTGTACCCCATACCTGTCCCTCTACCCACAGGAACACTTTCTCCCCCGCATCTGTGTCCTTGCAAGCCCCCAAACTCTCCTTGGCCGCCAAAGTGGAACATGGCTCCTCTACATCCTCCTTCCTGCTCTTCTCCACACCAGGCCTCGCACCCACTTCCTGCCTGCTTCCCCAGACCCACCTGCTGGACGGCAGCCAAGCTCTGGAGCTGGGTGCTGCTGAGGTGCTGATGCTGCAGGGCGGCCGTCTGGAGCATCAGGTGCTGTTGCTGGGCCGCATACATTTGCTGGAGGTACTGGGCTGCTGTGTTGGGCTGCCGGTGTAAGGCCTGCTGGATCACCTGCAAGGAAGGAAAGAGAAGCGACTCGTAGGGGATTCCAAGCCATCGCCTGACAATCCCGGGAGCTTCAGGGGTGGGGCAAGGGCCAGAAATTTAAATCAGATACACAGGGATGTTGCTTCCAAGTGAAGACCGGGCCATGACAGTGTGCTGGCCTTTAGAAAGCAAGTAGGGCTTATGACCACTGGAGATTTGATTGGCTGTGCAGATTTTATTTAATATGGTTTTGGCCTCCAATAGCACAAGGATCTTCACTATGTGGGTGACGGCAAGCTGCGGCAGCCATTTTGTGGCTGGTTCCACCTACCGAGGCAGCCATTTTGGGCAGCCATTTTCTACGCCCACCATGCCGTGCCAGAATTCCAAAGGTCCCTGCGGGCTCCAAAAGAAGAAATCCAGCCTGATGAGGAGTCCTGCAGAGCTCCAAAGCTTGCATATTCTTCCCCCTTTGTCTTGGTTGATCCAATTAAAGGGCACTGTGTAGATTCTATTTTGAGATTCTGCTCCAAAGCTGTGGGCCTACATACAACCTCTTTAGGTTAGATCATTAATTCAGGTTTCAGGAAGGGGCAGGGAAAGAAAACGGTATTCTGTTGGTGCAAGGGGTTGGCAGGTTACAGTGGATGAGTGACAGGGTGGTGAGTGTCCTGCATAGTGCAGGGGGTTGGACTAGATGACCCAGGAGGTCCCTTCCAACTCTATGAGATTTCTTTTGAGAGAGATCCAAGCCAGGGTTTTTATGAAGACGAACGGAAATCAGCACTCTTTCTGCCTCAGTCTGCCCATTCTCTTTAGCAAATAAAAGCTCTCTTCTCCCCCCACCGCCACCCCCACCCCCAAAAAAATCGTCACTGTTTTCAGCCAGAGGCAAGAAAGGCTGGTGCTGCTACAGGTCAGATTGTTCCTCTCTATGACACAGAAGATAAATGTCTAGGACTCTTTGATGGATACTTATAATTAGGGTATTGAGCTAACTGTGCGGAGATCCAGGAATCATTAAGCTCGAACTAGCAGTAAAAGGTCACCCAGCCTGATCAGGGGGCAATTTGACAGTCCCTGGCCGCCACCACTTCCCCACCACCCCCCCCCCCCCGTATCAAGCCGTAATATAAATGCATGAACTCTTGGGCCGCATGACAACGGATGGAGAGGTTCCCCTCGCAATTTTTTTTTTCTAAACAAAGGAAAGCAAGAGAGTCATCTGTTTTCTTTGCGATCCGTTCAGATTTTATTTTTTAAACCAGGCTATTTTTTAGAAGAAAGAAACACACCTGGGGGGAGAATACAAACTGATCTGGATTTTGAAAAAAAAAATCCTTTTAAAGCCGGTTCTCTTTCTTTCCTTTTCACCTTCCCGGAGAATCCCTATCTTTGTCTAAATCAGGCTAAGGGCAGGAGTGAGGTTAGGGGAAAGGCTGAATGCAAACACAAGTCATTTTGTCCCTCTGGGAAACTGGATTTGAGTCATTCAGCCCCGGGAACAGTCACTATACTAGGCGTGAAAGCACCATATAATCTCATTCAAATTCATTCATACCATGTGGGTGGAAAACAGGGGGAAGGGGGCAGAGTTTCTCCGCCCCCCCCCCTTCCCCCAGTGTTCTGGTCTTAGAAACCAGGAGCTTTTTTCCGAATTAAAATCAGAGATATGCTTCCCTTTTAAAACGTTCCCACTTAGAGAGTGCAGAAGTAATTAACTTTTTCCAGAGAAGCCCCGCGTTCTGTATCTGTAGGAGTCCTTGTTCTGAACAAGCTCGGAGCAGGAACTCTCACAGTGAAGTAATGGGCAGCTGTAGGAATTCCACTCCCCAGGTGAGACCTGGGGATCCCCCGGAATTACAAGTCATCTCCAGACTAAAGAGATCGGTCCCCGATGGCTACCTTGGAGGGTGGACTCCATAGCATTACACAACACTGCGCTATCTCCCTGCCCCAAATCCCGCCCACTCCTGGCTCCACCTCCAAAGTTTGCTAGCATTTCCCAACCCAAAGTTGGCAACCCTAGACAGCTGCCTGAGGTCATGTCACTACACTGGAAGAAGACCTATCCTGACTCATGCAGAGAGGCTGCGAGCACCCTCCGCTTTGGATGAGTGCTTTGGACCCACAGGAAGCTTAAGGATTGGCTTCCCCCCCCCCCTTATGACATATTAAGAATGTCTCCCAGGCCCCCCATTTGGGAATCACAGCCTGAATCTGAACCAGGTACCTTTTCTTCCCTGCAATATAAAAGCCCACTTAGATGCCACATACACATTCAGGCACAAAGCTTTTTGGTTTAGTACAACCAGTGTTCATAGAGCAGTATGCAAGGTCCACTGATTGACATCGGTCAGCCCTAAAAACGTTGTTTATTTATTAAAACACTGACATTCTGCCTTTCAGGATATTATTCCGCTTTGGTTTGAGATGGTGGCCGACTGACTGCCTATCGTGGGACAGGAGTTTTCGAAATCTAAAAGCAAATAAAGTATAGGAAAAGTGTGAATTTGGGGCTCAAGGGAGGGGGAGGGCGGGGAAACTCCCACACCAACAGGGTGGGGGCCTCCATGTGATCTGTCATGATGCCCAAGTCAAAAGATGGTGTTCAAATCATCAGAGGTATCATTTCAGGTCTTTGCCGAGAGGCGTATCACATTGCAGAGAAAGAGGGGGCTAAGACAGTGATGCCTTTAGTGCTTTCCAGGGAAATGCCAGCTTGACATTGGTCCAAGAGGGCTAGCTATCTTATTCCACTGCAGCAAAATCAGCTATACTTTTGTTGCCCTGTATTGTCCCCCCGGAAAGCCCCGTTTTCTCAAACACAGCATGGCCCAGCTTTCCAACAGGCTAGGGGGGCCGAGTTTAAAAATGGCAGACTTGACGCAGACCGAAAAACAGACTCTTGGCCTCTCAAATGAGCCATTGTCTTCAAAGAAACACAATACGCCCTGTGTAAAATCAAAACCGAGGTCCTCCCCCTCCCCACGGACGCGCACAGCAGGGAGGGACCCCATTCAACGAGCCCAAACACACGGAAAGACTCTTAAAAAAACATCAGGGAAACAAATGGCCAAGGAAAGTGAGGAGGCCAGTGGAGAAAGTTCCAGCGTAACACATCCTCTAGCATCACCCACTCCTCAAAGGGAGGGCAGGGCAGAGGTTAACTGGCAGCAGCAAGGTCAGGGCACTCTGACTCCAGCAAGAATTTGCAAGCTGCCTGCAAGCCATCCAACTGGCCCGCCATCCGTCATTCTACTGCTGGCATTCTCTTGTACCCAGGGGACCCAACAGGCCTTCAGGGAAGACCCTCTCTGCCACTGGGGGAGGGAGAAACTAATATCAACAGCCTGGTTGCTCAAACAGCAGGCTCTTGGCATTATTTCCCCAAATGTACACATGAAAGCAAGGGGTATGAACTACGAGGCTTACCAAGGGCTTACCACGAGAGTGCGCCACTGGGATCATGCCAGACGGCCAGTGAGAGGGCTATGCCCCCTGGACCATCCTCAGGAAAGAATGGCTCAGCAGACACAGGCCCTCAAACGGAGGCTTTTCCCAATTGGGGAGAGGTCTGGTTTTGTGACGAAAAGGGTGCATGGGGGTGGTGGTGGAAGGAGGGAGGGAAGCGTTGGGGAAAGGATTCTGAAGTCCTGGCCCCTTTGCTCTTAAGAAGAGACCCACTCCTTTGTGATACGAGGGTAAATCAAAAACGTATTGCTGCACAATCACAGAAACGCTTAAAAGCATATATCAAACGGCAAAGCTATTGTTTGTCAAGGTATCCTCTGTCTAGGTCTTCAATTCTGTGCTCATCGATTTACACCACGTCAATACGGCAGTTTTGGCCTCCTTGAAGGATTCGAACCGTGTTTCTTTTAAACGTTCTGTGAGCTTTGGGAACAGAACGAAGGCTGAAGGGGCAAGATCAGGGCTGTAGGGTCGATGGGCTAAGGTTTCCCAGCGAAATGCCCCTAGCACAGTCCTTGCTACCTACAAAAAACGAGCAGGCACATTGTCATGGAGGGGGAAAACATTTCTCGGTGAAACATTCTTGGCCGATGCCGTTTTCAGGTTTCTTGAAACTTCATCATAATAAGCCCCATGAATGTTCTGCGTCCTTTGAGCAAATCGCTTGGAATAAACATTTTGTTTGGATTAAACCCCTGCACGTATGAACTGGAACCCTAGGTAGCAATCCTTTTTGATGTACCCTTGTCTCTATAAAATCGGATTAAAAAACATAGCTTTGCTGCTGTGATTATCTTGAAGGATGCCGCTGTAATTGCCTGCCTAGTTCAAGTCAACATGTGAAATTCTGCCTCCTGTACCTTCCTCAGCCCAGCCCTTCTACTTCCTTCAAAGCTGTTTTGCGCATCTGAGGTTTTCTGCTTCTCAGTTCCTTATTCTAGGGGTAGTCAACTTGTGGTCCTCCAGATACTCATGGACTACAATTCCCATGAGCACCTGCCAGCAAACGCTGACAGGGGCTCATGGGAACTGGAGCTCATGGACATCTGGAGGACCACAGGTTGACTACCCCTGCCTCATTCTACATCCCCCCTCTGCTTCCAGGGGCTCTCTAACCTACCTCCTTGAACTTATATAAGCTTATCTGAGGAAGTGTGCCTGCACATGGAAGCTCACACCCTTGACTAAATTTGTTCATCTTAAAGGTCTCCCTGGACTCGAATTTGGTTGTGCTACTGTGCAGACCAACCCGGCTATCCCCTTGAATCTATATAAGTAAGGTTTTCATCCCAGGAAAACTGCTAATGGTCCTTTCCTCACAGAAACTGAATCCAAGCATTCGGCACTTTTTGCCCCAGTGGCTGGAATGTTTGTGGATATTCCATGCCAACACAGGTGATTGGTATAAAAGGACTCTGAGTTGTCTTTTTCCCCAAAGCATCATGGGAACTGTAGTCTGGGGAGGGCTTTCTCTTCCATAACTGTGACTGGCCAGAAGAAGAAATACCGTAGTTATCACAGATTAATGTAAATATAACCTATTACCTGACAGCCTGGTGTTTGCCTCCCCCCCCCCTTCTTGTGCAACATCCCCAGGTTCTGCCTTACCACACTGTGATGCTATCTTCCCTAAAGCCCCCTCTGAAATCTAACCCCAGTCCCCATCCAACGGAAACTTGTTGTACCTGCACACCACATGCTCCTGTCTGGCATTTGATTGTCCCTCATGTCCCCTGACTAGAAACTGGCAAGGCTGCTCAGTAAGCCATGCAGAGATGCAACAGGCAGCCTCCTCCAAAAGCAGGATATTCTACATTCTCTGCCTGAAAAATGAGTCAGCAATTAAATTACCTGCACCCAATCATGGCCAGTTAAGAGATTGCCTCTAAGAGGCAAGGGGCAATCCTGCTAAAAAATAACTAGTTTTTTAAAGAATCATCTCTGGCGACCCCGTGAGAAATGGCCCACAAACAAATAAAACAAAAGTTTCACAGGAGGCTGAATTCTGAGCCCCACATTGCAAAATTCTGAGCCCCACATTGCAAAATTCACACGTGCTCATCTTGCAACAAGGCAAACAAACAGGGCTGTTTTTCAGCCCAGATAACCACAGGGCAGTCGGTCACAAATTTCTAATCTCCCATTTCCCTTTAAGGAATGGCCCTCCCAGGCTGGGGAGACAGAAAACGTGGAAGCAGAAACAACCCAGATCTCCAGCGCTAAAACTGCACTCCATGCTCCTCAAAGCCCAGGAGTCGTTACCCTTTCCCATGAGGGATCAAAGCAAAGGCACTTTCAGCAGGGTGATCTCCCTCCTCCACAAAGAAAGAGCAATCAGCTAGGTTTCACATAGTCTTCTGAATGCACACACCCACACCCACATGCAGACATGGATGCACACGCTCCTAGTGACACGCTACAATAATTCAGGAAGGCAGAGAACATCCGAGGACATGAACCCAGGAAACTTGCCCAAACGCTCCCGGACTTATCGTCCCCAACCCGGACAGAAGGAAGGCCCCGACAGCTCCCCAATTCTCTGGGGATCCCAATCCCAGACTCCCCACCCCCCTCCAGGGCCATGAACCTCTCTTGCTGGAGAGGGCCACAGTGCCCAGAGAAAATGAGGGTACTTACACCGGGTGGCCACGACTGAGCACGTCCACGCCTTTGTGGAAATGCAAACCCACGGAACCGTCAAATGTGAGAGTCTGCAGCCCTCTTTGCCCACAGAGAAGAAAACCTCGCTCGCTCTCTCTGTCTACCACCCTTTATCAGGGCGCCGTGGGGACAACCCCTCTCCTCCCCAGTGACCCACCCATTCCCAATCTGTTTATGCACAGCAAGGCCCAGCCCCAAACGCCTCCTTTCCTTCCGACTCTCCAATCCCGCACTTGCCAGAGGTGGTCTCCAGGCGCCTCTCCCAAAGCTGCGTGCGGCAGGACAAAGGAATGACCTCTGACACGGCAAGAGAAAAGGGGAGGGGGATGAGAGGGAGAGAGGGGGTCCCTGGGTACGGGTTTCCGTTCAGCATCTCCCAACCAGTTTGGCAATTCAGTTTGGCATTCCAGCAGGAGAATCTGGATCGGAGCTCGCTGCCAGCAGATGCTTCTTCTAGACAAGCCCCGCCCCCTTTTTAAAAGAATCAAAATAAAAGTTGCTACCCCCCACACACACACACACACACACAACTTCTTTTTGCAAGGAAGCTTTTACCAGGTTACGTGCTTCTATGTAATATTATTAAAAAGCATCCTGATCCACTAACATAGAAGGGTTTAACTCTATGCTGGAATCAACTTTGCTAGAGTTTAAAGGGCACCATTTGATTTCTGTTACACTTTGCAGTCAAAAGCAAACAGAGCTCTTCTGCCAGGCCTTCGGCTGAACGCCAGCGAATGGGAGACCTCCCGGCAACCAAATCCATCTCTGCCAGGTAGCTCTATCCAAGCTCCTCCTCTCCAAATTGCTGCCGTTACTGTTCAGTCTTTCCAAATTACGTTTTTGACACTGATATTATGACTGTTTCAACCTGTTTACACTGTTAAAAATAGTCTGGTGCGCGTTCCTGGAGGGTACTGGAGTGTGTTATCTGTTATGAATCTGGGTTGTAAAATCACCCTGAGCCATATAAAAATGCAATAAGATCTTTTTAAAGAACGGAACACCTAACAGAGGGGCAACATTTTGGAATAGACCCCCAGGTTCCTCTATGCTTTAATTATCCCAGGGAAATTTTGACGGGAGTTTAGATTCCCATCTGTTACCTACCGAAAGCCATTTGAACCAAAATATTTCCAATTTTGTTGATGATTGCTGTGATGTGACGCATACACAAAACCCAGATTTATCGTAGATGCCGTTAATCAGGGTATTTTTGCAGCTGCTGTTTTCTAATTTGTCATTGTCTGTTCCTGAGTTTTTACCAAGAGAAATCTTTGAATCATGCAGGGTAATTTTTTTTTTTACGAAATAAAATGGCCACGACTTCCTACCCAGGAGCAGTGAGAGATCTATATAGTGCAATCTGCATCTTTCTCCCATCACTCCTCTCCCCCAGGACTATGCACAATGCCTCTTCATTACTTTCTGAATCATATCCACAATGGTTTGTGGTCATTTGAAAAGGAGCCCCTGCATCTGACAGCTGCCCTTGGTCCAAGAACTAAGACCAAGATGTCTTTCAGGAAGCACAGCCATGGGCTTTGTGCTGACTGAGCATTTCTTGCATTTCTGACAGCTAAGAGACATTATCCTCTGAATGCATACAGTGACACACGAAGATGAAGCAGATGGTAGATAATTTTCATAATTTTTCTTATTCCGGTGTGATCAGATCATCCAATCACACCCAATCCCAAAACACAACAGCGAGACTCACTGCCTGAGGGAGGCTGCCTGTTACAGCTCTGTGTGCAACACTGCTCCTTCCAACCATCTGAGAACAGTAACTCCCGCAGAAACGTAACAGATGGGTTCCTCTGAGGAGAAGGATTTTATTTATTTTTACTTCACATATTCCACTTTTATCCCCAATGGGGTCCTGAAAGGATCTTAACCGTGCTTCCCTCTCTATTTTATCCTATTTTGTTTTTATTTTTAAAATTTATTTCACCTTATTCTATTTATCGCTATTTTATCCTAAGAGCCTCTTGTGGCGCAGAGTGGTAAGGCAGCTGACATGCAGTCTGAAAGCTCTGCCCATGAGGCTGGGAGTTCAATCCCAGCAGCCGGCTCCAGGTTGACTCAGCCTTCCATCCTTCCGAGGTCGGTAAAATGAGTACCCAGCTTGCTGGGGGGTAAACGGTAATGACTGGGGAAGGCACTGGCAAACCACCCCGTATTGAGTCTGCCATGAAAACGCTATTTTATCCTAACCTATTTGATAGCTGCAAGTGCCCAGAGTAGTGTGGGAATTCAAACCCGGTCCGTCAGATCCTAGCCCAGCATAACCCAGGATTGCCAAATTTGGGTCGGGAAATATCTAGAGATTTGGGACTTGAGCCTGGAGAAGGCAAGGTTTAGGGAAGGGAGCCATTTTCTCTAGGGGAACTGCTTTCTGTCATCCGTGAATTATTCGTAATACCGGGAGGTCTCCAGGCAGGACCTGGAGGCTAGCAACCCTAACCATAACCACGGCTGCAGAGAAGCTGTCTCTTTCCGAAACTTCCAGGGGCTGACACCACAAAGATCTAGAACCCTGCAGGTTCCTTGACTTAATTTCCCACATCTCTCAAATCACCGCCAAGGCATTGCTCTCTGGATAGAACAGCTCTCCGAATACCACTAGAGGGTGCTGCACGCTTACCTATTCATGAGTCCATAAAAAAAATCCAAGGTGACCCTAAAGAATCCAGCAAACTGATCCAAATTTGGTTCAAGTGGGTCCAAATTTCGGTTCAAGTCTAAGTTGCTATTTGCCTATCATTTAGGCCTTTTGTCCACCAGTGGCCAAGATTCCTCTTCAAAAATACCTGCACCATTTATATGCACCTTCCCCCCCCTCTTTTCCTGTATGTAAATTTAATCAATTAAGTACCTCAACTGCAACACAATTGACTTCGTTAATCACCTAGCAGCCTGGCTTCCTTGCTTTTCCTTTCTCCCCTTTTGTTAATCTGGAGGAGGGAACAAAATTTGACTTGGAAAAGCCAGAACAGTTGACTAGGTGAGAGGCTGTTTCTACCAGTCTGGCCTACCCGGAGGGAGGGAGGGAGGGAGGGAGGGAGGGAGGGAGGGAGGAAGGAAGGAAGGAAGGAAGGAAGGAAGGAAGGAAGGAAGGAAGGAAGGAAGGAAGGAAGGAAGGAGCCTGAGACATAAAGGAAGGAAGGAAGGAAGGAAGGAAGGAAGGAAGGAAGGAAGGAAGGAAGGAAGGAAGGAAGGAAGGAAGGAAGGAAGGAAGGAAGGAAGGAAGGAAGGGTCTAGGTTTAAGAAAGAATTCACAGCTAATCTATGGAATTTACTGCCACTGATTTCTCTAGCACCAGCCCAAATAAATTTATTTTTAAAGGATTAGGTAAATCCACACAGGATGACCAGGGGTCAGAGCTCCACCAGCGATAGCCAACCCAGCTTAGCTTCCGAAATCTGACGAGTTCAAGGTAGCTTGTGCCATCCAGGTCAGGGCCCCTTTGGGGATGGCCCCACGGGAACGACTAGAAGAAACCGGATCCTTCCCAGTCACGCCCTGCCACTCACCTGAACGGTCTGGCGGTCAGGGATCCCACTGTACACGGAGATCTGAGGCCCAGTCTGGCGCCCATTGCTGGTGGTGGTGGTGGTGGTCGTCATGGCGCCCGCGCCGCTGGAAGGGGTAGGGGCCTGCAGCTGCTCGTTATCCATGGTGCCCGCCCGGGACGCTGAACAAGCCAAGAATGGACGAGGAGGGTGGTAATGGCGGGCGGGCGGGTGGGCTTCAGCTGCCGGGAGACACAAGCAGGCAAAGCAAGGATTTTAGACATGAGACTTCATTGCACGGAAAAAGAGGACAGCTGGACCATTAAGGGGCTGGGAGCATCTTCACCAGGAGGAACGGCTAAAGAAAAATGACAAGACAACGGGTTGTGGAAGATGATACAAGGTGGGCTCTGCACATGGTGTGGAAGAAGGAAATGGGAGGGGGGCAAGGGGAGAGGGAAAGAGGGCCGCTTGCCTTCCTTGTCCCATGAAAATCCAAACCTATGGTCAAGGCCCATAGATAAACTGGCCTCCCTACGCTGAAACCATATGGCAGGATCTCTCAACCAGTGTTTCGTGAAGCCCTGAGGTTTCTTGACGGCCTTGGAAGGGTTTTCCAAATGGGTGGGAGTTCGTTATTTGTATCTACATTTGTAAAATTTGTTAAAATATTTATCGGCTGATATGACCATATCTAGGCAGGTCTCTGCCCGCCCTCCCAGTGGCCCATGATGGGCCTGGAGGGTGTGGGAAGGGCCAATGAATGTTTCAGGAGGGTTGTCGACTGTAAGAAAGTTGAGAGAGCCTGCCATGCAGGAACAACGTTAGACATCAAATATCTATGCCGTGCTTCGGACCCCCCACCCACTGTGGACAGAAGCTCATGAGATTTTGCAAGCAAATGCTGACAACTTGATTAAACTTTATGTTTTAATCGATACAATACGTTTTAATTGTTATATCATAATTTTGTAAGCCACCCTGAGCCTACGGGGAGAGGCATAGAAATGTAATTAACAACAATAATAACAACAACAGGTATTGTGCGTGTGTGTTAAGTGCCGTCATGTCACCTCTGACTTTTGGTATCCTCACCAATTCATGACCTTTGGAACTTCCTGTTGTTAACAGCCTTGCTCAGGTCTTGCAAGGCTTGATTTGACCTAGAAGCCACTGCTTTGACTTTTGGGCAGGTCACGGTATCGCCTATCAGGTTTAGTGCCTCCGGATGGGGAAGTTCTTTTTAGGCACCGTGGCCAGCAGCCATTGCGACCGTTTCCACACTGAAGGCTTTGCGCTGGGCTGCAGGCTGGAGTCTGAATCAAAGCAAGTTGCCCTCCTGTCTCTTCCTGCTCCCACATGGGGGAGCATTTGGCCCGACGCACCTCGTGCCTGTGAGTCTTATCAAGGGGTCCCAGCACTGTGGGAAAGAGAAAGTTCTCTTATCCACTTCCTCCACCCTGTGCACAATCCTCCAAACCCCTGCCGTGCCTCTTCCCCATCCTTTTTCTTCTAAACGGAAAAACCTCAGACTCTGTAACCTTTCCTCCTAGCCAAGTGCTCCGACCCTTCTGTTGCCCAAACCCACCCACTTCACTCCAAATGATTCCTCACCCCAGATCTATACGAACCTCTTTATGGTCAGTCCCAACGCTCCCAAGCACGGACTTTGCATATTTCCCCAGAACCACATGGTGAGCTGACGTTTTCCTCAAATGCTCCCGGACCCTAAAATCCTGTTTCCCTCACAGTCTTCACCGCGCTAAGCCTCAGCAACAAAAGTTTGGATTTTTGGTTTGTTTCAACTTCAACCTTACCTGTCCTTAACCTTTGTTGGCCACACTGTTTCCTACCCATCCAGAGAAAAGATTCCCCCAGTGAGAACTTCACAATCCACAATTAAGTGTAGTGCAATCTCAAAACAAGGAGGAAGGCTGTGTACCTCTGCATCGCCAACAAATTTGAGGTTCGCCAACCTTCGGGTGGGGAATCCAAAGGAAAGAAATGACCCGTTGGTAGTTGTGAAGCAAATGTACGGAGAAAGCTGACAGGCTGGTCACGACGAAGCGTGTAGAAAAGTGGTTTTTAATTCAGATCGGTACACCAAGCCAAAACGTGGACCGGTTAAAAGACACGTTTTCACAGCTTTCCTTGCTGACTTTGTAAAGATAAGGGCAAGTTTTACACTCAGCTTCGATGCTGGCTTGCAAGATGACTCAAACCATTAATCCAAAGTGCATCAGAAAAACGCTAACAAGCAGAGAATTGCAGAAAACTGGTGGCTAAACACTTCTAAGTCCTCCCAAGGCATTTATGAGAACTCACAGGTTTGCAAGGTAAGAGGTAAACAGAGCTGGTTTGGCCATTGCCTGCCTCTCCATTGCAACCCTGGACATCCTTGGTGGTCCACCATCCAAATGCTAACCAAGACGCACCTTGCTTAGCTTCCAATATCCAAGGAGATGCGGTCAGCCAGGCGATCCAGCTCAGGCCTAAACATCTGGAGAACATCCTTACTCATAAGAACATCAAAGCAGACTTTATGGATCTGCCCAAAGTAAACGCCTTTGGGAACCTTACAAGCAAGGCACGAAAGAGTGGACCACCTTCACGAGTGTGGTATACTGCCTCTGACCATGGAAGTTCTTCTCTACCTATTGCTAGTAATAGACACTGGGCCTCCAAGGCTATTAAAGCTAACGGTCATCACAGCACCTGTTATAAGTGATTTAAATTACATGCAGGGTGAAAAATTACATCTGGCTTCTCTACTAAATCTACTGCCCATCAGCTTCATTGGGTGACCTCAAGGTTTATTGCATTAGAGAGGGAGATAAATGCTTCACAGTGTTGGACACAGTATAAATCTCTTACATTTCCTTCCTGTGCATTAGCTGCCTCTCTTTTTAAAAAAAACACCCTAAAAAGCTCCAATTGTGTAGTTTGTTCTTACCACAGAGATGCCCCAAGCCCTTGATTGCAAGGTGAATGGAGGCTTTCACACACCTCTTTTCGGTAGGAAAGAGCAAGAATCCAGTAGAGTCTTAAAGACAAAATCTGTAGCTGGGTAGGAGCTTTTGTGAGTCACTGCTCACTCCAGGCAGCGACCCTGCTAGAAAACCCTAGGAACAGCTACATTCCAGGCACCCATTTGAAGAAATCCCATAGACCCAGCCTGTCTACACAACACGGATTCTTCCCCAAAGCCTCTTTTCAAACCTTCCACAGACAGCTTGCCTACCCATCATGCTGGTGACCTTGAGGACTAGAAACTTGCATAAGCGAAAACCAGGTTCAAGCGAGAGCCAGGCTTCCTTACACGGCCCATTTCTGCGCTGAACGCAAACAACCTTGTCCGTAAGAGTGGGCGCTCTGAAATTTCGCTCCCTCCTCCACTGCCCACGGCAAAAAACCGCTCACAACGTTCTCACCGACGTAGCTTCACCCACCTTTAAGGAAGGACCACGGCTACGCGCACTGGCGGGACGAGGCAGAAGTCACGTGCAGAATGCGCCGCTCCGGCTGAAGCCCAGCCTGTCAGGGCCCCGTCCTCGGCCTGGCCTCCTGGCCCGCCATCCCTAGCAACCCAAGGAGCACAGGCAGAGCCCCAAACTTGCTTGCAAAGCCGGATTTCCCTTGCCATGGGGCAGAGCCTGAGATGTCAAGCGCGAGCCACCAGCCGTCTTAAAGCAGCACCGCTCTGGCTCCTCTGAAAGGATGCTGCCAGGGAAGCAGCGGGTTCCATGCGCAGGAGCGCATCCCCGATCTGTCTTTGTTCCGCTCCCTCCCCCCCCCCTATGCACAGCCCTACAATCATGCACATATTCAGGGTTGGAAGGGAAAAGGGGGGGGGAGAGATAGAGAAGAGAGCCTAATTTCCTGATGATTATGATGTTGCTTAGCAACGGCCAATCAGGGTCTTGGCTTTTTGCCTGCAGTATTTCATGCAAATAGTTTCGGAAGATTTTTTTTTTTTTTTAATCTCACTGGGTCAACCAAGCAGCTTAGCTTCACTCCCCAGGGACACGTTAGGAGACTGATAGGGAGTCTCGGAGGGCAGGAAGACATGCCCGGGACAGCGGAAATATCCCATGCTGGAGGCTAAGGACCAGCCTCAAGGAAGACACAGCTGGACGATGACAGAGTTGGGGTGGGGGGTGCCAGGCAGCTGCTGTAATCTATCCTTTTCCCAAGCAGAGGAAGGGACACCCCAGCTCTCCTACATACCTTGGGCCACAAGTTCAATCCCCTTCTGCAACCCCGCCAAGCAGAAGGGGTTATTTTTTTTTTAATTACGAGCAGAGCCGTGCGTGTAACCCGAGTGGAAAAAGAAATTAAAACCTCTGGCACCCAAGGTAATCCGAATTCTGAACCTGGCCTATATTATACAAAATTAATTTTGTGTCTGGGATGAGGTGGGCCGCTCTTGCAAAATGCATGCCCTCCCTCCTCCCTCCCACCCCGTTCTGCTAATTCCATCCGTTTATTGGGAAACCGAGCAATCCCAGCCAGAGAACAATACCGCCCCGAGCTTCAGTCGCCAGCTGAGTTCGCAGCTTTTCAAATTCACCACGAGAGGTCTGCGTGTCTGTACATCCGGCAACACAAACTAGGTCTGGGGATGTTTTGATAACCAGTGATGCCAACATGAAACTCGCGTTCACGAAATTCTGCAGCTAACCCTAAAAGTTCACTAGCTGCTACACTCTGGAGAAACAGCAGCCTGAGAACAACCTCCAAGGGCAGCCCCAAATACAACATATTGCAGTAGCCTAGTGAAGTGGAGTACAAAGCACGCACTACAGTGACCTGTCCAAAAAAGGGGGTAACAGGCAGCTAATCGGCCACAGCTGTTAAAATGTGCTCTTCACCACCACGTGCAACTAAACTGTGCAATCCGAAGTAGAATTATACTCTTCTATGTACACATTGGGTTGAAGCTTTGAGAGCCATTTTGGCATAGTGGTTAAGTGCGGTGGCCTCTAATCTGCAGAACCAGGTTTGATTCCCCACTCCTCCTCCACATGCAGCCAGCTGAGTGACCTTGGGTCAGTCACAGTTCTCTCCGAGCTCCCTCAGCCCCACCTCCCTCACAGGGTGTCTGTTGTGGGGAGAGGCAGGGTAGACTGTTTTGAGTGGTGAAAAGCGGGGCACAAAAAAGCCCAAAACAGCTCTTTTTCACTCTCCATCCCTCTTTTTGGCTTCTGAGATTTGACTAGACCACTTAGCTCTCTACACCACTGGAAATCCGGAAGCAGGGAGGCAGCAGATACAGAATGAAATAACAGCACAAGAATATGAGGCGCTCACCCATTTGCCCGTCCCTGTCCTCCGCCCCACCCCCCAGCGGCCCATTTATCCTAACCTAATTGTTTCGTTTCCAGGGCTGGCGCCACCTTGAAGGGAATTCCATTAGCCGGCCAGTCAAGGGTGCCTGTAGGATCCCCTATTGATCTGCTAGGCGCCATTGATTTCCATCAAGGTAATTAGCATATAAATTAGCCATTTCATGGAGAGGGGGGGGGAGGAATTGGGAAAGAAAGGA
The DNA here is from genome assembly GCF_049243985.1 of Paroedura picta. Lineage (NCBI taxonomy): Eukaryota > Metazoa > Chordata > Lepidosauria > Squamata > Gekkonidae > Paroedura > Paroedura picta. The sequence goes on along the minus strand of NC_135383.1, from coordinate 7,745,755 downwards.
AGCATTAGACGCAAATTAATTTGAGCAGAGCGGCCATTCTTTGGCAAAAACCCATTTGCAAACAACAAAAAGGTAAGGGGGGGAAAAAAGCAAATACTCCAAACATGCCCCCTGATGGCCGCCATTGGAGAGATTGCGTGACCAGGGTCAAACATAGCAAAACAACTTTCCACAGAGTCAGACCACAGGGGCCACCTTGTCCAGTAACATCCATTCGTTCTTGTGCAGGCCGGAGGTGTAAATGGTGAGTGGGTGGGCAGAAGGGATTGTGTTTGGCACTTGGCTTCTGCAGAGGAAGGCCATGGCAAACCACCTCTGCTCCGGTCTTGCCTAGAATATGGAATTTCATGAGTTCCCATACATCAGCTGCAATTTGATGGCTCACTTGACTTTCATCTGCCAGTCCTTCGACACTTTATGTTGAGAGCCAGGGGGGGTAGGGGTTACGAGTCACAACCTCTAATATGGAGAGCCAGGTGTGATTCCCCACTCCTCCTCCCCAGACAGGCAGCTGGGGGACCTTGGGCTAGACACAGTTCGCTTAGAGCTGTTCTTGTAGAGCAGTTCTGTTAGACCTCTCCCAGCCCCACCCAGCACACTGGATGTCTGTTGTGGGCAGAAGAAGGAGAAAGTGATTGTAAGCCTCTCTGGGAGTCCTTCGGGTAGTGAAAAGCGGGATATAAAGAAACCAGGTCTTATTCTACACTTTGTGGACTCCTTTGTTCATCTGTAAGGATTTGTATGGGGTTGTTTTTAGGCATGCGCTTCAAATTCTGACGGCATGCAGAGTTTGACCATGCCGGCCACCTTCACCTACATGGTGTCGGAAAACTGGAGTATCAAGGCTGTGAGCCAATAAACTACATCCCTAGGAGCTTCCCGTCTGGATCTTTTCCACCATAAGGGCTAGAAGAAGAAGAAGAAGAAGAGTTGGTTCTTATATGCCGCTTTTCCCTACCCGAAGGAGGCTCAAAGCGGCTTACAGTCGCCTTCCCATTCCTCTCCCCACAACAGACACCCTGTGAGGTGGGTGAGGCTGAGAGAGCCCTGATATCTCTGCCCGATCAGAACAGTTTTATCAGTGCCGTGGCGAGCCCAAAATCACCCAGCTGGCTGCACGTGGGGGAGCGGGGAATCAAACCCAGCTTGCCAGATTAGAAGTCCGCGCTCCTAACCACTACACCAAACTGGCTAGAAACAAGTTCAAGAGAAAAGCCTGCAGTGTCCAGAAAAGACAGGCGCAGCTACATCCCTTCGCCATCATGGACGGCCTCCGTCTGCTCGGCTGTAAATCTCCTGAAACTGCACCGGGTAATGGCCGTTAAGGCCGGACTGGGCGAAGTACATGCTGGGCCTTCCTTCCGCATGGGACTTCCCAGCTGCTGTGTGCGCCGCTTAATGATTATTGAAATGCCGAAAATTTATGGCGGCTCCTTGATCCCAATCTGGCTTCAATTTTTTTTTTACAGCCTTGGACAGAGTCGTTCGCTGCTACCAACTTCCTCCCCAAGCTCCATGGGGCCAGTGAGAAGCCATCGGCACTACATTGCCGGCAATCAGTGAGGGAAGGCCTCCCAGTTTCTCCCTGGCTATAGCTGTCTCTCCGTGCTCCACTAGAGCTGAAGTTCTTTAGAAGGAGAAGAGTTGGTTCTTATACGCCCAGGGCCATGCCAAAGATGCCCACCCATCAATCAGGACCACCCTACGCCTGCTGCGGCCACCCACTTCTAGCCCCAAAGACAATGAAACTCAACGTCAAGAGGGGCACGCCGACTGGCAAGGAACGAAGCTACCAACACGTCAACTCCAAAAGCAGGATACCCTCTTTGCCAGGCTAAGTTTGATGGGTTCCTAGGCAGGGGTAGTCAACTTGTGGTCCTCCAGATGTCATATGGACTACAATACCCATGAGCCCCTGCCAGCATTTGCTGGCAGGGGCTCATGGGAATTGTAGTCCATGGACATCTGGAGGACCACAGGTTGACTACCCCTGCCTTACTGCACCTCCACAAATTATTTTGATGAAGGGGAGAGCCACTTCCCAAACCTTGGCCTCTTTCCCATTCGGCCTGAGCATTACACATAAATATCTGTAAGACGCTTGGGCTGACTCACAACACATTTATGGGCAAATCTGGTCACTCAGCGCTCTGTACGCGCATGCTAAGAGTTGTCGAGCCACGGCGGACTTTATGGGCACCCCATCGGTTAATGACCTCCAAAATGCTCCTGCCATTAACTGCCCGGCTCAGGTCTTGGCAACAGCCCCGTCATCGAATTACTAAGAAAACCTAAGGAATGAGGTAGCCGTCCCCGTCGGCCAGGAGGGGAAGGAGACTCAAAGGCTTGTGCTCAAATAATTAAAGCATTTCCAGACCACCCAGAAAGTTGGATCTCGGCACAATTGCAGCCCGTGACTCCCCAATTACTGGGCACAACTGAAGGCAGGACACGGGCATGGGACACGGGCATAGACAGCAACGGAGAGGAAGCTGACCGGCGCCTAGGGTACAATACGGTGGTGTGGGAGCTCCAGTGCCAAACCGAGGAAACAGAAGAAGCAGCAGCAGGGTTGTTTTTTATACCCCGCTTTTCACTAAATGAAGGCGTCTCAAAGCTGCTGTAGCAAACCGATTGGTACATCTGGCTACCTTTCCCCTCCTGCATTTCAGACCATCCGGAATTCCTTCCTTCAAAATTCTACCATTCTCCAGGGCTCTTCAGACAGTCTGCGGTCGATCCTGAGGCTGGAGGGAATGGCACGTCTTCGTATCTTTGGTCACCAGATGAACACGGACCATGTGTTGTTGGGACAGCCCCTGGGCTGAGGTGACCGCGAACGCAGCAAGCGATCAGAGGCCCTGTGCGCAGTTCTGGGGGAGTGGGACATCCAGATGCGGCTCAAGCCCCCCCTCCCCAAATGGTTCTCCAAGGGGTTCTGCAAAGCCATCCATCCCAGACAGACAGACTCCCTCCCAACTCGTCATTAGCCATTAAGGAGCCTGCCCAAGCCCTCTTGGTGCAAGTTAATCAGTCTGCCATATGGGGAGAAGGGGAGTGCCGGAACGACGGGGAATGTGTGTGTGTGGGGGGGGGGGAGAAAGACATCAAGCGAAAAAGACGGACATTAAAAATTCTACAGCCCCCTCCCTTCCGTTTCATCTCCATTTCAAGGGATTTGTTCCACGCAAGGGACACCACGTGCTTACGGTAATATGCTTTTCAACATAGAGTGCTGCTTTTTATTTTTTAAGTTACAGATAGCCTCTCCCCCCACCCACCACCCACAGCTGTGCAGAGTTTTAAAATATGTTACTCTGGAAGCGGCTAACACCACATCATCAGAGTCCTCACTGAAAGTAAGCTACCTGAGTGCCAGCATTCCAAATATTTATTTATTCCTCCATTCAATTAACTTATACACCACCCTAAACATGGCTGGGGACCTCCAGTCTCCACCAAATCCATCAGCTCCCTGGGAAGCTGCACAGGTTTGAACGGATTGTGGGATACGCCCCCATCTTCCCCCCACCCCAGCCACACACGCAAAGCCAGCTTGGTGTAGTGGTTCGAGCGTCAGACTATGATCGGGGAGATCCAGGTTCGAATCAACACACTCCGGTGGAAGTTTGCTGGCTGGCCCTGGGCCAGTCGCAGACTTTTAGCCTACCTCGCAAGGTTGTTGTGAAGATAAAACGGGAGAGGAGACTCACGAAAAGCCTTCAGAGGCTCTATTAAGGAGAAAGGCAGAACATACAGTAAAAGAGTTCCTTTTGATGCAGGCATCTGTCACAACTCAGCGTATGAAAAGCTTCTTTACTCTGACTACTCTCAAGCAAGCTCCGGGTTCCAGGGGACTCCAGACAAAACAGCACTAGTGGGCCCTTGAAGCAAGAGGTCTTTAGCCCTTTGGATTGGAACCCACAGCCCTTGGAAGGAACCACCACCTGCAAGTCTGCATCAAGGACAAGGCCATCATGCCTTCTGCTTCAATGTTCACACCCGCAGAGGACTGGCAAGATGGCAAAGCTATGCAGAGGTGCGGATAACCGCTCCATGGCAGAATGCAGGAAATTCATAACTGCCTGCCCACCCACGGTGACCCCAATTCCATGCCCAGATGATCCTCTCCACAAAAACAAAAAAACAAAAACCAGAATCCCAGGCCAGTCTGGTCTGGAGGAAATTTGCCTGGGCATGCAAGAGTGGACTGCAAGAGTCAAACTCAGACACAAGCCTCTCTGCCCACCCACTCACCATCTGCCTAAGTTCACAGAATCCTCGTAGAGTAAAGCAGGATATAAAAACCAACTCCTCTTCTTCTTCAAAACCTTGTGCCCTGAAAGCCCTCTTGGCCTCTAAGGTGTTATGGGACCCAAATCCAATAGGAGAGGTAAATTACAAAAGATCTTGAGAATGACCCCACCCAAGAGCCATGAACCAAAATAATCAAGGCCATGTGCGTGCGTGAAGTGCTGTTGTGTTGCGGCTGATTTACTGCGACCCCCTTAAAGGGCTCTTAAGGCAAGAGAGAGGTGGCTTGCCACTGACTTCCTCTCAAGAGTCTTCCTTGGTGGTCCCTCTTCCAAGTACCAGCCCTGCTTAGCTTCCAAGATCTGAGGAGAACAGGCTATTCCATGCTGCCTTCCCATCAAACTGGGACATAGTGGAGAGAAAAGAAAAGACTGTTGTGGACTTCAGGGGGGTGAAGGGCAGGTTTATCCCCCCCCCCCGCCCTCAATACTTATAACCCGCTCATGCACGCACCCACTGAACAGCCTTCTCCACAGCAAACACCAGTACAAAAATTCCAGCAAAACAAGAGGAAGAAGAGTTGGTTTGTATATCTCGCTTTTCACTGCCCAAAGGTGCTTGCCATCGCCTTCCCTTCTTCTTCCCACAACAGACACCCGTGAGTTATGTGAGTTGAGAGAGCCCTGATGTTACAGCTCTGGGAGAACAGCACTATTAAGACTGTGACCAGCCCAAGGTCATCCAGCTGGTTCTTAGAAACTGCTGTTCTTAAGCACTACCCCAAGCTGGAACCAGCAGCAAAATAAACCATAGCAAGGCTCAGGTCAATTTCCACTGCCAAAGCAAAACCAAGCTGCCTTCACTTGCCTACCAAACCAACTAGGCAGGGGAAAAAACACCCAAGAAAGCGCATACCAATACTTCAGAGCCACAACTGAAAAGGCCATGCTTTTTATTTTGTCAAGACCAACCAGTAACTTCCTCCTAATCTGTCTCTTGAAACAGACCTCACTTATCTTGATTTGGGGAGGAGGGGCGGGGGGGGGGGGTCCTATTGGAGGATCATTTCCTAAATGGCCCAAGAGCCAGTTTTGCACACCTTAGCATGCAACTATGCTGTGAAAGCATGGCTTGCTTGGAGAGCGCATGGTTGAGCAGCGCCGCTGCATCTGCTTGTCACGGATAAGGTTCAATCTTCAACAGCATGGCCAGTCAAAGGGAAGCCACGCAGCATGTCTGGGGAAAGGCACTTTGACCTGGGAAGCTGATGCCAATTAGAATATGATTCTCGGGCCGCACGGGGTCCTTGCACTGTTGATAGCTAATTTTAAGATTGCAACAGTTATATTCCATTCAGGACATGACCTGCTTTGCTGGGGGGGAGGAGTTAGAGGGACCACTGGATCCAATCCTGCCTAGCTTCCAAGGTCCAGGTTATCGCCTCCACGGGACCAGTTAAAACACCATACTCAGGGGTAGTCAAACTGCGGCCCTCCAGATGTCCATGGACTACAATTCCCATGAGCCCCTGCCGCAGGGGCTCATGGGAATTGTAGTCCATGGACATCTGGAGGGCCGCAGTTTGACTACCCCTGGTCCATGAAATGGACCAGGAGGTGGATCTATCAATAAACAAACAGAACTAACGGAGCACGCTAAGTTTTAAGAACATTTTAAACTGTGATTTTATAAACCAACCTATGATGCATGCTGCGGACTGCCCCAAGCCTGCATTCTGGGAGGGGCGGTGTATTAAAACCAATTCATAATAATAACAATCCAAGTCTGGGCCTTTAAATAACCTTAACAACAAAGACGAGGGAACATCCATTCATTCAAGGATTCCTATCCAGAGATTCTCAGACAGGTATGTGTGGCTTCTTGCTTCCCCATCAATCCCGCAAATGTGTATTACTCCCGGAAACAGACAGGAAGAGATTAAAGCAGAGGGCAGGCCGCCAATTTACCAAGGGGGCCTCAAAAGTCAGGTGCAAGAACGCACCCAGGCCACAGGAGAATGCAGCGCTAGGTGTAAAATCCACCTTCCTGAGAATCTCAGTTTTCATTCAAACACGACTACCAACTTTCTTGCCCTCGGAGGCATGTTTAAAGCATGCCAAGAATGTCTGCTGAAATCAGACTGGGAGATAAAAGAGTATTTCCAGAGGCTGTGGTGGAACCTCAGAGTCCTCTGCCATCCCCACAACTGGGGAAAGTCAAGCATGTGGGTGTGTGTGGTTGCTGTGACACAGTTTACTAATGTAACAGGATTAAACTTTGGGTTATATATTCCCACTGTTATGATGGTCAGTTCTTAGTCTGAGGAAGAGCGCTTGCACTCGAAAGCTCACGCCTTGAATAAATCTTTGTGGGTCTTAAAGGTGCTACTGGACTCTGGTTTTATTGTGTTTACCGGTTAAGTCTGCAGAATAAATTACAGAATGAAAACAAGCCACGTTTGCCCCACCAGTGGATGCTGACCCGGCTCACGCAGTTGGGCTTTTTGTCACAAAATTTGGAACGCAAGTGTAATTTACTTTGAAGCAACGTCCCACGTCTGGAACCCACTTCTCTAGGGGGGAGCCAACAGAGGTGCGTCTGGAACTTCTGCACAGATTCCCATTAATGAGCACATCAGTGCCGTGCAGCCCGGACAGCAGAGACAACGGCACATCTCCTTGAAAGAGGCGCTCACAGTTTCATCCACGGTTGCTTTCAGGTGCCACAAGGCCACGACAGGTAAACACAACCTCTACCGGCGACAGCTTCCACCCCAAACAGCAACTGGAACCACAGCCATAAGAAGCAGGGAAATCGAGCTTACATCACCCGGCCATCCCACCACACCAGGGACTTCTCCCCCTCTCCTCCCATCCCAGTTGACACCGGCCTACCTCACAGGGCTGTTGTGAGGGCAGCTGCGCTCAATCACACGTCACTCCGCACCCACTGGGGCAGAACAGCCTCCCCGCTAGGCTGGCAGCACCACGAATGCCCACAATGCAATGTCAGCATCGCAACTGGACATTTTAAAATGCTTTTTTTGCAACAATACCCCTTCCAACTCGCCAAAGAGTGGGGGATTCAACCTCCTCCTCCTCCTCCCCGCACCCCAGTGTTACCTTGCTTCTATTGCAAGAGACACCCCTTTCCCTCCCCCACTTCCCCACCCCCCCAAACCCACAGGCCTTGGCACAGAGGCTGCCTCTGCAGCCGCCCCCACCCGTGACAGCCAGCCCCCTCCCCCCAGTTCCCCAGCCTTTACCTGGCCTCCACGTGCATGCGCATCCGCCTCTCCCCCGGCCGGCCACTCCGCCCCGAGCGCGCGCCGCAAATGCAAGCCAGACAGCGCGCGCGGGAGGAGCGAAGGGACCGAAATGCCATAATTCATTAGCATTCCAGCAGGCGTCACGTGGCGGGCCGCCGCCAATAGCGTTGCAGGGTGGCCCATCTGCGGGTCCCGCACGCACGCAGCCAAGCAGGGCGCGGGTGGGGAGGAGGGGAGATGGGGAGGGGGGATCCTGTCCCAGACAGTTGCCATAGCAACTGGGTAGGGGCGGGGAAGCCCCGCCCCACGGCTCACTTGGGTGTCTCCTCCTCCGATGGGAGGGTGGAGGGGTGTGTGGGGGGGCTGCTTCCTTGGTGATCTGCATATGCAAATGTATTTTAAAGAGATGCAAATGTTCCAGGCCCAGTCTGGAGGTGGAGTTTTCCCACTCACCCCCTCCAAGGGGAATCATGGGGGGGAGGGGAGGAAAATCGCTTTTGCAGGTGAAGAAGCCTATTTGCATGTGTATTTTTTCCTCCTCTTCTCGTTTGCATGCGTGCGTGTTTTCAGCTGGCCCGTTGCACGTGTTAGAATGCGATTCATTTTTTTAAAAAACACCAACCCCAAACTAACTCTTCTTCTTCCTCTCTTATTGCTGCCTTCCGGTTTTCCTAGTGTGATTGCCTTTTCCAGGGACTCTTGTCTTCTCGTGATGTGACCAAAGTACAAGGACCGAAGTAAACTCCCCACCACCAAAAAAGACGCTTTTCTTTAGATGATCCTGATTTTTCTAGTGAAGTTGAAATGTTGGGTTTTATACCCTGCTTTTCTCTATCCAAAGGAGTCGCAAAGCGGCTTATAAGTGCCTTCCCTTCCTCTCCCCCCAACAGGCACCCTGTGAGGGAGGTGAGGCTGAGAGAGCCCTGATATTATTGAAGAAGAAGAGTTGACTCTACCCTGGCATCTCCAGGAATTTCCTTACCCACAGTTGGCAACCCTAGAAGCTGCTCTGAGCTTCATGCAAAACCTGCACTCTGCCACCGAGCCAGGATCCTTCTGCACAGGCCCTGGCTGTGCTTTCCGCATTGGCAGACTCCTGCTGCTCTAAACCAAAACTGCAATCACGTGTGCCTCATAAACCACCGGGGAAATGCGGCCCACCATTCCAAATCAACCATTCTGCCTGGCCATCAATAAATACAAGTGCATTTCCAACTGCACTTACAGTTTTCACAAATGCACCATGGGGAAGACGAGGGCATTTATGGTTTTCACTCTGAGCAGTCCACATGAACATGCCCCCCAGAGTGCATGTGATCAAAACACTCTCCTATCCTGATGTCTCCAGCGTCCTACAAATGGCATGATGGCAGACACCGTTCCCCCTCTGGCACGTTTCCAGAATCCGTTACTTGGAGGTTTACTGCTGTTTGGTTCCATCGAGTCAATTCCGACTCACGGTGTCTTGATGAACAAAGGTCTGCCGTCCCACGCTGTCTGCAGCCATTTCTTTCAGTTTTTGTAAGGTCGATCCGCTTACGCCTTGGATTGTGTCCGCTCATCTATTTCTTTGTCCGCCTCTTCTTCTGCCTCCTTCCGTCTTACCAAGCACTGTCATTTTTCTTGGAGGTATACTGCCTCTAAATAGGGTGGTTCCATTTCACTGTTGTAATTCGTAGAGGTTGATTATCTGCTGTGAGCTTATCTTAATCCCTTTCGGATAAGAGCATCATAATGCATCCCCAGTGTAGTAAAACACCCAGAAATAGCTGTCTGGGTTTTGGGGTTTTTAATCACTGATAAGGTGAAATGCAAAAGAAAGAAAGAGGCCCAGTTTTAGCAACACTTGTGAAGTCACCGAACCCCGGCCACAACTCGGTGGCACAAGCACAGGGGGATTCTTTGAAACTCATGCCATTGTTGAGCATGCATGATCAGAACCCCAAATCCACCACCTTTGGACGGCAAGCACTGGACCCAATGTGACTGTGTTATAAATAATAAATAAATCAAAGCCCAAACATACCAGACTCCCCCAGACCCACTTTCCACCCATCAGCCTGCAAGCTCTCCTTCCTCCTCACTGCAATGAACCAGAAAATTAGTGTGTTGTGCAGCAGTTAGGGTGTAGGTGACAGGAATGGCCAAACTGTGGTTCTCCAGATGTCAGTGGACTGCAATTACCATGAGCCCCTGCCAGCACAGTGCTGACAGACAGTGCTGGCAGAGGCTCATGGTAAAAGTAGTCCACGGACATCTGGAGAGCCACAGTTTGCCCCCCCCCTTTGGTAGGACTAAGACTGGGGGAAACCTGCGTTCGGTCCCTGCTCTACAATGAAACTTCCTGGATGATCGTGGGCCGCTCACTCTCAGCCTACCTCCCAGGGCTGTTGTTGAGGATTAAAGGAAGGTAGAACACTGTATAGTGTGTACATCACCCTGGGCTCTTGGGAGGAAGGGTGAGATAAAATTGCACAGGAGAGAGAAAGGCAGCATGTTGATTTCAAAGAGGCTTATGCAGGAGAATATTTCAGTGAAATCTGCATCCCAGTGTGATCCCTGTTTGGTCGCCCTTGCAAATGCCCGTCTCATGTAGGCCTGCCTCTCAATATGAACAAAACTGCAAGAACCAATGCTGCCTTGTTGTATTTTACAAAGGGAACGTTGCGTCTCAAAAATGCACAACCTTGCTTGAGTGCTTTGTTGATGTTAAACAACCTGGCAAGGGGACAAACACAGCTGTGTAGAATTCTGCAGTTGGAAGGCCACGGCCTCTTCTGGAAATGAGCAATGGGTAGCAGTAGAACTCCCAGAACCCAGTTCCTTGAACTGCCCCCCCCACCTCCAGCCAGTCCAGATGAGTGACATGGTTGTGGTCGGCGGGATCTAAATAAGCAAAAACTTCCAGGAGAATCTTTCTGAACAAAGACAGGCTTTAATCTCCGCACTGGAATGCAGGATGTAAAAAATCTTGACGGTGTAAAGGAGGCAGCAGAAAGCGAGGACGCTAACAAGAGAGAATTGTGTGTAAACCAGGTCTGGTGTGTTCGGGCTCTCCCCTTGATGCTCTCGCCAGTGTAACAGGCAGACATGCTCTTTCTAGTACAAGACCCCCTGAAGTCAAGCACTAGATACTCCACAGGGTACTGCTGGGGGCGGGGGCACGTGACATCTCCCCTTGCTGGGAGTCATAAATAATTCTGAGAGCAAATGCGCTAGTCCCTTCTAAGAGGGAAGGCAGGTGGAGTGCCCAGGCAGAGGGATCTGTGGCTTGATTTCTGCTTTAGGCAGGAGAGCGGTTCTTAAGGGAGTTGCTTATCCCACCAGGTGAAAAGCAATTTTATTTGGAAAAGCAGACTTTTAGGGAGGTTTTTTCAGCACTGGAGAGAGCGGTAGACTGAGCTCCTATAAGCCTGGCTCTCAAGGCCTCCAAAGGCCTTGAGAGAGATTAGATTACGTTTCCATTCACAAAAAACCTGAAGACATCCAGCCTAGGGTTGCAAGCTCTGGATTTTGGAAATGCATGGAGATTTGGGGATATGGAGCCTGAGGATGGGAAGGGGGGGATTTCAATGTGGTCCAATGCCATAGAGTTCACCTTCCAAAGTGGCCGTTTTCTCCAGATGAGCTGATCTCTATTCCTAGGAGGTCAGTTGTAAAAGCGGGAGATCTCCAGCCAGCACCTGGAGCTTGGCAGCCACCTGTCATGGGAGCACGTCAGTTCTCGCATTGCATCCTGGAAAATTAGAGTTTTGCTTTGCATGAACAGAAGCTGTTTCCCACCCCACAAAAAACATTTCCGATAACTCAAGTGGATCAGCCTGACCAAACCCTCACTAAATTCAACTCTACATAATTTCCCAGAAGGCAAATTGTCCACTGCAGCTAAAGAAAAGAATGAGAAGGTAGCATTTAGAGAGGAAGCAGGGGATTCTGTCTCCTTCTGCTCCCAAAACACCACTTTTGGGGTCTTGGCTTCATAAATTCCCCCTTCATATACTTGCTGCCCAAATATGTTTCTTTGATAACCTGGCAATGGGAGTTGTTGTTGTTGTTGTTTTTTACAAAAAGCACACCATTCAGCTCAGGAATGTGACTTTTCAAACTTCACCCTGCCCTTCCCTTCAGTACAGATTAAGAATCATCTCCATAACAATCTACCAGAAGTAGATTCTGTCCTCTCCCTTTCTCCTACCAAACTGTTTTAAAGCAGGGGACAATTTCCTTTGCAACACAGCAAGGATGCCCCTTTTGTCCCTCAGATCTAGCTTTGGAGTACCCACTGCTCCCTTTTGTTTGCCAAACTTCCCTATTCTTATCAGGCTTCCTTGAGGCTAAAAATGTAAGCCTGGATTGTCTCTTGCAGCAAAGAAGACCCAGGAGCCCGACGGGTCCTGCCCCTTGGAAATGGGAGATTATTCACCTTCATGCCCATTTTCAACCATTCATCTCCGAAAGAGAGATTCCTGACCTATTGCATTACCCTGTTGTCAAGCCCTCACTTTTTCCAACCACGGTTGTGGTGCTTAAAACCAACACAACACCTTTCAGTTGAATGAATTCCTGTTCTCTGCCTTGGTTGCTCATGGCGTACATCGTCCAGTGGTTAAAAGCTAGTTCTTCGACTTGTTTATGCCTATATTTCCTCCCTGCTGGGCAGCCAAAGGGGCTTATAACATTTTACCTCCTGCCATTTTACCCTCCTAAGAAACCTTTGAGGCAGGTTTGGAGAGAGTAGAGATGCCAACCTCCAGGTGGGACCTGAAGATCCTTTGGAATTACACCCAGACTACAGAGATCGGTTCCCGTGGAGAAAATAGCCACTTTGGAGGGTGGACCCCGTGGCATTGTACCCCACTGAGGTCTCTGTCCTCTCCAAACGAAAACCAAAGCTTGTAGCAGAATCAAAGGGATGGAATGATCAGTCTCCCAACCAGGTGCAGTAAAGGAAACAAAGTGGTCTCTGAATGAACCACTTGTTGATTTGCTCTTTTGCTCCCCGGACCCTTGATTCAGTGAAGAGCCGCACGATCCATAATCGGTCAGTTTGTAAAACAGCCTCCTGTAGAATTTTGCTAGGAGAAGCGATTCTCTGATTCCTTGACCAGCAGATGGCACCAGAACCCTTTGGAAAAACATTCTGTAACTTGTGGTTCTTACTGACACATGACAGCCTTTTGGGTGTCCTGCTTTGGGGGGCCATGTTCACCGAAGAAGCCTTGGTGCACATCTGGCCACCGGGATCTGAAAGCCCTGTGGAACAATGCAGGTAATGTTAGCAAACTCCCAGAATCACTCGCCAGGCATTTAACCATCTTTACCAAACACAACAGTTAGCACTTGCCAGTCAGCATCCGACCTAGCCACTGCAATCCATGCAACAACCACCTCCAGCTTGACTACTGTAACTCGCTGTATGCGGGGCTGCCCTTGAAGTCGGTCTGGGAACTTCAATTGGTGCGGAATGCAATAGCGCTGGTCCTTACTGGGACCCAATGGACAGCACACATTCTGCCTCTGCTCTCCCAACTGCACTGACTCCAGATTGAAGACCAGATCAGGTTCAATGTTTTGGTTCTCAACCTCAAAGCCCTAAATGGCCTGGGGACCATCGTATCCTATCTCACAATGCTCCTCAAAGAATGTTAAGATTTAGTGAGCAAAACGTGCTCAGGCCGAGTGGAACGCTCTGTCCGTGAAATCAGGACCTGCAGAATCTTCAGCATTTCCGCAGGGCCTGCAAGATAGAGCTGTTCCACCAGGCCTATGGTTGAGGCCTTGAAATAACATCAAAATCTGCTTGCTTCTCATCCAAATACTAACCAGCACCAAACCTGCTTTGCTTCTGAGGTCTGACAAGATTCGGCTAGCCTGGGCCATCCATGTCAAGGCACATTTAATTACAGCATATAAAAAAGGAAGCATCACATTCAGTTTATTTACCTGCCTCATTTCTATCCCAGCTTTCTCACCAAAGCAGCTTACATCTTCCTCTTCTCCTCTAGTTTTCTCTTCACAACAACCCTGTGAGGTAGGTTAGGCCGAGCCAGTGGTCCAAGGTCACCCAGCAAGCTTTTGTGGTAGAGTGGAGATTCAAACCCGGGTCTCCCAACTAGTCTGACACTCTAACCCCTGTACAACACTGACTGTCTACCAATTGGACCTTCTGCTCATAGCTTTCAGTTTCTTTTGGGATATGCCAGACATTTTGGGCCACTCTCTAGACTGGCACCATGAAAGGCTGGCCCCTGAAGAACAGTCAGGGAAGCCAGAGGGAACGGGCCCAGGAGGGAGGGAGGCCGAAGCAAATCGACTCCTTTGTTCCTGCGTCTGGTCTCGGCAGATTTGTTCTTCTGGACCTCTGCCCGGGTTATCGTGCAAGGGGAAGGAGGAGTGAAAGAAGGCTCTGGGACGTGTTTGAAGTGTTTTTGGCAGGCTGGACCATCAAAGCATTGTGTTTCTCTTCCTCAGCCTCTCTTGCCTGCCTTGCGTTCGCCTCTTTCTCTCTCAGCATGACCCCAATGTGTGTGTTCTGTTCTCTTCCCTCTCTGATTCCTTTGTCCCCTGTGCTTTTTCTGCATGGATTTCTGTCCTGGGAGTCAGATTGGTAGAGCCAGTGCAAAAGGATCATGGGGAACCTCGGCGTCACCTTACCTGCCTCTCCGTAGCAACCCGAAGCTTCTTTGGCACTCTCCCGCCCAAATACTATCAAGGGCTGACCGATATTCTATTTGCAGACACGGAAAAGGCCAACTATTAAACTCGCTGCCTTTACTGCTGAGATAACCATCCCACCTTTCCTCCAAGGCACACAAATAGCACATGTCGTTCCCTATAAAATTCCCAATTAAAACAGAGCAAGTCCAGCCCATCTGGCAGCATTTCCGGCCCAGTGCCAAGAGGGTCAGAGGTACTTCACAGCTAAAGATTGTATTAGAACAGACCCAAATATGATTGTGAGCCACTTTGAGACTCCTTTGGGCAGAGAAAAGTGGAATAGGAAAAAAACAATTCCCCCCCCTCTCTCTGTTCTTCTACCTCTAGGGAAGTGGGACACTCTGCCTATGGAATAATATTTTGCAATTAGAGGCAGTCTTCACAAATGAAAAGTGTCGCTCGCAACAGAGGGCTTGTTAGATCCACGAATTCAAAGACCAGGGACACCGGCAGTTCATTTCAGCTCTTTATTGTGATACAAAGAGGCAAACACTGAGCCGAAGAAACCCACAACCAGCCCCAACTTAGATACAAATGCCCCACGATAGATCTTCCTGTCGATGCACACTATTGGTCAGTTTCACTTTAAATTGGCTGGATCCAGTAGATCTAGCTATGCATTGGTCAATTATAGTGCCAGGCTTCCAATACTGCCTTGGACCTCAAGCCAGGCCCTTGACAGGCCTACAGACACAACAGGGCATATGGGGACTTTTGCCTGGGTGGCCTGCACACTCCTCTGTCCAAATGAGAGGACATGCTCCGCACCTCTCTCCTGAGCCCTGCCAAAAATATCAGAGCTGTGTCCCTCTGGTCCTGCTGTGCCGTTCACACACCTATGGTTGGTGTCACTGCCATAGGCCCATCCAGTGGAGTCCACAACCATCTAACCTGACCTCATATGCCGTATGTGTGTGTTTAGGGCAGAAGAATTAAGGTTCTTGGCTCCCCAATAACAAGGATCCTCTGATGGAGGCCTCACCTTGGGACGCCACAAAAGAAGAGAGGCAGAACAAAGGGAAGGTGGAATCCCACCGCAGCCAATTATGGTTTTTTTTGACAGCAACATCAAACCAGTTTGTTCATATTCATGCGACAAGCCATCAATATTCATGGGACACGTTTTCAAAGCTCGGACATGGGGGCTGGCTGGCTCCCCTCCCTGCCTCAGATCTCATCGCCCGTAAGATCTCGTGCAGAGGCTGAGCTTCCTCCCGCCGTTCGTTAATGTTAATTGAAAGTGTCCTCAGAAAGAGGCATCCGTTCAAAGAGCTGAACTCCAAAGCCTGTGGGGTGACACAGATTTCGAAACAGGAAAGGTCGTCATGGGCTCCTGAGCCTGGGAGGCCTTCCTGTGGAGCGTTGGCCCCGGATTGTCAACGCTCACTCACTGAACGTCCTGATTTTACAAGTCATGGGACAAATTTTGCATCCCGGGGCACCTTTAAGACCAACCATATTTTATTCAAGGCATGAGCTGTCGTGTGCAGGATTGTTTCCATTCCATGCCATGGAATGGAAGTCATCCCTTCATGCTGAGCCGAAAGGGAGGGTGGTATATAAATATAATAAAAATACAAATAAATAAATACTTCCCGGCAAACGTGGGAGAGCAAAGGAGCATACAGCGTCATGAGAATGGTGGACAGATTCCAGACACAAATAGGAAAGGACCAGCAATTTGGATGTGTTTGTATTCTCTTGAGAAGGAGTTACATAGGAAACATCTCGGGTTCAAGAAAGGGGTCGACATAGGAGAGTAACGAAAAAATATATAATCAGTTAGAATCATAGAATCATAGAATCATAGAGTTGGAAGGGGCCATACAGGCCATCTAGTCCAACCCCCTGCTCAACGCAGGATCAGCCCTAAGCATCCTAAAGTTGCTGATAGCAACTAGCTTAGACCTTGCCTTGTGTTTTTTTCTTGTTCCTGGTTAGTCGTTTTGGGGGATTCTGAGCACTTTTGATCTTTTAGCAACGAGTGCATGGAGAACGGGACCTGAACAGACCCGAGCTACCTCTGAATAGCTCCATACAAGCTAGTAGAAGGGAGCAAGGTAGGGCTGCTAGTCCCCACCTGGAGATCCCCTGAAATTATAGGTCATCTCCAGACTACGGAGATCAGTCCCCCTGGGCTTCATAGCCTTACACGCCACTGAGGTTCCTTCCTGGCCCCAATCCCACTCATTCCTGCTCCACCCCCAACATCGCCAGGTATTTCCCAACCCAGAGTGAGGGAGAAGAGTGGCAGATGTATTTGGGCGTGGCAATGAGGAGGGTAAATGGTTACTGCAGCAACCACTCCGTGCTCCTGGATAGAGTTCCCCAGGAAACAGAAGGTAAGACCTCCTTGGTTCCCCTGAGCAGACATTAGCAGCTTTAAGGGTTGGGCATCTGAGGACACTGCACCCTCCCCACTCCCCCCCCCCCCTTAGTCTCTATTAAATTATTCTGCCCCAACGGAGCTTGGCACAGACTCTCCGACACAAGGTCTCCTTCTCAGGGGCTACGGCTGAGTTACTGATGACGGGTACGTAATGGACCATGACAACTTCTCCTGTTCTGAAGCCAATCCGCCCCGTTTGCCCACAGACAAGAGATTGGCACTCGGCTAATGAGGGATAATGAGCCTGAGCATCCCACCGGACAAAGGTAATGGGGCGGCATGGGGCATTGGCAACTTGCCAACCCACTGTGAAGATGGTACCTTTTGCAGCAGGTTGAAATGAGTAGGCGATTATGGTTCCAGTCATGCACAAGGGAAGATCTGCCTCTCCAAAGGTCTGGAAACGCCTCCCCCCCCCCTCCAAGTTCAGTGCACTGGGGGCTGATGGGATGTATGAAGATGCTTTTAATGACCATGGTCAGATTTTTACATGATTGTTTTAATCCACGTTGTTATCTGCCCTGGGCTGAAGGGCAGTCTACAAAAATATTATTACTATTAATATTACTGTTACATTTCAGTTTATTAGTCGTCCCTCTCGGCCAAAGCCAGCTCGTGGCAATTTACAATAAAAACCATAAAATACGATATAATCCTGTAAGACAATACGTTATAAAACCCCAGTTTGCAAAACGACAACATACAATGGCAAAGATAAACACTACAGTCTAATAGTCCCACTACTCAGTCGCCTTTGCAATATCTTCTCAAAGATTTCATTCATTCATTCATTCATTCATTCATTCATTCATTCATTCATTCATTCATTCAAGTATTATGTATTGTGGACATTATGATGCTCATCACCGCTATGCAAACGAAGGATCCAAATCTCAATAAGAGACTCATATGGCACAAGCTTATGGACCAATGAGGGGGCTCCATTAAGGACCAAACAGAGGATTAATGAGCTGTCACCCACTGTCATCCTGACCTGGATAGATCTGGTCAGACTTTAGAAGCTAAGTAGGTTTGGCCCTACTTAGATGGGAGACTACCAAGGAAGTCACTATAGACTTGCTGTAAGTTGGCTGCAAAAAAAAACAAAAAAAGCAGTTATTTTGTGACCTCAATGCCAATGAAAATGCCCATTTTCATACAATTAAGCCTCTCTCTAGATGGATGGATGGATGGATAGATACAAAACTATATATATATATATATATAGTATAATATATATATTATATATTATAATATATGTATTAAAGAGGCAGGACGTCTTCTCCAGGCCAGGTGGCAACCCTACTTAGTGAGTCCCATCCCCCTCTGTTCTACTCCACAGGAACTTTTCTTGCCCATTTCAAGGGAATCCAGGTTGGCACTGCAGTTGGCAACTGCCCAGTAAAAGCCAGTGCAGCAAAGAATCCAGAGCTGTGAACATCAGTGCAACAGGGACAGCCTCGGAAGGAGAATGGCTCCAAAGGCAATGCAAGTTCCATGAAGACGCTCCGTCCAGCATGACAGAATCGGTTTGGTTTCGGACGCCTACTCTGTGATTGGGTCCTGTCGTTTGGGCGCTCGCCCCATAGGAGAATTCTGCCTCCCGTCAACAAGTGGCAAGCTGCAGGTGGTCCGAGACCCCACCTTCTCGGGGCTGGGATTAGGCTGTCCCCTTTGCCAAGAATTCACTAATTCCCAAGTAATTAAAAAAAACAAGGAGGGAGGGAGCGGTAAGCAGGCGAGAAAACCTTTGCCCAGATTTGTTCCCACGCAGTCCTCTTGCTGGTTCACGGAGCTGCCGGAGATGGCCAGCCTGTTTCTTTGCTGGCACAATACGGGGTGGGGGTAGCTAGGGATGCCAGCCCTGGGCTAGAAAATGCCTGGAGATTTTGGAGGATTGGGGCCTGAGGAGAGCGGGGTTTGTGGATCAGAGGGACCCCAGTGGGATATAACGCCTTCCGAAGCAGCCAATTCCTTTAGGGAGATGGATGTCCATAGTCTAGCTGTAGTTCTGGGCAATCTCTAGCCCCACCTTGGAGACTGGCAGCAATCCCTCCCCTCTGTCTTTCAGGACAGGTGGACACTTTGGACACCTAGCAGGTGAGCTTGACACGCTCCATCCGATGAAAGATCCATCTAGGACAGGAGTGGCCCACTTGTGGCTCTCCAGATGTCCAAGGGCTACAATAACCATGAGCCCCTGCCAGCACTGGTAGTTGTAGTCCATGGACATCTGGAGAGCCACAGTTTAGCCACCCCTGATCTAGGGAAACGGTAGCCAAAAGGAGGCTTCTAGGAAGCCCACAAGCCTGGCCTGGAAGCAAAAGCCCTCCGTCTCTAGCCTGACTGCAGAAGTTTTGTCAGACTTGCTAAGCTGACGGCTGTGGCAAAAGGCATGGATCTGTGGATGAGGGCTGGGAAATTTCTTGAGGTTTGGGGGCAGAGCCTGGGAAGAAGGTGATTTGGTGAGGGACCTTAGTAGAGTAGAATGCTGTAGAGGCCACCTTCCAACACAGCCCTCTGCTCCGGTGGAACCGATCTCTGGAGATCCCCTGTAATTCTCGGAGATCTCTAGACCTCGTGGGGAGGTTGACGGCCTTACTGTCAGTGTCTTGGGTGCCCTCACTAGAGGAAGCAGGAAGAAGCAGTGGGCAGGTAGGCTACGGAGCAAAGGTGACGCTGTAACAGGAGCAGGAAAACGATTCCGGGGAACTGAGAGAAATAGGAGATGAGGCATTCCGTGGTGTGGTAACGGAGCCAGGGGTGAAGAGGTGAGAGAGAGCAGATCAGATGAAGGATGTCTCCCCATCCTGCCTCTTTATTACCCGCCTCTGAGGCACTGCCAATCTCCTGCTTTCTGGGGGAGAGGGGGAGAGGAAGGTGCGTTGCCAGCCTCCCTCCCACAATGACAAGGGATCACGAGACTACAGAGGTGAGTTCTCCTGGAGAGAAAAATGGGTGACAATAGTATATCACTGGACCCTGCTGAAGTCCGTTCCTTCCCCAAAACCTTCCCCTCAGGAATCTCCAGGAATTTCCGAAGCTCAAGGCGGCCATCCTAGCGCAGGGTACACAAAATACGGCCCCCATGAACCTGCTGATGACATGTAAGTTTGCACCAAGCATGTGTCCAGAAGGCAGAAGAATTCAGGAGCTGGACCAGAGGACCCCTTGAGGGAAGTGCTTGCACCAAGCATAGAAATGACCATTTTAAATGCGTACGCACCGTTTTCACCACCAGGGGGCATCAAAGAGGCATGCAGTAGAAAACTGAGCAGCCACAGAAAACGAAGCATCATACAAATGTATTTAATTACAAATTGCAAAATATATTGAATTATAAAACAGAATACAAAACACCTTGGTAGTTGTTCGTGGAGGGACCGGCCCAGTTTTCAGTGAAAGGTCGGCTAATAGTGGGGTCTAAAGAGTTAATTAAGAGCCTCTTGTGGCGCAGAGTGGTAAGGCAGCGATATGCTGTCTGAAGCTATCTGTCCATGAGGTTGGGAGTTCAATCCCAGCAGCCGGCTCAAGGTTGACTCAGCCTTCCATCCTTCCGAGGTCGGTAAAATGAGTACCCAGCTTGCTGGGGGGTAAACGGTCATGACTGGGGAAGGCACTGGCCAACCACCCCGTATTGAGTCTGCCATGAAAACGCTGGAGGGCGTCACCCCAAGGGTCAGACATGACTCGGTGCTTGCACAGGGGATACCTTTACCTTTACCTTAAAGAGTTAATTAAGCACCGATTACAGTATCTCTTCACCTATCAGTATCCTCCGTTTCCGAATAACCCGATTGAACTCCGGAACGTCCCTTTACTCTCCGGTGTCCAGCCCGTAGTCCACCTTTCCACAGAAGCTTTTCCAAGCAGAAGGAATAAAGCAGAACAATAATTAAAAATAAGAACCAAAATATAGCAGATAAGAACAGCAGTAGATATATTTTAAAATACCTGTTAGGGAACAAGCAGCAAAAATAAAAATAGTATATCAGTATCTGGGTGTACAAAACAGTTTTATTCACTGGACTGCCAGGGCTATCAGTTGATATCAATATCATTCGCTCCAAGGGAAAACGTATTCTCCCAGGAAGGCTGTTGCCAGCAAGAGGGGTGAAGTTGCTTCACAGAGAAGATCTGAGCCTCAATCTGTAGGCCAAGATATGATCTAATCACGTCCTGTCCAATCAGTGACTGCCTCCAGGCACGAGAAACCTCTTCTGTCTTATCGGTTGCTGCTGAGAAGGGGACAATCAAATATATCTCCATCTGTCTAACCGTCCCGTCTCAAGTC
Source organism: Paroedura picta (assembly GCF_049243985.1). Taxonomy (NCBI): domain Eukaryota; kingdom Metazoa; phylum Chordata; class Lepidosauria; order Squamata; family Gekkonidae; genus Paroedura; species Paroedura picta. Next base: position 7,724,833 of record NC_135383.1, on the reverse strand, counting down.
AGATGAGATCCATGGGGCCGGTTGACTTGGGGGCAGGGCTGTCCTCACCTTTGCAACAAGATGCAAGAATGTGAGGTTTCCCAGGGAGGGGGGAAATGCGCAATTCAAAAAAAAAGGATATCTGGGCAGGTCAGAAATTCAAGGCATGCTCATAGCGCAGGGTCTTCAAGGCAAGAGAAGGGCAGGGGCGGTTCACCATTGCCTACCTCTGCGTGGAAACCCTCAGCTTCCTTGGTGGTCTCCCATCCAGATACTAAGCAGGGCTGACCCTGCTTGGTTTCCAAGATCAGAGCAAACTGGGCTAGCCCAAGCCATTGAGGGGAGGACGATGTTATGGTAGCGGATATATAAAAATTAATCTGATTAGGGAAGCCATCCTCCTGATGGGACCAAGCTCCACCCTGCCAAATCTCCAGGTATTTCCCAAGTTGCAGTTGGCATCCCAAACACTTATAAAGCACACACATTCTTTGTCCTTCCTGAACGCTCTGTTGCTAGCAAAAGCCATCTTGGGATAGTGGTTAAGAGCAGCGGCTTCTAATCTGGCAAGTTGGGTTTGATTTCCCGCTCCTCCACATGCAGCCAGCTGGGTGACTTGGGGCCAGCCCTGGCAGAGCTGTTCTCAAGGAGGAATAACATCAGGGCTCTCTCAGCTCCGTCTCCCTCACAGGGTGTCTGTTGTGGGGAGAGGAAAGGGAAGGCGAATGTAAGCCGCTTTGAGACTCCTTCGGGTAGAGAAAAGCGGCATATAAGAACCAACTCTTCTTCTTCTTCAGTAATCTCAGGGCTCTCTCAGCCTCACCCACCTCACAGGGTGTCTGTTGTGGGGAGAGAAAAGGGAAGGCGACTGGAAGCCTCCTTCTGGTAGAGAAAGAAATTGTCATAAAGTGTGTGTGGGGATCTGACATGGTCAGGTTTTATCTAAGGCTCACAGGCCTGCTGTTCAGCGCACGTGCATTTTTTCCATCTTATTTTTAAAAAATGCTGCACCCTCCAAATAAGAGATCACGAGGCTTCCAGCTTGAGGTTTGAACGCTCTTTAGTGCGGCCAAATTCCCAGTTATAAGGATTTCTTCCCATTCTACACAGTCTGCCAAATGTCAGGGGAGGGGACTTTGCACACGTGTGCACAAACACAAACTGTGCGCATGCCTGAAGAAAACAGGTGTGTTGTGGTGATTTCTGCCATGTCATGTGCCACTGTCACGTGCCACTCTGCCACATCCGTGGAGGGAGGCTGGTGGTAGAGATATCTCCTGACTTTCTCTTTCTGCAACTGAATGCCACGTGGGTGAATGCCACCCCACCTCCAGGGCACCAGCTAAGGTCACCAGGTCTGCTGAGCACCAACAGGGAAGTGTAGCTAGTGGGGCCTGAGGACGACAAGGCCCCCAGTGGAGTAGAATGCCACAGAGTTCACCCTCCATAGCATCCAATTTTCTCTAGGGCAGATTTTTTCAACCTTTTGGCCATGGAGTAACCCCTGAAATATTCTTCAGGCTTCAAGTAACCCCAGAAATGATGCCATCTGGCCATACCTCCCTGCCACGTTCCGCAAGTCTCATGTTTACAGCGTGCATGGCATCTTTCATAAAAAGCTTGCTAAATAAGAAGTTAGTTTCGTTTTTGTGTGTGCAGTACCTTGCCTGATCAAAACAGAGAAGCATAAATCCCACTATGCAAAGCAGCTTCTCAGGAGAGATCTCTGTGATTTGTAACTTTGGGAGATCTCCAGTCACCAGCAGGAGGTTAAGGAAACCAAAAATGAAAAACACTGAGTGTAGGTTTGTTTATTCAGAACAATGGCTGGAACAGCTGAAAACCACACCTGTCAAATTGGTTTTTCGATCAATATCCAGAATGTAGCAATGAAGACAGATTTCACAGTAATCTTATGGGGGACCTAGTCTAGTAAGAGAACACCATCTACAAAATGACTTTTGGTCTACTCCACCATCCGGAGGTTGGGAATCCCAGCAAGACCTTAGAATATATTTTCCCAGGGTCAGAAATGGCTGCCAGCGCAAGGGGGAAACTCGATCCAAGTTAAGAGCAGCAGCTTCTAATCTGGCAAGCTGGGTTTGATTCCCCGCTCCTCCACACGCAGCCAGCTGGGTGACCTTAGGCTCATCACAGTCCTGTTAGAGCTGTTCTCATAGAGCAGTCCTGCCAGAGCTCTCTTGGCCCTGCCTACCTCACAGGGTGTCTGTTGTGGGGAGAAGAAGGGAAAGTGATTGTAAGCTGCTTTGAGACTCCTTCAGGAGTATAAAACTCAACTTTTTTTTCTTCTTCAAGTAGTAACAAGGCTGCCGTGGACCAGACAGAGGAACAGGAAGCCTCTTGATTCCTCCTTGGGTTAGCTAAAAACAATTTTATAATATATATATTTTTTAATTCAATTCCCCCCCCCCAACTAAAGTAACCCCTCTGAGGCTCTGAAATAGCCATGGTGGAGAAGGACTGCTCTAGGCCAATTGAGCTGTTTAGTCTAGAGACGAGCTGTAATGCCCGGAGATTCCCCAGGCCCTGCCTGGAGGTTGGCATCTCTGAACTGTCTGGCAGAAGTCTGCCTGTTTCACCTGGCCACTCGGTGCCCTGCACGCCTTGCCCTCCTTGTGCCAACCCTCCTCACTGCATCCCCCGTCTTTTGATGGACGATCCAATATTTGCCTTTGTGTTTTCGAGATAAGCGTCCTCATGCGGAAGTCACCCGGCTGCGGGTGCCGCGTGCCTCAGGTAACCCTGCGGGTTAGCTGGCCCGCTGCCCGGTGAGACAATGGGTGATGACTTCCTTCTCCCAGGCTCTTCTGAGGAACGCAAGTTCCATGTGAGCGGGAGAGCGAGCATGAGCCAAGCGGAAGTGCGTTATTCTTTAGATTACGGCCTCGGCCCCTTCGTAAACGTTTCCCGACAGGTGACTAAGAGCCATGGGACAGGGTAGGAGACCAAAAGCGCCACAGCTGCTGGTCCCCGGCCAAAGCTCAAGGGTGGCTGACTGAGCATGCCAAACAAGACATGGAGAAGACTGTGGGCATTCTGGGACAAGCAAAGGGTTTGGCCCAGAAGCCTACCTCCTGAGAATAAAGACAACCTCAAGCATCTAGTCCTTATGGAGGACAATATGAACTTGATCGGATGGGTGCAAGAATTAGATGTGGGAATGGGCCGAGGGAGCCTAAAACAGGGGTAGTCAAACTGCAGCCCTCCAGATGCCCATGGACTACAAACGCTGGCAGGGGCTCATGGGAATTGTAGTCCATGGACATCTGGAGGGCCGCAGTTTGACTACCCCTGCCGTAGAGGAAGGTTTCCTATAGAAATTATGCTAGAGGCTCGTTCAGCTTCCGCTCACGGTTCCCAAGTTTTCCTGTGTCAACTTTTCCATCAAATTCCACTTAACAGTTTTCCACTTAAATTCCACTTATGCCAAAATTGTAATGGTTGTTTGCCTCCTGTTTAGTCATTCCCTGTCCTGCATCCTTGAGATTTGTTTGTTGCAATGCGCTCCTCCTTGCTCTTTTCCTCCATAAGGACTAGAACCTTGATTTATTTTTTAAAAAAGATTCCCGCTGCAATTCTGTATGCCTGGAATCCGATTCTATTGGAATCCAAAGGAATTAATTCTGAGTAGGGATGGGAACACGCTGAACGATATGGGGCCAGGTTGAATGCTTTAGGATGCTTTAGGATGCTTTGGACTGCTTTGGGCTGGTCCTGCATTAAGCAGGGGGTTGGACTAGATGGCCTGTATGGCCCCTTCCAACTCTATGATTCTATGATTCTATGAAAGTCCACAGGAGACGTATCAGCCCAAATGTCTACTGGCGACTTCTCAGACCAAGAAGCTGAACCAAGATTTCCCAGATGACAGCAATGAAAATGGAAGTCAGAATGGTGTCTAGGGATGCCAGCCTCCAGGGGGGACCTGGAGATCCCCCAGAGGTGCAGCCTGTCTCCAGACTAAAAAAGATCAGTTCCTCAGGGAGAACTCTGGAGGGTGGACTCTGTGTTACTGTACCCCAGTGAGGTTCCGGTCCTCCCCAGGCTCCATCCCCAACCTAGTTGCCTCTTCTTCCTCCACCGGTGGTCCAGGAGGATCCTTCTTGGCACCTGGGAGGCCCTCCGGAAGCAGAGGGGGACGCTTATCCTGCAGGCGGGCGGGCAGGCGAGCGTTGTTGTGTGTGCCTGAACAAAGGCTTCCTTTCTGCGCGGGGTCAGTTCATTACTGACGTTCCACGGGTCTCAACAACAACAAACAGAAGACAAAGGAGTTGAACAATGCAACCGAAGGCCCCACTCGGCTAATTACCGTCAGAAAATCTTCCACCGTGAGCCCACCAGGATTTCCGGCACGGCGGTCTCTGTTTACAGGAACGCTTGGGGCCAGCCCAAGGATTCTCGGCAGTAGCCAAGCCGGGACGTCGCCGGACACGAAAACCAGCCCCAGAATCCTTTGCAATGTCACAGAGGGTGCTGAGCCTCATGGCTGAGATATCCCCCTTAAGCCAGCTTGGTGTCGTGGTTAAGAGTGGCGGCATCTAATCTGGAGAGCTGGGTTTGATTCTCCACTCCTCCTCCACATGCAGCCAGCCTTGGGTTTGTCACAGTCCTGATAGTGCTGCTCTCACAGAGCAGTTCTCTCAGCCCCACCTAAGTCACAGGGTGCCTGTTGTGGGGATTCAGGTTAAGGCAGCTTCCTGCATTGAGCAGGGGGTCAGACTGGATGGCCTGTACGGACTCATCCAATGCTATGATTCTGTGTTCACACCCCCAGAGCTGGCCATGCTGTTCCCAGTTAACTGGCACCTTTTCAGGATTCGGTAGCCATGCTTCTGCAGTTGACTTGCGATACACTTTCTCTTTGAGGGAGGGCATTCCGGAATGCTGCTTGGGACAAGGATGGCATCTCAAAGTTTCTCTGAATAGCTGTGCCTAGGGTTGCCAGCTCCGGGTTGGAAATTGGAAGTGGGGGACAGAGATCAGACTAAAGAGACCAGTCCCCCTGGAGAAAACGGCTGCTCTGGAGGGTGGATTCTGCGCCCCACGGAGGTCCCTCTTCTTCTCAATCTTTGCCAGCCCCAAATCTCCAGGGATTTTCCAGGCCAGAGTGGGCAAACCTACCTATGGCCCACAAGGTTTTCTTGTTTGGTCTTTTCCCCACTTTACTTTGCAGAAGACCTGGCAGGAAAGCAGGAGGGAAGGCTCTTAATAAAACTCAGTCAACAAAATCTACGTCGGTTTGCCATGCGGGCACCTAGCAAAAGGGCATGCAGGTTCGGGAGAGAAAAAGAGGGGCTGGCTGTCATTTCGGAACCCAGAAGCTGGAACTGTTACAGGGAAATGTTAAAAACAACCCTGCATTGTAATTTAAAACAAAAGCAAAAACAGTCACTGCGGACTTCAAACGCCAGTGTCAGATTTGTATATTGCTGGGTATTTTTCCATCCCTTCTCAGCCTTGGCTACCAGCCAACCCACCCACCCCTAATTTGGTTTATTGGCCTTTCTTCTGTACGCTCCCCTCGCAGCTGCCCTTTGAAGCCTTCGTCTTCATTTATGGCAGTGCCCTGCAAGAGGCCCAGTCTCTCAAGGGAAATGCCATGAGGCCAGCTCAACGGCTCCTCTGCCCAAGCTTCATTTAAGGTGGTTCTGGTTCTTTGCAAAGTTCAGTTCTCTCAGAGCTCTCTCAACCTCGCCTACCTCACAGGACGTCTGTTGTAGGGAGAGGAAAGGGAAGGCAATTGTAAGCCGCTTTGAGACTCCTTTGGGTAGAGAAAAGTGGCATATAAATACCAACTTCTTCACTAATATCGGGGCTTTCTCAGCCTCACTTTACCTCACAGGGTAACCGTTGTGGGGGAGAGGAAAGGGAAGGCAAAGGTAAGATGCTTTGAGACTCCTCCTAGTAGAGAAAAGCAGCATATAAGAACCAACTCTCCTTTTCCTCCTCAGAGGGGAAGCAGCAAATAATGACTGGGGAGGAGAAAGGAGCTGTTCGCCCCAAAATCTAGATCTGGATTTTCCAGCTATCAAAGTACCTTTGGGCTGGAAAATTCCTAGGAATTTGAAGGTGAAGTCTGGGGACAGTGGGATTGGGGGAGACCTTGCTCAGCAGCCATTTTCTCTGGGCAACCCATTTTCCATTGTCCCCAGTTGTCCCCAGGACCCCGCCCCCTGGAGGCTGGCAGCAGTACTGGGGTCAGGAGCTCGGCTATTGATAGTCGACGTGGATGGAAAAGCGAAGCAAAGGGTAGCAGAGTCTCACGTGTCAATTCGGCCACAGAGCCTGAGAGAGATGCACAGGCTAGGAAAGGAACAGAAGGAACAAGATTTGAGACCAGCAAATTCGAATTCTGGCTATCAGCTTTGGTGTGTATGTATCATGCGTGCATCCGAAGTCATGTGCATGCACACCAAAGCTTGTAGGCGGACTCGAATTTCATTGGTCTTCAAGGTGCCACCGGACTAAGTTCTCTTACTTCAGACTAAGGGAAAGGGTTAGACCAAAGATGGCTTTGAAGAGCCTGTCTACATCCAGGGTCCTCCTCACCCTTCTGTACAACCCAACCTTTTCTCCCTTATTCTCGCCGCTTCCATTTTTATCCTCACAACACCCAGCCTGCGACAGAGGTGAAACTGAGAGGAGGAAACCAGCTCAGGGTCCTTCAGAAAACTCCCAAGGCAGAGTGGGGGATCAGATCAGGATTGCTCAGATTCTGGCCCAACACTAGGGTTGTAGGTGTCCTGCATGGTGCAGGGGGTTGGACTAGATGACCCAGGAGGTCCCTTCCAACTCTATGATTCTAGAATTAGTCACTCCACTCCACTGGGTCAGTTAACCCAGAGCAGCCAACAGAGCAAACCGGCAACTTCCCCGGACTGGGACGAAAAGCTGATTCTGAATTTGTCTGGAAAGTGACAGGACGGTCCTTACGGCTCATTGGGCCGTCTGCTCCAGTGGTTCGTAATAATCCCAAAGGAAACAGGCGTGTTAGTAAGGCCGCAAGCTTTACCGACCTATGCAATGGCTAGATTAACTCAAAGCTTCGCCCAGCGGACGAGTGGCAGCCCATTTCCGTAGGGGAGGGTCAACGTTAAGCCAGGGGGCTCCAGCCGAGTTCACCGGGGCCTTTGTTAGCAGGTGGGGAAAAGTCAACATGAGGAATTGTGCAGACAAGTCTTTTGACTCCGGCCTGTTTGGGGATGAAAAAGGAAAGCATTCCCGCTGACTGGCGCTGTTTATTAAAGCAGGATCTCGCCCTTCCTTCTGTGTCTCCAAAAGGGTTGAGTAACGCAGAATTATATAATTATAGAATCACAGAGTTGGAAGGGAACCCCTGGGTCATCTAGTCCAACCCCCCCCCACACACACACACAATGCAGGACAGCCACAATCCTATTGCTCACCCACTGTAACCTGCCACCCCCTTGAGCCTTCACAGAATATGCAAAGAGGTTGTGAGTGCTGCACAGATGCCAAACATGATGCGATTTCAAAATAGGTATGTTATGATGAGTAAAACATTTGCACATGAGGGTTTCCCATTCATTTGTAGCCAACCCCTGGTGTGTTCTGACCCCTCTCCTTGGGATGGGGTGTATCAGTAATCCAAACACAAGCAATTTATCTTCATTTTACAGGAGGCCGTGGGCCCAAGGGCACGGATCGCAGACACACTCCTGATGCTAGAGGCAAAGTTATCTCTGGAATGCCGTGAGTCTCCTCTGATTCGTTTGCCTCGCTGCTGGGAAATGTAATCAGTCAAGTAGCTCCGTTCTTGGAGCGTTCCTTCCCCTTCATAAGAGAAGACGGGGAAAGCCTAGGGTTGCCAACCTCCAGGTGGTGGCTGGAGACCTGGGACTACAGCTGATCTCCTGGTGTCAGAGATAAATCCCCCCCCTGCTTCAGAAATGCCCCTGCCTTTCCCTGACTCCACCCCTTATGTCGGGGTGGCTCTCCAGATATCCATGGACTACAATTACCATGAGCCAGTGGCAGGGGCTCATGGTAAGTGTAGTCACATATATCTGGAGGGTTACAGTTTGGCCACCCCTGTCCTATATCTTCAGGGATTTCCCATCCCAGCGCTGGCAGCCCTATCTGCACAATGCTGGCAATGGATTTTTATCCATGTTAATGAAATTACTAACAAATCTATTATTCTATGTAAATGTATCTGCATTTGAATTTATCTAAGACAGCGTAGGTTTTCCTGAAATCACAAACAAAGCCTCACGAAACACTTCTTTGAAGCCAAAAATGAAGTTGTCCAGACCGAGCTGCGTTATCTGGAAAGCGTAGCTATTTTTGGATGCCCAATGATGTGAGGGTGACGGGACACGATGAACCCAAAGGGAGGGGAGCCTGGGAAACGAACCTACCAGTTTCAAAAGCCTCCTCTTTAATCGCCAGCGTGCCTTCCACTTTGTTGCTTTATCGTCATAACATATTAAACAATGTCATTACCTAGGAGAGCAGGTATTTTCATATTATTTATGTAGCACAGCCATTTAATTCACTAACAATCTCTTTCTCTACAAATATCTATATCAGGGGTAGTCAACCTGTGGTCCTCCAGATGTTCATGGACTACAATTCCCATGAGGGAATTGTAGTCCACGAACATCTGGAGGACCACAGGTTGACTACCCCTGATATATAGCATGTGGTTGGGAAGCATAGCTGTGATGGATGGATGGATGGATGGATGGATGGATGGATGGATGGATGGATGGATGGATGGATGGATGGATGGATGGATGGATGGACGGACTTCATCCCCAAACCTCCAGGACTTTCCTCAACCAGAGTTGGCAACTCTTGCAAGGCTCACAACATTTTTGAGGAGGAAATATTCACCCACTCCAGGATGAGGGTTGGCTGGGTTTGTCTATCATGGCCATTAAATGGCTTGGGGGCAGCCTGAAGAGGTGGCATTTGAGAAACCCCAAGATTGTGTTCCAGTGTAAACTTCCGTGGACTTGAGCCACTTCTCCCGATCTTGTCGTGTGCGGAGGCAAGCCAAGGATTCACTCATGTGCAGCAAGGTGTGGCCTGTCTGAGCACCCCGAGCAGGCCTGGGCTGCCAGCTTTTGCACGGGCTCCTCCCCCCGTATTGAAACAGAAGCCTTATCGGACTGTAGCTCTAAGTGGGCAGTCCGGCTGATTTCCATGCTATTAAAAGACAAAACTATTGTGTTGTGAGAACAGGACAGTCAGACACTTCTGTGCCTACTGAGGAACAATTTGTTTGCCAAACCAGCCACATAATCACACACACACACACACACAGAGGGGATTTCTACCGCAAAACTTAGAACAGGCACGGAAATTACCACTTCCCTATTGCCAGTTTTGTCACTGGGCCAAGCTCGCCCTTGGCATGAATCGGCAACGGAATCCCCAGTGAAAAAAGCAGTCATAAATATGAATGCCAGCCTCCAGGTGGGACCTGGGGATTCCCCCGAATTACAGCTCATCTCCAGGTAACAGAGAAAAGTTCTCCTGGAGAAAATGGATGCTTCAGAGGGTGGACTGTATGGCAAAAATCAATGGGCTGCCCCCTCTTGCAGAATACAGCTCTCCCAGGGAATACTGGCGAAGAAGAAGAAGGAGAAGAAGAAGAAGAAGAAGAAGAAGAAGAAGAAGAAGAAGAAGAAGAAGAAGGAGAAGGAGAGAAGGAGAAGAAGGAGAAGAAGGAGAAGAAGAAGAGAAGAAGAAGGAGAAGGAGAAGAAGGAGAAGAAGAAGAAGAAGAAGAAGAGAAGAAGGAGAAGAAGAAGAAGAAGAAGAAAAAGAAGAAGAAGAGGAAGAAGGAGAAGGAGAAGTAGGAGAAGAAGAAGAGAAGAAGGAGAAGGAGAAGAAGAAGAACAAGAAGAGAAGAAGGAGATGAAGAAGAAGAAGAAGAAGAAGAGAAGAAGGAGAAGGAGAAGAAGAAGAAGAAGAGAAGGAGAAGAAGGAGAAGAAGAAGAAGACAAAGAAGTCGCAAAGTGGCTTACAGTTACCTTCCCTTTCCTCTCCCCACAACAGACACCCTGGCGCAACTATTTTAAAGCCCTTTCACATATTGAACCTTAACTGCCTCATCCTGGCCGCCGATGGCCAACTTATGCTTTGCCACATAAAAATGTGAACGCTGACTTCTGTAGCCTATGCAAAGAGCCTGTTTGGATGTATCTCACGCTCCCCCGTGTGCCCGGAACTACCTCCCCATTAAAGAAGACTTCGCTCTTTGGCGTTGCCAACGTTGGCGGCATCTGCATGCCAGGAGTGATGCAACGGCCCCGCATAGGTGGCTTGGGCACAGCTGGGCAAGCCCACTGCAGTTGCACCATGGGTGAAGCCGTGTTTCAGAGAACGCCCAACCCCGGGGGCCGTTACCATGCGTGTAGATGGCAGCGCAGTCTGACTGCTGGCTAATTATGAAACCCGAGTCCTCTTTCGATCCCAAGAACTCTGCTTTCTTCAGAGCTTTGCCGTGGAAGAGATAACAAAAAAAAGGGGGGGGACTCTTCTTGAGCCAAACAGAAGGAGGAGCTGTGCCCGGTTAGTGGATTTGACTTACGCCAGGCTGAGGAATCAGTGAGTTCTCTGGTTTCTTTTTAAAGGTGCTGATCAGTTTTGATACAGGCACTCACCGTGCTTGCATGCTTTTTATTTAAAAAAAAAAAAGACCTCTGGGCACCGGGCCTTTCTGTCATGTGGGTTTGCGCATGAACGCTGACCTTTCTCGGTAATACCAAGCCAAGGCTAAAGTGCTTAGCTGATTAGTTAGCGAGCAAAATCACACAGGGATAAAAGAGATGCCTCGGAGTTACTTGAGTGGCTCAGAGGATTTCTGACTTCCAATTAGCTCCCCAAACGGGGTTTTCGTTTTAGATGCAATTCCTCCCTGAAAAAAGTTTCCATAACTAGAGGATAAAAGTGATCCGTAGTGGCAAAAGCTACACACACACACACTCCTTCCCGCTCAATCCTCTAGAGCAGGGGTAGTCAACCTGTAGTCCTCCAGAGGTTCATGGACTACAATTCCCATGAGCCCCTGCCAGCAAACGTCATGGTTTGGAAAGGTCATCAGATGTATCTTATCATTCATTCATTCATTCATTCATTCATTCATTCATTCATTCATTTATTTGACTTATTGCCCACCACTCTCAAATTGGCTCCAAAGGCAGTTGAATGCATGCAAAATGTCCCCTACCACTTCCTCTCCAAAAGTGCTTAAATTGCAGCTATTCTACCATAAATATAATCCATTGTGCAGTGAACCCATCTAGGATATGAGATGAGGGGGGGGGGGGGGATAGTGGAACCATAATAGACCGTATAATGAAAAGTTCTGCTTCAGAAGCCATTAGACAGGGGGGGAAAATTAATGAAAGAGTGAATCTCTGGCAAAAAGAAATAGGCAGCAAGCCTTGATATTTTATTTACTTATACTTAGTATAAACCCCTTTCTCCCCACTGAGGACACAAAGAGGCTTATGTTGCTCTCCTGTCCTCCTTTTTTTTAATTCTCACAACAACCCTGTGAGGTAGGTCTCAGTGGGTGTGGCCAAGTGAAAGGAAACCCAGTAGAAGAGAGCACATGCAATACCAGCCGTGGACTTCTAATGTCCTATCAGGGTCAAAACAGGGAGGGTGATGATTCCGGAGTGGAACCGGCACAGGGAAGAGAGGCAAGATTTAACCTTAACCTTTGCTCAAGTTCGTCCATCGACAGTCAGGGCGAAGGGTGAAATCTCCTCTCTGCTTCCTGCATCACTTTGCTTGAGTTGGGGCTGCCTGCAGGCGCAATTTCCCTTTGACAGACTGAAAGGGATCTGAGAACTTCATGACATCAATTTACGCAAACCATGGTGCATGTTTGCTTTCATTTCAAGATTCTCTGCAACGGACAGGCCCGGGCAATTTGGATGAGTCCCCTTCCAGGCAGGGAGACTTTCTTTCCAAGGAGAGTCCTGTCAAAGATGAGCTCAATTTAGCCAGGGGAGCGGGGAGATGGACCGTTCATGCCATGCTCCGCACGCTCTGCTGATAGGACTGCAATTCTGTGCCTACTTTTGAAGAAAAAGAAGAGTTGGTTACTACACCCTGCTTTTCACTACCCGAAAGAGTCTCAAGGCGGCTTCCCGTCGCCTTCCCTTCCTCTCCGCACAACAGACACCCTGTGAGGGAGGTGGGGCCGAGAGAGCGCCGAGAGAACTGCTCCGTGGGAACAGCTCTAACAGGACTGTGACTAGCCAAAGTCACCCAGCGGGCTGCACGTGGTGGAGCCGGGGGATCAGACCTATTGTCTAGAGATCAGTTGGAATTTTGGGAGAGCCCACCTCCAGATGGGAGCTGGAAAGGTCCCACTTGTCATCACAGATCTCCAGGCAACAGAGAGCGCTTCACTTGGAGGCAATACCCCACTTTGGAATTTCGACTCTATGCCATATTATTATTATTATTATTATTATTATTATTATTATTATTATTATTATTATTATTATCATCATCATCATCATCATCATCATTATTATTATTATTATTATTATTATTATTATTATTATTATTATTATATTTTGCAATGTGCCCCAAACCCCTCTTTCCTAAGGCACGCCCCCCCCCAATCTCCAGGTGTTTCCCAACCTGGAGCCGGCAACCCTAGGAGATCTCCAGGCTCCCACCTGACGGATGGGCACCCAAGTGACAACGCACCAGCCTTAACGTTTCTCTTTAGCCATCGTTGGACCTGGGATGTTTGGCTCAGCCTGGCACCTGCCTCGGGCCGGAACACACTAGTCAGGACGGAGATGCACCCAAGTGGACTTCCAAAACACGTTCCCAGCGACCCCAGAAGAGCAGTCCCTTCAACTGGGTCCTGCTAGGGTGATGTTCATGATAAGTCTTCCTTCGGGACCCACGTAGGAAGCATGGCGAGGCTCAAAGGGGAGGCAGCAGTGGTAAATTTAGCCTCCTCTCTCCGGGGCCCCCTTGCCAGGAAAGCACGGTGGCTGCATGCCAAAAAGCGGGCCTGTTATCGGGCGAGCGAGAGCCAGAAGTGTTCTCTTCCACATGGCTGCTTTGCCAAGAGCCACCTTTTCAAATCAGCTCTAATCCCTCTGGGTTCATTTTCCCCTGCTCTAGGCATTAACTGTTTCCGGCCCCTAGCCTCAGCCGCAGCCCCGATGGAGGGAGAAATTCCAGGGACCTGGGGAGGCTGGCCTTTGTTCCCCTTGCTGCAGAGGCTTTCAGCTGCAAATCAGGAACCGTCAGGCGGAAGGCTTGCCAACTCTGGGTTGTGGAACACCTGGAGATTTTGAGGATGGAACATGAGAAGGGTGGGGTTTGGGCGGGGAAAGGACTTCAATGGAGTACGAATGTCATAGAGGTCGCCTTCCAAATCTGTCATTTTGGGAACTGATCTCCGTTGCCTGCAGGTTAGCAGTAATCCCTTCCATACCAAGCTTCCAATCATACCAGAAGGCTTAGGTTGCCAACCTGCAGGTGGCACCTGGAGATCTCCTTAGATTACAACTCCCAGGGAATTCTTACCCCCGGGTCGTTCCTGAGTTGTTGTGGGGAAAGCTGTTTCCGGAAGCAGGTAAGACTGTGTCAGAACTGGAGAATTCTTCCAGGATGGCTGTAAACTTGTGAGGTTCCTTTATTTGGGCACATTTCTAGACGCTTGCCCTATTTCTCGGAGTCCGCCGAAGAAGCAAGGACTTGGTAAAACAAGTTTCATTTATTTATTTTATTTAATGTATAGACCGCCTTCCCCTCAGGCTCAGGGCGGTTTACACAGAACGTAAAAAAAAACAGTACATGGCACGTAGTTTTTTCCATAACATGTAAATATCCGGGTCTTTGTGGGGACATGTTATGGAAATAACTAAGTGGAATGTATTGCTTTTTTTTAACGTTCTGCGCAAACCGCCCTGAGCCTTCCTTCATGGAGTCTAGGCCCACAGTCAAATTCTTGCTCCCCTCTGTCGTCCCAGTGAAAATAATTCAAAAGAGGAAACTGGACTTCAGCTGGAGCAATTAAAGCACCAGTCTTAATGAGCAATTGATTAAATACAAAGTGGGCGAAGGACAAAGAAGACGGATGAAAGGGCTGACAGGAAGAAAGAAGACACCAGGCTGGACCAACCATTGGGAAAACGGGACATTTGCCCTGGCCTCAAGGCCTGTGTGTGGTGCTCTTCGTCCAGGCGCCAAAATCCATGACAACTCTGGCCCCGGCCAAATTTGCCACAGCTCTCTGGCTGCAGGACACCATGTCCTGAAACTACTTATTTTTCTCTCCACAGCTCTCTTCTTGAGGACTGAATATCCATCCAGATGAAAAATCCTGGAGGAAAAGACATGTTTGTTTTGGAATATTTCGATTGCTCCCTGATTCCAGAACCTGAGGATTTTGTGACTCTAGTCAGTCTCAACCAGGGTTACTAATACCCCAGGGTTATCTTAACTTTTCAGGAGTTACTCCAGTTGTGGGGAGGAAGAATCAAGAGGACAGAGTAGCTTTCTGGTCATCTTTCTGGTCTATGTTGGCCTTGGTTGAATTCACATGCAATGGAAAAGGAATGGAAGAGCTGAATCTGCTGCATTTCCCCCTTGTTAGAATTCCTTCTCAGAGCCCTGCCAGCAGAAAATGACTGGAGGAAGATTGTTGCAAGCAAAAGGATTCAGGTGTTCAAACAGGAGAAGACCTTTGTGTCCAATGCCACAAAGTCTACACTTCCTAGAATCTAGGAAGAGGCATCTCCATAGATGGCTCCCCAGCCTATGAAATTCCCCCATTGAAGCCCTCATGTCCTTCAGTGAAGCCAGACATGGAAATAACGTAGGTTCAGGTTCAGATTTGAATGTACAGCTTGGAAAACTGCAGTTTAAGAAGGGAAAGGATCTCTGTGGTGTATAAAACCATGCACTCCCCTTTCTAAAGCAGGGGTGGGCAAACTGTGGCCCTCCAGATGTTCGTGGACTACAATTCCCATGAGCCCCTGCCAGCAAAAGCTGGCAGGGGCTCATGGGAATTGTAGTGCATGAACATCTGAAGGGCCACAGTTTGCCCACCCCTGTTCTAAAGCAACCCCATTCTCTCTAGAAGACAGAATACATGTTTTAAATAACTAAGTAAGAAGTAAATAAGGGATTTATATAGTCTGGGGATCAGTTCTAATTCTGGGAGAGCTCCAGTCCCCACCTGGGAGCTGGCAACTCTGGAAATATGTTTTGAGGGCCCTCGTGTTTTTTAAAGGTACGGTTGCCAACTTCCAGGTGGGGCCTGGAGATCTCCCAGAACTGCAGCAAACTCCAGGCAGCAGAGGTCAGTTCCCCTGGAGAAAATTGGCAGGCTCTGTGGCCATATTCCCCACTGTGGCCATATCCCCCTCCCTTCCATACCATCCCCAGGCTCCACGCCCAAATCTCCAGGAATTTCCCAACCCAGAGTTGGCAACCTTATTTAAAGGCCAAGCAGGCTCTGTCCAGAGCTGAAACTCAGCCCAGATGCCTTGGAGCCTTCTGCCACCCTTGCGCACCAAGTCACAGCCTGCCCTGGTTAGCCAGGCCCTGCACGTCTAGGCCTGTGATCCTCACCTGTCAATTAAAAACGAAGCCAAAGGCAGCCTTTACTGGCCGGATCAAGCCTACAAGCTCCTGGCAGGCTGGTAGCGTGACTCCCAATCAGGATGAGGTTTGGGCATGCCAGGCTGCCCGACGGTCCGGACATGCCGGCTTCAAAGAGGTCCGATCGTCATTGGCCGCAGCATCCTTCTTGCACAGCTCTCCGGGGGGGGGGGGGGGATGGCCTCTCTTCTCTCAATGGGTTGAGGGTGGGGGATGGGAAGAGAGAGATGAAAGGGAGCCTGCAAGCTCCTGAGCAATGAACCGTGCTGTGCCCTGACTCACCAGAGGGAGAGAGGCTGCTTACGTGACGGTCGGGGTGATGCCTCCCAGCCACGCTCAGCGGGGAGAAGGGAAGGCACCGCTTGGCAGCCCTGTGATGGAAGAGAGTGTCAACAAAGGCCTGTTTCTTGGGAATGGCTCCGAGGGCCGGGTTGGGCGATTCTCCCAATAAGGCAGTGCTAAGCATAGGCCACATGCTTGAGTCTACAGCAAGGCCTGAAGAATATTTCAGAAAAGGATCCCATTAAACTTGCCAGGATAGCCCTTGGACTAAGGTGACCAGATTGTCCCACTTTTGGAGGGACATCTGGGGGTACCTGGCAAGTTGTACTTATGCGGGAATTTAAAAAATATATATTACAATGCTATTTTTGCGTTCTATGAAACTTTTTGTCGCTCCATATAGAGCAAATTTTTAATCAAGACCAAGCCCCTGGTCAATGGTGTCCCGCTTTGTTGTTGTTGTTAGGTGCGAAGTCGTGTCCGACCCATCGCGACCCCATGGACAATGATCCTCCAGGCCTTCCTGTCCTCTACCATTCCCCGGAGTCCATTCAAGTTTGCAGGTGTCCCGCTTTACCAATGGTAAAATCTGGTCACCTTCCCTTGGACGCATGTTCCAAATAAATAACTTATGTTTGCATGAGCGGGAACATAATATTGTTTCATCTATTTTGCTTCCTTGGATAGTGCTTGTGCATGCCAATAAAGGTTTTCTGAGTCTGGCCTGAAAAATTTAGTTTTGTTTGAAGGGAGAGGGGGGAGCACTGGAGAGGCGGCCGGCCCACAGGCAGTGCCAAGAATAAAACCTGGCTGTAAAACTGCTTATCATCAAGACCAAGGGAAGCAGCAATGTGCAAGGCTAAATCATCACATAGGGAGTGAAGACCCCTCTGGAGAGATGGAACTCTAGACTGGTAGAGCTTTGGCAGCCTTAGGGGGGAGAGTCTGGTTTCTATTTGCCAAGGATTCCCTGCAAAAATGTTTTCAATAGGAATATGTAGAACTGGAAATCTCAGGAATTAGAGTCCTCCGTGACACGGTTTTCAGCTCAAAATGTCTGTTCATGTACTTCAGTCTTCAGTCACCCTACATCGATATCCCCTGGGTATCAAGATCATCTCCCAACGCAGTTGGAAGCTGGGCTCCTTAATCTTTAACACACACACACACACAAAGTCAACCAAGGTGTGTTGGCGGAGGGCGGGCTCGGAGATGATGGTCAAGGTGATCGGAAGGTAAAAGAGCTCCACTTTATCCTTGTGAAACATCCTGTCATCTGCTTCTCCTGCAGCGGGCAGAAAGTTGCATTTCCTGTCTGGTGGCCGCCCGAGAAGGGCCTGAGCCAGGGCGTCACCTGAATGAGCTGGCCTCCTTTGGGCAAAAGGACGCGAGCATGCGGATGTATTGCCAAATACCGATAGATGCTTCCTTCCCACGCCTTCCCTGCCATTCTGTGTCCCTGACAGCGAGTCTGGCTGGAGGTAACCGGCTGAGTCATCCCTTTCAAGCGGATTGCATCAGGAGGAATGTCTGTTCACCTGGCGTAGGAAAAAAAAATAATCCAGGATGGAACAGAGCTGTGTCTCTCTCGGTTGATTTACTTCAATGGATATGGAAGGGTGTGATTCTGGTAAGGATGGCTTTCTCCTGGGCGTGTAGCACCCACAGAAGAGCTGGGTGCTGCTTCTGTGGATGTTGGGATCTGTGGAACGTAGCCAGGAATGCTACTCTGGCTGTCCAGAGAAGCTCAGCTTTCTTCTGGAAAACAAAGTTTCTCTCCCCTATCGTTTTGAAGAATGTTCTGCGAAAGGGATGCTGGCAGAAATTGAGACACCAAAGGATAATCGGGCAAGAATTGCTGTTGTTCAAGCAGGCCGTCAGGATCCTTGCCCTGCCCGTCACTAAACAAAAGCAAACGAAATTCTACCCAGTAGGAAGAGGTATGCCCATCAACGATGCAAACCTGTGCTCAGTTTGCATACGTGGGCAAATAGCCCTGCAAAAGGCCAAGCCGAGAGAACCTGTTTCTGGTTTTCATCCAGGGTCCAGCAGATCGAAAGAAAACGGGGTGACGCAAGCCCAGGCAGGAGGCTTGGGTGCCTTGCAGGAGGGGGGGGGGGCTTTTGTTGTTTGCTCTTGGCCCATCCAGGATTCCCAACAAGATTCTTTGGCTCTGCAGAATCCTGGAGCTATCCTGGAAATGCAAATGATTCCGCACACGTTGGATAATGCTCTTTGAATGTGCTTTTGCAGGTGGCTTTTCTTGCGCACCGAAAATCGAATGGGCAGATCCATTGAATGGGTGTGCAGATCCGGAGTCTAGCATCCGAAACAAAGGTGGCCTTCCAACCCAATCTGGGTCATTCCATTGGAGGTGATGGTTGGCAAGTCAGGCCTTTCTCTGTCTGAGAAAGATAGGTCCACTTTACCCGGTTAGGATGCTGCCACTTTGTTCTGTGAAGGGTTGCCAGCCTCTAGGCGGGGCCTGGAGATCTCCTGAAATCACAGCGATCATTTCTGGAGATAATGGTTGCTTTGAAGGATGGGGTCAGCAGCATTAGTCCCTTTGAGGCCCCTTCCCTCCCAAGCCCCACAGTTCCTAGCTCTGCCTCCAAATCCCCAGGCGTTTCCATGCCCAGAGTTGGTGACTCTCATTTTTCTTGCCCATCCAGACTATTAATTCTCCTGTAAACCGAAAAAGGAATCCAAAGTGAAAGCCCCCGTAGCATCCCTGATGAAGACCAGCCAAAATGACACAAATGACGTTTGTCACGCTGAAAGCCCAGATGTTTTGCATTTTCTTCTAGGGCTGCCACTCCTGCTGCTGGAAAGGACATGTTGAAAAAGCCCCCCTCCCTTTGCAACCCCTCCCCCAATTTTTGCTGGTTAGCACTGGCCAATCCTCTCACAGAGCTTTGGGGAAGAATGGAGGATTACCCGGAGGGGTGCCCTGCTCACTCCATTGAGCATCCAGCCAGCGAGAAAAATGTCACGCCCACACCATCCAATCCACGTTTTGTGGTCCTCCTGAGCCAATTTGAGCCTGCCCAAAGATTTGCTCAGCTTGGAATCCTGCAGTTTGACACATTGTCCTTGAGCGAAAGTCCTGCCTTTGCTTCCTGGTAAAAACTCTCCCTGACCTCAAGATCTCTGCAACCTGGATTTTTTTCTTTTGTTGTAAAAAGTCAATTATTGCTACATCATCCCCCCAAAAAACTGTGACACCTTGGTCGTCATTTCCAGGTGAAACGAGGTAAGAACAGAAGAATCTCCTTGCTGGTTCATCAGCATTCACCTGCTTACCCACAGTGGCCAACAGGATGCCCCAGAAAGCCCACCAGTGGGGCCAGAAGCCGAATCTTGCCACAGTTGTTGTTCTCCAAAAGTTTGATTCAGAGGAGGTCTTGAGGCAGGCTCAGAGCAGGCAATGTAATTGACCAATGTGTGGCTAGATCTTGGCTACAGGATCCAGAAACTGACCAATAGGGTGTGCTGGTAGGAAGATCCATTATTAGCTATTTTATATAAATTGGAGGTTTGGGGGGGGGAGGGTCTCAGTTCAGTCTTCCCTCTTGTAACATCATGCTGAGATGACAATAAAGAGCCGATTGAACTCCCAGTGGTCCTGGCTTCCTTCAGACCCACAGATTTAACAGCCGTACTGCCGCTGAACATGGAAGCTCCATCCAGCTATTGCAGCTAACAGCCACCAATAGACCTATCTCCCATGAATATTTCTAATTTCTGCTTAAATCCGTCTGTGCTAGTGGGCCTCATACCATTCCATGACAGCCTTTCCCGGCCAGCTTGGCTGTGCACAATTCAAAAGTCTGTATGTGCTCCTACTAACAGAAATCCATTCACCGAATTATGTATCCCCGCCTGTTTTACACGTCAGCAGTTTTATTACAAACATCTCCGATTCAGATATGAAATAGAAATCTGGACAAAATTCAACGTTCCTAATAGCTGTGATCTATAGGACAGAAATTATTCCGTTATCCTGGAATCATTCGCCCCAGCACACCCTCCTTGAATGCCTTTCCCTGCTTTCTTGAGAAAACTCAGGTCAAACAAATGTTTTGAGACAATACAAAAAAGCCTGTTAAAGCCATGATGCCCAGAGGCAGGAGTGAAATGAATGTATACCATCATCAGCACAAAAGACCTTCTACTTTCTATCTACACTGTGCACGCAATGAATGCCCTGACTTATTTTGTGCAAGCCCTCTGCTTAGCAGTAAATAGAAACTGCCCTTGAGGGCCATGTGTAATTTCTGTAATTTCCTCCAACAGAGGCACTTTGCAGCAACCCCTGAGTCCACCTGGATGTTGGGGTCTGAGTGGACAAGTGGAAGATGGGTTCTATGGCATTGTACCCTACTGAGGTCCCTGTCCTCCCCAGGTGCCATCCCACAAACTCTAGGAGTTTCCCATCCTAGATCTAGCAATCTTCCCCACCCACCCATTCTCTGCTGGTTCTCTTCCCCCCACCCCCGTGCAATGTGACACTCATAGGGGATGTCAGAGAGAAACCCAATGTAAAGGTCAAAAAGAGCTATAATAAAAAGTGCTGAAAATACCATGAAATAAATGCACCGTTTCATCATATGTGGTGGACTTGCCAGAGGGCAAGGAAATATTGGAAATAGTCATGATGAAATGTAAGAGATTCAAAATCAGATTTGCAATGGATTCAAAACGTATGTTACTAAATATAGTACCAAACAGTATTAGAATGTATCATGGACTTGTTTAATATATGGTAATAGCTGCCAGGCTCTTATATGCGTCAAGGTGGAAAAAAGAATCCTTACCAGTTCTTTTAGAGTAGAAAAATAAAAAGATGGAATATGCGTCAATGGTAAAACTTACATATTTGATGCAGAATAGATGAATATAAGATTTTAATGGAAAATTGAGACCAATATTAGACTCTATGATTGATAAAATGGGACGGAAAGAAATAATTGATTTATATGAGGGGAGGTTAGCCATCCTCAGTCGTTCCCTGCTTTTCCTTTTAGCACTGCTTTTTCATCCCCCCCCCAGGGAAGGTGGGTTCCTGGACTTGTACCTAACATAAAGATTTGATTCACAAGGCAATTTCTAGTTGGTACTGGCCCGAGATGGGAAGATTCAGCTTCCGGAAGCTAGATCACCTTCTGTCTGGGCAAACAATCTTGTATGTATGTAGGTGAAAATGCTTCAGAAACTCCCAGAGGAGGGAGAGAAAAAAAACTGGAAGGAGAAAAACTGGTAATATCAAATTGCAGAGGGAGATTGGGATCTCCTTCTTCCTCTTCTGCAACCTGCAAAAGGGCCAAGAAGAATCCAGCTAGCAAGTTACAAAAAAAAAATCACCCATGGATCTGGTTCATTTTAGGGCCGTTTAAAGACGTTGGCACTTTATTTAGATTCCTGTTCTTATCTCTCCAGCCGACTACCGGTTACTGGATTTGAAGTTTCTCCTTTGGTTTTATATTCTCCGAAAGACAATCCCCATGGCTCCGGCTTCAACCATACATCCAGATTCAAAAGGAACAGAAAAATCAAGTGGATGTCGAGATTCTTCCGTCAAAAAAAAAGCACACAAGTAGTAGAACGCCACGTGACTGTTGCCAATAACTCCCTTGATGTTATGTTCATAGCCATGCACAGTTTTTCTTGGAGCTTTGTCCCACCCGGAGGCTGGCAAACCTGACGGTACACCATCCATATAGAAACCTATCTAGAATTCTGCCCTTGAACATGGGGGCACGGGAGAGGGCAGGAAGACACATTCCAAATACACTAAAGAGGGCTGCCTCCTCCAGCTGCCTGTCCTGCAGGTTTCAGAGCAGGGCCTCAGCAAAGTAACTCTGTCTGGCTTCCGAGATTTGCCAAAGGCGTGTGTTCATGCGTGCGCTGGCCGGCAACTTGGAGAAGGGCGTTTCCTAGCTGCAGCGAGCAAATGAAAGTTGCTGCTTGGTTCTGCCCGGTTGCATCATATCGGCAACTGGAGCGATTTGAACAGCACAGGCTCTGTGTAGGTGGGGGGGAAAGGGAAGAAACGACACAGCTGCAGTCTTGTGTAAACTTTCACAGTGGCGTAGCTCTGTGGTACTTAGCAGACCTTGCTTCTTGGGAAATCTATCTGGATCACACTGTCTAGTATAACAAAGTGTGAGTGCCGCTGGATCCAGATTGGTGCTGCTGCTTCAAACCGACCCGGCTACCCACTTGGAGGAACGAAGGGTTTTTTGTTTCTAGCCAAAGGCCATTGCACTATATATACATCTCTGCAGTTGAAACGTGAGACTGCCAGGTATGGAGTTTTTAAAAGTCAGCAGTGCCACCAACCTGCCTTGATCTGTCTCCCTATCTGCTTTCCCACCCAAATCTGAACTGGTCCCCCTGGGCCACGATGCTGCCAAGATCTGAGCCCTATGGTCTTTTCTGGTGGCCGGGGGGTTGGGGTGGGGTGGAAGCGTTGTGTCTGCGGCGAACTCCGCGGGGCATGCAAAAAACGCGCCGGGGGATCGCGCCCCCGAAACTGTTCTGGCCCCTCGCCTGGAGGAGTTGGATTGAAAATGCGACGGGCGGCTTTGCAAAGCATGCACAATTGCAAATGCTCGCTCTCTGGGGCAGAATCTCTTTCTCCTGGGCGCTCCTGGGAGGCCTGGCTGGCTGGCTGGCTGGCTGGCTGCCCCCCTCCCTCTCCCTCCTCTCCTCTCCTCTCCTCTCCTCCCCCGCCGGCCTCGCCATCTCTCGCCTGCGCTTTCTCACGCAAAAGCCGGCTCAGAGGCGGGGCCTCTTCCCGCGGAGGGCCGGCGCGCCCCCAACACACCCCCCGGCCGCCCCAGCCAATCGCGGCCCGCCCGGCCGCCACACACTCCGCCACTTAAGCCGGGGGACGTTTTCCGCCCGAGCAGCGCGGCTCAGCACGCAAGCACGCACCGCCCCGGCCAGCCAGCCAGCCAGCCAGCGAACCAGCCAGCCAGGCCCCCGAGGACGCCAGCCAGCCAACGAACCAGCCGTCCGTCCGTTCGTCCGGGCTTTGGGGGCGCAGATCGCGCGCAGATCGTGACCGCCGCGTCGGATCCACCGCCTGGCGCGGGAGCGGGAGCGCGGGAGAGGGACGGCGGCCAGCCTAGCGCAGCGCCATGGAGTCCGGCAGCAAGGTGAGCCCGCTTTGCACCTCCCCGGATCCGGCCGCCCGCCCGCCTTTGTCCCCGGCCTCCCGTCCCCGGCTTCTGCCTGCTCCGGCGGCTAGGGCGGGAAGCGTCCTTGTGTCCTTCCCGGCCCTGCGCATCCCTCCTTCCCCGCCAAGGCCGGCCTTTCCCGCTTGCGACTTGCTGGGCCGCGCGGGAGGATTTGGCACCCCAAGGCGGAGCGACGCCGGTTTCAGACCCCCGGATCCCGGCCGTGTGCGCCTCGCTCGCTTGCCACACCGCTTAAGGTCAGGCGGGTGACTCAGTTCCGGCCGGGCTGGCGAGGCTCTCTTTTCCTGCCTCCCCCGGCCGGCCAACCCCAGCATGCGGCCGAGGCAGGACCACGCACGTCCCCGGGAGCCGCATCCTTCCGGCGCTGAGGACTCAGATCCGGGCTTAGCGCCGTGGAAAGGGCGCCATGTGGCTGTGCCGCTGCGCCCCTTATCCGCCTAGGCTTCCTTGCAGAGCAAGCCCCAGATGCGTAGGGTCCAAATCTGGGGAAATTCCCGCCTTGGGAAAGCGAGATAGTTTGGAGATCTTCACGTTCCCCCAAACACGCGCGCACAGAGACACGTGGGTCCCGGTGGCGCCTGACGCGTGTGCTTCCCGAACTTGGCGTGCGCGGCTTGCCGACAGTGCGCGCCCCTGCAAATGCGCGTCTTCTCCGGCGCGTCTGTTGATGAGGCTGGCATTACTCACCGTTGCTGGACTCTGAGCCTCGCTAACGGCCGCGCTTCGGCAGCCTCTGATCCGGGAGTTGAAATCCTGGCTTTAGCCTATAGCCTTGTTTTCCCTTGATGATGCAGTTTTAGAGGAAGTTTTTCTTGGAGGGAATTGGGAGGGCTGACTTAGTGACATTTCTGTTGGCCTGAAGGTCATCCAGGCGCCTCCAGTGGGTTTATTGGCTTGTCTTCACAATGCCCCTGCGAGGTAGTCCAGGCTGAAAGGGTAGGACTGGCCGGAGATGAAACTTGTCAACGTAATTTGAACTCGGGTCTTTCTATCCTTTAGGCTGCGCTGGTTTTCAGGCAAGGTGGTGGTTTTGTCTAGAGATGGTTCATCGGTGTCCGCTGCAGGGTTGTGAGGAAAGCCAGCTTGCGATGTGCGTAGTCTTCAGTGGCTTTTGTCCTGCTAGAGATGGCCACTGGCCGCGTAGCCCAGTTCTTCTGTTTTCAAATAAATCTTGCTGGCTGAGTTCAGTAGAGCTTTATTTCCCAGTAGGAGTGTGTAAAAATTGCAGGCCGGGGTTCAAACGAATCCGGGTACGACCCAATGGCATGCAGTTTAGGATTTTAAAAATTGTTAAGAGGGTTGTTAATGATATGAGAGCAAAAGAGGTAGGCCCGATCTGCCCACAGCCCTTCTTTAAAGGGGCTTGAGGATCAGGCCACCGGTCACTTTCCTGTGGGAAGAGAGATTTCCTCATTTCCCCGGATTGTTTTGGCCAGCTCTGCCGGGAGCAATATAGAGCTCCAGTCAGCGTTTTGATCTTTCAAGCAATGTTGTCAGTTACTTTTACAGAATGGATGTGCATACACAGCTCTCCTGGGTCCTTGCCCCTGGGCAAAAGAGGATGGACGTCATTTGTCAAGATAATTTGGGCTTAGTTTTGGTTAGGAATGCAGCCTTAAGGCGGTCAGTGGTCCAAGTGACAACTTCACCAGAAAAGTAGTTTCAGAGAGGAGCCAACTTAGAGCAATACGTTATTTTGGGATGGCAGCTTTCAGAAGTCAAAGCTCTCTACGGTGCTACTGGACTGTCAGGAAAGGTAGTTTTTAAGAAAGAAAAGGATTTTGTATTTTGGATGTTTTGCCCTTGTGACACCCCCGCGAAGCAAGGGGCGATTAATTTTGCAGGCTTCTTTTAAAAATCATCATAGGATTGTTTGAAAATAAAGTCGTAACATTGCACTGTGCTAACCGTCTTGTCAATCAGTTACATTGGACACCAAGCCTTTTTCAAAAAAGAGACAGACGTGAATAAGACAACAGAACACAACAGCCCCGATCCGGGTCCAATTAGCTGTGACTCAGGTCCCCTACATGCAAACAAACCTGAAGTTCGTAGTGACTAACTTTTGCGGGATCGAGCCAATCAGTACGCAGTTAAGCGGCCCATTAAAGAAAGGGATACTGCGGTGATAGGAGTATATAAACTTAAACGTTTTATAGGTATCGGTTAGATTAAAGGAACCAAGATAACGTGGTTATTATCTAGCCGGGTCCCATTCATATGACGCAAAAGGAAAGCGATATTCCCACAGGATTTGTTTTTATAGCTTTTGTCTGTGGAGCGTTTATTTCTGACGTTTATTATGTGAAAAAAGCGGGAGGCAAATTATGCATACTTGAAAATTCACTTTATTGCTCAATCAGAGGGAAAGCATTTCATTTGAAATTCTTTGCAAATTTAGCGTATTTGTGTATTGTTGGGGGCGCCTGTCTGTTCCTTCCTGAAGAATTTAGGCTTTGGTTCATATTTCCCAAAAGCTTATCCCATCATAACTCTGGATTTTAGATTTAAAGCTCTATTAGTAGCTAATGTGAATTGGCTACTGGGGGAGGGAGGTATATGTTCTCAACATAATTTTCAACTGTTTGAAGTTTCTCTTTGAGATACCGATAAAAAACTGACTTTCCACTTTGACCGCTGAGTTAAATCCAAGTGTGTTTCTACTCTGCGAGACCGTTCCATGTCACAATTATCTGCTTTTTCAACATCTTTTATTTCCAGGAAAATGGCTGTTGTGTCATTTTAGAGTGCTCTTTTCTCTTAAGGAACAAAGAGGTGTTTAATGATTCAGGAACAGATTACTAAATATTTTAATATTATCAGAGCGTGATGTTTCAATTTACAGGGGAGAATGACTTCTGTCCAGTAAACACCCAAGATAGGACTTGGAGTACGGCTTTCTGCTCTAAACTAACAGCGCCTTAAAGACTAAAAGTGAGCAGTGATTCATGAAAGCTCATGCCTTGGCACAAGTTTTGTTAGTTTTGAGGGTACTACAGACAAAACATGTCTACCCACCTTGGCCTATAATAAGTGTGATCATGTGACCACCAGGAATAAGATTCTTCTGCCATGGGGCACTCAGCCTTTCTTGTTTTCTGACCACATTGTCATTTCCTAGCAATGATAACAGCTTTAATTCTTTGTTTTAAATGTATGGCTTCATCAAATTAGAAACCGAAGTTTAGGAGCTTCATCGTCACTTTAGGAGGAATAAACTTTCTTCCCCCCTTTTCAAGAGCCGGTGAGGTAGACAGTGCTTGAGTCCTGGACCTCAGATCTCGCATCCGATATGAACTCCCTCGGTGAGCAAGACACTATCTCCACCTCTGTTCACCATCTGTGAAATGGGTGACCTAATTATTTGTTTATGATGATGCCTTTTCCCCCCACTTTTCCTCCAACCTACTGCACTTCCTTATAGTTTCCAGGAAGGCTCCCATCCAGGTGGTTTACGGGATAGGCCTGCTTAACTAGAGCAGTAGGACTATGTCAGGTGGCCAGACTGTTCTCCAAGTGCATATATCGATGACAGTCTTATATCGATGACATTTTCATTTTGCCCTTTCTCCGATAAGAACTCAGGATAAGTATGCATTATCCCTTGCTGGATTCATCCTCCTGAGGATCCTGTGAGGTGAAATAATGAGCTCCAGGATACCTTTCAGAGCCACATTCATTTTCAAAGGCAGCACAGCTCTGAATATCAGTGGTTGAAAGTAACATCAGGAGAGAGCCTTGGCTTCCGTTTCCAGTTTGGTGGCCCTCCAGAGTTTTGTGAGACAAATTAATGGACTCGATAGACCACTGGTCTGATCCGGAAGACATCTTATGTTTGAGCCGGACTCTGAACACAACTCTCCTCAACTCAATTCACTGTCCAATATTTGTTAAATGTATTGGTTTTGTTGCATTTTATATTGGGAAAACCACCCCAGGACAGTATTACTGAGAGGGGCAGTATAAGGTAAAGGTAAAGGTATCCCCTGTGCAAGCACCGAGTCATGTCTGACCCTTGGGGTGACGCCCTCTAGCGTTTTCTTGGCAGACTCAATACGGGGTGGTTTGCCAGTGCCTTCCCCAGTCATTACCGTTTACCCCCCAGCAAGCTGGGTACTCATTTTACCGACCTCGGAAGGATGGAAGGCTGAGTCGACCTTGAGCCGGCTGCTGGGATTGAACTCCCAGCCTTATGGGCAAAGCTGTCAGACGGCTGCCTTACCACTCTGCGCCACAAGAGGCTCATGAGAGGGGCAGTATATACATCTCCAAATAAAACAAACAAATAAATTAAGCTGGCTTTTCAATACATTTAATCATCTGACCTGGGCTCATTCTGCACACAATGGTTAATGCACTTTCAGTGCACTTTCAAAGTAGATTTTTCCTGTTCCGCACAGGAAAATCCAGCTGCAAAAGCACATTGAAAGTACATTATCCTACAGGAGCAGAATGAACCCAGGTTTCTAAGCAGGTGCTCATGACAAGAATTCCATAAAGGGGATAAAGAATGGGAAATAATGACTTCCCTCATAATTTTTGGCCTTCTCAATATGTATCAAGCCAAAGCACATGGAGCAGGGCTAAATTGTGTGGCTTCATCATGCTCATGGTTACTTGTGCGCGTGTGACCTGTTTAAACCGAAAGAACCAGGTTGCCCTTTTCAAATATGCTGACCCTTACTAGATATCTAAAAGGACACCTGAGGACAAAACAGGCCAAATTTCTTCCTGCTGATTGTTGAAGATGAATTAAATCTAATTAGGGTTGAATGAACTAGTGACAGCCCTGTGAAGCTGAGAAGGGGTAGCAGACGAAGGTTCAGGTCAAACATCACCTTGGTTTAAGTCACCAAATGTACTACAGAATCATGGTTTAGAACCATTTGTCTGTTTCTTTTTTCGATCTCCTTAGTGCTTGTCTATAAGCCCCTGAGGATGGAGCAATAGTTTATGTTCAGGCAGTTTAGTTGGCACAAACCACAATTTGTAAACCACGCTTTGTGATTCACAACTGAGTCACAAACCAAAGCCAGTTCAGGGCTCAAATTATATGGCAGTTAAGTTTCCTTAATTGCAGTTGCTGTGAAATCTGAATTGAACAATTGTGAGATTTGGATACGGAAGTACTCCCAAGTGTGAAAGTGTGTCCTTGATGGAGTGCAGCCCTATTGAATACAGGTTAGACATCTAATCCAAGATGTGTTCCCAAGGAGTAGTGCCGCCATCTTAAGCTTTGGCTATTGAAATCTGTCCGGTTCATCGTTGGCCTTAGGCAGTCTCGTCTGCATGTCGATGACATCTCACTGCATATCTCTGAGCAATCATACCCACATACCGATGGATAAAGCTTTCTGGAACCTGCCCTCCTGCCCAGAACGATCCTCCCTTATCATATCCCTGGTAATATTGGAAGCACCTGAGAAGTTAAGAAGAACCTACAGGGGGTTATGCCCTCTGTCTATCTCGCAGTATATGTTATTAACCAGAGAAGTGGTCCTCAGTGTGGTGCAACACGGATGTCATGGTCCCCTCTGACGGCTTTCTTGTCTTCCATTCCTTCCTCAAGAAAAGCATCTCTTCCCCAAAGCCAAAAAGAGATATTTCAGAAGAATCCAGGAAGTTAACAGTCATGCTTGCAGCAAGCACCAGTCATAAACAGCTGACTGTTGCAGGTGTGACATCCTTTCAGTATTGTGTGGTCGACCCCAGCATCTCTTGGCAGCCATTTTGTGATGGCCCCCCGTGGCAGCCATTTTGTGCTGGCATCCACTCCTTGTCCCCGAATTTTGAAAGGACCCACAGCTCATTAAGAACCAGAGCAACTAGTTACCGGTTACCACACTAGACCAGATGGGCAGGAATTTATTGACCATTTATTCACTGCACTTATCCTTTGCCTTTCTCTCCACTGAACACTCAAAACAGTCCACATCATTATCTCTTCCATTTTATCTTCACAACAACCTCATGAGGAAGCCGAGGCTGAGAGGGTATGACTTCAAAGTCACCAAGTAAGTTTCCACGGCAGGTGAGGGTTTTAAGAGAGCCAGTTTGGTGTAGTGGTTAGGAGTGCGGAGTTCTAATCTGGCATGCCAGGTTCGATTCTGCACTCCCCCACATGCAGCCAGCTGGGTGACCTTGGGCTCGCCACGGCACTGATAAAACTGTTCTGACCGAGCAGTGATATCAGGGCTCTCTCAGCCTCACCCACCCCACAGGGTGTCAGTTGTGGGGAGAGGAAAGGGAAGGCGACTGTAAGCCGCTTTGAGCCTCCTTCGGGTAGGGAAAAGCGGCATATAAGAACCAACTCATCTTCTTCGATGATACACTCCACAGTAAAGTCAGAACCTTCTTTCCTAGTTTCTCATTCCTTGGAGCTCACCGAAACATTGACAGCAGTGTGTATAGGGTAAACAAATCCTTATCCTTTCATCATTTAAACATTTTGTGTTTTATACCTCGACTTCCAGGAAGCTTTGGAGTTGTGCCGTAAGGCCACGCACTCAAGGGTCTTATTGAGGAATATTGGAAACCTGCCAATCAAACCTGGGATGTGATCCCGGTTGTGAGCTGGGTGGTGATCCTTTCGTCCAGCTGTGCTCCCTGAAAGATTTCAACCAGGCATGCCAGAGATGGAGCATGGGACTAGGCCCATGCAAAGGTCCTGCTCCTCAACTATACCCTGCTATCCATTTATAATATTAAATAAAATCCTGGGGGTTCATTTTAGCCATGAAAATCTGAAGGTCAGGAGACTTTTCTTGTACATTACAATTCTGAAATGTGCCATGCATAACCATCTGGCTTTCCTGTGGTTCTCTCATCCTCCCCCCCCCCTTCCCCTGATTTCTAGCGAGGAGGTGACACCTGTGAGCTGTTATCCCATTCTTTGAATTTTTAGAATAGAGTTCGGCATGCAAATGCCCTTTCCTTCCTGCATCGTTTTGTATCGGGGAGGGCAGGCGGAAGCCAGCCCGGCCGTGCGGAGCTGAGGCCCTGCCCACATCAGAGGGCGTTTGAGGAGACGTGTTTTTTTTTTCTGGGTCAAGGCGCTTTTGCAACGTTTAATTTTGCAAAGTTGTCCTTAGATTCCTTCCTTCCCATTCCCCGCTCCAGGGTTGTCACAGTGGTTGGAACTGGAGTCTGACAGTTTGATTGCCGATGACAAATCTGTTTCTTGCCGGCTTGGGGGCAGGGAAAGGAGAGGAAGAGCTGGGTAGGAATTTTGGCAGAGTTGACTATTCGGTGGCTCATAAGGTGCGGATTTGGAACAGGAACTTGGGACGTGACGGACGGGTGCACACCACTGAGCTCTTTTCTATAGGCCAGGGAAGGAAAGGCCTCCTTGGAAGAGACGGAGGGCTTCCTTCGCCAGCCTGTTTTCCTTCTTCCTTCCAGAAAGGCAAATCTTTAGGAAACTGATAGGATTAAAACAAATAACGTTTAAAGCGGGCTGATTCTCTTTGCTCCTTCAAAGAGGTCCGAGACACAATGGGACGGCGTTTGATCCGGCTGGGCACGCTCAGGTGGGTGGGAGTTGTCTCCGATCATTGTTGAGGGAGGAGATATAATAATAAATATCTCTTGCCGTTATTTGTTATCATTCCTGACCTTGTTGGCCACCGGGATTCCAAGGGGCTCCACAGATCCGGTGCCTGGAGAGAGACAATAATGCACACAGGGTGGGTCCTTGTTCTGGGGATTTTCCACCAGAAAATGCAGTTCACGTCCCAAAGCTTTGGATTCATGCCTCTCACCTGAAAAGAGAGGTCAAGCTGATTCGGAGAAGTAAGGGAAATGGATTAAACTTTTAATTCTTCTGCAATTTAGTGAGGCCATGTGCTTTTTCAAATGCCCCCCTTCTCCAGTTTTCTATTTGTACACTGCAGTGTATACTCTGAAGGCTGTACTTTAATTGCACAGATGGGATGAAAAAGACAAAATATAGAGTGGAACTGATACAATATCTCTTGTCTGGATTTTTTAAAAACATATTTCCTCACTGGTGTCTGTGTGTTTTTTTAATGCTCTTCTACTACCCGAGGGAAATACTGAATGAAGTGTTAGGCTTTTTATTTTTCCTGGTAGCTGGCTGCATGATCAGTCCGCCCGACTCTATCACTCAAGGCTTTTTCGAGTCCTGTGCCTTGCCTTGAGGATCTCTCGGACTGCCACTCCTGATTAGTTAGGAACATTTTTGTTCAGGCAAGGGAATGTGTGCAGAGGTCAGTGGGGGCACGGTGGGGGAAGCTTATCTTCTCCTTGTTTCCGTCTGGATGTGATTCTTCCACAAGGGCATCTCTGCTCTGCTTCTAATCCAGTCGCAGCTCCCTGTGTTCCGTTAGGCTCTCTGCAAAATCTATCTCAAACGGGGCCCTTCGTCTTCAAAGGCCTATCTGAAAGATAAAGAGGGCAGTGCCGATAACAGGTGATGAAACAAACTGCAGCATTAGCACTGCTGCAGTTGGCGTGAACGAATGCTCACCCACGGCAGATAAAATAACAGCTCTACCTCCAATTTAGTGTTGCCTGTACCCAGGAGTTAGCCTTTGGATCTTGCGGACAACTGGTCTCATCCTGGGTAGGGGATATCACTCTCTCTTCCTCCCATCGCAAAATGTGAAATAGCATTCCTGGCAGAGATTGGACTTGTCCACTCGAAAGCCGTGCTCCCCAACAGGAACCTGAAATAGGCATCAGACACGCAAGGGGAATTCAGTGTCTCCAGTTTGCATCCCCAGCCCGTTGCTGGTTGCGACCGGGACATGGATGGAGAAGGGCCTTCAGTCTCCCCTCTCCTCCAATGTGCTCCCTGTAGAGCCAGTATTTGCTTCATTGCAAAAAATATGGGTTGCGATATAAGTTGTATTTGTTTTCCAAGGGAATGCCTGGGCTCGATAGGGCTGTTTCAGGATGCGAAAACGGCACAGGGCAGGGGGATGTTGAAGCCCGTTGTGATCAGAGTCAGGCCCTGAATGCATCTGAACAGCACAACATTCCCTTCCTGCATTGCATACGCTGATGACCTCAAAGGGCTTTTATATCTAGAAAATTAGCATCGCGGACGCCCTTGAGTTCTACAATGGAAGAACCTCTAATAACAGAGGTGTGTTTTGCATGCACAGGACTGATGAGGTGTTTCAGCTGTGTATGGATCTATTTTGCAAGCTGCCTTAGGCATTGTGGGAAGGTGGATAAATAAACACATGCCCTTAACGGGCTGTCCAGAATGGTTCATTGCACAAACACACACAAAGGTACCTTCTACTGGATCTGATCCCCAGTCTATCAAAGTCGATATCATCTGGATCAGGGGTGGCCAAACTATGGCCCTCCAAATGCCCACAGACTACAATGACCATGAGCCCCTGCCAGCACTGGTCTTGTCCAGCTGGCAGTGGTTCTCCAGGGTCTCAGGCAGAGTTCTTTGGTGTCACCTGCAGGCAGACCGTTTAAAGCAGGGGTAGTCAACCTGCGGTCCTCCAGATGTTCATGGACTACAATTCCCATGAGCCCCTGCCAGCAACCGCTGGCAGGGGCTCATGGGAATTGTAGTCCATGAACATCTGGAGGACCACAGGTTGACTACCCCTGCTTTAAACTGCCTCCCAAGCAGATGCTCCTCCACTGGGCCACAGCCCCAATCTTCTGAATAGTTACGACAGACTGTCCCAGGAACAAAACACCTGGGTGCAGAATGCTTTTAATCATGACATCCACTTTCCAAATCCCTGTTCTGGAATGTTAGCTTAATGCATTGTGCAGGGCAGCTGCTTGTGCCGGTATTTCTGGCCTGGATAATACAGTGGGAATGTGGCGGCGGGCGTCATTTGGTACTGAAGAAGAATCCTGTGTGGCCCATCAGCTTGCTTGCTTGCTGAAACACAATTTGCCTTAGGAATACTAAATATTATTGCCGTGCCTTTCGCCATCGCACCAAGTTTCCGTCTGGACTGCCAATTGTGCAATAGTTGGCGTTTTCTTCACTTAATCGTTCTGGCCCCCCAACCTTCCTGAATTTTTTTTGGAGAGGGGGGGGGTTAACCAGACCATGGGAAGAGCTGTGGTGGTGGGGAAATAGTTTTTTTCCCCCTTTTTTCTTTTTGCTGAGCTTCTGATGGGAGACTCGACTCTTCCCAACAGAAATCCACACCCCTTGGCCGCTTTCCAGATTAACATAAAAGCATCACGCCACCGTTTTGTAGCCGCTCAGCCGCTCTCTTTCCCTGACTGTCTGTCCATCGGGAAGGGAGTTGCTGACATGCGCAGGGAAAGAGAGTCCCCTCGGAGTGCAGGCGAAAGTTGAACATGATGCTCCGGCACCAGGCAGGCGTGGCTCTGAGCAGGGTCTCGGTCCTGGTTGGCTGAGGGGGGAACAAGCCCCCAGGAGCCTGAGATCAGGGAGAAGGGAGTCCAGTTTGGGGCGGGGTGGGCGGTGGGGGGGGGGTGGAGTGGCATGGGATGTACCAAGGCTATGCTTCATGCAGGGTGGAATCTGAAGCTGGGATTTGTAACAAGGACTTTTTTTGAGCTAGTGGTACCTATAAAGATCAACAAAGCTTTATTCAAGACCCATGCTGGTTTTAAAGGTGCCATTGGAGTCAAGCTTTGTTTAATTTCAGACCAACACAACTTGAAGAAGAAGAAGAAGAAGAAGAAGAAGAGTTGGTTCTTATATGCCGCTTTTCCCTACCCGAAGGAGGCTCAAAGCGGCTTACAGTCGCCTTCCCATTCCTCTCCCCACAACAGACACCCTGTGAGGTGGGTGAGGCTGAGAGAGCCCTGATATCACTGCCCGGTCAGAACAGTTTTATCAGTGCCGTGGCGAGCCCAAGGTCACCCAGCTGGTTGCATGTGGGGGAGCGCAGAATCGAACCCGGCATGCCAGATTAGAAGTCCGCACTCCTAACCACTATACCAAACTGGCTCTCTGATTCTAACAAAGTTGATTCTAACAAAGCCTTTGTGTAAGTTGCACTTCCATTTCAAAGGGAAGAGATAGTTAATTTTGACAGGCTATATGGGAGAAGACCTTGTTTCTGTCCTCTGCAAGGTGAAAAGCGATGTGTGTGTGTGTGTGTGTGTGTGTTTTCGCACAGTTACATTTTCATTCATTTCCCCAAGTGACCCTTTTTAAAAGATGCTTTTTCCAAACACAAGTTGAAGCGGAGAGAACAGCCACCGAGTCCATGGGACATTGCACCATTCGAAGTAAAAAATATCACAGCTTGACAGTCACACACAGAAAGGATGGTTGCTTAATAGCAGAGCCTTAGCTTTGTGTGCAGGAGGCCCCAGGTGTTACTGTGAAGAAGAGTACTGTGTGTCTCAAAGGCTTGGGACACTGTCTTTCCCGCACAGTTGGTCCAATCAAAAACCTTCGCTGGAATTCGGCAGCAGGGTTCTTGTGGTTTGCACTGGGCTGCTTCACCCAATCAGCGTTCCTTGGCGTTCGCACACTGGGTCAGCGCACAAGTCATGAATTGGCCTGGGGAGAATGGAAATTTGACCACGTATGTGAGCTGCCTTTTGAAATCAGCAGCGCTGGTTTCCAAGCAACCATGCTTGAAATTGCTCCGTTGATTGTCGTTTCCCGTTCCACAGATCTGTTTTTGTGGTTTGGCTTTGTTGCAAGGTGGTGTTTTAATAGCAAACGACGGCAGCTATAATAAATCACATGTGGATCTCACTTGGGAGTATTCGAGGGGCGTCTCCATACGTTATCTCGCTAATTGCAATAGCCCTGAAGAAGAGGAACCCCCGATATTGCAGATAGATTGTCGGAAGCCATTCCTGCCGAGGCAAGATTTGAACCGGTGCTTGCCTGGTTTGCAATACAATCCCTGCTGCACCCGCCCCCTCAGTCAGCGTGGTCTAATCCAGCCTCATAAGCTTTGTCAGGAGAGGCCGGCTGTTTCTTTTTACGTCTTCACAAAGCTCCAGGCGTGTGATCATGGTAAATAGCTATTACACAACGATAAATAGACAGATTGTTGGCCTTCCCTGTCCCAGGTTGCACCTTGACTGAATTTCTAGCCAGTGCCTAGTATTGTTTATTCTGCGGGCCGATCTCTGCTGAAACCTGGACCAGTTTGGGCACCGGTGCATTCTCTGGCGTTTTCGGTAGATCTCCTCTCGATACAATAGAGTTGGAGAGGGAGACAGTGAGACCAGCTAGGTCAAGATGGACAGGGGATCTCTGGGAATGAAAGGGCTTGGGTGTCAGAGATTTTGGCAGGGGTGGACTACTAGACAACGGACAAATGGTTATGCTTGAATACTGCCGTATCGGAGATCACTGGTCCCTGTCTGCCTGCAGAACCCCCAGCTTTCTGCCTGTTAAGGCGTCTGAATTAAAAATCTGCTGCTCCTCTCTGCACTCTGACACGCCAGTAGGAAATAAGTTTGGGGAGAGAAATGGGGAAACGTGGCTAGGTAGCTGGCAGGCAGTAGCTAGGGATGTGCCCCCACACCACATCAGTCTGCCTTGAACATTAGCATCCTGATCGATGAGGATTTGTGACAAAGGATGCTACACTGTGCCATTCAGAATCACTACAGAATGCAATATGGTATCGATATTTACCTGCTGCCTGCTGACATTTCCCTGTCCTTGCAAGTAGCATTGATAGGTTGAAGGATTTTTCAGCTTTTGCTCGGAAGGAGCATTTCTGGCACCTTTTCGTCATGGTTTTGCCGGCTGGTAGCCACCGCAGGCCACCCACCACCACTGGTCCACTGGCCCTTTTAGAATCACTGCACCGCCGGCCAATTTGCAGCCTAACCACTGACTCTGCAGCACAGCCTGGGCTTACGTGGGTTGAAGTCAAATCTCCACTTCACTGCACGACTGAGGCCAAGTTGTCATTTCAGGCCCTCTGTTTCTCTTTCTGTATCCTCAGACTCTTGCACAAGCCAGACAGAGGCGAAACTGCCAAGCCATTTGCGCAATGAAAAATACTACTGCGTGGATGACGTTCAGATGCTCTGAACATGGCTCGGTTGACATCCGGCGGAACAAGCCCGGGGGTGGGTGGGTGGGTAGGTGGGAGTTTCTGCGGATAAATCCTTGAAAGCTGTTAAAAATGCCAGACAAATGTTTGCTTTTGTTAGTCTAGAAGATGGCGATCCCACTGCTTGGCAGCTGAAATCTGGTGCTTTGAAAGGAGGAATTCGGCAAGACTAGGGAGCAGACTGGGTGGTGTTGTCTGTTGCAGGGATGACAAATTAAGGATTAGTGTTGCTAGCAGACCAGAAAGGGGGAAGGGAAAAACCACCCAGCGGGGCCTTTGGTCTTTGGGCCTGTTCATGTTGGTTTTTAAACAGAAACCGTAGGGCCCTTTCTGCATTCAGAATGTTTTTACATTTTTAAAAAGCCCCCCAAAATTCAACACGTTTTGTTACCAGAATTTCCTGTTGCAAAAGTCAGAAAGAGGGCTTGGTGGCTCGAGAGTTTCTTCCCCCCCCCTTTTAATGAAGTTGGAATTAAAACAGAAGAGAGAGCAACGTTCTCCATAGGGTGCATACTTAAAATGTTCAGCTAGTCCACAGGCAGGAAAGCAGACTACTGAATTAACTCCCACCACACTGCTTCACATGCATGTGAAACTCAGGGCTCCTGTGTAGGGTGGAAAGGGCTGTCAAGTTGCAGCCAACTTAGGGTGACCCTGTAGGGCTTTTAAGACAAGAGACAAGCAATGCTGGTTTGCATTGCTTGCCTCTGTGTAGCAACCCTCATCTTCTTATCCCTGCTTAGGACTGTCCCTTCTTAGCTTCCAAAGGCTGGTGAGATCAGGCTAGGGAAGGATGGGACAATTCTATTCTACCCAGTGTAGAAATGCCACAGAACAAACCCCCCATTTCCCAGTAGAGGTTGACAAGGCAAGAACAGTAACTCTTGCAGAGAGGCATCAGGCAGCCTCTTCTGCAGCCCTTGGGCTCATCAGAGTGTTTAAAATAGAACTTCGTTCTTGGGACACGCTAGCAGAAATGGCCAAGATGAACTTTGGCCTAATTCAGGGTAGTTTCTAGGTCATTTGCCCATGTAGGAAGATCCCAGCCATCATCTCCGCTTCGGCAGGTGATTTATGAAGTGCACGGATGACTTTACGTTTGTTTTTATGTCAACTGGCTGGGCGGGCGAAAACAATATCACCATCTGAGCTAGTGTTGTATTGCAACACACGCATCCACACCTAAGCCAAAGTAAGGTCAGAGGCCGTTTCCTTCTCCGCGTGTTTCCTGGGGCTGGTCCAGGTGGGGTTGCCAAATCCAGGCCGGGAAACTCCTGGAGATTTGGGGGGGGGGTGGAGCCTGAGGAGGACAGGGAAATACTACCACTGAGTCTGCCCACCAAACCTCTGTTTGCTCCATATTCTGCAGTAGGAGCTGTCCAACTAGGGGATCCCCAGGTCCCACCTGGAGGCTGGCACCCCAAGAGGGATGCTTATTGGTTTGTCAAGTGTGCCCAAATCCTGGGTCTCTAAGGAACAGATGTGGGCAAGCAAAATAAAGGGATGTCCAATCCTGGATGGCCCGGGGTAGACCAATTTTCTCAAATCTCAGAAGCTAAGGCGAGGTTGACCCTGACTAGTATTTTGATGGAAAGCCACCAAGGAAGTGCCAGGTCACTACATGATCATTAATTAATTAATTAATTCATTAATTCATTCATTCATTAGGTTTTTAGCCCGTCACTCTCCAGGGACTTGTGGCGGGGTACAATATAACCCCATCCC
Source organism: Paroedura picta (assembly GCF_049243985.1). Lineage (NCBI taxonomy): Eukaryota > Metazoa > Chordata > Lepidosauria > Squamata > Gekkonidae > Paroedura > Paroedura picta. The sequence goes on along the minus strand of NC_135383.1, from coordinate 7,686,983 downwards.
ATAACCAAACACCAAAACATAGATAAAGGAGGATAAAACAAGATCGGCGCTATAATCTCTCCTCCCATCCTGCAGCCTTCCACCCTCCAGGGTGGGGTACGCTGGATGTTATTGTGTAAGGTGAGGAGGGTCCCTTGTTCCTGGCTCTGACCTCAACCAAAGGCCTGGCGGAAGAGCTCCATTTTGCAGGCCTTGCGGAACTGTGATAACTGTTATCAGATGTTAGCCATTCAGTCGAGTCCGACTCTTGGCAGTCCTAGGGCTCAACTGCTCCCCTGATTTTCGAACTTGCACTGCTAATTTTTGTTTCATGATGCTCTGGCTGGGGTCCGTTTTGAGTGTCGGTTGCTACACAGAGGCAGGCGATGGCCAACCACCTCTGAAGATCTCTTCCCTTCAAAACTCTATGGGATTATCGTAAATCAGCTGGGACTTGACAGCACTTGACACGCAAAGCAAATTGTGCTGTCTTGCTCTCTCAGGATTGGCAGAAATCTCTAAGCAGTATGCAGCTCTCTTTTCTCGTCACACTCCCTCCCTCCCACACGGCAGCGCAATGGACAATGCCGGTATAGCTGTTGTGTGAGGTTTTCTGTTAACCTTTGCCAGGTTCCTCCAGCTACAAGTGTGCCTTTGAGATTAGAACAGGGAAGGCGGTAGGATGCCTTTTCTGCTTGCTTTGATGGCAGGCAAATCAGGAAATAGAAACACCGACATGTTTTTTTTTTTGCCTCTGTTCATTCTTGGCAGCGGGGCGCTCCCATCAGGACTTTTCTGAGGAGGCTCTTGGTGCTGCAAACATAGCTTTGAGGCCGTAATAGCAATTAAGTATTTTTGTCTGTTTAATTTCTTCACAGTGGGCAGAGTGACAGAATAATGACTGGTAGTTTTGCACATGGCATGATGGGGAAACCTGAGGTTCCTCAGAAGCTTCTGTGAGAAGATCAGCTATGGCCAATGAGCTCCCCTAAAAGACAAACTCCTCCACTGCTTTTCCACTGCAATGCACACAAACAAGGGAATGTGTGTTGGGCTCAGAGGCACATAAGGGGGCACACAGACTGTGCCCCCAAAGTGCCCCAGAATTCTTGGCAATGCACAGGGCTCTTCGGCAGACTATTTGATGTGGAAAGGATTCCTTATGTAACTCTTCTGCTTGGCCCCTGGCATCAAGAAGGGCCAACATGAAGTGTTTAGTCTTGGTCCAAGCCATTATGTTTCCCAACGCACAAGCCAGGGCTGCAGTTTCAAAACTAGGCTATTATTATTTTTGTCCAAATTTTTTACAAGAGCTGAAGAAGTCAGACACACGGGCTCCCCCCCCCCCCCAAAAAGGGGGGGGGGAATCAGACAAAGGGGACAAGTAAATAGATTGAACAACTGTAGCCTCCCAAGCAATTTAAGGAAAAAAAACATGCCTCCCGCTAAATATTTTTTGTTAGCATTGCCTTTTTCCAGTGCTGAAGACAGAGGTAACATCGCCCCACAAAGTTTTCACTGGAATCAACTTTCCCTTTCCAAAATTGTTTTTAAAAGAGCCGATTGACTCAGAAGCATTAACAGCTCACATTTTATGTTTCTGTAGTTAAAACAGCGAAATTGAGGGGGGGGGTCCGTTTTGCATCGTGGGATCTTGTGTTTCCACCTTTTGCAGCGTGAGGTTCGTGTTTTCAGCTTCCCTCCGTTTCAGTTGCTGCCGGAGTTCAGCATCTTCCCCTGCCCCCATGAGCATCCTGGGGATGGTCTGCGATGCTGTTTGTGATCTGACCTGGCATTTTGGGGGGGGTGTACGTTGTCACCTGCACAAATAAACAAAAGAGGAGAAAAATATTCCACTGGGCTAGCACAGGCCTGCTGCCCAAACCCAATGCATTCTTTGGATCCTCTCCTCCCCCGTGAATGACTATCATTTGCTGAGGTATGAATATTCCCATTATGTACAATTGGTGTCTGGGTTTTGTTTTCATTCCAAATTTTGGAGCTTGCTGTTCTAGCAAGCCTTACCCAGTGTACTTATCAAGGATTATTATTCAGTCCGTCTGTTTTGTTTTACAGGATTGAGCGCAGGCTAATTTCTCCTCCCCACCTTCTTGGATTGGTAACCTCAGCTGCTCTTAGCATTCTCCAGAAGCGTACCCAGGGCTTTTTGTCCCCTTCTTTCAATTTATCTAAATCAAATGTTGTGTATCCTCCAGAATCCCTTATGTAGAAACTCCTATAACATCTTTAAATGTATCCGTTGTGTTGCCTTCTGATCGTCTTTAAGAAGGCATGACAAAATGTTTTTTTAATAAAGACATACTTCATAATATCTGGACACATAGACTTGCCACCACCCACTGACAAGGAAGTACTGGTACATTTTAAGTGGCACACACACACACGCAAAGCAGGACAATATTCAAAAATGTATTCCCAAAGAAACTCAGACATAGGCGTGACAGTCACAACCACTGTTTAACATCACACGCCCGTTCAACAAGGAGCCGAACGTTACCATGTACGGGTTCTCCGAACGGCTTCCAAAAAGAATTATTAGATAATTATTAATAACCTTAGTTTTTCTAATCCCCCTAGTCGTTTTCAGGAGGTTGTATGCCGCAATTCAGATTTAAATACACTTTGGAATCCTTGGCCCAGTCACCTTATTTTAAAAAATATATACAATTTGCAATTTGGACTGTTTTTGGAAAGTGCATGTATAAATTAATTTCTTGTGTATTAATATTTATTGCAGAAGCTGGCTCCAAGGGGAGGGATTGGGCTTAAATATAGGGAATTGCCTTGGAAGCTGCCCTTCACCTCCAGATGTTTCGGGGGGGGGGAGAATGGGGCAGGAGGAATGGGGCACCTTGCCTTCCAACTCGTTAGTTCACTGTTTTGACAAAAGACTAGGTAGGCATGCTTCTTGTGCATTGAGAGAATAAAAGGGTGACGTTGAGCCTTAGAGAATAGGCAAGCCAAATCCACAACGCCCGCTGCAGCCTTGGAATTCCTGAAATATTTCCATCCGAATTAATTTTCTCTACAATTTGGAAAAGTGCATTTTCAAGTGGAGACACCGTTGAGTAGGTACATTTCAATCCGCCGTGCACGTTTGTCTGCAAAACTTACTCGTTCTAGAAGAAAACACCTCCTTATACACAGTTTGGATGTCTTGCAGCAAATTATTCAAGTGCTTGCCAGTGGCAAGGTGAATGTAACTCATCTAGATGAGAAACACGGTATTGGGATAGAATTGAATGCGATTGAACTGATTTTAGCTGTTAGCTTGGAACGGACGAATGCTATGGCTTGTTTGTAACTGCCTGTGATTATTTGCAGACGTTTTGTTTGGCAAACTTGGTTTTGTCCAGGGGCAGTACTTATTTTTGCTTTACTTTTTTTTTTTGCTACGGAAATAAGCGCTTTGTATTTATTTGCCCAGTAAACGGATGCCTGTCCACAGGCCTGGTTTTGATTGTTGAGTAACATTTTGTTCGTGAACACTAAAACGTTTTTGAACTCTGCGGACCCTCCAATAAAGCAGCATAAAACAGGGCCAACTTCCATTCTTTTTCCTAGGTCATGGCGGGTGTCCGTCCAGCTTTAGCAGTAGAATAGAGCAAAAATCCAGAAGCACCTTAGATTTATCAACATTTATGGCTTTTATGAGTTGCGGCTTCAGATACTGAAAGTGGCTTCAGATATTGAAAGCACCTGAAGAAGTGAGCTGCAAGTCATAAAAACTCATACCCGGCCACAAGTTTTGTTAGTTTTTAAGATGCTACAGGACTCTTATTCTTCTTCGTAGAATTATATCTTTGGCAACTTGCTGAGGTACATGCCCTGCTCCCGTACTAAAAGAGCAGACGTGGTTGAGGGGCTTTGGGTGCCACGTGAATATTCCAAAGCGGCTTAGGTTGACCCGTGACTATCCCCATTTTGCCTGCCCCATCACCCAAGTTGAACTGGAACTGCTCCTTCTCGTAAATTATCCCAATGTAATAGTCCGCGTTGACCTCCAGTCTGAACAAGCCCCCAATTGTTGTTCCAGCTTATGCAGAAAGGAGGTTGGGAATTGGATCCTGCCAAAGACCCTGGCTTCTTAATTCGCGGGCTTTGCTCAGTTGACTACGGACGAACAGTGGCCTGTGTTCTCCCGATTCTCTGCTGGAAAACACGTCCCTAGCTAACCCCCATCTTCTAAAGTTACAACCAAGGTTTGTTAGGGACAGGAACTTCGGCTGAGAGGTAAGGGAGCAGCTGTGGGTGACATCTCGTGAGACGAAAATGAAGAGAGACGGAAAACCCTGCTGGATTCTCAAATCCTGCACTCCTACACCTGTTTTGTAAGGCAGAGCATCACCCCAACGGCATTCGTTCTTCGAAATGATTGCCAGCAGTGTCAAGGGTTATTACAGTATTCCAGCCTTGCAAATGAGACTCCCAAAGTTACTAGTCCACATTTTTTTACTGCTCCGTTGGGAAGCATAAAACAGCCTTTCACCTTTCTGTTCCTTTGTCCTTCTGTTATGACAGACTGCCTAATAGAGATAGACCTTCTGGGTTTCATTTCATAAACCTGTCTGGTAATATTCCTGATCATGCACCCAATGAATGCGCGAGCCATGAATGTATAATCTCCTAGGTGTCATGTGCATATGCCCTTTCAAACATGGGATTCCCAACCAGGGGTCCGCATACCCCTGAGGGTCAGTGGGAGCTTGGGAGGGGGTCCATGGCCTTTCCCCTCCTACCTTAATGGACTTGACCACAGGCTAGAGAATCGTCCATTTCTCCCTCTCCTCTCTCCCTAATGCGAGTTCTTTTGTGGCTTCTTCACCTTCTGGGGATGTGGCAGGGAGGCGTGGCCAGCTGACCACTTCTAGGGCTCCTTGAAGCTTGAAGAATTATTTTAGGGGCTCCCCCGGGGTCAAAAGGTTGGAAAAGGCTGCCTGAGATGAATACTTGAACAGGGCTATCCATTGGGTTGGTTTTACTCCTCCCTGCGTTTTAGTCTTGGACAGCCACCAAAGTGCATGTCAGTTTATCCATCCTATTTTAAGTATCGTGAACATTCTATCCTTCCAAATGAACAAGCCAAAGCCTTTGGTGATGTCTACAGTCCAAAGGGCATGGTATGTGACACGAGCTGAGTCAGAGGTCTCTTGACCCGCCTTCCAGTCACACATATGACTGGGGAAGTTATGTTCCGAAGCATTCCATTGCAGCTTCAGAATGCTGCGTGGGTTCTTGTGCATGTGACTGCAACTCGAGACCAGTGCCATATGTATCTTGTAGTTTGGCTTTCACAGGCTTTAGTTAAGGGGGAAGAAATAAAGCCATCATTTTGCCAGTCGCTGGGGGTGGGGGGGACGCAGGAGACCTTCTGGAATTACAAATGATCTCAAGCCAACTGGATAAAATGGTGGTTTTGGAGCATGGACTCTGTGGCATTGTCGCTTGCTGATGTCCCTTCCCTCCCCAATCCCTCCTCGGGCGTCTCTCCCAAACCTCCAGGGATTTCTCACCCTGGAGCTGGCAACCCTACTGACACAACAAATCTTTTCCAAACTGAGGAAAGGCCAGTGGAAGTGAGCGCAGCAAGGCAAAACTAGTGGGCCAAATTACTTTCTCAGGGGCACGTTGCCACTGAACAGGCAGGGAGTGTGCACAAGCATGTGTTTAAGTGCATGCGCATGTTTCCCCATGCACCGCTTGATTTACTGCAACTATTTACACTCAGGTGGGTTGGGAGAAAGGGCCAGTATATTGACAGGGAGGGTGTTGAGCATGCCCACAAACAGGTACTTGTGTTAAACATACAAATTCCACGGGCGCTTGAATGCGTTCCAGGTGACCCTTTGCCAACGATGAGCACATAACCCACTTGATAAGGTGGCTGTCTGATGGCCCAGCCAAGTGATGAGAAAAAAAATCATTCCTTTTTGTTCCTCAGAATTCCATGAAGCAAAATGTATTTATTTGATTTGACTTCATTCTCCTCTATGGGGATCCAAGGTGACTGACATTCTTTTCCTCTCCTCTGTTTTATCTGTACAACAACCCCGTGAGGTAGGTTGGAGTGAGACTGTGGGACAGGCCCAAAGTAACCCAGACGACGATCTGAACCTGGGTCTCCCAAGTCCTAGTTTGACACTCAAACTGCTATGCCACGGGTGGCCAAACTGTAGCATCTTAGAGGTCAATGGACTACAATTCCCATGAGCCCTTGCTGGCAGGGGCTTGTGGGAATTGTTGTCCACGGACCTCTGGAGTGCCACAGTTTGGCCACCACTGTGCTATGCAATGCTGGCTCTTAATTCTTCATATCAGATTCTGGCTGGGGATACCTGTTTCACAGGTGCCGAGGGGTGCACTATGGTTAGACAACGGTTGGCCCAGGATTGTCTCAACTGACCCGGGGATCAAGTGACAGTGATGGAGGTTAGCGAGTGGACATAGGCCACCATGTTCATGTCCTGTCATCAGAGCTGCAAAGTTTTCACTGTCAACTCATCTCTGGTCTTGTCTTCTCAGCAGATGACGGCCCGGCTGATGCTGGCAGTAGGAGGAGCAGTCATGGGATCCCTGCAGTTCGGTTACAACACTGGAGTCATCAACGCCCCTCAAGAGGTAAGGAAGGCCAGCTCCCCAGAGGCGTCCATGTTTCCATACTGACACCCACATGAAGCAGAGTTGCCAAGCTGCGGGGTCAGCGCACCTTCTGAGATTCCACAAAGAAAGCACTTTTACAGGCTACAAGGCACTGAATAGTTTAGTGTGCACCGAATGAGGCAGGTGTCCCTTCCTTCAGGGCACATTTGGAGGCTTGAGTCCTGTGTCAGCTCAGATTAGGGCAATAATGTGTTTATGGCTCCATGCTGCAGGCAGAATGCTGGCCCGGCTTAGCTAAGGATGGGGGCTGTCCTCGTCTGTACCTGCTGAAGGTGGAAGTCCTGGCCCCGCGTCTGCCTGCTTTGCAGTGGTCCTTCTGCCGCTTGACATAGATTGTGTGTCTGTTTTTCCCCTCTTCTCTCAAATCCTATTTTTATGCTTTCGACTTCTTGACTTGTACCTCATAAACCCCACTTCCCGTCTGAGGGGAAATGTTCATTTCTGGTTTTAAGAACCATAAGCAGGCTGAATGCTTTCAAAAGCTGGTTGCTGCACGGGCAGGGTGGAGGGTTGTTTATTTTGAAGAAGAAGAGTTGGTTCTTCTATGCTGCTTTTCTCTACCCGAAGGAGTCTCAAAGCGGCTTACAATCGTCTTCTCTGTGAGGGAGTTGAGGCTGAGGAAGCTCAAGAGAGCTCAGTTGGAACAGCTTTATCAGTGCTGTGACTATCCCAAGGTCACCCACCTAGCCAGCATGTGGAGGAGAGCGAAATCAAACCCAGCTTGCCAGATTAGAACACCACGCTCCTAACCTCTACACCAAGCTCTCTTTTTTTGGGGGGGGGGGGATTTATATATAAGTAGCCATTTTGCATCCCTTCTGTGGTCCAGATTTCAACAGGCATCTCATCCCTCCAGGTAGGAGCCAAGGCTGAAAAGGCCCTGACTCTGGTTGAGGCCAGGCGAATGTCTTTAGGGCCAGGAATTGCCAACAGATTGATGTTAGCAGGGCGCAGTATTCTCTGGGGGACATATTGGGAGAGGCAGCCACTATTGTCTACTCAGGCTGGCAGCAGATTTCTCCCATCACCCGGTCCTTTTTAACTAGAGATGTCCGGTGTTGAATCCGAGTCTTCCTGCATACCAAGTGGACCCTGTTTTGCCTCTTCCTATATGAAGTGAGCATTTTTACGAAATTGGGCCGATATCTAAGAACTCTGCTTAGAATCTCGTCGGGTCTTTTATCCAAGACTGGTCTTTGACAACCTTAATAAAAACTTGTTAAAAATCAGAGTCCAGTGCACTCGAAAGCTCACGCCCTGAATAAATCTTTGTTGGTCTTAAAGGTGCAACTGGACTCTGATTTTATTGTGCTGCTTCAGACCAACACGGCGACCCATTTGAATCTAAAAACCTGTTGTTCGGGATGGAAACATGCTCCCCCCCCCCCCCCCCACGCACACACACTGAAATAGCATGTCAGGTTACCCGGCTTACTCTTAGTTTCAATGGGATTTGTTCAGCAGGTTCCCAGGAGAATTAAAATTTGCTCTGTGGTGAATGTTTTGTTTGAAAGATCTCGGGGAAAACTTGCATAAATGCCAACCCGATTTGGATTAAAGCCTGAGTCCCCGGGGACGGCTTCTGGAGCAGAATTTAAGCACATGCAGAGTTCCTTTAAGGTCTTGACCTGGAGTGGAAGTCACCTAATTTTATTTCAAATTAGTAGAATCCTAGACCAGAAGACTCTGTAATTTATTTCTGCGCTTCCCACTCAATGAGCAGTCTAATCCTAAATTGTACTTTGTACGTAGCCAGAAGCCACAGAGATCAGGAAGATTGGGTTTGAACACCCAAATACTTAAGATATTAGTTTGAGCTCAAGATTTTGTTTACCCCACCGATTAAGAGGGTGCAATAATCTGCTTTCTTTCACTGGAGCACCTTAAATAGCTTTATGAGTCAGAAAGCATTTGTGGTTTAGACTCAACCCTCTGAAACGTTCTTGCCTACAGTCACATTTACTGCTTGGAGACCAACTGGGAGAAGTTCCAGTTTACCAAATGAATTGTCTTGGCTTCATCCCGAATTAGGATTCGTTCTCTGGTTTCTAAACCAAAATCCCATCTTCGTTTGCCAACCTGCCTTCTTTACGCCTTAGCAGAAAGCCTTATTCCACGCAAGGCAGTCTCCAAAATGGTTAAAACTCACAAGGACAACAAAAGGGGAGGGAGGAACCCTATTCTTGATGGATTACTCTTCCACAGAGCTGAAGGCATACCTAGTTCCAGCCCTGTGCCTTTTATTTGACCAGCACACCTGTGAGGTTGGTAGAGACAGGTTAGATCTGGGATTGTTTGTGTGTGTTCTCTTGCCTGGATATAGACAGTTAACTGCATGACCATCTTGGTCAGCTCTGGAAAGGAGCTTTCCCCTTTCCAACAGAGAATACTCACAGATCATTTAGTTGAGGGTGTGTGTGTCTGTCTGTGGGTACACCCGCAGGTCAAAATGCGAGGGTTTTTAAAAAATTTGAACAACGATCAGTCATTTTATTTATTTTTATTCACTTCCTTTGTGCCCCGCCTTTCTTTCCAATGGGGACTCAAAGTGACTTACACCATTCTCCTTTCCTCCACTGCACTTTTAAGATCCCAATCTCTTGGCTGGGAAGCCCCTCCTACTGAATAGACCGGCCCAATTTGCATGCTCCTTCAGCAAAGCAGGACTCAAATGCGCCCCTTTCCTTCTCCTGAATACCCAAACACAAGCTGCTGCCTGTGAATACAGATTTCATGAAAAGAAAAGTTCTCAAACAAAAACACCCCTTCAACGCGATTGCCACCCAGGGCGGGTGAGTTGGAGAGGCTGGTCTATAAGAGCACAAATCTCTCTGTTTGGGGAGAAGGAAAACAAATTAGCAACCTGGATGCGGCAGCTTTGCTAGCTGCCTCTTTTCCCTCCCTGCCACTCTTTCCCTACCATCGTGATTCAGCATGTAATTCAATATTCAGGAAGTCGCCTTTCATTGTTTTATGAGCCGCGCCAGCCGGTCCTCTTTGCCTGACAGGTCACTGTGAAATCGGTTGGCCTGCAGCCAGTTCGACTCTCACCACCACCTAGTGGAGAAAGCGCCTATCCGGCCCACGGCAAAGTGTTCTGTTATGAGTGATATGTCCTGTCTGTCTAGTCTGGTGGCTGAGGGAAACACAGCCCCAAGTAGGTTAAAGTCCACGGATGGGCAGGCCCAAGGCTCCGTGTCACCAGCTGGGAAGGGTGACAAAACCAGAAAGGAGTGCCTCGGTGGGATGGGAAGGGCAGGGCTCCCGTTGGTTACTGGCTTCGAACAATGGGATAGGGATGCCGGCCTCCAGGGGGGGACCTGAGGATCTCCTGGAGTTACAGCTCATCTCCAAACTACAGAGATCAGTTCACCTGGGGGGGGGATGCTTTGGAGGGGGGACTCTGTGGCATTGTACCCACTGAGGTCCCTGACCTTCCTCTGCCTCCATATCCCCCCCCAAATTTTCAGGAATTTCCCAGCCTAGAGCTGGTAGTCCTATCCCCCCGCCCTCCCCAGTGGACTGGACAAACCTATATTTTGAACGGAGCAAGACATGGCAACATTGGTGGTGCCTACTGCTCAGTCCTGGTCAAGGTTCTGTCAAAGGCATCCTTCACCCTCCGTCCATCCCGTTATTTCCCCCATATGAAACAACAACAGAGATTTTTTGGGCGAACTGCCCACTCTTCGTCTGAGAAGAAGAAGAGTTGTTGTTTTTTATATCCAACTTTTCACTCCCTGAAGGAGTCCCAAAGCTGTTTACAAACACCTTTCCATTCCTTTCCCCACAACAGGTGCTCTGTTAGGTAGGTGGGGCTGAGAGAGCTCTGCAAGAACAACTCTAAAAGAACTGTGACTAGCCCAAGGTGGAGAAAGTGCCTGAGGGACTCTCTAAAACCGCCTGACATCCTGGCCCCGCCCCTCAATCCTGCATAAATGTATTTCATTCGTAAAGAGCCGAGCTTGGGATGAGGCGTTCCTATCCAGTGGATTCAGCCTAACAGCCTCTTGGCGTTTGCTTCACAGGTGATTGAGAGGTTTTACAATCTGACGTGGAATGACCGCTACGGCGAGTACATCACCAAGGGCACCCTCACCACCTTGTGGTCCCTCTCGGTGTCCATCTTCTCCATTGGAGGCATGATTGGTGCGTTCTCTGTTGGGCTTTTCGTCAATCGCTTTGGACGGTGAGTGTATAAGCCCCTTTTGTTGCTGTTGGTTAACTTTTTCATCCTTTTAAGGCGGAATGAACACACTATTTTATTTTCAGCCATGTAAAACTGTCCCTCTCCTTCCCTCCTGGTACTCTTTTCCCCACCCTGGTCCTACAGTATTGGACCCATTTTACAGGTTGTCCCATTAATGTCCTACTTGGCTTTTTCTAGTCTTAGGACTGATTTTTTGTTTCTCCATTCACCTACCCACCCACCCCAGAAGCAGCTGCTGATTGCTGCTCACAAGCCACGCCCTGGCTAGCCAGAGAGAGACAGTGTGGTGAAGTGGTTAGATCAGGGGTAGTCAAACTGCGGCCCTCCAGATGTCCATGGACTACAATTCCCAGGAGCCCCTGCCAGCATTTGCTGGCAGGGGCTCCTGGGAATTGTAGTCCATGGACATCTGGAGGGCCGCAGTTTGACTGCCCCTGGGTTAGATATTGGTGTCCAGCTCTGGGCGCCCCAGTTTGAAAAGGATATTGACAAAGTTAGAATGTGTTTAAGCCCTTGAGAAAGTAGGAGAATGGACTGGATGGCCCTCTGTGGTCTCTTTCAGCTTTGTGTGGTTCTTTAAAAAAAAGTTTTAGTAATACATTTCCAAGTTAACATAAATCTCATAGTCTTCCAATTTTACAGATTTAAACTCCCAATACCACTTAAAGACAACTTATTGTAAAATTTTCGCACACTGAGACAGATACTCATAAGCAAATCCTGAACCTCCCTGTTTAAATCTGAGCTAAGAATCATAGAATCATAGAGTTGGAAGGGACCTCGTGGGTCATCCAGTCCAACCCCCTTCACTATGCAGGACAGAAGCTCTGTGTGGTTCTGATTCTGAATCTCCTTTAGTCCATGGCTCCTCTTTTTGAGTACTACTCCACATACCATGCACCCAGCTAACTCCCGACCCTTTTCCCCTCCCAGGCGGAACTCCATGTTGATGTCCAACAGTCTTGCCTTCCTTGCCTCTGCACTCATGGGCTTCTCCAAGATGGCCAGCTCCTTTGAAATGCTGATCCTTGGCCGCTTCGTAATCGGGGTGTATTCGGGTCTCACCACAGGCTTCGTGCCCATGTATGTGGGCGAGGTCTCCCCCACAGCCCTCCGAGGGGCTTTGGGGACCCTTCATCAGCTCGCAGTGGTCATTGGTATCCTCATAGCACAGGTGAGTGGTTTTCTTTGGAGCTTACTGCTGGGGATTGGGAAGGTTGTACCCATCACAGAAGCTTTGATACAGGCCTGTGTTTACAAGGGCACGCTTCGGTCTCACCTGCACATCAGCCTTTGTTAACGAGGTCTACATTGCAACTGCTTTGAACACAAGACTGCTGAAAAGTCCTGTTCATTTTTAGAGCAGAGAGGGGAACGGTGCCAGGGGCTGTGGCTCAGTGGCAGAGCATCTGCTTGGGATGCAGAAGGTCCCAGGTTCAATCCCCAGAAACTCCAGTTGAAAGGACCAGGCGGGAGGAGATGGGAAGGACTTGGAGGCCCTGGAGAGGGGACCATATTGATCTGGATGGACCAATGAAGGCAGCTTCACGTGTAACTTTCATATATCCAGGATAGGGATAATTTAGCAATGCTGTGGGGAAGATTAACCCAAGACGCTTTCAGATTTGATCAGTTCCCACTGGAGATGCTTCTTTTCTTCCATGAGGCCCAGGAGAGCCCCTGCTGGTCAGAGTAGGCAAACTACTGACTTTGGTAGACCAGTGGTCTGACTCAGCATGAGGCAGCTTCATGTATTCACGTGATACGAAGCCTGGAAGTTGCCTTTGGCTCTTCAGCATTTGACCAAGGGCATGCCAGGCATGACTCAGCACCTCCTGAACTGTAATTCAAGAGCCTCCTTTGCTGGCATACCATCAAAAAGCTCTAGGGTTCTGTGACACTCAGAGTCTTCCATTGACAGATCCCTGATCCAGCCCACTGCCCCAAAACACAGATGGGCTCTGCCACTAGAGGGGGAGGGCATCAAGCACCTTAGAGAAATCCTTGGTTTGGAGAAGCAGCCACCCTTGTGAACCTGCTTGTTGTGCTCTCTCCATAGATCTTCGGCATGGATCTGATTATGGGAAGTGAGTCGCTGTGGCCGCTCTTGCTGGGCTTCATCTTCATCCCTGCCTTGATCCAATGTGCCCTGCTGCCCTTCGCCCCGGAGAGCCCTCGCTTCCTTCTCATCAACCGCAACGAGGAGAACAAAGCCAAGAGCGGTGAGCTGGACTTGTAGTCACCTGTGGCTCGATGGAAGAGCCTCTGCCTGGGATGCAAAAGGTCCTGGGTTCGATCCCCGGGATTGCTGAGTATGAGGATTAGAGAGCAGGTGATGGGGAAAGACCTTCCCCTGAGACCTTGGGGAGCCCTGGCCAGCCTGAATAGACAGTACTGTCCCTGATAGACTAAGGCTATGATTCAATAGAAGGCAGCTTCATGGATTCATAAAGACCATGGGCAGCGAATGCTGAGTCTGGTTTGCTGTGGAGTCCGTGTGCCTGCTGCAGTTCCTTTACAGCACCTGCAGCTTAACAGTGGAGCATTTGCTTTGCAGGTGGAAGGTTTCAGGTTTAGTCCCTGGAATCTCCCTCTCAAAGCATCTTGGGTAGCAGGGCTGACCAAGGTCACCTTGAGACTTCAAAACAATTGCTTTTATTTATACGTGGGCTTAACTACTTGGTGAATTTGTCCAAAAAAATCACCAGTTATTTGTGAGCTAGGCCAGGGGTAGTCAACCTGTGGTTCCTGGACTACAATTCCCATGAGCCCCTGCCAGCAAACGCTGGCAGGGGCTCATGGGAATTGTAGTCCATGGACATCTGGAGGGCCACAGGTTGACTACCCCTGAGCTAGGCGACAGGAAAGGCTCCCACCCCTTATCTTTCTTAATTATTTATAAATCCATCCTTATTTTTAACATGGAGAAAGTTTTATTGGGCGATGATATGGGAACTAGCCAATCAGCACTGCCCCCGTTTGGCCTTTCCTCATTCAGACTGAAATACTCAGACGAGCAGGTTTTTCAGGGCATCCCAGGAGACAAAATGGCACCTTTGAGACTGAACTTAGCTAGAGATCCCATTGCCTGACTCCCCCCCTCCCTCCCGCTGTGCTCCCCAGTGCTGAAGAAGCTCCGGGGGACAACGGATGTCAGCAGCGACCTCCAGGAGATGAAGGAGGAAAGCCGTCAAATGATGCGGGAGAAGAAGGTGACCATCCTGGAGCTCTTCCGCTCACCCATGTATCGGCAGCCCATCCTTATCGCCATTGTCCTACAGCTGTCCCAGCAGCTCTCGGGAATCAATGCGGTAAGTACGGCCTAGCAAATGAGTTTATCTTAATGCAGCAAAGAAGGGGATTCATTCGATTTGTATTCCGTCCCTTTTCTCAAGGATCTCAGGGGCTCCCACCACATATCTTGCCATCCTGCTGGCTATGTAAGAAAAACTAAGCAGAGGGACAGGGGGAATGGCCCAAGGTCTCCCAGTGACCTTCAGGGCAGGGTGGAAATTCAAACCTGGGATTCTAATTTCTACACTACAAAAGAGAGAACTGAGCCCCTGTTCCCGTGCTTTTAAAGCAACATTTTAAAAAGTTTGGGCCGTAGACTCATTTCGACATGTCGAATGACTCTGCAAAAACTGGCAGCAAAATCCACACCTGTGATGCAACCTGTCGATTTGGCATGGAATGTTCCCACTTCTTCTAAAAAAATTTGGGCATTCTTTCCGAGACTAGCCTAGAGTTTCATCCCTTTTGCAGAATCTTGTCTCACAGGTTTCTGTGGATGGCGGGCTTTGACCGACTTGTCCGAAATTCATCACCTAAACTTCCGAAGACTCTGGATTAGGTGCTCTAAAACAGTGGTAGTCAACCTGTGGTCCTCCAGATGTCCATGGACTACAATTCCCATGAGCCCCTGCCAGCAAATGCAAATCTGGAGGACCACAGGTTGACTACCCCTGCTCTAAAAGATATCCGGGTCTGATCACTGTTGGGCGCAGGAGAAAGGGGGGAAGATCATAGATCCGAGCCAGTTTTGGTGGTAGCAAAGTTTTCTTGGCCTTGGTTCTTTCTTGCTGGTGCCAGTGCTTTTGGAATGCTCCTTAACAGTTTGCACGCTTCCCTTTCTCAGGTCTTCTACTATTCTACAAAAATCTTCTCCAAGGCCGGGGTGAAGCAGCCGGTCTACGCCACCATAGGCGCTGGGGTCATAAACACAGCGTTCACTGTTGTTTCGGTGAGTGTCTCCTAAGCTGGATGCCTGGAGGGGAGTTGCTGGAGGCTGGGGAAGCCCGTGGAGGGGTCGGGGAGGGAAATCATGATTTGCCATAGGCTAAATACTGGACCGTGTTTTTAATTGGAGATGGGGCTGATAGATATTGCTCGTAGGGTACCTTTCCTGGGTAAGTAGATAAACGCAAGGTTTCTGCCCCAAGGATGCAGTTTTTTGACAGAGAAGAGAACAGGAAGGGATCCAGCACAGGAACAAATGAGGGAGGCTGAAAGCATCAGCTTTCTTTTAGCTGGAGATATGAAGGAGAAAGGGTTAAAGCCAAACTTTTAGGAGAGAGAGGGAGAGAGTGCAGAACCAGGATATCCGAGGATTGTCTGGCAGCCAGGCAAGAGATGTTCAAAGGTGGTTAGCCATTGTCTCCCTCTGCATCATGACCCCTTGCGTTCCTTGGAGGAACTACCACCCAAATCCTTGGAGGCCTCCCATCCAAATACTGTTAGCTAGGCGCCTGAAATAATTTCATGTTTCCTTGAAGCACAGTGGGGAAGGGCCAAGTTTGGCCTCTCCTTCTGCTGGACAGCCACTCACTTCCTCCCTGTTCCTCCCTCCCTGTTTCTCTCCAACAGCTGTTTGTCGTGGAGCGGGCTGGACGAAGGACGCTGCATCTCACCGGCCTGGCTGGGATGGCCGGCTGTGCGGTCCTCATGACAATTGCTTTGGCCCTCCTGGTGAGTGGAGAATGCTAGCTACGGAGCGGGAAATGACTCCTTGAATGACCCTCGGGATGTCCGGGGAAGCGAGAACGTGTGCGTATCCGTTCTCATCTAACTTTTCTTCTCCGGGCGCTAGGATCAAGTCTACTGGATGTCCTACATCAGCATCATTGCCATCTTTGGCTTCGTGGCGTTTTTCGAGATCGGCCCAGGCCCCATCCCGTGGTTCATCGTGGCAGAGTTGTTCAGCCAAGGCCCGCGCCCGTCTGCCTTTGCCGTTGCCGGCCTGGCCAACTGGACGTCGAACTTCATCGTGGGGATGGGCTTTCAGTACATTGAGGTAATTTTGGCAAAGGCTTTCAAACTTTGTATTTTTCATTGTATTTTGAAGAGGGAGGTGGCTGGCAGGGAGGAGGATGGAGCCCAGAAACAGGTGGAAACTCAGGGATGATTTTTGAATGGGGAATGGAGGAGGAATGGGGGTTTTGAATGGGGCAGGCTTCGGTGATTACCGAAGCAGCCGAACTACACCGAAACGTGCAACCCTACCCAGCACCTCCTGCTAAAAGGATCAGGTAGCAGGAGATGTGACAGACCTCTGCCTGAGGCCCTTGAGGGTCGCAGCTGGTCAAGATAGACAATACCAACCCCAGCAGACCAAGGATCTGAGTCTTGCTATGAAAAGGACCCTCTTCTGACCGTTCCCATCCCCTTCCCCTTGCAGGAGCTTTGCAAAGCCTACGTCTTCATCATCTTCGTGGTGCTGCTCATCCTCTTCTTCATCTTCACCTACTTCAAGGTGCCCGAGACGAAGGGCCGAACCTTTGATGAGATAGCCTCTGCGTTCCGCCAGGGGGGCGCCGGGCAGGCGGACAACAAGACGCCGGACGAATTCCACAGCCTGGGAGCAGACTCCCAAGTCTAGGCTGCGGAAGGCCTTGGGTTCCTCCTTTGCTTCACTCTTCTTTCCCTGTCTGTTCTCGATGCTTGTAACAGAAGCCAGGTCCAAGGCAAAAGAGGCACCTGAGCCCCGCCCCCCCCTATCTCCGGGGCTGCGGCCTGGCTTCCGGGTTGATGAACTGACACCATTCAGTAGGAACGGTTAGCTGGTTTCGTGTCCAGGATTTCAATGCCAACAAATTCAGAAGCAAAGGCTTCCCTCCCCCCTAACCCCGTTTTAAGGGGGAAAAAATAAAAGCAGGACAGGATCGCACACCAAGTCTGCAGCGCTAGGAACACACCGGTGCAATATCGGGAAACAAAAAGTTGATTTTCAAGCGATATACCTTTTAATAAAAGGGCTCCAGTTTCCAAGGGGGAGGTGATTACGGGCTGTAAGAGAGCAGAGGCATTTCTGTCGGGCGGGACCAGCACTTTCCCACAAGGAACCTGGAGTTGGATAGCTCCCTTCCGAGGAGTGAGTCCTTTTCTCCTGACGAGGTGAAGTTTGAGGTTGCTTTGAGCAAAATGGCTGCTTTTTTCCCCCTGCCGTGATATTTTTCTGGACCAAACCCGTCCCCTCCAAGAGCTAATCTATGTGCCCCCCATCTCTTCATCAGTTTTACTTCTTCGCAGGCCCAGGGTCTCTCTGAAAAGTTGCTAGGAGCCGTCTGTGGTAAGGAAGAAGCAACCTGGTCCCTCCACTTGGCTGCAGCAGAAGCCAAGCCAGGCCAGGCTGGGCAGAAAGGAGGCTGCTAAAGCAAATTTCGGGCTGTTTTCACTCCCTTTCTTCAAAACTGTAGGCTATTGAGTATAGTCTGGTGGTAAAAAGTGGCACCAAGCTGTGGAGGGGCCCCTAGATCTTCTGTGCTCTAGCCTCAACCACAGACCTGGTGGAAGAGCTCCATCGTGCATGCCCTGCAGAGCTGCAAAAGTTCCTGCAGGGCTCTCACCTCTTCCAGAAGCTTGCTTTTGGACCTGGAGATTTGGAGATTTGAGTCCCCTCCAAAAGAGCTGTGCTGGCTCACTTTGGTTCCCCATGTCCAACAAGGACCGGCGAGGCGTTCTTGAAAAGGCCGTGGCCACAGCACGTACGGTGTCCCCATAAGGTTTTGAAAGCAAGGGGCATTCAGGGGTGGTTTCCCCTTGCACAGCAGCCCTCTAATTCCGTGGTGGTCTCCCATCCGAGTACTAAGTAGGGATGAACCTGCTTAGCTTCCGAGATCTGAGACTGGAACTAGCCTGGGCCATCCAGGTCAGAGCGAATCATCATCTAGTTAGAAGGCGGGAAAGACCCCGGCAGAGAGAGAGGGAGGGGAACTGGCCATATCTTTTTAGATGGGGAGGATACTAAAGATCTCCTTATCCTATGCCCAAGTTGGATAGAAGCCATCTGTGCCCGATGAAAAACCGGCACCTACTCCAAAAAAAAAAGTGTGAGATTTGAGTTTTGAGACACCAGCACGAATACCAGCAGCGCTCCCTTTTAGTGACAGGTTTCAAGGAAGACTGCTTTTGAGCCTGCTGCTTCCACTTTGCAGTGGCAGAGCCGTCCCCCACAAAAGTCTCCGGTCCCTTTTAAAGTCTGTGGCTTTTGCTTGCCACGTCTTGTGGCGGTGAGTTCCGTTAAGTTCACTATGCACTGTGTGAAGAATTCCTCCAGGAGCTCTAACAGACAATATGCCCCGAACCTCATGTATTGAAGCCCCCCTCCCCACCATACCCAAAGGTCCCAGAAAGACACAGTTCTATTGTATCTGTTTAGGGACTGGGGTGTTCTCTGCAAGTATTCTCACCCAGCCCGCCGCACCCTGGACTCACTGAACCAAAAGACAAGACTCCGTGTAAACGGCTGCATACGTTTCCTGCTTACTGTGTATAGACTTGGAAAATATTTATATTATATATATATTTTTTGTTCCACTGTGTTAATAGTGCACTAAATTATAGTGTGGTTTCTGACGGACAAGCAACGTACTGTAAATATTCTCGAATTATATGCAACACTGTATGATAAAGAAAACCAGATGTAGTTTCTATAGCGACTGTACTTGTACAATGACCTTGTTTTGTATAGATAACATACCTGCACTGTAGCTGCACCCTGTTGCACTGAATTTTTAGAATGTGTGTTTTATTTTTATTTTTTTCTTAGTATAACCACCCCAAGCCCTTAACGGTCCCCCGGCTCCCTGACCAAGCGTGTTTGCTAGAAGCTCCTGGAAAGTTTGCAAAAAAACGGCCACAGCTATTTAAGAACCTACCATTTTAATTTATTTGTCTGTTTTTAAGCTGAGTATGCGACCACGCTCAAAAGACCTTATAGGTTTTAGGAAGAACAAAAAAAAAAATGCAACAACGGGAGGAAATTCTAACTTTGCTGTGTCCGAGGGGATGTTATCCTGAACTTCTTTCTAAAGTGCCAATAGGAGGGAGGGGGGGAGATACGTAGCGATTGTATGAGAGGAATAAATGACATGAGTGTTTCGGAGCTTGGGACTGTGTCTTGTGCTTTCACTGCTGTCTTTGGGGGAGATTTTCTTTGGTGGGAACTTGGGGGGGGGGGGGATGAGGACAAACTGGATCCTCTAGTCCGGAATGCCAGAGGGCAGGGGTGGGCAATTGTGGCCCTCTAGCTGTCCATGGACTACATACATGGTTATGTCAACCTGCCCCCCCCTGCCCAAATTGGCCAATGATGGGCCTGGAGGGGGTGGGAAGGGGAGGGGCCCCAGGTGGGCGTGTCCACAGCTCTGCTTCCCAGCCATCTTCTGCACGATTGCACTAAGTCTGAAGGAGGTTTCAGGGATTTCTCAACGGTAAAAAAGTAGAGAAAGCCTGCACTGATCATTCATCCTCCCAGAAGCATTGGTAGTACTTCACTGTTCTGCACCAGATAAGTCAATGCTGCAACACCTTTCAATATATAGCTCTATATTTTAATCATAAACCTGGTTTGAAAAAAGATGGAAAACCCTGGACTGCAATTGTCCGGTAACCACACTGTCTGCATTTTTCCATCAAAGAAATTTTTCCCCAAAAAAATTCTGGCAGTGCTGAAGAAAACAACTAATCCAGAGGGGACTTGTAAGAGTTCCCTATCAACATTTCTATTCTGACAAGCATTTGAATCAGTGTTCCTGCAGTTGCACCATGACTATAGCCTAATATGACTCCTTGGCAAGGAAGAATGAAGAGGGAAAACGGAAGGTCTCGCCACAGACTACTTTTGTTATTTAATTTTAGAGAAACATAAAAGATGCAGCGGGTTAACAAGGTTAAGAGTTCTTCCCGCATAAGCAGTCAGTCTGACCGCACCTCGGCCTCTGGCTCTAGAGGAAATATATTATGTCTAGATTGCCCAATTTAAAAACAAAACAAAACTGTGACATGAGTTATCAGATAGACAAGGGTGGAGAAGGGTTGGTTGAGCTGGAAGGAGATTCTAAATATTTGCCAAGAGGTATAGTGAGCTCACTTTTGCTTACAGTATATCAGGCGTGTGGAGAGGAGAGATTTAGAACCCTGCGAACCAACACCATGGGAACTCACAGAGCAGAAAAGTGGCACATAAGTACGCTAAGCAAATAAACCATTTACTTATTTTGCAAAATCTTGATGGGTGTAGCGGTTCCAAGGGGCTTGCTGTTGTGGCACAAAAGAACAGAGACCTTTTTAGCGTAAGCTTTTGCAGACTAGCGTGCTCTCTGTCAGCAGCATGAGCTACATCCTCGCTTGTAGGACACACAATCAAGGTTATGCTGGCTGACTCCTGGACCCAACCCACAAGTGCTGCTGAGTGACAAGCGGTACGACGGGCTCACAGAAACAGCAAAGTTTAACATTTAATTAAAATCTTCAGGAGACCCAGGCGAACGACTGGGAGAACGTGGCTGCTTGGAGCCCCTACCACCCTCGTTGTCCGAATGCTGGGTTTGGGAGGCCACATTGGGAGGGTTCGCATTTTGCGTAGAAAGGCTTGGATTTGATCAGCTTGACTAAACGGTGAACAGCGTCTTCCAGCCCCTCGACCTGCACCGTCTTTATGATGCTCAGGGTCCTCTTTATGAGTTCGTGAGCCTGCAGTGGCACCAAATAGGGAGGCAAGAAAGAAAGAAAATGCAACGGAGTGACTTCAGGCCTTTCCAGCAGCAGGGGGGAGAGGAGAATCAGCACATTTCGTCTGAAACCCTAACCCACTGAATGCAGGAAAGGTGAGACACAATTCCCACAAATCTACAGAAAAGAATGTGTTATTGAGACTCTTGTTCATAAACCCATGGCTTGTTGTTGTTGTTATGTGCGAAGTCGTGTCCGACCCATCACGACCCCATGGACAATGATCCTCCAGGCCTTCCTGTCCTCTACCATTCCCCGGAGTCCATTTAGGTTTGCTAACCCATGGCTTAAGATTCGTTTATCCATAGTGAGCAATTGGTTACTCAGGATTCTCTTCTTTAAAAACAAAACAAAAATGTAAAAAAAACTATTTATTTAATATTTTTAAGCCTGCCCTTCCTTCAAGGTCAAGGTGGCATACACTGTCTCCCTCCTACTTCCACATTTATCCTCATAATAACCCTGCAAGGTAGGCTCATTCATCTCTGCTTAGATCTTGTAAGGCAAACTAGGCTGAAAACCAGGGAGTGGGTCCAAGATCACCTAGGTCAGGGGTAGTCAAACTGCGGCCCTCCAGATGTCCATGGACTACAATTCCCAGGAGCCTCCTGCCAGCGAATGCTGGCAGGGGGCTCCTGGGAATTGTAGTTCATGGACATCTGGAGGGCCGCAGTTTGACTACCCCTGACCTAGGTGAACTTCATGAATCAAAGGTCAGGTACCCCTAGTTCTAATCTGACACGTTACCTACTACACCACTCTGGAGATACACTGAACATGCAAAGCTTGGGAATGAACTCATGCTTTTAAAAGGGGATGGAGGGCTGTGGTTGCCAAGAAAGTCAGCTCCCAAATATCTGGGGATGTTGGGGGCTGCTCACACATTAAAGCCTGTGAAGGATGAATTCGGTTTTCTCTGCATACTGCAATGAGACAATCCTTCACCTGGTTTTTGTGCCGTGTGTGCTCACCCCATGCTAATAAGCAGAGACGAGTCCAAGTTTCCCAGAGACACACGGCTAGAAAGTTGCATGCAGAACTGGCGTGCTTTACATACAAATCCTGCACTGCTGGGTTTGGTGATGTGCCCTTAGTGGGCAAACACGACAGGAGCTAAAGTCTTGTGACGATTAAACTTGGGCACGGCTGCCCTGGCTAAGCCAGCCCTTTGGTCGAGAAGCCCAACAAACCTGGGGCCAACTTGCCTTTGGTATATCGACGATCAAGTAATGGAACATGGCCAGAGTGAAAACCACCTTGGCGATTTTATCTGGCTGCGGCTTGGGTGCCTGCTCTCGGAGATCCAAGATGGCATTCAGCATCTGCGTGGCTTCGGATTGCTGGCTTTCATCTGCAGTGGAGAGACAAAGAGTCCGCAGCCAACGGGAAGAAAGTGAGTGCGGGGAAACCTGGGGGGGGGGCCCGAGTTCGAATCCTCCACCAGTCCTGTAGCTCACTGGATGGTTCGGCCTGCTCACTTCTGACTCAGCCCAATTTAACAATGCTTATGGAGCAATGATCCATAAGTCACTCCTTTAAAGAAACCCTGAACGAATGCAGCATATTAATTTTAATCGGCTGGGGAATCAATCAAAGCACGGATGCTAAACTCTGTGGCCCTAATCAGAACCTGCACTGATCCTTTGGGAAAGATTACAATTATTATTCATTCAGATAGCTGCAGCCCGCTTTTTTCGCCTAAACCCACCACGAGCCTTTTGGGAGTGGCAGGCTAAAAATCGAATAAACTAACTAAAGCAAATGACAGCTACTCTTGGCCTCTATTTTATCCTTGCACCCCCATGCCCCAGGCAGATGGCTAGGCCCAATGTCACTCATTAAGCTTCTGTGCAGAGGCTTTCCAGACATCCATGGACTACAATTCCCATAAGCCCCTGCCAGCTAGCCTTGAATCAATCTTTGTTGGTCTTAAAGGTGCTACTGGACTCTGATTTTATTTTAGCATGAACATCTAGAAAGCCCCAATTTGGCCATCCCTGTAAATATACGGCAAGAGTCCAGGATTCAAATCAGGGTCTTCCAGATCTTTGACTGACATGCTAACCGCCATACCACGCTGGCTCTCTTCCTACCCACCCTTCCCAAATTAATGCACTTACCAAGAAGGTCTCCCGGGATCTCCTCTTCGGGCAACACGTTGATCTCAGCCGGACTCAAGAGCGACTGGAACTGGTGATCGATCAAGCGGCTGAAGTGATTGTACCAAATCTCAGTAACCTCATGGCAAGAGAACAAAAGGCTCAGTGAACTAAAAAGAAACAAGCAATGGGGTGGTGGGGTGGTTAAAGAGCAGCAGACTCTCCTCGGGAGAACCGAGCTGGATTCCCCGCTCCTCCCCGTGAAGCCTGCTGGGTGGCCTTGTGCTCGCTGCCGTTTTCTCCCAGAATTCTCTAGGCCCCACCTACCTCACAAGGCGACTGCTGTGGGGAGAGGAAGAGAAGGAGGCTGCAAGCCGTTTTGTGACTCCTTCGGGTAGAGAAAGTCCTGACCTGGAGGGCCCAAGCTAAATTGATCTCTTCAGATCCTGGAAGCTAAGCAGGGCCTGCCCTGGCTAGTATTTGGATGGAAGATTACCAAGAAATTCACATTGTGAGGCCGGCCATGGCAAACCAGCTCTGAGTGTCTTTTACCTTGAAAACCCCATGGGGCTACCAAATAAACATTTTCTTCTTGCTCTTCTCATGGGAAAGAAACAATGAGCATGGCTTAAAGGGACAGCCCTTGCTTCATACGCAGAAAGCACTCCAGTTCAACAGGAGCTCCCCCTTTGAGTCATGCACATAGTGTGGCATTCCACAATTTCACTGTGCAAGCTCAGCAATTACAACGGAGTGCAAAAAATTCAGCATCCTGAGATTCTCTTTTCACTAAAACGGCTAAGTTTCTTCCCTTATGAGCCTGAAAGGTAAATTTTAAAACACGTGTTGACGGACAGTCCAACTGTCTGCCAGGTCAGGACTTCCAGGGAACGAAAGCCTGAGCTTTGCCCAACACCTGCACTCCTTGCAGCGGGTGATGTTAAAAATCGTGCAGCCTAAGCAACTCCAGGCACGTTTGCTCATTCTGCAGAAAGGAATCCAGGGACAAGTCATTGAGGGAGGGAAAGTCTCGGCAGCTTTATTTATAGATCAGGCTTGGTCAGCAACTGGATTCGCTGAAGGCCGTTCTGAGAAGTCAGCGAGGGGTGTGCGCAGGTAAGTCCTTCTCAACACCTGTCCACGCGATGGACTGGCAAGCGACAACCCACAACACAAAGTCTCAATAGCTGTTGGCTATGGCCTGAGGGGCAACGAATAGTTCATCCCTACAATTGGGGTGGGGAGAGTTCGTAAGCCAGAAGCCCACAAAATTTCAAGTTATGGACAAAAAACAACCCCAGTTGTACGATCACACCTATTTTTGAAACCCAAACTCGTAAGCATGACATAAAATCCACAAAGGCAGTTCTGGCCGTGGGCAGAGCAATATAAAAAAATGGCAATCCTGCTTCTAAAAAAGCCCCAGTTGGGTTCCCGTTTGTAAAGGTATTATTCCCCCACCCCATTAACTAATCCACAAAGGACCAACATCAGGGTCAGTGGCCATTCACGCCTGTGGATGTATCACAGGCAGATCACCTTTGCCCGCCCTGATCTCCATCTCTACGAGGTTGACTCCTTCTGCTTAGAGGCCTGGTTCTCTCTCCTTCCACCCCAGTCTTCTCAGCCGTCTTGGAATCATGACTTCCTTTGCCCCTTCAACATCTCCATCTATAGTCACACCTCCTCTTCTCCCCTGCCATGTACAGTGATGGAAATGCACCATGCCGTACAACTGGACTGATGTTACACAAGAGCGGTGAGGCAGATGACGGTGTCATGTCGTCACTGTGCATGTTATGTAGTGACAAACGGCAGCGGAGGAGCCAGAACTAGCAAAGAGCCTTGTGACCCCTTAAGTACTAAGATATTTTTTTGCTGCAGGAGTTTCTGTGTACTGCAGTCTGCTTCGTCAGGTTTACGAATCAATGTCTGCCACAAATGGACTCTGGTTCAGAAAAGCTACAGCTGCTATACAGTATCTTCGGATTTCAAGGGAACAAAGACTCTTGGTTTGTTTTAGATCCATAAAAGTAATGCTGCGGCCATGTGGATCTCCAGACTGCCTGTCAGCCCCACCCCTGGGGAGTTGCTTCGTGGCCTACTGACCTCGGTGTACAGCGAGTTGGCCACGTCCATTCTGTTCTGACGGAAGAAAACATCGGCCATGTGGAAATAGCCTCCGGAGACGGCAACGTCGTTCGTTCCAAAGGCACAACTAGCATGGTAAATCTGAAATCCGATCAAGAGAAAGACCGTAGGATAAAGACGGGGCCGCTTGCATGTCAAAATCAAGCTGACGTACAGAACACAGAAAGAAAAAGAGCTGTTTTTATTTATTTATTTATTTATTTGCAGTCTGCTTTTGTACTACCTGAAAGAGTCTCACAGTGTCTTATCTTTCCTCTCCCGACAATGGGCACCCTCTGAGGGAGATGGGCTGTGAGAACTCTGACCGGCTCAAGGACACTCAGGGGGCTTTACGTGGAGGAGTGGAGAATCAAACCCAGCTCTCCAGATTAGAGGCCCCTGCTCTCAACCACTACATCCAGCTGGCTCTCACCAAACTAACCCGAAAGCTGGTCACATCTACTGCAGTGATCCCCAGGGTGGTGTCCAGCGGTGCTGGGATACACCTGTCAACACGTTTTATGACGGTGACAGAGCCCCTGTTACATGCAGAAAGCACCAGGTGTTTGCCGCTCCCTTGCATTTGGTTCTAAGCAGATCCATGTGGCCGTGGATCACACATGCTGGCCCCTTCCGCTCCACCCCCGTAAGTCTGGGTGCTGCTTGCAGAGTCCAGCTCAATGTGGGTCTGTGGCCACGAGAAACCTGGGCTGCCTACATTGGGGTGGGAGCAGCCACTTGGAGCAGCGTGATGGGAGACAGCCCCGTCGTGGCTGCTAAGGGGTGGGTGAGTGGGTCTGCCAGTGCTAAGCTTTAGTTGGACAGCGTTGTCTTACATCGTTCGCCAGATAGTACAAAGCCTCCTCAAAGTTCCCTTTGGCAGCGTAGAGGAGCCCCAGGTTACGATACAGCTTGGACTGAATGATGTTGCTGCAGTTAGTTGTCTTGAGGACGCTCCACTGAGCTTGGGAGAGATACTCCTCTGCTTGGGAGAGATGTCCGAGGCCTGGTGGAGAAAAAAACCCAACAGAGGATAAGCAGGTGGGCGTCAAGGGCTTTATACAATACCTTCCAAGCAAAAACTCTCACTCTCAGCCCCTAGTATTCTGGAGCAATGGGTAGGTGAGAGCATTTTCTAGCAGGGAGAAGAGAAGCCAGTGGGGGTAGAGGTTTTGGTATCACTGGCTATAATATTTGGCACAGCCCCAAATGCGGTGCAGTCCCTTCTTGCTATTGGGATGCAGCCATTTGCAATTTGGCCTCTGATGTCATTTAGGGTTTTCAGCAGAACTGACCTGCAGTCCCGTTCAAGGCACCCTGCCCCTTTTTCAGAACTCCTGCACCACACCAGCACTAGTTGGGCTTTTAACAGATTGACAAGTGAGCCTCAATGGATTGTTCAGCTGCAGCCTTCAATCGGGTTCACTACATACTCGCTCACTGATCTCAATAATTTGGGGATTGCTGGGCCTCACTGGAAAATGAAAAAGCGCGGACGCAGCTCCAGCCAAACTTACCCAGGCTCGCCTCTGCTAACATGAGGTAAGCTGGTACCAGTTCGCCAGAATTCCAGCCGTGCACACTAATGGTGAATTTCAGAGAATGCAGCGCTGCCGGGATGGCATCTTCATGCTTGCCTTCAAACAGAAATTTCTGGGCTGCCTTGTGAGTCAGCTCGGCTAGGAACTTCTGGAAGAACACAAAGACAGAAGTGGGTGACGATGCCTCACCAGATACTGCATCATGTCTCTCCTCCACCCCCCTCTTGGGGTGATTTCTCGTGATTCAGACCAATACTCCTGGTTGCCCAGTCTGCATGCACCAAGGGCTCAACATATCATACGGCCCAAGATGCAGAACCTGGATCCCACAGCATTTCTGATCTCTCTGCTACTTTAAAAAATGCATTTTTAAAGCTTTTGTAGTATCATGACAACACTGGGAAAGGGTTCTAGCGTTTGAAGGATGGCTAATCCATGCTCTTCCAGACTAGTCATCACAACTCTTCCCCCTGAAGACAGTTTCAGGTGTTTCTCAATGGTAAAAAAGTCGAGAAAGCTTGATTTAGACAGCTGTGTGCTTCCCCCCCCCCCCTATAATCTCAAGGAAAACAAAGCTGTCAAGCTTTCCTTTGGGGCTGATTTTATAATGGCCGTCTGAATCAGGATTACTTGGCAGTGACTCAAAAGTATGAGTAAAAGAAGCTGGCCCAATAAAGCAGTCAACCTTTTCCCCAGAAGCTTCTGTGGACCATGACTGCGAATAAAATCACTGTTGCTTTTATCAAAGATTTTGAAGGGCCCCCCCCAAGCTCCAGTTTCTGTGCGTAAAATACCTCCACCCAACCGAGTTAGATCATAATTTCCCCCTTCTTTATCCAGCGACTGACCTCTCTGCTGATCTTCTGTTCTCGCCCATGCTGCCTCTTTTTCTCGGAATCGTAAAAAGGCAACACAGTACGCAAGGGGATGAGCAGTTGGCATATCTTCTCGTGAACGCTGACCCAGTCAGCATTTTGATGCTCTACTTCGCTGTGAGAAGAAAAGCAGTAAAAACTGTGAGATGAAGATGAATTCTCACCCAGCCCTTGAACCTCGACACAACTTGCTTTAGGACTTGTTCTAGGAAGCAGAGGATTTTGAGGGAAGAGGAGAGGCGCTGATCTACAGCTATTCTGGCTGGAAAGGGAAAGAGACTAGCACACTCCAATGAGATTAGTGGGGCTGAGGCACAGCCTGCTGGCCAAAGTAGGTGTTTGGCATTAATTAGTTAATATGATCATTCATTCATTCTTTTGATTTCTATTGCGCCACTTTCTGTAGACTCATGGCAGGTTATATAAAATAGACAAAATCCCCATTAAAACCAATCCAGTCCCCTAATGCAGGGGTAGTCAACCTGTGGTCCTCCAGATGTTCATGGATTACAATCCCCATGAGCCCCTGCCAGCGTTTCATGGCAGGGGCTCATGGGAATTGTAGTCCATGA
The DNA here is from genome assembly GCF_049243985.1 of Paroedura picta. Lineage (NCBI taxonomy): Eukaryota > Metazoa > Chordata > Lepidosauria > Squamata > Gekkonidae > Paroedura > Paroedura picta. The sequence continues at coordinate 7,658,885 of NC_135383.1, read as the reverse complement.
ACATCTGGAGGACCACAGGTTGACTACCCCTGCCCTAATGGATAGTGTAATGGGCACCAAGGAGCTGTGCCGGCCTTTCCCTCTCCATGGTGAGAAGAGCCTCACCAGCCCAAACTAGGGTTGCCAAGTCCGTCCTGGCCACCAGCAGGGGATGGGGAATTACAGTTGCCAGATCCGGGTTGGGAAAATCCTGGAGATTTGGGGATGGTGCCTGAAGAGCACAGTGGGGTGCAATACCAGAAAGGGTACATCCATTTTCTCCAGGGTAATGGAACTCTGCAGCCTGGAGAGGTGCTGTGATTCCAGGGGGTCTCCAGGTCCTACCTGGAGGCTGGCATCCAGACAGCAACCCATGCTTTTGGGGGGGAGACAGAGTGCAGCGGGAAGGTGTGGCTGCGGAGTCCCCCTCCCTCTAGGAATGCTGGACTCTATGGTCCGCAGGTCGGCCGTCATCCCGGGAGGTGCCGAGAGGTTGGCAACCCTAGCTCTTACGCACCAGTAGAACGTGACGCCGCAGCCTCCGCAGCGCACCGTGGCCGGCGCCCGGCACAGCTCGCAGAAGACCTTCCGCCCGCGAGGCAGCGCCAGGGGCACCACGCGCTCCGTCTGCATCTCGCGCCCCATGGTTGCTACGAACGCGGTTGCCAGGGAAGCCGAGAGGGAGGGAATTCCGGCGAGTCGGAAGCCTCGGGATGAACTTCCGGTCAAAACGTCCGGGCCCGGCTGCCTGCGGGGCTCCATGCGGTCGCTCTAGGCCTCGCCCTCTCTGTGGCGAAACGCCTCACACGCTCTTGGGGGGAGGGTGGGGCCAGAAAGGGAGGAGGAGAAGTCAGCCAGCCTATAAGGGCTCGGCGGCGTTGGTAACTGCAAGTCTACCGGCCCTCCGAACTCCGCGCAGGCGTAGTCCGCGATTCGGCGGACGGAGGCGGGACTTCCGTTGCGGAAGCGGAAGTAGCCGCCGCGGCAAGGGTGGCGAGGGGGGGAGCGATCCGGCATGGCGGAGCTGCCGCCTCAGACGCCGGCCGAGGCTGAGGTCGAGCGCCGCGTGCGGGCCTGGGCGGAGGGGCAGCGGGCGCGGGGGAAGCGCGTGGCGCTGGTGACGTCCGGCGGGACGCAGGTGCCGCTGGAGGCGCGCGCCGTCCGCTTCCTGGAGAACTTCAGCAGCGGGCGGCGCGGGGCGGCCTCGGCCGAGCGGCTGGTGCGGGCCGGCTACGGCGTCTGCTTCCTGCACCGCCCGCGCTCCGTCTTCCCCTGGGCGCGCGCCCTCCCCGCCCACGGCCCCACGCTCCTCGACGCCCTGCGCCTGGAGGCCGGCCCCGACCCGCGCGTCACCGCCGACCTCGGCGCGCTCCCGCGGCTCGTGCCCGCGCTACAGGCCTACCGCCGCGCCAAAGACGAGGACGCGCTCTTGCCCGTCGAGTTCACCAGCCTGGGGGAGTACCTGGGGCTGCTGCGCGCCGCCGCCCGGGCCCTTGCGCCGCTGGGTAAGGACGCGCCCTGGGCACTGCTGCTGCTGCTGCTGCTGCTGCTGCTGCTGGGAACGCAGCCTCGTCCTCAGCAGCAACGGAACTCAAAAGGACTGACTGATGGGCTGTTTTAGCAAAGAATTACCATACATGGTATTGTTCTGAGACTTCTAAGTCAATGGTTTGTGGTGCCAATAAGATACAGTGTATCATAGAGTTTGAAGGGATCTCCTGGGTCATCTAGTCCAACCCCCTGCACTATGCAGGACACTCACAACCCTATCGCTCATCCACTGTCACCTGCCACCCACTTGTTGTATTTTATATATTCCTAACATTGATGGCCCAGGCTAGTCCAGTCTTATCAGATATCAAGCTAAGCAGGGTTAGCCCTGAGTAGTAAATGTATGGGAGACCTTATACTAGGGCTGTGACATGAAGCAGCCAGTGGCAAAGTACCTCTGAATGCCTTACCCTGCAGCGTTGTCATAAATCAGTGGTGACATAATGATACTTTCCATCACTATATGTTGTCTCAAAAATCTCATGAGTGCACATGCATTATTGAAAGGCAAATTAAGCTTCTCCCCATTTTGAGTTAGGATTATTATCCAGAAATGAAGTATTCTCATCCCCCTTCCCCCAAGCCTCCAGTGTGGCTACTCTCATAGCTGAACATTTATTCTTCCAAATTCAACTGCTGGCTTGAACCGCAAGGAAAAGCGGGATCTAAATTTTTAAATAAACTGGATCCCTGTTTGGTTTGTTCTTTAAACCACTTCAGGGGAACATGGTTGCAGCTGTGATAGACGGTGGCCTAAAGTATAAGAAATCACAGCGTTCTCATGAGTTTCTGTGACTGTTTGTTTGGACACTGTATACTTCAACCAAGTTCCTCCATGGAGAACACTCACTTTCTCAAATCTCACTAGGTTCCAGTGCCATGTTCTACTTGGCGGCTGCTGTGTCTGACTTCTACATCCCTGCTTCAGAGATGCCAGAACACAAGATCCAGTCTATAGATGGACCCCTCCAGGTAACCCTTTCCAACTTCACCCTGGGACACTACTGGTTTACGAGGATGCCTGTAAGAGGAATTAGAAACCAGGTGTTTACTTTACACAGCTGTTGATCTGCCCCTGGCAGCATGGCTGCTAGCTTACTTTATTGATTGATTGGACTTATTGCCTGCCACTCCCAGCGAGCTGGCCTATGGCAGGTTACAAGACAGTTCCAGTACATAAAGTCCCGTTAAAACCCATTAAAAAGCACAAACACAAGCAAACGTGGTAAAAATAAAGCCCAACCTATAGTGATATGCCTGCCGGAAGGGCATCTGTAATGCATCAGCTGGCTGCCACCGATGAAGTACAAATTGGTTGTGAGTGTCTTCCATAAGGGGAGGGGGGCTTGTCCATTGAACAAGCCTATCCTGCCCTACAAATGCTTGTAACTGGAGCTGGCAGGATGATCTAGCACTTGCCTGCTATGTGATTCTAGTAGTAGTGGAAATGAGATGCTCTGGGAGGAGCTTTCTGCCTGATTAGAAAGACTGACTTGGAAACATTCACTTCTCTGCTCAGTGGTGAATAAGAAAGGTTTTCTATCATCTATGCACAAAAGCTTACAAAAAATTGATTTTTCCCCCACAGTTACCACAAAAGGGTGTATGTGTGTGGTATTGTTTTTATCTTGTGTACTATTTTTATCATACTGTGCATTTTGAATTTTCATCTTGTAGCCTCTTTGGTAGCTGTCTTAAGTCTAAGAAGACGAGAATGAAGAGACATATATTTTAAATAAATCAACCAAGGAAGGCACACAAGTGAACATAATTTCAAGCTCTTAACTTCCGTGGAACTGCTTGTACAACTGTTGGGTTATCTTTCTGTTTCCTTTTTACACATTACGCTCTTTGTGTGCCCTGGCAGTGATTTTGCTCAGCAGGTTTTCTTCTTTTCAATGCAGATCACAATGAAGATGGTACCAAAAATGCTTGCCCCTTTGGTTAAGGAATGGGCTCCTGAAGCTTTCATCATCTCCTTCAAATTGGAAACCAACCCTTCCATTTTGGTTGACAAAGCTCGGCAGGCTTTGAAGAAGTATCACCACCAGATGGTGATAGCAAACTTGCTTGACTCCCGAAGGACCTCTGTGTTGATGGTAACTAGGGATTCGGAGATGCAGCTATCGCTGTCTGACGAGGAACTGACCCAAGGTGTGGAAATTGAGGAGAAAATTGTGAGCTACCTTGAGTCTCGTCATACAGCTTTTATGGAGAAATAACCCTTGATTAGGAAAAAGGTGATTTACGTCCTCAAATTGGAATAGACTTTAATGACGGTTAAGTGGCGGTGGAACTGAACTGGAAGATTCCTTTGCTACTAGTAAACAGAGGAAAGGGGAACGATTCGCCGCAGTTCTTCCTAGGATCAGAATGGTGAACATCTGATATGATTTTCTTTGCACATCTTCATACGCTTGCTGCTCATCAGAGAAAAAAATATATATGTGTATAAATATGTATAAATAGGAACATTCCAAATTCACAACTTGTCTCTGTGTATGCATATGTTTTGTGAGCCTGGTGAATCAAAACCTGGTACTTCTCTGCTGTCTTTTTTGGTGACTATCTTGCTCAGGTACCACTGTTTGAAGAACATTTCAGCCAGATATGTACATGAAGCTGTTTGTACAGAATAAGGCTGACATCATTTCTGACCACTGTTACTGACAGTGGTGCTTCCTCAGACTCCAGTCCCAAAATCTTCAGGTATTTCATAACCTGGAGCTGGCAACCCTAGTTTCAACATGTGCTATTTCACAGTTTTGAAGCACCCTGCACAAGGGTATATTCTGGATTCTGCTTTTGAGTGCAGGCAAATGGAGCCGAGATTTCACAAAAAGGGTAGCAAAACACACTCTCTTCCCCCATTGTCAAACAATGAAGTGCCCAAAGGGATGCTAACAGAGTATTTTAGGAGACCAGGTTGTGTTTGATCCCTAGCACTTCTGCTGAATCTTTGCAACTTAATCCTACACACATCTACTCAGAAATAAATTCCATTGTTCAGTGGACCTAATGGATAACAATAGGCTAAGCCAATCGAGTGTTATTGGATTGAGTTCATACAATGTCATTTCTTCCTTTATAAATTGCCTTTTCCCAAAATGGGCCCCCAAAGTGTGCTCTTCTACTCCCATCTTCACAACAGCCCGGGAAGGAACGTTTTACTGTTACACATTTAACCTACAAAATCCGAGTCCAGTGGGACCTTTAAGACCAACCAAGATTTATTCGAGACGTGAGCTTTCGAGTGCAAGCACTTTTCCTCAGACTAGCTTGCACTCGAAAGCTAACGCCTTGAATAAATTAATCTATATTGGTCTTAAAGGTGCCACTGGACTCAGATTTTGTTGTGCTACTTCAGGCCCACAGGGCGACCCACTTGAACATTGCACCTAAGGGAGGTAAGCCCATGACCCCCACCCCTGTAACTCCTCAGTAAACATCCCCAAAGTAATGCAGAGCCTTGTGGGACCTGAAAAAGATTGAACCAGGTTTCATCCCAGGGTGAACCTTTGTGAACTACTTTGTGCTGTACAAATGACAGTGCAAAAACAGGAGCCCCAGTTTTAAAATGATAAGTATGATAAATAACATTCCCTTGGCCAGTCTTGATGGTGCTGGCCTCGCGTTCCGTTTTACTCCAGAGTAGCTTGGGCCTAACTTTTGAGTGAACCCTGCTTGGATTTCCTGAAGGGCGTGTGTGCGTGCGTCTTCTTTCTTATCAATTTCTTAACGATAATAATATATCAAGCCAGTTTGGGGGAGGGGTCGAGCGAGAGGGAAAACAGAACACCCCGAGGGGGCGTGGCCACGGCTCCGTTGCCATAGCTCCCTGCGGGCCGCTCGGCGCGACGCCTGGCTCGGGCGACAGGGTAGGCCTCGTTGCCATGGTTTCCGCGGCCTGGCTTCGGTCCCGAGGAATGAGCCTCCCCACGCGTGCCACCGAGCCCGTATGGAGGCGGCCCAGCCGGTGAGTCCGTGGTGGGGGGGAGACGGGCCGAGGGGAGGGGGTCTCCCTTGCTGGAGGGGGGGGACACTTTCGAGGGGAGGAGACATTCCCCCCCCTCCCCTTTCCTGGATGAGACGAGCGGGGGGGGGGGGGTCCTTCTCGTCCAGGTTGCCAGATCCAGGCTCTGGGGACACAGCCTCCTCAGCAGGCCTCCTCTTTTTTAAAAAATAAAATACTACGGCAGACTAGGGGAGCTTTGGGCAGTATACGATGCATATAGACTACAAGGGAAAGCAAGCATTGTTTTTGAAGAAGCATAGGCTCATAGAGTTGGTAGGGACATCCAGGGTCATCTAGTCCAACCCCCTGCACAGTGCAGGAATTCACAACTACCTGCCCACCCACAGTGACCCCAATTCCATGCCCAAGTGATGCCCTGCACCAAAAATCTCCAGAATCCAGCCTGGCCTGGAGGAAATTCACCTTCCATCCCACAATCGGCAATCAGCAATTCCCCGAGTATGCAAGGAAGGGCCACAAGCGACAAACACTGACACACCCCTTCCTGCCCACCCACCCACCCACACAAACTGAGTTTGTAAAATCAGCATTTCTGTCAGATGCTTCTAGTCCCCATGATGGCCTACGTTTGAGACACCATTTTCATATTACTTTCCACAGGAACAAACCTATGAGGAAGAGCTGAGGCAGAAGCTTGAGGACGAAGGGCTCGACCCAAAAGCCTCGCCAGAGGAAAAGCTTTGTTATGTTTGGGGCCTGTTCCTGCACAGCCGAGAGAAGCTGCACTCGGCCACCAGTGAGTTAGAACAACTCAAGCAGCAGCAAGTGGAAGAGATGAGAGAGGTGGGTGTGATGAGGCACGGTTGGCAAATTTAAGATTGGGCTAGCCATTACCATCAAGTTCCACCTGGGAAATTCTGCAAGGTGTCTAGCTGACCATAGAATAGAATGTTTAATTTCCCATTATAGGGTCAGGATGGTTCATGCAATTGCCCTGGACTGTAGAATAGTTCCAACGTGAGCAATTCTGGGCATGCCTTCTCAAACTCATTGTTATTCAGTGAGGTTTGTGTGTATGTCTGTCCAGTCAGTTTTGATTTATGGCAACCCCATCAATGACCTCCAAAAAGTCTTCTTGTTAAAAGTCTTGCTCAGGTCTTGCAGTGTGTGGAATGCAGCTTCCTTGACCAAGTCTCACGTTGGTTCTTCTTCTTTTCCTGCTGCCTTCAACATTTCCTGGGGTCAGTGAGGCTTCCAGTGAAGAACATGTCCTTAGGACAGCAGCTGTGGAAGGCTAAAGCACTTTAGAGTAAACGCTTTCAGAATAACAGCCCCAGATGTGGTCAGTGGCTTTCCTGAAAGTACCATTGCTATAATTTAAGTACATGTCATTAGACTAAGTGGCATGCCATCTGGGAGGTGTGGTGGATGCTAAGCCACAGTTAGTGGGTGAGCTGGGTCTGCATTATTCTAATTTGGAAACTGAGCCTCAGGGCTGCTGTGGTATAGTCTTTGGTCTTATCTGATGCAAGTGTGGTGCAGATAACAGGGCCCGGGTTTCCCAACTGCAGTTAGAGCATCAGCTGAGCGAGGGTGACACAGTGCTTTGCATGCGTAAGTCCAGGCTTACACATGGAAGCATTGCTGGTATTCTGTGCAAATGTAATACAGCTGGGCTTTCCAGTACCTATCAACAGGGGCACTGGCCCTTTTTTTAACTGGACATCCTGGGGATTGAACCTGGGGCCTTCTGTGTGCCAAACAGATACTCTACCACTGAGCTATGGCTCAGTGACAGTGACAAATTACCCAGGACTTGTTCTTTTAAACTTGCAGTAGGTGGCAGGTGCTTCGTGAGCCTGTGGACAGGCTTTTGCAGTACGTGTGGTCAAATTTGGTGTGAGTCTTGCTTTAGCGCTGCTCTAACTTGGTGCAGCAAAATGCTGAGCATGCCCTTTATAAGACAGGATTTGTTCATGCGTTGTGTTTGCTTAAAGTACCCTTTAAAATATTGCAAGGGCTGAGCGTTTTGGCTGTAGTACGAGCATGTTATTGTAAAAGCGTTGTCTTTTTCTCCATCTAACCGTGAATCATCTCATGGGGCTGGGAAGTCTTTGAAATATACATTTTCATCCTGCAGATCAAACAACTGGATCAAACGACTTGAGAAATCATAAGGTTTCTTAAGAGGCGACTGACTCTGCAGTGCGAATGTGTGCAAATAAGCCCTGATTCAGACTACGACTTCTTTTCCCTTTAGTACATTGCAGAGATGTCCAAAGATACGGCCGTATCTTTTTGTTCCATTTTATTTCCTGCTTTTCTTTGAGTAAAGACAAGCCAGTCCCCTTCCCCTTACGTCTCAGTTTCCTGGTTTTGTGCTAGAATTCCCTTCTAGTTACCATAGATGTTTGGAATGCTTTCAGTGAAGAACACACAAGACACGATCCACAGGGAACTTTCCTGTGCCAGTCCTGACAAAAGGCATGGGATTTGCGCAGGGACCATATCCTGTGAGGGCAGTGGCTGTGTGCTGTTTGAGCTTCAAAGTGAGAAATAAGGACAACAGGATAGATTGGCACAGGGGGCTTTCTTCTTTCTGACGCCAATTATCCATTTTCTTTATCGGCTGTTAGAAGTACGCTGGAGCGAGCCAGAACCGTGCCCTGTGGCATGGGAACCCAAGGCCTTCTTCCCATGTTGAACAGAAGCTTCCCACGTCAGTCTTTTTGAAGGACCTCTTTCTGACAGCCTGCCCTGCTGTGGGGAACAGAGACAGCCAAGGAAACTGGCCTCATCCTGCAACAAACAAAGGAAGCACAATATGTATGCCCGGATCTATGTCAGTTGGCTTTTCGGTCATGGAAACTCACAGAACCCAGATAGGCTTCCCGGAAGGGTGTCGCCTTGTGCACCCCACTACAGGAGAATAGTCTTTGTTGGGTCTTGCACCCAGTCGTCTAGAATTATATTTTAAAGGAAAAGAATTAGGTGTGTTTCTCTGGAACGCATCTCAAGAATGGGAAGCTGGTTGCAGGGGATGGGGTGGGAGGGAGGGGTGCCCACTGGAACTCATTAAACTTGTCGGCGATTGCTTTAGTTCCAACGGCTTTCAAACCATGTCCCAGGGAAATCCTAGGTCTTGTCCCTTGAAGCTGCCTTATACTGACTCACACCATCACAACCATTAGTCTGCTCAGACTGTCAATGGCTTCCCAGGGCCTCAGGTAGAGGTCTTTCACATCACCTGCTTTACCTGGTCGGTGCCGGAGATGGAACCTGAGAAATTCTGCATACCAAGGAGATGTTGTGCCATGGAGTCACGGCCCCTTCCCAGTAGGAAGCTCCTTAGCGGTCCCTTACGCAGAATATTGGTAATGGTGGTGAAATTTTTGTGAAAGACAGCCTGTCTGCTGTGAGGGATGTTCAGATCTCCAAGGAGGTGTTGTGCTGTAGAACAAGGCTCTCGGTTCATGTGCAGGGGCTAGCAAGTTGCAAGAGGCTTGGCAAATGTGCTGAGGCTCCTGTTGCTTATGCTCAGGTCTGCCTCTGGTGGATGCGCAAGAGATTTCCAGGCAGTCAGGGAAAGATCCTTGGAGATGGATAAGATCACCGCTTTGGGTGTATGTGCAGCGCTCATGTGCTTTAGGCTAGGCTTGATCCTGGGAGGATCTGGATTGCTGATGATGTTGCTTTCTGGAAACATGGAGATCACAGGAAATGAGCTCGATCGCCCTTGGAGAAGAGTGTCCCTCCCTGACCAATTATGTGACAAACTCCTTTCCCACCATTTGAAGACAGTGGGAGCGTAATTTTACAGCCGAGTTGTACAAAGCCACAGCTCCCTCTGCTGATCATTTTGAAACACGGAAAGTTGTAAAGCGCTCAAGATGTGTTTGTCTGTAGCAGTAGATGACTGGGGAAGGCACTGGCAAACCACCCCGTATTGAGTCTGCCATGAAAACGCTAGAGGGTGTCACCCCAAGGATCAAACATGACCTGGTGAAAAGAGCAAGAGTCCAGTACCATCTTCAGGACTCACAACATTTGTGGCAAGGTAGGAAGAAATGAGCAGCGACTCACAAAAGCTCCTACCCTGCCACAAATGTCTTGAAGGTGTTCCTGGATTCCTCAGGCTCCATCCCAAAATGTACAGGTATTTCCCAACCTGGAGCTGGCAACCCTAGCATCTGCCCATTTAATGCACCTGTCAGAGTGGATTTTAGCTTTCTAAAGTTTTTGCCCTGGTGAGTCCTTAAGGAAGTGCAGCAAATTAGTATGACTGACCCTTTGGAACTGATTTCTTGTTTGGGAATGTCCATCTTAGATTGTTGCTCCTCTTTCAGGTGGAAAACTACGTGGGTCACGTCCGTTACTTGACAGAGGCACGAGATGCCCTTGCTACTGAATATGAGAAAGAAAACAAGCAGCTTAGAATGGAATTTATGCAACTACAACTGGAGCATGGTAATCTCTGACTGCCCCCCCCTCTCTCAGCTAAGCACATCAGAGCCAGAGTCCTTGAGGCGTGAAGCTAGCGCTGCTTTCTCTGAGCTAGTGAAGGCAGTAGTAACCAGAGAAAGCATTAACTTTTCTCTGTGCCAGTCATGTTAGCCCATTGAGTTCAAGTCTTGGTTTGCTGAATGCTTCCCTCAGGCTTATCCGCCATATTCTAAACAGCATTACATTAATTTACTTTGCTGGAACCCAATGAAATATCTCTTCCTTTGGGCTTTCCACACTGGGGATTTCAACAACTCTACCCAAACTTACACGATCTTTCTGCCTCTCGGGGACTCAGGTGAGTCTTGCCAGCTGAAGTTATCCTGCTCATCCCAAAAAGCTTCTTGTATGCCAACTGTGAAACAAACACATAATAAAATTATTTAGGATGCTTTAGGATGCTTAGGGCTGATCCTGCGTAGAGCAGGGGGTTGGACGAGATGGCCTGCATGGCCCCTTCCAACTCTATGGTTCTATGATTCTATGAAAATCTCAGAAAACTCAACTGGCAATGGAACAGATTATTGCAGTAGCTAGAGATGTGAAGGCCTGTGGAAAAAACTCCCCACAATTTTCCCAAGAATGTTTTGTGACCAATTTTGTCCACAATTAATACGCTGCAACTTGTTTGCTGATAATGCGCCGTTGAAGCATTTGGTGTTAGAAAGCTAACCTTGCTCTCCGATCCATGAATTTAGGCAGATTGTGAGTGGGTGGGCAGAAGGGACTGTGTCCATACTTAGCTCTTGTGGCCCTTTCTTGCATGCCCAAAGAAATGCCAGTTGCCACTTTGGGGTCGGGAGATTAATTTCCTCCAAGCCAGATTAGCCAGGGATTTGGGGGGGGGAGGGTTGGAGGGGGGGGCATAATCTGGACGTGGAATTGGGATCACTGTAGGTAGGCATGTAGTTGTGAGCCTCCCGTATTGTGCAGGGGGATGGACTAGATAACCCTGGAGATCTCTTCCAACTCTATGATTCTGTGACATGCTGCAGTTTGAACAGTGACTGTATGAGACTGTCTCTGTCCAATTCCACATCTCACTAAGGAAAGCCTGGGCACCTATGAGTTCTCCTGATCCTGCAGTAGCTGTGTCTGCTATTGCAGCTGTGGAAAACCCACAGAGTTGAATGAGGGTAGCCAGCAGCAAGCTTTGCCCGACTATGGCCTTGTCTACTTTCTGGAATTTTTTGTGCGCTCTAGAGGAAGTATCAGTGCTGGCCGTGGTCTCCAAGAACCCTGCCTTACGTAGTCTCAGGGAACCAGCCCATTAAAGCAAGTAACAGGAAGGCTTTTCAAGAAATGCCATTTTGTTCCATTGCATTTCATTCTTCAGGAATTGCATTGGGCAGCCCTGTTCCAACTGCATGGACACATGCACGTGCATGCCCACACAATCTTCCTATTGCCACTTAAATTAGTGGTGAAAAAAAACCAGATTTTTGGGCTGGAAGAAGAGAGGATCGCTACCGTCTGCTCGGCATGGCTGTTTCTGCCCTCTCGGCTGGTGACTCCTCTTTTCCATCCCCGCCGCTTGTCCTCGACCCTTTTCTGCTTTCCTTCCATAAGCGGCCGTTTAAAACCCAAGCACAGGGACAGCACGGAAACCTTAAGGGTTTTTTCCATTCGCCGAGCAGATGGAACTGGCAGGCGAGCAAAAATGTGACATTGATTTGCATTGACCTGGATTTTCTCCAGCCGTGAGCACATGGAACTGGGGCTTGGGGACAGGGGCGGCTCTGCCTCGTTCCAGCAGCCAGGCTGCCTCTACTCTTGCATTTTGCTGAAATGCAGCTCATTAGGAAAGGCTGTCTTTGTTCTCTCCAGCTTGCTTGTTTCGTTGCTTTCCCACCATCTGGTCAGGCTAGAAAGGTTTTGTGAATGCCGGTCACCAGAAAGACGATTGCTTTTGCATGAAGCCAGAGATTACTTTCTGTAATAGGGGGCAGATCTGGGTGGTGGTCGGCCATGCTGTGCCAGTTGCTCGAGGCTGGAAATAATACTAATTTTTGTTAAAAAAATTCTGAAACTACACGTGACACCCAGAATGAACGTTTCTGTTTGCAGTTCAAGGGATTTGGCAGCTGGCCTGAAAAGGTAGGAAAGAAGCTAACTTACAAACTACATGTGCAAAACAGCCTTGGCTTCCAGAAAGTGTTTGACCATTTTTCTAGGCATGCCCACGATTAGAGATGAGGGTCACTTACAGTGAGATTGTTTGCTCTAGTTAGCCTTTCTCAACTTTTTGACCATTGAGAAACCCCTGAAACATTCATCAGGCTTCAAGAAACCCCAGAAGTGTTGCAATCGTGCAGAATACAATTGGGAAGCAGAGCTGTATATATGCTTTCCTAGGGCCCCTCCCCACCCCCTCCAGGCCCATCATTGGCCATTTTGGGAAAGGTTGGTTGGTTTGACATGACCATGTATGGTCATAGCACCCAATAAATGTTTAACAGGTTTTAAAAATCTATACCAAAATTAATTAACTCCACCCATTTGGGAAATCCTGGTTGAGAAAGCCTGCTGTAGATTGATTAATTTTAAAATGTTTAATAATTTGGGACTTCTAAAAAAAAATCACAGGCTTTGGCACATAGGCACTTGGATTTCTGAATCGGAACGGGACAATTGACATGTAGCTGTAGTGAGCCAAACACAATCCAAAGCAGAGGTGAAACGAAGTTCACCCGTTGTAAACACTTAAATAGTAAAACAAAATATGAATTCTCCTCTGTATTTCTCTGTTGTTTATTTTCCACATTTGAGTTTTGCTATCTGGATAACCAGTCAGTTTCAAAAAACGTCCATGGGTGGTGAAGAAATCAACAAGGACCAGATGTTTCATTCTAGGCTCATAGCCAATTTGAAAGCAGGTTCCCCCTGAGAAGTTATTTATGGAAAAAGAGCTTTTGAAGACGTAGCCGTTGTTATTATTGTGGATTAGCTAATAGACAACTTTCCGAAGCATAAATCAAGGGGATTTTTGATTTCCTTCGGTGTCTTCACCACTGATCAAAGTTATTTGAACGCGACTTGTTATCTGGAGAGCATTCTGGTGAAGACGCAAACATGTTTACACTGAGATAAATAAACAACAGAGAAACACATATTTTGTTTTACTATTTGAGCGTTTTCATTGAGTGCATGCTCTAAACTTTAAGCTACAGCTTTTTGAGTGGAAGCATGCAGGTGTGCCCCCATGGCTCCAGGTCTTTCTCCGTCAGCAAGTTCCCCATTCATTTTGTTCTACTGTTGGACACCTGTGTTTGCTCTTTCAGAATCCCAGCAGAAAGAAGTGGAAGAAATGCTGGAGCAGGAAGGCTTGCTGGATATAGCCCACAGCGGTCCCAGTGAACAGATTGCATATTTGCTGGTTGAAAGGAGCACTTTGCTGGAGAAATTGGAGGGAATGGCGCAAAAACTTGGACCTCCCAGCTGCTTGGAAAGCCTTTGTACTGCACAGTTTCAGGTACGCCATGCTGGCTTATAGACTTGGCTGCTAGGGTTTGCTTTCCCTCTCGTTCAAGGAATATTTAATTCGCTGGTTGTTATTCCTGCTTCCTGCAGGGGCATCATACAGACCCCTTTCTTGGGCTTGTTCAGAATGTTAATGTCAGCGTGCTGTTAAAATGGCCACTCCAAGCATTTGCCTGTGTGGAAGATGGTGACCAATTCTAAAGAGGAGAACTGAGACCTGTGGCCAAAAACGGGTCACCTGGAAACTATAACTTCTATATCGTTGCAGCCATAGCTGTCTAAAGGACTACGAAAAGAGTCCGTCTGCAGATAGTTCAAATTTAACTAGCTTTGCGGTTCCATTTTCACTCCCCTCGCTCTTCTTGTATCAGAAACGTTGAGATGAAGATCAGGTGCAAAAACTTCCTCCCTGCAGGGTGCATTTCCACAGTGACACCCTCTCCCGTGCTGTGGGAAAACACCCAGATTCAAATTACATTCAGGGGCAAACAAGTGGTGGTAACAAAGTAGCATGTGAACGATCCCCAGTTAAGAGCTAATACCAAGGAAAGTTTGATGGCCGGAGGGTGGGGAGAAACAGGGGAGAATGATGTGGTTCAGAACAGTTCACTCAAACACCTCCCAAGCTGACATTCAGGGGGAGACCGGCGTAACACCCTTAATGGCTGTTGCGACAGGCTTCTCATCCGGGCTGTGACCCTGGCTCCGTAACTTGCCTTGTACACACCTTGCAAGTGATACACAGAATCGACTCTCCCAGTTGTCTATTCTCTCCAGGGATTTGGGGCAGATGGCATGCTGTTTATCTCCTGACCGCTCTGTACCAACCAACCCTAGCTTGGTTTTCCTAATGCAGTTTTCAGAATACCCCCTCCCCCCCGAGCTTGCTTGAGGGCAGACAATCTTGTATTTGTTTACAGAGCAGTAGCAGAAGGGGTTTTTTTTTAAATGTTACATCTGGCTTCACTTTAAATATGCAACATCAAATGCAGATTCTTTGATTTGTAATCACTCTTTTTTTGTGCGGAAGAACGAATTGGATCACATCCATCAGACACTAGAAGAGGAGCTTCAGCAGCAGTGCGAAGCCATGCATCGTACCAAGGAGACCGTGAACACAGTAAACACTCCACCCTTTTCAGTTTCATGCGTAGAGCAGCTTTGGAAGGTGAAACTTCAGCATGAAAGGTGGCAGAGGGGGATAGAGCAGGGGTCTTCCTGGGATCTTCTCAAGTCTCTTCAGCATCAGTGAGACGAAGTGGAGTAAGGATCGGTTCTTGACTGTGAGGGAAAGGTGTTTTGTGGAAGAAGCGAATAGGTACATGGGAAGGGGCTGTGGCTTGGTTGTAGCGCATGTGCTTGGCATGCAGAAGGTCTCAGGTTAATCCTTGCCTCTCCCGTTAGAAAAAAGGATCAGTCAGTAGGTGATATGAAAGACCTCTGCCAGGGATAATAGAGAGCCGTTGCCAGTCTGAGTGGAAAATACTGACTTTGAAGGGCCGAGATTCTGATGCAGTATAAGGCAGCTTCTTACGGTACACATCCTTGCGCACAGAGATGCATCACGAGCTGGCTGCATTGATGTGCCTAGTGCCCCAGCCGCATTCGTGTCCATCACAAGAGTGCGGTTTCTGTTTTAGTCTCATGCTGAAGAACTGGCAAGAGAGAAAGCCCTGCGAGAGCAGGCAGAGCAGGGCCTGGACGAAGCTACCCACCGCCTGCAGATGTCTCACAAAGAGATCCAGAAGCTGACGGACAAGCTGGACATGCAGAGGAAAGAGCAGGGCACGCTGGGTGAGTTGTGCTTGTGATTCAGCATTTATTGCCGTATCTTAGAGCTGTATTCTTTGGTCTTTGCAGCACAGTTTCTTGAATGGATTTCATTCCTATGGCTTCCTTCAGAGAGCCCTTAAAAGGAAGTCCTCCCCAGAATCTCAATAAATGTAGCTGTTTCGTAGTATACCATGGTAAAGCATTCGTACTAATTATATTCACGCGTATGATGTCTCAGAATTCTCACAGGAAAGAGTCAGAGGGGGAACCAGCAAGGAACGAGTCTGGTCAGAGTGTAGGTAGCAGGGCAATCAGATCAACCATTCTGTGAGTGTCCTGTAGACTTGATTGTCAGCAACTTTCTCCCTGAAAGCTCCCATTTGCTAATACAAATCATGTGGAAAGGTCATCCTGGAGCATTAAGTTAGTGTAGACTCCAGAACAGTAGCTTCCCCACATGGTGCGATTCCGAACTCTCCTGTGCTGCTTTGGGTCGATCGGTTTTTCAGACAGATTTGCAGCAGGGGGTGCATCCACAGCAATTTCTAGATGAAGCTTGTTCCTCCAGATTGATAAAGATGTCGGCGGATTTCTCTGTCCAGCTGACCCTTGAGTGCCCGAACCCGTGAGACACGTATAGAGATCTGCAAGTAACGTTCTTTGAGGAGCCTGTCCGTGAATCGGCATCTCTTTGCACGTAAATCCCAAATGGGTTTGCAATGTCCCATTTTTAAGACTGGTGCTGAAAGTGCTTGATATAAAGGTTTTCTTTTTAAAAATCAGACTGGGCATTTGATATGTTTCCGGAATTGAGTTTGTCATTCTCATTTGTCCCTAGAAGCCTCGGAACTGCAGAAGGCCAAGGAGCACAATCTCCGGCTGGAAAAAGAGATCCTGGCTCTACGCAACAGAGTCCGGTTTCTCGATTCTGAGAGAAAAACTATGTTGGGCCAGGTAAGCCTAAGCTAAAGTAGGGGGAGCAAATTCACGGTGATAAAAACCAGCAGAGGTCAGGCTGCCACGTGAAAGTACTTCCTTGTAATTCAGTATCAAGAATGAATGAAGCAAAGGGGCATCTTGTGATGGGTAATGTGGCGCAGGTGTAGCACTGCCCATCTTTTACCTGCATTAAGAGGTCAGAGGGCTCTCACACTCTCCCCCCTACCTCCCTGTTTAGCATTAACCCACTGCTCAGTTTTGCATATGTTAATTCCAAAAAGTGAAATAATCTATGTGCAAAACAGTAGGGCACCAAGAGAGAAAGGATGTGGGAACCTGCAGAAGCAGTCTGGATTTTATTGTGATGCCGGCACTGGATTACTGAGGTTTCGGGAGTACGTTCTGGATGTGGGCAGTTTGTGAATGAGCAGGTAGCAGAATAGTGGACAAGATGCCTTGCAAATTCTTTTCATTCTTGGAAAGCTCTGTCATTGTTTGGAATGGACAGAAGATTAATAATTAGTTTGGGGTCGGTTTGTTTGTTCGTTCTCATTTGCAGCGTTTTTTCCCCCCAACAAAACTGTTTTTTTTCTGTATTTAAGATTGATGACAAGCTCAAGGAGGAGGTTCCAGAGCCTTGGGAGCCTGAGTGTACTCAGATGAATGATTCCGAAGACTTTGAAGGCTCCTTGTTGCAGGTGATTTCTAACCCCTCCCTCCCCCCCCGGTCAAACTTAAACTTGATTTAAATGTAATGGTGATGAGGCAAGAACATTTGCAGAACTTTGCCCCTTCTCTTCTCTTCCCCACCCTATTCCCTCCTGCACTGCATGGCTCTTAGTCTACCCAGGTGCCACAACCCTGGAAATAAGCTTTCTCAAGGTCAGAAAGGAGGTCAAAGGAAATGTAGGGGGGGATTCATTAACCTTGTGTCCGCAGATCACTCAATCCAGCACTCTGGGGGAATGCAGGAGCAGCGTGCTGCCATGATGGTTTTCTCAGGCAAAGTGGAAGAGCTACCTTGGAAGTATTTATAGCTGTCCAATGAGAAAAGTCCACTCCCATTTCAACGGGAAGGGGTCGCGAGGTGTCAGAGGAGCTAGCGACAGTCCAGGAGCAGTACCATCTGGCTCCCCAAGCTAAAATTCCTAGTTCAGTAGTGGATTATTTCAAGGATCTCTCCTAGGTCTTCCCCTGTGTCGCCTTCTGAAGACTTTTCCCCTTTAGTCTCAGGCCCAAAAGGAAGCGATGAAGGCCGAAGAGGCCAGTGAGTTGCGGGAAGCCACCTCAGATGATGAAGGAACACCTGAGAAGGAGGAGAACCTTCACAAAAGGTGAATAACTTGAACTCGGTGTTGGGTACAAAGACATCTTGCTGCTGAATGAGGATTTCAGGGATCTTCTGCCAACTGAGGAAGTCTCCTCTTATAGCAGAAGGGCGTTTTTGGATCCGACCAGTTATGAAACCGACCCTAAGCAAGCAATTCCTCCTTCCTTGAATTCCACAAGCTGCCCTGAAACTGACTACATCTATTCGTTTTGTTTCTACCTACTGTTATTTTGTGGGGTTGGTTGCTCACTGTATCTTTCTGCCCCAAGCGCGGTCTTTTTCTGGACTCTACCAGGACTAGACTGGTGGGGACATTACAGGGATGGCTGGCTGGTGATTTCAGTCTTGGTTTTTGTTCCATAGGATACAGAGAGTCAATACTGGGGATGCCGCGTCATTTCCCTGCAACCTATTTTATGGGGTACTCCAAGGCCTGGAGCAGTCATCAGTGTTGTTTAGGAAGCCGCTGAATTAGATTATGGTAATTTAGGGATCGGTTGCCATCAATATGCTGATCACACTCCGCTCGGTATTTTGTTAATTGTGCCAGCGGGAGCAGCTGTCTGGATCCGGCTGCCATGGAGAGGCGGGCGAGGACAAACAAGTCGAAACTGAAATTTATTATGTTGCTGTCCCACCTTGCCTCCCAGGGGCTCCGGGTGGCACAGATGGTCTTGTCTTCTCAGCCCATTATAGTTTCCCAGCCGTGTGATAGGGGTTGAGCTAGCAATGCCAAAAGTCATCCAGGGGGCTTCATTTCTCATAACATTTGAAACCAGGCCCAGCTAGTGGGAGCAGACTGGGAAGTGAAAATGGTCCTGGGTTAAGCTAAGCTGAGCAGCCCTGCAGGGCCATTCAGCTCACCGGGGGCCAGTAGTGGGCACTTGCCAGTCCACTGCATAATCCCCCAAACTGGAACAGGGCAGGAGGAGATTGTTGAAAAGGAGGAGGAAGTATTGGTTTTTATACCCCGTTTGTCACTAATGGACGGAGTCTCAAAGCGACTTCCAATCGCCTTCCTTTCCTCTCCCACAACGGACACCCTGTGAAGTAGGTCAGGCCGAAAGAGCTCTGACAGGACTGTTCGATCAGAGCAGTATTACCAGGGCTGTGAATATCCCAAGGTCACCCAGCTGACTGCATGTGGAGGGACAGGGAATTAAACCCGACTCACCAGATTGGAAGTCGCCACTCTTAAACACTATACCAAGCTGACAGTAACAGCTTCTGCTGGGCCAAGTTACCCCTGAGGCCCAGGCAGAATTGTCGGGCCTTTTGGTGTAGTGGTTAGGAGTGCGGACTTCCAATCTGGCATGCCGGGTTCGATTCTGCGCTCCCCCACATGCAACCAGCTGGGTGACCTTGGGCTCGCCACGGCACTGATAAAACTGTTCTGACCGAGCAGTGATATCAGCGCTCTCTCAGCCTCACCCACCCCACGGGGTGTCTGTTGTGGGGAGAGGAAAGGGAAGGCAATTGTAAGCCGCTTTGAGCCTCCTTCGGGTAGGGAAAAGCGGCATATAAGAACCAACTCTTCTTCTTCTTCTTCTTGGCTCTGTTCGCTTCTAATTGCCAATGGATTTCTAGGGCAGTAGGAAATTTCCCCATAAGTTAAAGGTTCAGCCCATCCCTGCCCTCTAGTCTTAAGTCCAGAATTCTATGCCACAGTGGTCCCCATTGACTCTCGGGGTGTCGCTCCAGCGCCTGCGGCTGACTTGCCGGGCTCCGATTGGTGCAGGTGCCGCAGAACCATCGAGGAGGCGGAGCGTCACAACTCCCAGCTGCGGCACAAGCTGTGCAAGCTGGAGCGAGAGCACGAGGACTTGGTCGAGCGGAACGAGGAGCTGGAGTCCCTCCTGGGGGAGATGCAGAACCAAAGCAGAGAAGAGCAGCAGCGCTTTGAGCGTGAGACCGATGGGCTGCAGGATGAGGTAGATTGGCTCACCAGATCCTCCAACCCTTTTGTGGGGTTTTTTCCACGTTGTCAGATGGACACGGTTTCTGTTCCTCCCATCCCCCAGTCTCAGGATGACTAGGGGCTGCCTCTGGCCAATTCACACAGCCACAAACTACAGTTTGTTGGGGTCTTTTTAATTCCCCACCTGGAACAACCCCTCCTCCTCAGCGGCCACCACATTGAGTTCCGAGATGGCAGAAACGTGGGATATAAATTTAGGAAAGACTATAGTACATGTGACACCTACAAGCCAGCAGTGAGCGCATGGTGCGTAGTGCATGGTGCAGGTCAGATCTGAACCAACCCCCTTCAAGCCCCGCTTCTGAACTACAGCTGGCCTCACTGGCTCTTAACTGAACTCCACGTGATTTCATTTCTGGTTTCCCACTAAATGGGAAAGGTGATTAATGGGGCTCGGGTGGAAGAACTTCCACATGGACTGTCTCGAAAGTCTTCATTGATCAGAAAACTTCTCACAGGAACCATTTTGTTGTTGTCATCGTAGATCTCCCATTTAGAGGCAGAGTTATCTGAAGCACAGAAGATCCAAATGGTTGAGACAGAGGGGGACACAGCTAAAGGACTGCAGGATCACCAAGAGGTGAGAAATGATGTTCAAGGAATTCTCGAAGGCTTTCACGGCTGGAGTCAACTCACTGTTATGAGTATTCCAGACTGCGTGGTCATGGTCTGGTAGTCCCTGACATTTCACTGGCAACTGGCTGGCATCTTCTGAGGTAGGAGGAGGCAAGATGGGAATCTGGCGACATGGATTGATTCTCATCTCGCTGTGTCTTACCTCTGAAGATGCCAGCCACAGTTACTGGCAAACATCAGGGACTAAAACTACCAGATGACACACATAACCTGGAATACCCAGAAGCGGCAATGATGTAGAAGTCTGAGAGTTCTAGAATGGGCTTGGGTGATGCTCACTTGCAAAAGGTTCCTTCCAGGGCCTACGCTGATGTGATCGTTCTTCAATGCACCTTTTCTGCTTTTGGCTGTCAGCAAACCGCTGCGTTCTGCTCCTGATTGGTTACAGATGCTGAGAATTCAACAGGAGAAGATCCAAGTGCTGGAAAGGAAACTGTCCGAGGAGACAGAGCGGAGAAAGCAGCTGGCCCTCGACCTTGAAACTATGCAGGAGGTGCTGAAAGATGAGAAGAAGGTGTGCTGTCCCCAAATTAGCATCTTGGATTCGTTTTTGGGACTGCTTTAGGAACTGGGTGCTGTAGCTAAACCTAAGCTTTGCTCTGAGGCCTACTATTGACATCAGGTTTTCTCAACCAGGTTTTCATGAAGCCTGGAGGGGGTGGGAAGTGGGGCAGGTGGGCATGTACACAGCTACGCTTCTCAACCCTTTTCCGCACAATCACGCTATTTCTGGGATTTGTAGAAGCCTGGAGAATGTTTCAGGGGTTTCTCATGGGCAAAACATTTGAGAAAGGCTGATCTAAGTAATACATCCAGTGGAAGAAGAGTGGACGGGAAAGGCATTTGTTAAATGGCAAAGGGAGCATTCTCTATCAGGTAGATCGAGAGTACTGTGGCAGTTTACAAAGTATTTTACCTTTGGCTGTATTCTACCCACTCCATCTCGGACAGTGTTTCATAGTGCTGGAAAAGGCACAGAAAAAGGTAACTCATGCAACCAAGTTGTTAGAATGTGTCATAACCGAGGCCTGAGTTCAGGGGCTTGAAGATTAGCTTGTCTTCACCTCCCCCCCCAAAAAAGAAAAAAAAATCTAATTTGACTTTCTGCAAAGCCAGTGCTTTTATTAAGCCCTTGGCTATTTCAATCAGGAACTGGACTGCTCAAAGTCGGAACTTCTGCGACTTCGTAGTGAACTCCCGATGCTTCAGCAGGCAGCGGAGGAAAGGGCTTTTCTTAACGTGACCCGTGAGAAAATGCAGCAAGAGAATTCCCTGCTGGAAAGCAAGGTAGGAATTGGAGTCAGTTGAATCATCGTGTTGTGAACAGCTTGCGAAAACTGCCTTGCGTCGTCCCATACTTCTGGCATCCCTTGCCCAGTGTTGTCTGCTTGGATTGGCAGCGGCAGTTCAATTTGCCGCTGCCAATCCGAGGGCTTTTGTTGGCTGGCTTCCTAAGATCTGGAGAGGCCGGGATTGAAGTGGGTATTTCCTGCACGGAAAGCGTGAGCATCTCTCCAGAGGTGCTTTGATATCATCTCCGATCCCAAGGCATGAATGCTTTAGGCTGATCCTGCATTGAGCAGGGGGGTTGGACTAGGTGGCCTGTAGGGACCCTTCCAACTGTATGATCCTATAGCAGCAAGATCAGCAGAGTGCCCCTAAACAGTCTCTCATCCCCTTTTAAACTCACGAACAAGCCTTTGTTTAAACATGCACAGTTATTTTCCTTGACAAAATTCTAGCTTCGGAGATTCATCTGAAGCAACATGGTTCCAAAGAGCTATAGCTGTAGGTCTAAGTGCCCTTAGTTTATCTCCATATTACCAAATGTCTCCTTTCAGGTCTCAGAGCTATACCAAGAATGCCAGGAGTTAAAAAGACTCGTTACGGAACGAAAAGGCACTAGCGAAGGGCTTTTAACCAGTAGAAGAACATCCTCAGAGCTCGTTTTTAAAGAGGAGACTTTGGAAGATCAGATCCACAGCCTAGGAGAAGAAAAGGAACACCTGTGGTAAGCCACTCACAGCCATTGTTTTATGTCACTACTAGGGCACCCCATTCTGTGGGCAGGGCTTGCCTCATCAGCAGAGAGGAGAGTGCATTTCCCTCTGCCTTTATTTAATATGGTCATGACTCAGAAGCCACTAAATTTCCTGGCCTGCATACGCCTATCTCCATTGTAACGTTTGTAATTATCCCAGGCTGGGATAATTATGAAATGTATGTGCCCTTTAAATGGCATCTCTCTCTCTCTCTCTCTCTCTCTCTCTCTCTCTCTCTCTCTCTCTCTCTCTGTTTCTCTCTTTTGACCTCAAGCATCCAATTGTCAGACCGCAATAAGAAGATAGAGGAACTTGAGAAGCAGGTCACAGGGGGTGATGAAGAAAAACAACTCCTGTGGGAAGAAAATGCCCAGTTGAGGAAAGACGCCCTCGCTCTCCGACATCAGCTGAAGAACGCTCTGAGGGCAAAAGATGAAGCCGCTGTTGCAGAGGACTGGCCCCTCAAGCTGCAGAATCACACGTGGAACACACAGAGTGACACGAATCAGGTAAAAAGAAGACGACGAAGACGTCGAAGATATCCCTCTGAAAACAGGAACGGCCCCTGCCCAGAAGAGTTACTATTCCAGCTTAGAGGGTGGGAGAAATAGTAATGGTGAGGGTAACCAGGGACAAGGAGTCGTTCTTAGAAAGTGGCTTAGAAGGATCCAAGATCTTGCCGTAACACTTACAAACAACCCTGCAGGGGAAGTCAGGACTATCATACCCCTATTACAGGCAGCCATTAGACCAGGCATCTGTTTTCTCACCACAGTGCCTGCCTGGCGAGAGACTCCTGTGGCAGCAGCAGCAAGAGGAATTCCAGCAGCTCCGGCAAGATTTTCAGCGGGTTCAGAACGTGTGTAGTTCAGCGGAGAAGGAGCTGCGGTACGAGCGGGAGAAGAACTTGGAGCTGAAGAAGCACAACATCCTCCTCCAGCAAGAAAACATCAAGGTGGGCGCCCTGCTGCCCGCAAGGTCGGAAAACCCAGCCGACAAGTGGGCTTTCCTGTGCTTGAAGCTTCGGCGCTGAGAGCCCAGCATGCATCTCGTTTAAATTTGCCTTGTATGTAGATGAATGTTTGGCTGTTAGCAGCTCCAGGGGAATAGCCCTGGGGCCTGTTAAGTGTGGTGAAGTCGCGTCCGATGTACGGCGACCCACTGAACCAATGAATTCCAGAACATCTTGTCATGAACAGCCTTGCCCAGATCTTCCAAACAGGGCCGTGGCTTCCTTGACTGAGCCAGCCCATCCCCTCTGGGTCTCCCTCTTTGCCTGCTGCCCACAACTCTTCTTAGCAATGATTGCCTTTTCCAGTGACTCCCGTCGTCTTGTAACGTGACCAAAAGTATGATATCCTCACTTTGGTCATTTTTGCTTTGGGGGAGAGTTCAGGCTTGATTCGCTCCAGAGCTTATTTGTCTTTCTGGCTGTCTGTGGCATCTGTCAGGAGGGAAGGAGGCACAGTATAGCCCGGGCTGGTCAGATCTCAAACTAAACAGGGTCAGTACTTGGAAGGAAGCCTGCCAAAGAAGACTCTGCCGAGAAACAATACGGCCACCACCTCTGCTTCTCTCTTGTCTTGAAAGCCTCTTGCTGGGACCAGCATAATTCGCCTGGTTTCCACAAAGTGGCCAAGAGCAGCACCATGGGGTGGGCTGCAGACGTGCAATCAGCAGGGAGGAGAGACCAAAGCGGCTTCTCCCTGCCAGCACTGGACGCAAATGGACCAGAGCCGGGCTGGGTCCGGGAGGCACAGAACTCCCCAGATGTGCTACAGAGTCCTCATTCATTCCCTGACAGACACGAGGGCTTTGTGATGTGTAGATGGCGCCCAAGAACACATCCCCTCCCTTGTCTTTTCTTTAGATCAAGGCGGAATTGAGGCAGGTGCAACTGAAACTCTCCGAGGCCTCCAAGAGCTGCTCCTCCCTCACCTCTCAGTGGGAACTCAGTCGCCAGAAAGTCAAAGAACTGGAGCTGGAGGCGCTGAGGCATTCCCAGGCCGTCAAACAGCAGAGCAGCTTGCAAGAGAAACTGGCGCAGGAGAAAGCCAAGGCTGCTGAGGCGGAGAACAGGGTAGGAGCCTGTGAGGGAGGGGAGGCTGAGAGAGCCCTGATATTCCTGCTCGGTCAGAACAGCTTTCTCAGTGCTGTGGCGAGCCCAAGGTCACCCAGTCGGCTGCATGTGGGGGAGTGCAGAATCGAACCTTTCATGCATTCTTCAATTCCCCCCAGATTTTGGAGCTGCAACAGAAGCTGAAGGAGTCCGACCATCAGGCACGTCTCTCTGAGACACACGTCACGGGGCAGAAGCGGCTGGAGCAGGAGCTGAAGGAGGCCCGAGAAAAGGAAGCCAGGGCACAGCGGCAGTTTCAAGAGGAGCGGCGCATCAGGTACCGCGGGTGGCCTCCCCTGGGATGTTTGGGTCCGCATCTGCGTTTCCTTTGGGGTTTTCCAAAACAATTGGGACCGCCCAGCACGCTTCCATCTCATCTGGGCTTGGGGGTGGAAGTGATGTCATCTATTGCCAGACATCATTCTTGATCTAGGCCAGGGGTAGTCAAACTGCTGCCCTCCAGATGTCCATGGACTACAATTCCCAGGAGCCCCCTGCCAGCATTCGCTGGCAGGGGACTCCTGGGAATTGTAGTCCATGGACATCTGGAGGGCCGCAGTTTGACTACCCCTGATCTAGGCCTTCTCTCCTGCCACTCAGCAAAGCTAGGGCACGAGGGAGGCAACTTTGCAGAATACGTTTGGAAAGTATTCTTTAAGAGCTGGCTCCGAATAACTTCCATAAGATTCTGAATGGCTAAGCCCCTCCCTTTTAGCACCGTATGGAATCTGTGCCCCTCGTGTGACTCAGAGCAAGAGCGACATAATGTTTAAGAGCGGCGGCCTGGCGAGCCGGGTGTGATTCCCCACTCCTCCACATGCAGCCAGCAAGCTAACCTTGGACTAATCACAGTCTTGCTAGAGCTGTTCTGAAAGAGCAGTTCTGTCAGAGCTCTCTCATCCTCACCCACCTTCCAGAGTGGCTGCTGTGGGGAGAGGAAGAATCAAGGGGGTGGCAGTTTACAGCGGATGAGTGATAGGATTGTGAGTGTCCTGCATAGTGCAGGGGGTTGGACTAGATGACCCAGGAGGTCCCTTCCAGCTCTATGATTCTAGATGGATTTTAAGCCACCTTGGGGCTCTTAGGGTAGTGAAAACCTGGGGATAAAATCCAGCTCTTCTTCTTATCCTTCTTCTCCCCCCCTCCCCTTGACCCAGGAAACTCCTGGATCAGCAGATGGAGGATCTCCAGCAGCAGCTGAGGCACTCCCTCGAGAAAGAGACACAGCTCACCAGGACTTTTGCCAAGGTGCAGGTCCAGTGCCAGCAGCAGGAGGCGCAGCTGCGGGTCTTGGAAGAAGAGAAGAAAACCCTCTCCAATGAGGTACGGCTTCAGGGCCCTGCAGGGTGGGCTTTTTGCTGTTGGGTTTCCGCACACACAGCACCCTCCCATGTTTTGCAGAAGGGTCTGAGAGAGGATGTGGGATCTCAGCGAGCCACACGGCAGCACGGGCTGTGTCAAACTAAGGGATCCAGATGGAGCCGCAGAATTCTGCCACCTCTGGCACCGCATCCTGCCCCTTTGCGTATTCTGACCGCTGCGTTCGGGAATAGCTAACGCTTCCAGACAGCTCCCCCCTCCGAGAGACCCTGACAAGACTGAAAACACCAACTCTGCTTTTCAGCATCTGCACTGTCAAAAGTATAGCCAGAAACTCTCGGAGCAGCTGTTGGCGTTGCAGCGGGAGAAGGAAGTCTTCCACGAGGAGTACAGTCACATCCTGCAGCAGGTGGACATCTCTGTCAGGTAACCTCCGGCACAGGTAGGATTAAGGACAGGAGATGCATCTGCTGCGAATTTCTGCTGCACAAGGCCATAGGGTCAAGGAAGTCAGCTGCTTTTGTTAAGCTCAGCCCACCTGGTAGTGCTCTGAGTGACAATTGTCCAAAGATGCAGAACCTGTCTTCCCACAGGTTAGTGAAGGGAATAGACCAACGGTGGTCCATATAGTCCAACATCTGCTTTCGTGCAGCCAATCAGTTATTTTGGAAGGCCAACAAATCAGAGATGTGACCTTCTCCTTGTGTGGCATCCTAGCACAGACATTGAGGTTTAATCCGTCCATTCCTCTTTTGAAGCACTCCATGTCTGTGGTCGTCACAGCAACCCTCTGTAGTTTAGTTACTCATTGAATCCTGAAGAGGAAGGGTACTGTGGTGTGGATGCTCACAGGCTGGCCTTTAAAAATAATCCATGCATTTTTACCTTGGATTTCTTTAGAGTCAAAAACAGTTTGAATGGTACATGGTGGGCATGGGGTACTGTGTGGCTATGTAGCTCTGGCCTGCAGCCACCTGTGAGGATTTGGTTGCCTCCTCAGGAGACATAACGAGAGGCATCTCCGCCACAAAGCCAAGCTCCGGAAAGCCAAGGAGACCTTCATCTGTGAAGTGAAACAGCGGGACACACGCATCAGAGAACTTGAAAACGAAATGATGTTGACCAAGAGCCAGATGGAAAAGGTGGGGATGGTGAGAAATTAGAGTTAGCTGGTAGGTCAAGGTCTCTCTTAAAGAGCCGCTTGTATAATGCCTAACTGTTCAGGTATTTCGCTGAAGCTCTTTTATTTTTCTTTGTGCTGTTTGGGGTTAAACACTCAGGCAGCTTTAGAGGCAAGTGTGAGTAGGGGTGTGTGTTGCAGAATGCCCAGAAGACCCTTGGCACAGCAGCCCCCCCTTTTCCGCCTTGTTTCCCCTGATCACAGGACCAGCTGCTGACCAGACAGGTGACCGCAGAGAACGAGAGCTTGCTGCTGGAGAAAAGGGAGCTCTTGCAGCAGCTCCACGAGCAGGAAGAAGTAGAACGGAGCAACAGGCTGGTCATCTCCTCAACACAAAACAGGTAACTGCCCCTTTACAATAATACTAAATTGGATGAAAATGTGCAGTTGTGTCATGTAAATCAGAGGCACCCTGAGTCTACTGACCACCACATTTTTTGGGCACCCATGAGTTCCAGTTTCATGGGAGATGGAGGGAGGTGGGAGAAATCTTTCCACTTTCTGCACTTCATGTGTAATTGCTTCAGTCGCTATTCCCCCCCCCCTCCATTACCTTATGTTTTCTCCAAATGCAAAAGCATTTCATTGTAGCAAAGGTGCTCAGATCTCATGGCCGTTTTGCTTGCTCTTTCCTTCCCCTTTTCCAGCTTTACATGGGGACAACTCAAACTGTGCCTAGTATTCTAAGTGCAGCCTTTAGCTCCCCAGGGTCCAAAGAGGAGCAAAATCGAAGAACTTTTTTTTCTTGGGGAGATGTGGTATTGACGGTCCTTCCTGGGGGTATTTTCAGAGTGCGATTTTTGGATGAAGAAAACAAGCAGCTCCAAGAGCACACCCTGCAGCTGAGAAGTCATGTGGGCGCCTTGGAGCGTGCCCTGCGGAACATTCACAACCACAACTTAGAAGTAAGAACGCCCGGCTCAAGCCTTGCCTGTAGCAGGACTCCACTCCCACCATCCACCAGCATGCCTCCTCTCACACCGCTAGGGGTAAGGACTGACCCCAGACCCCCTTTCTCCCTTGGTGCCTTGCTATTCTTCCCATACTTTTCTCAGGAAATGGTTTGGTGCCGCTGTGTGTCTTTAATTGCCTGACCGAAGAAGAAACACAAGGAGAATCTTGCCCATTTGTGTCTCCTCTTTCACGTATAGTGTTTCCTGGTTATGTATTGACAGCCTAAGAAAGCCAGAGTTTTAACAGTTTAAAACGTGGTTTAATTTCCTCCTCTCTGTATGCTGAATTCTTTCCCAGGAACTGAGGAGCGTCGGCTTGCCTGAAAGCCAGCCACAAAGCAAAGTGCTGCCTCTTCCCAGCATAAGGTACGGTACCTGTACTCTGTGTGTGTGAGTTACTCTGTGTGTGAGTTGCAGGGAGCCTGCAAACGCCTGATGACTTTGCCTTTCTTCTGTTTTGTTTGTCCATCCCCACAACAAGCAACAAATATGGTCTGATTCCTAAGCCATGAACCCTTTCAGTGCCCTAGAGCAGGGGTAGTCAACCTGTGGTCCTCCAGATGTCCATGGACTACATTTTCCATGAGCCCCTGCCAGTGTTCGCTGGCAGGGGTTCATGGGAATTGTAGTCCATGAACATCTGGAGGACCACAGGTTGATTACCCCTGCCCTAGAGCAAGCAGCTCCTACTCAGCTACCACCTCACAAGCGGGTATGTAGAAAGGACACAGTTGATGCAGCTGACCTGCCTGGCCATCACGGGACTGATTTCTCTTCCAGCTTCTCTCCAGTGGGCCTGCCGGACTCGTTCAGCCTTCTGAAAGCCATTCAGGGTGGCAGACATGAGGATGCAGCAGAGAGCTCTCCACTCTCACCTTCCCAGCCTTTGGAGATTGGTTACCTAAATGTGGCCTCTCCAGGGGATTCCACCAGCTGCCACAAGGAGGAACAGGAACAGCCCTCTGGCTCTGATAACGTCTAAGGCAGGAGTGGTTGAACTGCGGTTCTCAGGATGTCCGTGGACTACAATCTTCCATGAGCCCGTACAGGCACCTTCTCTACGGTGACAAAGGAAGGAAGACAGAGAAGAATTGCAGAGGGGTCCCAAGAGGCAGTTTTCCACAGCCGTTTGGTCCTGCTTGTCTTGTTAACTTGTCTTGTTAACTTTGAGATTTTAAAATCAACGACGGAAGAAGAGTTGGTTTTTATACCTCGCTTTACTCTACTAGGAGTCTCAAAGTGGCTTACAATCGCCTTCCCCTCCCCAAACAGGCGCCCTGTGACATAGATGGAGCTGAGAGAGCCCTGATATTACTTCTTGATGAGAACAGTACTATCAGTGGTGTGATGAGCCCAGCTGGCTGCATGTGGAGGAGCGAGGAATCAAACCCGGCTTGCCAGTTTAGAAGAAGAAGAAGAAGAAGAAGAGTTGGTTCTTATATGCCGCTTTTCCCTACCCGAAGGAGGCTCAAAGCGGCTTACAGTCGCCTTCCCATTCCTCCCCCCACAACAGACACCCTGTGGGGTGGGTGAGGCTGAGAGAGCCCTGATATCACTGCCCGGTCAGAACAGTTTTATCAGTGCCGTGGCGAGCCCAAGGTCACCCAGCTGGTTGCATGTGGGGGAGCGCAGAATCGAACCTGGCATGCCAGATTACAAGTCCGCACTCCTAACCACTACACCAAACTGGCTCTTTAGAAGCTGCCACTCTTAACCACTAACCAAAAGAGTCTTTGGAATATTTTTTTATTGGACTTGTACAGATGTAGTTAAGAAACTGTTTTTGTACTGGATTTTTAAATATATATATATATATTAAAAACATATTCACTGTACAGTTGTAGTTAAGAAAACTATTTTGTACTGGATTTTTAAAAACCTATATGCCCACTGCTTCAGATACATTGAAATGGAAGTGACCAGTCCATGCACATCAGTAGAGCAGGAAATTAGCAGACAGCATAATGCTTAACAGGTGCAAGGACCAAAAAGGAATAACAAGCCTACTTTATATGGTCAGCTCTTGTTTGGATTTAATTCTGTGAAGCAAATAAATATATCAAAATTGGAAATTGATATCTAAATGTACACTTAATGGTGGAATGCTGGGAGTAACAGGCTGTTGCACATACTGGTGTTGGTTGATCACTTCAGTCCGGGCTCTACAGCAAGAGCATTCAATGCAGAGATCCAGAATGGCACTGCAACCACCTGGAGAGGCCCATGTCCAGTAAATGTTCTTTGGGTATTTTTGTTTGTTTTGTACAGCTGTTTTGATGGTACTTGGTGGTTAGCATCCTGTTCACTGGTGGCTTGGAGGTTGGTTGTTAAGAGAAAGTATAATACGAAAGTGAGGAGGGAAGGTGTGTTTCCTTATATCCCCTTCCCTAAAGGGTGAGACCAAACTAAAAAGAAGAGAAGCAACAGGGACAGAAGAACAGCCTCTTCCTTTTACAATGGCCGCTTTCAATTTGGAATGATGGGGTGGCCAAACTATGGCTCTCCATATGCTCAGGGACTATAATTCCCATGAGCCCGCGGTGGCTGGCTGGACCGGAAGTGACGCCAACACCCGTGGGCGTCCCTAGGGGCGCGCGAGACTCGCCTTCCGGGTCAGAGTTGGTCACCATGGCGGTGCTGGCGTCCAATCCCAACAATCCGGTGGTGTTTTTCGACATCACCATCGGCGGCCAGGTAGGCGCCTGGAGGGAGGGAGGGAGGGAGGGGGCGGGCGGGGGGCGGCGAGGAAGGCGCGGGTCTGACATTCCGCTCTCGCCCAGGAGGTCGGCCGCATGAAGGTGGAGCTCTTCGCCGACGTGGTGCCCAAGACGGCGGAGAATTTCAGGTAGGCAGCCATGCGGCGCTGGGGGAGGGGAGAACCATAGAGACGCACGAAGCCTGGCCGACATCGGCGCTTCCGGAGGCAAAACCTTCCCTGCCGCCTGAACGCTTGTATCATAGAGGGGCAGGCATAGAGCGTCCGCAGGGAAATCATGGCCGCGCTTCCGTTGGAAAGCGGAAGTATGCCGGGAGCCACTTGTCTGTGCGGTCCTAAGCGTTTGAGGTCTGGCGCCATAGAGACGCGAGGGGGTAGAGCGGCTCGATGTTAAGAGAAGGCTTGTAATTGACACCCATCCCAGAAACCTATGGTGGAGGACCAGTTGGGCTATGCGTGGTTTTTAATTTAATAAATCATGATCACTTTTACCTCTCTGAAACGTGAATAGCTCCTGTGAGGAGTCTCCCTCTGTGGGTTTTGTTCTGGCTTCCAGTTTCTAAAGACGTGGGCTTAAAGAAAGAGCACTTAGGGAGGCAGCAAGGTGTGCAGCGTTTATGCTGCTTTGTAGGAATGTAAGGCATCCTAACTGCACAGAAAACTGAAATTACCATACAAGAAAATAAGGAGTAATGATGATTGTTAGGTGTCAGTGATCAGTTTGGGGTTGTAAAATACATGACTAGATTCCCACTATTTTCCTGCTTCCCAAAAGGTTCATTTTAGATGGCTGAACTGTGTCTAATTTGTTTGGTTA
Organism: Paroedura picta; assembly: GCF_049243985.1. Classification (NCBI taxonomy): domain Eukaryota; kingdom Metazoa; phylum Chordata; class Lepidosauria; order Squamata; family Gekkonidae; genus Paroedura; species Paroedura picta. Next base: position 7,627,593 of record NC_135383.1, on the reverse strand, counting down.
AATGGTGACAGTCTTTGATTTTTTCCCCAATCTAACATCTTGGCAGTGGTTTCCTTTATCTCCCGTCTTAAAAGCCACACACATGTCATATGGGAAATCCAGCAGCCACTGGTTAGACTGGTTTGCTCACCACCCTGGCATGACACGCAGTGCCCGTTGGCAGGGCTGGTAGCAGGGTGGCAATAAATTCAGGAATTTTATCTCCCAGCATGCAAGCGCATTGGTTAGCAAGTGGCAGCTCCCAGGCTGAACCTGGTCTCCTGACGGCTGGTACCCAGTTCCCAGCTCTCCTTCTGCTCAGAGTGTTCTGGTTCATGCCACTCCTCTGTCTCCAGGGCCAAGGCTTACTTGAGAAAAGGAAGTGGAGGCTGATTCTCTTCCTTGTGCACCCCGCAATCCTTAAAGTGGTTTCAGGATCAAGTCAGAGGATCATCTGAGAAGGGACAGGAGGGTGCTCTCTTCCCTTTGTTATTTGCACATGCTCAGGCAGCGGGTGTCCAAGGAAGACAGAGCTGCAGCCAGCACCTCACTGGACCCCGCCCCGGGTCAACAAGAGAAAAATAGCGAGCTAAAGGAAAAAAGCATCCTGTCCCTTTAAAAGAGGCTAGACAAAATACAATTTACTCCCATGCCTTGAGAAACTTCAACTGCTGACCATATATTTATTAAAACATGCCTGCTCCACCCTTCTTTTTGTTTCCAGGCGGCGTACAATCATTGTTTTAAAAAATTCCAATTAAAGCCAGAACAAACCAAACCCAAATATCTCAGGCCAGCCCAATCTCGTCAGATCTGAGAAGCTAAGCAGCATTGATGCGGGCTAGTATTTGGATGGGAGACCTCCAGGGAATCCCAAGCAGGCAGTGGCCAACCACCTCTGAATGTCTCTTGCCTTGAAAATGCTTTGAAGTCACCATAAGTTGTCTGTGACCTGACAGCAAAACACAACGACAAAAACGGGACAGGAAGACAGTTTTCTCTAGTCTTGCTGGCTGCTCTGCTTTTGCAGGTAGCCTGCTTGAAAAACGTTTTGCTGATTTGTGGGTTCAGTTCTCTTGGATTCCTTTCCTTTGGGGGTTATTTGTGGCAATACTGCTCCCCAAAGCTGTAACATGCTTGCCCCTTCTCAGTTTTGGAGCCCCCATGATTGCTTTTGCCCAAATAGTTCAAGCGCCCTCAATCAGTCACTGAATAGATTTAACAGCTATTTGTCTTTTTTTCTTTTTCTTCTCTCCCTGTCAGGCAGTTTTGTACCGGTGAATTCAGGTACGTTGATCTCACAAAAAAACAGCAAGCTGGAAAACTGGTGACACAGGCTGAGTTCCACAAGATCACAGCTTCTGTTTCTTCTGACCAGTGGCCAAGCCTGACCCAGGAGCACCTGCCCCACTTTGTTCTGTTAGTGTAAGGATGCCAAACCTCAGATATGCCCCAATTCCCAGCATCTTTTTTTCTGTGTTCTAGGAAAGATGGCGTTCCCATCGGTTACAAAGGCAGCACTTTCCACAGGTATGGTTCCTTTGGATTTCAACCTATAGCCCTTTCCTGAGCCTGTAACGGCCCTTTAAGCCAGCAGTACCAGATAGAGGGAAGTAGCGTTCATAATGTGAGAATGTGTGTGGCCAGGGACAAGTGTCATAGAATCATAGAGTTGGAAGGGACCTCCTTCTAGTCCAGAATGCAGGAAATTCACATTTTTCAAAGGACAGCCCAGCCTGTCTTGCAGCACTGGCCTCACTGGCCAAGTGGCAAACCCAGGCAGCTTCACAAGCCGTTGGCATAGTCGCCTTCTGCCCCTTCAGAGGCAAGAGACTTTGTTCCCCGTGGTGCTGGCAGTTACGCCACATGACCTGCAGGGAGCAGCCTGGGGTCAGCGAAGGCAGCTTGGCTATCTGACCACTTGCAAGGTCATTGAAGGGCAGGCAATCCACTGGCCTTCCGGAGAAGGGAGCCACTCTGCACCTGTGTTACCCCAGCCGTCTTCGGCAGGCAGGTTGGGACCGGACCTAATTGTGGACCAGACCGAAGGTTCTCCACTGAACCTGCAGCTTCCTTTTATTTTAATACACGGAAGGCGAAAGAGAAATGAAAAGCGGGTGCATTCTTAATGGGATTAAAGATGGATACCAGGTCTATGTAAAATAATTTTCAAGGTTCTCAATCCCACTCTCCCCCTTTTTTCTTTTTAAGGGTTATCAAGGATTTCATGATCCAAGGCGGTGACTTTGTAAACGTAGGTAGTCACTTTTGTTCTTCTTTGCTGCATTTGAAGGCAACTGAGGTATGGCACTTGTGCCTGGAACCTCTGTAGCTTCTCTCCCTTCCTCCAGCTCCTGTCTCTCACTGTCCATGACCGAGGAAGGCTGCAGTGGAAAGGTGGAGCAGGGGCCTTGCTAATCTGGGACGTTCCCACCCAGACCCGAAAGCGCATTTCCAACTGTGTGTTTCAGCAAGACGTTTGGCAACAGCCTGAGCTTAGAGCCCCACAAGGCAGGTGTCCTTTTCTTGCTTGCCCAACATGGGGTCTTTTCTCTTTCCCTAAGTCCATTTCCAGAACTAAACAATTGCCCCAAGGGCTGCCTTATCCAAACTCTTCCTGTGCACGGCTGGAAGGAGCATAGATTTTCAGGACACGTGAGTCACAGGGTGGCCTGTCAGACCTTGCCCCCTCCTCCAATCCCTAAGATGTGCCTGGGAACCCCCAAAGGCATCCCAGAATGCTGTGCGACGCGCAGGGCTGGCAGGACGGCTGTAAGGAGACTGTCCCTGGAATGCAGAAAACTTGAAAAGTACCACCCAAGGGAAGTTACAAAGAGAAACTCAAGAGAGCCTGGCACAGGGGGAGGCCAGGACAAGCTGCAGACGCCCTCTTAATCTTGCCTGAAATACAAATAATATATATTTTAAGCCTTCTGGGACAATTTGCAGGTGATGCAAAACAGTCTCGGGCTTTATCAGCCTTGTGACACAGGTGCCCTGTACGCTTTCTCACGAGGTGCCCTTCTGCTGTTTGCTCAACGCGTGGCCTTTTCTCTTTGTGTAAGCGAAGCCCGCTCCCAGAATTGAACATCAGCTCCTTAACACCCTTTAGCATTTTTTATCGGTTTCATGCACTTAACAGTTTGCCCTCTCAAGGGCATTTGTCCCCTCCTTCCTTCCAACCCAGTGACATATCGTACAGGTTCTGCCTGAAACAACAAACTCACTCTTGCTTGGCTGATCTCACCGGGTTTATTTTCTTGTTCCGGGCTGCGCTGATTGCTTTAGAGCCTTTAATCCTTAGTCAATGTAGCAAGGTGATAGATATGCATTTTGTAAAAGCATAATAATGTGACAGGAGGGGCACGTCAGCTGCATCAGAATCTCAGGAAGGGTTATGCTGCAAAGGAACTGAACAGCACCTGGTGGAACAGTCTCTGAGAAGAGAAGGGATAGAAATATGGGGACCTTACCTGAAAGTTTCTTTTGAGTGGGGGCGGAAGACTTTCAGTCTTTCTTGTCCCTAAGATGAGCTTGGTGTAGGGGTTAGGAGCGCAGACTTCTGATCTGGTGAGTCGGGCTCAATTCCCCGCTCCCCCACATGCAGCCATCTGGGTGACCTTGGGATCGCCATAGCACTGATAGAGCTGACCGAGCAGTTCTCTCAGGGCTCTCTCAGCCTCACCTCCCTCACTCTGTTGTGCGGAGAGGAAATTGTAAGCCGCTTTGAGACTCCTTCGGATGGCTCAGTGGCAGATTGAACTTGGGACCTTCTGCACCTACTTGGCATGCAGAAGGTCCCAAGTTCAATCCCCAGCATCTCCAGTTTAAAAAGACCAGGCAGTGGGCAATGAGAAAGACCTCTGCCTCAGATGCTGATATGCCGCTGCCAGTCTGAGTAGGCAGTACTGATTGATGGACCGAGCGTCCGTTTTCAGTATAAGGCAGCTTTCTGTATCCATCTCCCAGAGTTTACCTAAAGCAGAATAAATTAATCTTCATACATATGTCCTGGTTACAGGATGTGGATGGTCTGGGCACAGCCTTTAGACTTTATAAAGTTTATTACAGTTTGAATCTAGTTTTTATGGGAGGGCTTGGGCAGGGTTTTTCATTTCAAATAATGACTCTTTTCCCACTTGCAGATCAAAGTCCAGGGTTTTTATCATTTTGTTCTGCCTAAAGCACGGAACGGCCTTGGGCGTAGAGATGAAGTGCTTGGGCCAGCTCGATAATTAAGCTGGGGAAAGGGAGCCATATCCGGTAGCTTCTTCAGGCCATCTTTAGGAAAGGAGCAAATCTATCGGTTGTCCTTCTGAAGAGGGAGGAGAGCTCGGCCATTCATTAGGATATGAGAAAGTATGTTCTTTATGTATGTGACATTATTACACGTACATGCCTGTTGTACATGCCACCCTGAACTAACTGGGAAGGGCAGCCTATACAAATAAAGTGATTATTACAAGAGGAGCCCTGTCAGACCAGATCAGCGGCCCATCTAGCCCCACTTCCTGTCTCAGCCGATTCCTCTGGAGGTCCAACCACAGGAAACAGAGGTTGAGGCTTACTCCTGATGTTGCCTCCTGGCACTGGGATTCAGAGGTCGACTGCCCCTGAATATGGGAGATCCCTTTCGTCACCGTGGTTAGTAGCCATGGATAGAGTTATCCTTCATAAATCCTCCTTTTAAAACAGTTTATTCCTGTGCCCAGTCTCAGCCAGTTCAGATTCTGCTAGCCTACTCTAAAAGTTGGGATTTTTTTTGTTTCAATGACCATCACTTTCCACTTACCGACACTGGGCTTCATTTGCCACCTGGCTGCTCACTCCCCCAGCTTGCGCCTATCCTCTGGGTGCTCTTCGCTTGGGAAGGTTGAATTGCATACCTGCCTCTTTCTTCAAACAGGGGGATGGGACTGGAGTGGCCAGCATATATCGGGGTCCTTTTGCTGATGAGAACTTCAAGCTAAAACACTCGGCTCCGGGACTGTTATCTATGGTAAGTCCCACAGCGAATGCAGCTGCGTCGGAACAGCCCACCCTGGCTTAATAGTGGGACGGGGTCATGGGCAAAGTTGGCGAGTTGAACCGCGTGGCTTAAAAAGAGATGGAACATCAGTAGCAGGCGGGCAGCCTCGACTCGACTTTTGTACTGGAAAACCCCACACATGGAGCTACAGCGTGGGGCCAAGGCGCTGAAGGTTCAAATCCCCCGTCATGCTCGAGAGTCAGTGGTACAGTGCACTTTCCCCCTGGACTACTTGCTGAGCTTTTTGGAGTTAAATTGGGATTCAGGTGCTACCATGGCCTTCTCCTGTGGCTGGGGATGCTTCCAGTGATAACGAAGGATACGTAGGAATCTTAGCACAGCACTGCTTAGGTTAACGGAGGGTCATGGGGAGGGCAGAGGAATCACTGCCCCGTGGGAAGCTGGCTGCGGAAAATGAGGCGGAGGGGCTTTGAGAGAGGGAGGCGATGGCAGAGCGCTCCAGTGGAGAAGACCATGTCTTAATCCTTCAGCTCGGTGAGATAATTTGTTGGCCAGGCTTCATCCTCGGCCAGGCTCGGGAGCAATTACTCAGAACTTAAGCTTCTGAACGAGAAGGCGCTTGATTAAATTTGGTCTCGGGGTACAGATGGTGCTTCCTTCGGGCTGATCTTGGCCTCGTTTGGGCCGCGTTAAGAGGTTCTGGTAATCTGGCCCGCGAGAACAAGTGCGGAATTGCAGGTGGGGAATCTGTGAACTGCCCTGCTTGAAATTGCCCAGAATCCCTTTCTGTATCTTTTTTTCTCCTTCTATAAGCTTCAGTTGCTCAGGCTTGATGGCAGAGTTCAGATGCCGATAGACCAAGAGCTGGCATGGTGTAGTGGTTAGAGTGCAGGACTATGGTCTGGGTGGCCCAGGTTCAAATCCCTGCTCTGCCATGAAGCTTGCTAGGTGGCCCTTGGTCAGTCCCATTTCCTCCGCCTAACCTACCTTGCAGGGTTGTTATGAGCACTGAATAGGGTATAACATAAATTGCTTTTTTGGCAGATGCCCAAGAGCCCCCTTGCCATTTCTGTTTCTTTGCTGTCCCACCCTTCCTCCACAGAGTCCAGGGCTGCCAACGTGATTCTCTCCATCATAGCTTTCCCCTAGGCAGGGAGGGAGTGACTGGCCTGAGGTGGTCAGCAGCAAAGCCTCCCTCTGCATTTCCCTTCTGCCCCCCCCCCCAATTGTGAGAGTGTGGGTGTGGACGCAGGCATTCTCAAGGCCAAGAGGCGATTTCTCTCCCCCTGATTTGCATGCGTGTTTCCCGCCAGGCAAACAGCGGCCCGAGCACCAACGGATGCCAGTTCTTCATCACCTGTTCCAAGTGTGACTGGCTGGACGGGAAGCACGTTGTCTTCGGTGAGTGGGCATCTTTAGGGCTCAGGCCATGGGTGGAGAGAGTGGCTTCTGGTGCAATGTATCACACCCTGCTTTTGAAAAAAAAATACCATAGTTGTACAAGGCTAGAATTACCTCCAGTCGCCTCTTTGAAAGGAGTTCCAGAATCCTTTGGAATCTAGGGTGGATTCTGAGGCACATACCACTTGTGTTAGGTTTCTGGAGGGAATCCTCCAGCTGTGGATTCAGGAAATGCCGGGACTCTCCCAGGCCCCAGCTCTTGGGAAGATGGACCATTTTATGCTCCACACCTCCCTGCCCTCTGGCTTGTGGATCTTTGACTTTAACTTTTGCTGCGTTATGGCATAGTGAAATCACTCTCTTTTTTTTAACCTGGCAGGTAAAATAGTTGATGGGCTGCTTGTCATGAGAAAAATCGAAGTAAGTATTTTATTTTGGGGCGGCATATGAGTGTCAAGTCCACAGAAGGTGCACGATAGCTGTAGAACCTGCATGTAGAAGAGTTAGTTTTATACCTCACTTTTCACTACCTGAAGGAAGCGGCTTATCATTGCCTTCCCTTCCACTCCCCCACAACACACACCCTGTCAGGTAGGTGCGGCTGAGAGAGCTCTGACAGAACTGCTGTGAGAACAGCTCTAACAAGACTGTGACAAGCCCAAGGTCACCCAGCTGGTTGCAAGTGGAGGAGTGGGGAATCAAACCCATCTCTCCAGATCAGAGGCCACCACTCTTAACTCCTGCACCAAGATGGCTCTCCAGATGTATCATCTTTTATCCTATAACTTGCAGATGAAGAGCTCTGCTAGGGACAGACTAACCAGGCCTCTTTTTGCCCCCTCAGAATGTACCCACTGGTCCAAACAACAAACCTAAGCTGCCTGTGGTGATTGCTCAGTGTGGTGAGATGTAGGCAGTGGACTGTCAGGTATGCACCATGCACCTCCATCCCCCTGTGTGGCGAAAGCAGTAGCAGCCTGGAGAAAAGGTTCTTCTGCTTGTGGGGAGGGAAGGGTGCAAAATGGGAGTGGAGGGGGGTTGGGAAGTAGGTGGGATGTGGGGCTGGGTGGGACGGATTACATGGACAGGGTATGCATGACTTTGTGTATGTTGTCACTTCATTGAAGAGCACAGCTGGGTGCAGACGGCAGCTTCCTAAGATTCTGCATGTTTTTAAAAGCAAGTTTCTAGCCCCTATGGGGGAATGTCATATCAGCAACACTCTACCTGGCCAAGTCTGAAAGCCAGAGTTGTCAAGCAAGTTTTCCAGCAATCAGCAGGTGGGAATTCAGACTCTGGAGTAGCTCTTTGCCCCTAGCAGGGAGGGAAAAAATATTTATGAAAATTAATTTGCATTGCAGAAAATACTACATCATACAGCTATGCATGAATTGTGCTGAATTCAAGGGTTGTTGCTGAATTCAGTGGCTGTTGCCTGGGGTTACTGTAGCACTACACTGCCTTCATTAACAAAATTCAGTGCAGAATAGACGCAGTGATAACTAACAGGGAACCACTGGCTACGCAACAGAAGGAGCAGCAGGTGAACTGAACGAATGCCTAGTTACAAACTCACTTGTTCTCCTGGCTGCTGATCCTTGGAGACCTCGGCAGGACAGAAGCTCAGAGGCACATTATGCACGAGATGACACTAGATATGTGCCAGGCGGCTTCTGTGGTTTTATGGCTGATTCTCTCCTTTTCCTGCTTCCAGGAGTTTCCCTTTTCAACTTGGACCACCGAAACCTTCCAGCCGCTCCTTTCCTACCCCCCTTCATGCTTCATCCAGCCCACATCTCACACCTCAGTCGTTTCTGCCATTGTAAATAAAAAAGGTTTTTTTTTTTTAAGCACCTGTCATTCCAGCAGCATGTGCTTGCCATCCGCTAGAGAAGTTTTTCTGGGCCTCTGTTCGGTCTTACCAGCAGGATCCAGCCACCGCGATCTCTCCCAGGCTAGCTGCAGGGTCCACAGGGCTGCAAAAGGCAGGGGACAGGGTGGGAAAAGTGCATGACCTGATGAGCTTGGATGGACATCAGAAGCAGCTTTGATTTGGCCACAGGGGTGGGTGCTTTGGCGTACGGATGGCTCAACAAGTCCAAGGACGCCAGGTGTTGAGAATTAAATGGCAGCCCAGGCTGGGGGAAATGCAAAATATGCTGTAGAGTGAGCATATCTACACCTGTCAGCACTTCGCTTGGTGGAGACTGCACTGTAACCTTGGCAGAGGTGACTTTTCCCTGCCACAAGCTGTTCACTCGGGTCAGTTCACATATTAAAATTATAAGTAGGAAACCAGTTAAAATATTCCATAATTGCCCCAGCTACGGATCTTAATTCTGTCTCCCCATCTCCCACGATAGGGGAGGTGTGCTTTAGGGAGGGTCCCACAAGATAATGCACGGTGATTGGGAAAGACCATGTAAAGTGTCATGGCCATCTTTGTGGCTTTAGAGCAAGGGTGGCCAAACTGGCTCTCCAGATGTCCATGGACTACAATTCCCACGAGCCCCTGCCAGCACGTCCATCCGATGCTTGTTTTTTTGTGCAAGAGGCTTGCATGCATGGAATTAAGTATGCAAGGGACTTAGGCCAAAGACTGTGATCGGTGTCTTGCGCAGACATCTTCTGGAGGAGGCCCAGCCATGGTCACCCCTTCCGAATCCCCACCAGGAGGGCCTCCTTTTTGTAATCCCTTCCTGTTCATCACAGCTTGTGTTTACTCATTTCCCTTGTCTCATTGGGGCTACAAAAAAAAAGGAACCTCGTTGTATAAATGTACTTAAACAGCTGTGCCTGTGCAAAGGGGTGGGGTGGAGAAGGACTTGACACAATTTAGAGGAGGAGGGAGGGGAGGGGAGGATGCATGGTAAAGTGGCTTCAGTTGGGAGATAAGACTAGACCTCAGATCCAAAGATGGGTTTAGAGAGAAAAAACGGGAGTGCCATTTACATGAAGAAAATGAAGCCCAGATGGATTGGCCCTGGGGTTGCCAGCCTCCAGTGGCACCTCCCACTCTTACAATTGATCTCCCCGCTACACAAATGGGTTCCTCTGGCAGAAATGGCTGCTTTGAAGGGTGGACGCTACGGCCTTGTACCCTTGCTGCGATTCTATTTCGGTCCTGAGATTGATCTAGCTCAAAGTCCTCTTTCTCACAATCTCTGACCAGGTTTCCCACAAAACTCCCAACACGCAGTTCCTTTTGGCAGTTGTTGGTTGCTGCTGCTACTAGGCAGTTCCAGGCATGAGAAGCTGAGGGAGAGAAGGGCCAGAGATGAAGCAAGCAGAACTTCAGGATGTCTCGGGGAAGGGGGGCAAAGTTGCACCTTTCTAAACCCATTGATGTGAACGGCCGTAGTGGTGGAGGAAGAGCACTGTTCTGCATTGTTAGTGAGGCGGATATCTCAGAGGTCAGGAAAAAAAGGGCAGGGAAAATGAGAGGAGGAGCTTCCAGAAGGGATGGGTAAGGTGATTCAGGGAGTGTTGCAAGTGATAAAGAGACAAAGCAGGAGTATAATTAATTCACTGGGATTTCCCTCAAGCTTGCGCAAGATGAGCCCCAGGGCTTCTCACGGAACAGGAAAGCTCGTTTTTGGCATCACTGCTTCTGTTCATACAATAAATCCATAGCCTGTCATGCTTAAGGATTGTTAATACAGTTTGGTAGAAGAATACGCTTTGGAAATTTTAAATCCCGCTTCAGCCAGACTAGCTTAAAATAACTTGTTCATGTGCTCCACCTCTTAGAAATAGAAAGCTAAGACTGTCAATTACCATACAGAATAATCAGTGGCCCAAAACACAGTTTTTGGGGGCACAGCAGCTAGTGTGGGGCTTAAAATGGAGATATCTGGGCTTCAGTCCCTGCTCCCCAAAAGTGACAAGATGTTTCTGAGCTTGTGACCATCTTGCAGTAAGGGCACTCTGCAAGGCCTAAGCAGGCAGTGGGGGATAACCATGCATATCATGAGTTCCTTGGTGATGCAATATAAAATAAATAGCTTTAGGGGTGGAAATCTAGAGGGCACGCTGTAGTGATGGAACACACTAGGAGCTACCCAAGGTCAATCCATGGGATGCCTCCAGGCATGGGAAATTCCTGAGGATTTGGGAGTGGCATGGTTTGGGGAGGGATCCCCTTGGAATGTAACACAAAGCAGCCATTTTCTTCAGGGGAAGGGTTATGTGAAGATCGGTTGCAGTTCTGGGAGCTCTCCAGGCCCTCCCCGGGGGTTGGTCACCATATATGCCCCTTGAAGGGTATCAAGCATTGGGAACAATGCTTTACACATAGAATCGTAGGGTTGGAAGGGGCCACACAGGCCAGCTTGTCCAATCCTCTGCTCAATGCAGGACCGCTGCATGAAGACTGCCTGTGTGCGGGAGCTCACCACCTCCTTAGGCAGCCCATTCCACCGCTAAACTGATCTGTGGATCCCCCCCCAAGCAGCTCCGATTACCATAAACAGACGCGATTGGATGCATCGGAACTTGGTAAAGCACTGTAATTTTGGCTATGTCTGCATGCTCATAGTAATAAAGCAATGAATTGACTGGATACAGCACATGCTGGAATGCAGGCTCGTCCAGCTGTAGGTAAGGGAATTAAGGGAAATCGCCGGAGAGTCCCTCCCGATTAAAACACAGACAGGCAGACAATCCAACAGGCTCAGAGGTCCCTCCGCACATGGGAGCGGACGCGACTCAGGACTGCCAACGGGAAGTCATTCCCCTTGCCGAATGGACGAGCCTTCGGCCGCAGCTGCAAGGGCCGAGCGGAGGGGAGTGCTCACAAAGCCACCACCGCCGAATGCAGGTGCTGAACCCGAGCCATCTTTGTCTGCCGGCGGGAGGAAGGGCAACGAGGGGGCTCGGGTGCAGCCGAAGCACGGCAGGCCCGGGTCCCGGGGGTGGGGGGCGCTCGGCGGGGCTGCTCGGGGAAGTCCCTGGCGTGGCTGGGCTTGGCCTCCTTCGGCCACATGGTCCCCATCTACGGTCAGGAGAGATGGCATTTCCTGGCTGGGTCTTCCCTCGGGGGGGCGGGGACAGAGGGGGCTCTCCGCCAATCAGGGATGCGCTTCCAGCAGCCCCGAAGGCACAGCCAAGCCCGAGCGATAGAAAGGGAAGCCTTGAAGGTGCGGGGAGACAGGGGAGGGGACAAAGGGCGGGGCACATCGGCGGCCGGCCAATAGCCACTCGGAGATGTTGACGGGCAGGAGCGGCGGCCCAACCGGGAGCGCCAGCTCGTCGCCGCGCGCGGCGCGCAGCCAATGGGCGCGCGCTCCCCCGGACGGGCAGCCCTAGCCAGCCAATGGCCGCGTCGGGGTGGGCGGTGCGTGCGGGGTGGCTAGCCAGTGCGCGCCGCCATTGTGGCCAGTTCGATCGGTATCGGGAGCGGAGAGCGGAGCCCAGCGAGCCCGGAGTAAGGGAGCAGCCCCCCCCGCCAACGGCCGGCCCCCGAGTCACCATCAACACCGCGCGGGAGGAGGCGGCGGCGCCGCTGCTGTGAGCCAGTCACCACCACCGTCCACCGGCAGCCACCGTCGCCATGAGCAGCGAGGCCGAGACCCAGGCGCCCCCCGCCGCCGCCGCCCCACTACCCGTCGCGGTGGCCGCCGCGGCCGCCGCGCCTCTGGCAGCGGCCGCGGCCCCCGTCGTCCCGGACGCCAAGCCCAGTAACGGCACCGGCGGAGGCGGCGGCGGAGGCGGCAACGGCACCAACGGCGGCCTGGGCTCGGCGGCGCCCCCCGCCGGCGGGGACAAGAAGGTCATCGGTGAGGGGGGAGCGCGAGCGAGAGAGAAAACGAGGCACGACGGGCGGGGGGACGAGGAGGAGGGGGCGGGGCCTCGTCCTGGCTGGGGGCTGAGTGGCTGGCGGGCCGTGCGGGCGCCTCCCCCCCCCTTTTTTTTCGCCTCGCGCGCCTGGCGGTCACTGCGCGCGCTCGCGGCTCGCTCCCTTCGCCTTTTCCTCCTCACGCGCCTCTCGCCCCTCGCTGCCCGCCGATTGGCTGGCGAAAGGGCGCGCGCGGCCCCTCTCTCAACGGCCAGCCTCTTAATCTCCCCCGCTAGGGCCGGCCTGAGCGCGTGCCCCGGCGGCTTTTCCGTGGCACGCGTGCGCGCCTTTGCTGTCGCAAAAAAAAGGGAGGGGGACCGCGAAGGCCTGGGCAGGAGGGGGCGTGGCCGAGGGGGCGGCCCAAGATGTCGGCTCCATGTGGGGGTGGGAGGGCGGGGTGCGGGTGTCCGGATCGGGGGCCTGCGTTGTGGGGTTCTGTCCCTTTCAATTCCTGGCCTGCCTGTAAAAAAAAAAAAAAAATGATGGCGCCCTGCGGGTGTAGAGTTGACACGTGGTTTTGAGGGCTGCCAGGAAAGCCCAACAACTTTCGGCTCTCTGGAGCAGGGGGAGTCGACCTGTGGTCCTCCAGATGTCCATGAACATCTGGGGGACTACAGGTTGACTACTCCTGCTCTGGAGGCTCCAGGGAGTTTCACCCATTAGACGAGGTTTGCACTGAGTTTTCAAAAATAGAGGCGATTGCTTTTTAAGGCAGCAGTTCAAATGCATAGCTGAACAGCCAAGAAGTAAAAGTGATCGTTATTGCAGGGATAAAAGGAAGAAAGATTCTGGGGCTGTAGCAGAGAAGGCCCTGCTTCTGGTTACAGTGAATAAGGGAGGGGGTGAAATCCTCTGTGAATGGGGTGTGTGTTTTAGTCTATTAAATAGTAGGAAGGAGCCATACCAAGGATTGTTTTTTATTGTTTTTATTTATTTAATTTTCCTCACCAGTTATTAATCCTTCTGGAGGCTATTTGCCTCCTCTGCCCTTGTTTGCTTAGTGCATCAGGATTTGTAAAGCCCACTGGCATCAGTAATGAGCTTATATGGCTATAATTTTGCAGGCTTGAATAAAGCTCCTAAAGTTCCAGTTGTGAACATGTGTATCGGGAACCAAGTCCAGTGGAATTCAGTAGAATTTGAATATTTGCTTGTTTGGTACCTGCATCATCTTTAAAAAACATGTTCCTTAGACTAATGTAATTGTTTCCTTTTCATACATTCCAATGCTTTTTGCTGCATTGATAATATTATTTTCCCAGGATTGCAGCATTTGTTTATTTATGGAAGGGGTAGGCAAACTGGCCCTCCAGATGTCAATGGACTACAATTCCCATGAGCCCCTGATTTATGGTATTTGTTGACCACTCAAAAATGATAAAACGCCATAAAACAACAACAATCCTCCTGGCGGACAAAACTAATCTGTTTCCCTTCCTCCACCCTACTCACAGCTGATAACACCAGACTACACTGGTCCCAAATAGTCAACCATCGTCCTTAGGAGAGGTGCCCATGCCCTAAGCCTATACAGGATAATTTCAAGACTAGGGGTTATTTCCCCAACCCTGGAACACTGGCCTACCTGACAATTTTTTTGTGCTATAGCTTTCCCAACTAACTTGTCAGGTAAGCCTGTTTCCCATGTTTCAGTGATTGGGGATAGTTTTGAAAGCACAGTAGTTTAACTTAGACCTCATGAGCTCAAGTGATGAACAATTTAGAACCCTTAGCTACTGCACTCTTTTAATAGCTCCTTTGGAGCAGCATTCTCCCCCCCCCCCCCCAAGAGAGTGGCTTCCCTAAAGCCACCTAATGAACTGAGGCTTCCTTGCTTATTGTGCACCAGCTGTGTGAATGCATACTGTAGGAAACAATATGGAAGTTCACTTTTGCTCTTCCAGGGAAGTTGCCCTCTTGGTGTTGCAATCCAACAGCGTCAAGTGTAAACCTGGCTCCTCTACACCATATGGGGAAGCACATGGTGATGCCTTGTCAGCTCTTGCACATCTTAACCTGCATTTTCTTTTTTCTTTTTTTTAGCAACGAAGGTTTTGGGGACAGTGAAATGGTTCAACGTAAGGAATGGCTATGGCTTCATCAACAGGTGAGGAGAAGTTAATGGTGCCAAAGGCTTGTCTTTTGTGTTTTTTTAAAAAAAATATGATTGCCTAGGTGGAATCAAGGCACTTAGGTGGCCTTTTGGGCCAGTGTCTCCACTTATTTTGTTTAACCTTTTTTATCTCTGTGTAGTCAGTGTAGATCTGAATCTGCTATTGATGTGCTTTTTTGCATTATTCATCTTGGCAGTTGATTAGCAGACAAACTTGGCCACTGGCAATGAGGTGGAATTTGGCAGTTGCCAATGTTGTGTGAACAAGTAGCAAAGGTAGTAGGCCAGGCAGCAGTTTTTCTGAAAGGGCAGTTGAGCACAGCTTAAAGGAGCCATTATGGTAGAAAAGCCAGGCTTAGGGGATGCTCAGGTTCTTGATCTGATTTGTAGCTTGGGTTGTGGGTATTACAGTCCCAAGCAAAAGATGCAGTTCAGAGGCCTTGCAGTTGGATGGAGGGGACATAAGTAGCCAGGGATTACAGCAAGTTGTTGCTGGCTTCAGGCACGGTTGGGCAGAATAGACACAACCTACTGGTGTGTACAGGTTTGTTTGGCTTGTTAAGGTACACATACCAACTGACTGCAGTGCTGAAATTAAACAAATAAAACAGCCTGGAACAAAGATGTTAAATGCACCGGAATTTCAATTAAGAAAACAAGCAGATGAAAATTAAAGCAAAACACCCTCTGCCAGCCCACAATAATATAAAAAAATTGCTCACATTAACACCTAAATGGTTAGCCATAGTTGTGTTTCAAAAGAGACGCAAGTGCACACTGTTAATTAGATTGCAGGTCATTAGGCCTAACCTAGAGAGATGCCCCGAGGACTCTCGGTTTCTTTAATCTCCTAAGACACATGCCAGATGGAAGACATGCCGCCAGCGGAAATGCAATCATTCCTCCATCTCACACTTCTTTGGTGGCTCAGCTCCAGTGTGACATTTGCAGGGTCTTGCACACGTTAACCTTGGAACTTCAGCATGCCTTGATGGAAGTTGTTTGAATTTCAACGCACCTTTTTCTTCTCCCCTGGCTGCTGCTGTATGCAAAGTCAGTGGGGCCTTTGAAAAAGGAATGCTGCTTCCCCCTCCCCCTTCTGCTGATGGCAGAAATATTTTTTGTGCACTCTTACTAGCCATGGAGATTGCAGACCAGCACTAGGGAGATCAAACTGGCCTCAGCCAGAGCCTTCTCAGCCGTGGCCCCGGCCTGGTGGGATGTTCTACCAGAGGACATCAAAGCCCTGTCAGACCTTCAGCAGTTCTGCAGGACTTGCAAGACAGAGCTGTTCTGCCAGGCCTGTGGCTGAGGTTAGAAGTAACCTAATTGTGCTGGTCTCTCTACCCACTGGATGACATTCCACCCCATAGAGATAACCCTCCAGTTGATTTTAATATCTGTTAATTTGTGATTTTAAAGTAAGTGTTTTAATATTGTTTTAAGGTGAACTAATTTTGTGCAGGGATTGTCTCGACTCACAAAACGGTCATCTGCCCTGAGTTCCCAAAGATAGGGCTGATGACAAATTCCACAAATAAAATAAATTTTAAAACCAGTGAGGGCATTCCTATTGGCCCTTCTTGGCTTCTTTTGGCAAGTATCCACAGTGTTGATCTCGGGCCAAGCAATTGAGGAAAAGAACTGAGCTAGAAACATAAGCAAAGAGGTCCTCTTAGACGCATGCCTTGAATTTGTCATGGAGGGCCAAGTGATCACATGAACGGCGTGATTAAAAAGACCTGCAGAGACTAAAAGATGCTATAGGTAAAATGGAGGTTTAGATCAGCTGGATCATTAAATTGGCTTGGTTTGTTAGTTGATTTCTTAAATGCCTGTGATCCACTGCCATGCCTAGCACAAGGTTATGGCTCTTCATCTTTTGGTAGAAATAGGGTTGAAATAACTCTGCCCTTCCTGCAGCCTTTCCATTGCGTGGCTGTAAACTGGTCAGTAGATGCTGCTGTTGCAATACACTGGATGATAAGAGCTTTTACTGGAAACGGGCGTGCTTATTCTTGCCACTTCTCACCTGTTTCTCCCTGCAAAAGTCTATTCCGTATTAAGCTGTGTAATGAATACAATACAGAAAATATTGGTTGCTATATTTCATGCTTTGAGGTGCACCTATACCAGCTGCTTATATTTTGTGCTGTTTTTGAATAGCGTCTGCCTTGCTGTGAAAGTGTCCTTAATAGAAGTAAGATTTATGTGGGTTTTTTTTAAAGATGTTAATATCAAATATTAATGAAAGTGCTTCTGCAAGACAGAGCTGTCATGAGTCCAAAAAGTATTTTGACTCTTTGAGATGAGATTGCTTGATGATTACCTGCAGAACTACAGTTTTCAGGAAGAAATATGAACCTTCTAAGGTTATGCGCTACATGTATTTTTAGTCCGCGAAAGTTATGGGCGTGGATGGGAGGAGGGATGTGATATATGAGTTGGTCCTTGGCAGTGCCCCAAAGCCATAGGCTGGCCTCTGTCCAAAATTAATACCACTCCTTGTTGGAGAATGCTGTTTCTTTGATTTCTGAACTGAAAAATATTTTGTTTTGCTGCAGGAATGACACCAAGGAAGATGTGTTTGTCCACCAGGTGAGGCCATTTGCTTGTACAGCTAGATATGCCAGATTCTGGGGAAATGAGACTGTTTTGATTTGGCTGAAGGGGTTGGGAGTTGGTTGGTTCACTTGTTGGAAGACCTATACTCACAGTATGCTGTATGTGTTCTTAATCTTAAGGACCCTTGATCTGTGGTCCTTGGCTAGCTGCCTTTCCTGCTGCCCCATTGTGCTTGTGGGCCTAACAAATGATAGCCTTTGGTCTGCTTTTTCCTTAGCACATAACTGAGTTCACATCTGTGGTTTTAAGAGAAAGCAAAAATGAAGTCCTCTAGCAGAACTATGTGTCCTTTTTTTTTTTGTAATAGCTTGCCATTTGAATCAGCTGCTTTGTATTGCTTGAATTTAAGCTTTTTAGGGCTGTTGCTTTCCCCCATGCAATGGCGTTTGTCATGCACATGACCAGGCCTCCATTTTGAATTTAAGATCACTCATTCCTGGATTATTGCTACCTGTTATTAATGTTTGACAGGCAACCTGTCATAAAACTCCTGAGAATTTTTATCCCAAGGAGATGTGTACAGGTCCCACAGAAATGGTCTGCAGCCCTCTTCTGCTATTTCTTAAGAACTAGGGTGTTAGGGCTGCACAGAGGCTTAAATGTGAAATTAGGGTTAGTGGCACTTGCTTGTCCAGGGACAGGGCACCAGGAAAACATTGTCAGCACTATATAACTTCTCTCCGAGTGCAGCTGTTACTATTGACACTGAAAAGCGTTTAGTAAGCAAACTGTGAAGGTCAGTTTAACGCATGCGATCACATGGTTGGCTGAAAATACAGGCTCGGAAAGCAGAGTTTTCTCCTATGGGTCTGATCAGTGAGGGCTAACATGGCACCTGTATGAGCTGCTATAATGACTTCCCTGTATTATGTGGATTTATGAGAGACAGTACTAGAATATCGTTGTGTTTTTTCTCTCTTGATGTCTCTGGTACACAGCCTGTAGGGCTGGAAGGGACCCAAAAACTATGTCATCTCTCAGCACCTGCTTCCCATACAGCCCAGCTGTTTCAGATGGCTGAGTCTGTGAGCTCTGAAGCAGTGAAAATACCATCCAGGGTTGCTGCCTTGTGAATGAACAGTTTAGGTCAGAGATTATCCTTATTTACATTTTAGCCTGTGGGTATATATATATATATATCTCCATCTTGCCCTCTTCTCAAATACAGTTCAGTAGCCAATATAGAAAACTATTTTCATACGTGTTAAAACTTGGTTACTTTATTCTGAAAGTCTAAATCTGTTTTGCCAACAGACTGCTATCAAGAAGAATAACCCCAGGAAGTACCTTCGCAGCGTGGGAGATGGAGAGACTGTGGAGTTTGATGTGGTTGAAGGAGAAAAGGTGAGCAAGTTATCCTCAGCTTGAACAGCCTCTACTTTGCTCTTTTGAGTTTTGGCTTCTGTCTGGGCCAGGCATTAGATGCCTCTAAAATGATCACTTGTGTTTCTTTTTGGGGTTTGGAATATGGATGTTTGTGCCTATACCTGAGAGACTGCCTTTGTGCTCTGCTGGTGCAAAGTTATTGGTGGTCCCATGAGAAGTATGCCTGGCCAGGGACAGGGACTTCTTGGTCCTGGCCCTGTCCTGATGGAAAGAGCTCCCAGAAGAGCTAAAGGCCCTGATGGAGCTTTTGCTCTTCCGCCAGGCATTTGGTTGAGGCTGGGGTAACAAGTCAGGAGGCTACCCCAACATTAAACCGTGAGGCACTGGAGATGGGGGTTGTTGAGTAGGGAGGTGGGGTTAATGTCACTGTCATGATGGGTAAAAATTTTAGCATGAGGGATTATTCATTGCTTTATTGTTGCAACCTGTTGCAAGCCAGCATTGCTTGGAGCTGCAGATAAGAAATCAAATAAATAAATATGTGCTGGCAGTTCACAGTGCTTTGTGATGTCTCTTTTTCAGGGAGCGGAGGCAGCCAACGTTACAGGCCCTGGTGGAGTTCCAGTGCAAGGCAGTAAATACGCGGCAGACCGTAACCAGTACAGACGATATCCACGGCGCAGAGGTCCTCCACGCAACTACCAGCAAAATTACCAAAACAGTGAGAGCGGAGAAAAGAACGAAGGATCGGAGAGTTTGCCAGAAGGCCAGTCTCAACAGCGCCGCCCCTACCGCAGGAGGCGGTACCCGCCTTACTACATGCGTCGGCCCTACGGCCGTCGACCACAGTATTCCAATGCTCCTGTGCAAGGAGAGATAGTGGAGGTAACTTGGCAGGAAACTATGAATTGCATTTGTGGCTTGGCTGGTGGGGGCAGGGGGAGAGTATGTGCACACATTTCAGTATCCTGGGTACAAGTGTGGGATGGAAAAACCTTGCTTAGGCAAGTAAAATTGGTTGAGCATTCTATCCAATATGCTTTGCTAGAGGACATCCTTTGTGCCTACCATTTCCTTGCTGAGGCAAGTGCTTGGCTTGTACTGTGTATAAGTGCAGGGCCCTGAATCGCCAAACCCATCAGTTTGGGGCAGCATTCCTCTATATGGAAATAAGTATTCTTGTTTTTTTGGGTGCATGAATATCATGTCCTGACACAGCAGAAATCTCCAGACATTTTTTTAATCTCTGAGAAACAGGCACAATATGCCGTGCCCACCTGTGAGCAGTTAAATTGCTTTTTTCCCACATAGACATCCTGACACACAGGCCAAATAGCAGTGCTTCAGTCAATTCAACTTAAGTTTGGCTTAAGTCTTTAGGTCAGACTGCAAGTGTGTAATACAGCTTTTCTGTTCCCTGAAGATGGGATTTTGAAAAGCTCCTCCCTCCTTGCCTTTTAGGGTGCTGACAACCAGGGTGCAGGAGAACAAGGCAGACCTGTCAGGCAGAACATGTATCGGGGTTACAGACCACGCTATCGCAGGTGAGCTCCCTCAAAAACACACCGAGCGCCGGTTTGCTTTCCCCTAGAACCTTGAGACTGAGGTAGGTGCTTAAAGGTTTGCTGGATTTTTCAGGGGTCCTCCTCGCCAACGACAGCCCAGGGAGGAAGGCAACGAAGAAGACAAAGAGAACCAGGGTGATGAGGCCCAGGGTCAGCAGCCACCTCAACGTCGGTACCGCCGCAACTTCAATTACCGACGCAGACGCCCAGAAAACCCTAAACCACAAGATGGCAAAGAGACAAAGGCAGCCGAACCACCAGCTGAGAACACGTCCGCTCCCGAGGCCGAGCAGGGCGGGGCTGAGTAAACACCGGCTTACCATCTCTACCATCATCCGGGTGCGTGCTGTAAACTGAGGGAGGGTAGAGAGTCTGTTACTTAGTGCTTTTAATAGAGTTGCCATGGCTTCATCTGTTGATAAGGATGTTGCATTTGTATTCCTTTGCATCAATAATATAAATTAGGCAGGGGGTTCTACCCCAATTTGTAGCGAGATTGAAACCACAAGCTTGCTTAGGGTCAGGCATTTGGCTCTCCTAGTATAATCACCAGTAGCTTTTCATATCTAGAAACTTCTTATTCCCTCACTAGGAAGTTAGGGTCAGAAGCCCCCAGGGAAGAGGGCCAAGATTCTTGCCCAATTTTGAATAATTACATCTCAGTTGTAAAATCTATACCAGCAAGTATATTTCAGAAATTCTGCAGCATCAACACTGAGAGAGGAATGTACAATTCTCTCCTCATAAAAGTCTAATCTAGCCTTTCTCAACTTTTTTACCCTTGAGAACCTCCAGAAACATTCTTCAGGCTTCAAGAAACCCCAGAAGTGGCGCAATTGTCCAGAATATGGCTGGGAAGTGTAGCTGTGTATATGACCCTCCCCACCCCCTCCAAGACCCATCATTGGCTATTTTGGGAGGGGTGGGTGGGTCAACATTGACGATATATAATCATATCGCCTGATGAATGTTTAACAGATTTAAAAAATATATAAAAATAATTAACTCCAAGCCATTCAGGAAACCCTTCCAGGGCCACCAAGAAACTCCAGGGTTTCACGAAACCCTGGTTGAGTAAACCTGGTCTTAATCCCTCAAGGGCAAAGATGAGACACTAGCACCATGATCCCCTTTCCATATGCCCCTACTGGCAATTATTTTATCTACTTTTTGAGAGAACTAAATTTGCATACTTGCAGATATTGCAGGGGTGGGGTGAGGTCATGCAAGATGTTCCAGAGACCCATTTTTTTTCTGCTGCTGGTTTCAGTGCGTAGGGAAGGTCACATCCATTGTGCTTAAGATAATGGTCTCTTTTGGTCTTTTCTCTTTCAGTTTAGTCATCAAAGAAGAGAGAATATGAAATAAAAGAGAATATGAAATTCCAGCAATAAGAAATGAACAGAAGAATTGGAACTGAAGACCTTAAGTGCTTGCTTTTTGCTGTTGACCAGATAACTCGAACTCTCTGCATTATCTATGCAGCATGGGATTTTTATTATTTTTACCTAAAGCAGTCTCCTTTTGGGAGCGACAAACATGTTTTTTAAAGGCCTGTTTTTTCTCAATACACCTTTAAAGGTTTTTAAATTGTTTCATATCTGGTCAAGTTGGGATTTTTAAGAACCTCATTTTTAATTTGTATGAAATATACACCTGATTTTTTCAAGTCAAACTGCAAGCATCTCTTAATAAAGGTCTTAAGAATTACATGGGGTGCTTTTTAATTCTGATTTCTGCTTTCCTGGAGCAATAAGGTGCCCCCCCCTTCCATTTTGTATCCTATCCCATAAGCTCAATGGAAGGAGGGGGGAGAACGTTTCTTTCTGGGGTATTTCTAGCTAAATAAAAAAAAATGGGTACTTTGAATTTAATATGCAAGTAGCATTGAAGTTAATTGAGGGAATGGAAACATTCAACGTTATGGTGAAAATAGGTAAGACAAAATGCAGGAGGGGATGTGGGAAACCATAAGAGTAGCCCCTCCCCCCCACACCTGCAGGGGCCATAAGGTCCTGTTTCTTGTGAACATAAGTAACACTTTGCCTTCACTGAAGTTAATGGAAAACATGTAGGTATGCGTATATTCAAGTGAGAAGTTGAACAACTGCCACAATTTTTTTTTAAGAGGGAAAGGAACTTGGGGATATTGGGGCCTCTTTCACACTTGCAACCCTTCCTCATCCAAAGCAGTTTTTAAGAATCCAGGGCTGGTTGGACTTTGGTTAATGGTGGGAGGGCTTTGTGATTGTTCAAATCTCGTTGCACTTGAGACAGTTTTTCTGTAGCCACTGCTGTGGAGAATGCTCTAAACAGGGAAGCGGCCACCGTCCTCCCTTTTGCCAGAGCTAATCCTGCCCTTTGCTAAGGAAGAGAATGAGCATCTTTGTTCTCCGCACATGGTTGAGTCATCTGGTTATCTATAATGGCATTAATAGCTAATGCATAGCTGATGAGTTGGCGCACCCTGCGGTCATGTTGCCTGCAGTGTCTTCCATTTTGGAAGCCTAAGTGGTGGTCTGGAAACATCACTAGAAAGTCTGCTGCTGACATTTCAGAGTTTGTCTTTCCGGATGAAGCAAATGTTTCATCTGGGAGAGCCGGTGTTGAGCGGTGGTCGCTTCCTTCCGTCCACAGAAAAGCTGTCCACGCGGTTATCTTAAAAGCTGAGCTATTTTGACTGCAGTTTTCACAAGAGAGTTTCTAATTTGTGGATGGCTGCCCAAAAGTAAAGGTAAAGGTATCCCCTGTGCAAGCACCAAGTCATATCTGACCCTTGGGGTGACGCCCTCTAGCGTTTTCTTGGCAGACTCAATACAGGGTGGTTTTGCCAGTCCCTTCCCCAGTCATTACTGTTTCACCCGCCCAGCAAGCTAGGTACTCATTTCACCGACCTCGGAAGGATGGAAGGCTGAGTCGACCTTGAGCCGGCTGCTGGGATCGAACTCCCAGCCTCATGGTCAGAGCTTCAGACAGCATGTCGGCTGCCTTACCACCCTGCGCCACAAGAGTACATTATAACAAACGGAAAGGAAGCAAGCTAGCAACAAGATGTATTTCAGAAGTTCTCAAGCAGATTGGCTGTGGTTTCAGTAAGCGCAGGGCAGGCTTTGGAGGCTGTGTTAAGTCTCAGCCACAGTCTCCTGATGTAGCTTCAATTTGAGCGTGCCGTGTTCCCTGATGATTTCTCTAGGAAGGCAGAGCCTGGTGTGTCAATGGCAACCGTGAGCCACTGAATCCCAGCATGAAAGGGCAAGCAATGGGGCTAGCTTGCAGCTTCGGATCTGACTGCAAGATTTCCCTCCCAGGAGCACTCAATTAAAATATGAGGTCACCTTAAGTTCCCGTAATATATTTCAAATATATGTGGTAATAAATAGCTTGTACATAACCAAAGGGTGTCTTAAACGCTGGGTAATCATTCTGTAAATATGTAATGTGCGGTTCTAAGTATTAGTAGCTGGGAAGACACAAAAACACATTACAAGCCATTGGAATGAGAATTGTATATGAATTTGGTGAAAAAGAAACTGAGGGGGAGAGGTGGGGGAAATGGTGCATAAGCTGGCCCATGCTGGCTCTGCAGGGTGGGGGGCTAGGAGCAAGTCAGCCTGTGCAAATTGGGCTGGCACACATAGAACAACGGCTGATGAACTAAGATGAACAATGGTTTCATGTAAGTGCAAATATTTTCACAATATGTTGACTGGAGGGATGATCAACTTGGCTTTGCTCAGTTGTATTTCCGATACTGGGCCTTCAGCCTAAAAGCAAGGAAATCCTACATGTGGCCCCATATAGAATCCCATAAATTAGCATTCTAGAATTCCATAACGGAAGTCCTCATTTTTAACATTTGGTAAGCCTGCTCCTTTCTCATAAATTGTGTTGAGAATCCCACGTTGTAAAACTATCCCCATGTGTACAAACAGGATGTCATCCGATGAACAAAAAGACACTGGATGAAGGCGGAGCAGTTGTGGTCTTTGGACAGGTAGATAATCCCTAGCTGGCTATTAATGTTCTGGTGATAAAACAGAATTTGCCCAGAAAGTGGCCTCTAGTGGGTTTGGGGGAGCTTGAAGGGGAAAAGTTAGTTTGTGAACTGTCACTTGTACACAAAATGTGGGACACAGGCTAAAGCTGGATGTGGCAAGCACGCTAAAAGCATTGTCATGCCTCCATGCCATCTAAGCAAGTGCTAAAATATCACCACAAAAATAGTGGGGGGTTCCAGGTAACTTCATATGGTTTGTAGTGCTAGATGTTATAGGGACAGGATGGGACTGCTGCAATAGCCTGGCTTCTGATGCTGGACAGGCTTTTTGTGATGTGGTTTGGGGAAGGTTTAGGGGTTATGTATCCATTTTATGGGTTTTAGTGTTGGGGGGGTTGTGATTTATTGGGTTTAATTCTGTCTTGTTTGTAACCCGCCACAAGTCTCCGGAGAGTGGCGGGATAAAAATCAAATAAATAATACCAGTTATGCTAGAGGTAACAGCACGTCTGACCAGTTAACTGTGTTGAGGGGGCAGTTCTCAGTGCTTGAAAGTATACATTCTTGGACTATTCTAGTAAGGCATCCCAAGTTGGAGTGTTTCACATGTGTATTTTATACTCCCCTTGCCCAGTTCGGTTTGCTCGAAAGATTTCTAGCTGGTATTAGTTCCTTATCCCACCAGTCTGTCAGTTCCGCTTGACTCTGGCCAAGTCTTGCTCTTTAATTCAGCCCCCCTGTCCCCATGATAGCTCATTTCCCATTCTTCTCATGGGCAAGCCTGCTTTGAGGCCCTCTCCCAAATACCGATCAAGTGCTTTAGTTGACAAACGGAACATGAGTCAACAATGTCACGTCGTGTCACAAAATGGCTGGTGCCATTTTTGGCTGTAACGGTATCGCTCTGAGTCAGCAGCAACAGCAGCAGCAAGCAAGGGGCATGGCTGGAGGGACGTCTGCATTTTTCAAATGTTGGCACGGTGGGAATGAATCCGAGGAGGATGTCTGCGAGATGGATTGCGCAAGGATATAAAATAACTTGTTTCCTATCGAAGCAACATGTTTGTAGGCTGAAAGGGCTGTGGCGTGATCAGCTTGAAGACTGGAAAGATGTAAATGGGTGTCAGGAGGAGATGGAAGAACTATTTACTCTGTTAGTGCAAATAGCTGGGATGCCAGCGGAGATTTCCAAGGAAAGACTGGACAAGCGCTAGCAGTTAAGAGTCAGCTAGCCTTAGGAGGGTTCAAGACAGGTCAAGCCTATTCCTGATCTAGCATTCCAAGCCCCTAATTCTACAGACGCCTACTTGAAAGTCGGTTTCCCTGAAATCCGCTAGCTGGCCTGGTGATTAGAGATTGGGTTGAGCAAGAAATCATACTGTGGCCAGCCAGGAGGGCAGAAGAGTGCTTGACCTATTCTGACAGTTGCACCCTTTGTGTTCCTTAGAGATGGGATATAAAATCACCTAGCCTTTTGCTCTAGAACAAAACATTCCAGTTCCTTCGGGCAAAGCCAGTTACTACCAGCTGTGACCGCTGGGTGTCATCTAGGAGGGGAAATCCTCTGCGAGAGAGCCAGCTGGACACAAGATGCCAGAGTCGCTTGAAGAGGAAAAGGCATTCCTTGACAGGGCCACCAAGCAGCAATATTTTGAGATGGTGGCTGTCTGGTGTGCAGAAAACACTCGCTCATGAGCATCCCTTGGCTTCATGTCTGCTGGGTTGTCCCTAAATGCTCTCTTTGAAGTGGAAGGGCATACTTCAAAGCTGGCGCCACCATGAATTTTAAATGAAAAACTAGGCAGACAATGTGGTGCTAGCATCCTTCTCTGGGTATAATAGAAGAGGCAGTCTTACAGTCAGGCATTTTATTAGCAACACCACTGAAATATTAAAACAGAGTTAAACAGATGACCGGGGTGGGAGACGCATGGAAGACAGAACTTAAGATGATACTTGGCTGAATCAAACTGTTTTTGCTTGGGGCATCTGGCAAACATTCAACAGTTGGGTGGAGTGAGTTCCACAACAGAGGTGCCACAGTGGAGAAGGCCTCGTCTCTTGTGGCCAACCACTTTACTGCACAAGGTAGACCACAAGTATACCGAAAGGAGCTTGGCCGATCAGTGTCCTGCACCCGTTGTGTGCGGCCGCTCTTCCAAATATTAAACAATGACAGTGTTGTCGTCTGAAGGAGTAGGACAATTTGACCTGCTGTGGCCACAGTGTTTGGTTTGGACAGAAGCCCTCCAAGTTTGAATCCTTGCTCAGTGACGAAGCTCAGTCAAAACAGCTCTCCCTCTCACAGGGGAAACCTGTTTTTCAGGCTTCACCTGAGAAGTTAGGTAAGAGCCGCAAAACACTCAGGCTACAGCAAACCATGACTCTGGATGCGGCAGCTGCTTGACATGCATGTTTTGATCGCTGCCTGAAAAAGGTCAGTTTCTCGGAGATATTGCCAAGTGTTGCTGTGGTGTTACTGATTAACCCACCATCCTCCACCCTGCCCTCTCAATGCAGAAGTGCCTTCAAGCCGACACCTGATAACTGCTTGCATTATTACAAGACCGTCATAAAAAGCAGCTGGGGAATCTGCCTTGGCTACTGGGAAGCCCTACTGGCTGGCGCACGATCGCTTTGCTACGGCTGCTTGCTTTGGCAGCATGAAACCGGACGTGGTCTCTCGTGGAATCGCTGGTGAGGAAATGAAAGCGTGTCAACCTGCTGCGGGAAAAGCGGATGGGATGGACGAGCCCGGTGCCTCTGAAGACCACGGTAAAAATATGGGCAAAATAGAATGTGGGCCTCCAGCTTCCGAAGAAGAAAACGCAGCATCTTATGTGAAACTGCAGCCCCCGAACGCCTCTGACCAACCGGTTGCAGCAAGGCAATCCACGACATCCTGGACGTCACCGTTGTCCATACCTGTTCCTTTGGGTCGCTCTGACAGTTCGGCTGATCAAGCGGACTTTCGACACCCTTCCGAGAGCACGAGCCCAGATGCAGACTGCCTCGTATGCTTTAACCGGTACAGCTGGAGCAGGCCGTCCAAAGTGCTCTCCTGCCAGCATGTCTTCTGTGCCGTCTGCCTGAAGCTGATGTTGCGGCATGAAAACAATGCCTGGGGAATTGCTTGTCCCGTCTGCCGGAAAGTCACCACTGTCTTTGGAGGGCTTATCTGCAGCCTTCCCGATAAGGTGGGCACCATGTACCTGGCTAATCCCGGCCCAAATGCGGAGATGCCCTTCTCTCCAGACGCTCTGAGTGGGACGCTGGTGATTCCAAGCACTTTCCCTATCAGCCCAGGTGAAGAGGACAGTGACAGGGTCGCCGCCAAGAGGCTGCTATTTCTTCTGTTGCTCTTGGTGATCCTCATTGTTTTTGCCCTCCCCTTTGTATACAGTGGCCTGATGAAGTGGGTTCTTTGCGTGGCTGTCGCTTTAGGGTTGATCGGGGCAGGGGTGCTTTGTTGCAATCCTAACTGGCGTTGCAGCTGTTCCCACGCCTCAACCCCCTTCTGGCGAATGAGCATGAGCCACCTCACCTCTGCTGCCTAAAATGGTCCTTCGGCAGGGACGCTTTGGACCTTGACCAGATTCCACCACTGGGTTCTGTCTTGGAAAGATGCCGAGCAAGTCTTGCCAATGAACTGACTTTGATTTCTGACTCTCAAGTCAGGTAAGTGCCAGATTCTGTCACATGAATTCTAGGACCCTTTTTGACCCTGCTGCCTTCTCAGGAATGCAGGAGGCTGCTGGAATGTTGCCATCAGGAACGTTCTGGGAATAGTGTTTTGCAATATACACAGGCCCTGCTGTTACTGCTACAGCTGAACAAGGGTGGCAAATTCCCTTCTTGAGTGATGGCAGAGGCCATTTGGCCATTGCCCCAGGGTATCTCTTATAGCAGCAGCATTGGGGAAGATGCTCTGTGCGCTCCCTCCCACACTGGTACATGCAACCTCAGGTAGGTGACAAGGAATAATTGCAAGTCAACCACAGAGCACTTCTGCCCAAGAAGTATGAGCCCTGCTGACAGTGAAAGATGAAAATCAGCTGGACAGATCAACTGATTGTCTGATTTAGCATGATGGCTTTATCTGCTCACCTGGAAGAGCAAAGGCAAAGGAGTTGGTAACCTGGCCCTGTTGTACACTGCTCCAAGCTGCACCTTTAAGAAGATGGACTGTTTGCTGGCACAAAATTAATAGACTTTTCTAAGAAAAGTAGTGATAATTTTTCTCTCAGCAGCAAACCTGTCATCGAAAAGCACCATGGATTGTTCAGCACAATTAAAGAAAAAGAGCAGAGTTTGTGTGTTTTTAATCTTTGTGTGCCTTCAACACAGCATTATTGGGAGGGGGAAGAAGAAACTCCTCTCTCTAATTAGGGACCTTGCTGAATTGTGACAACTCTGTTTTGGATGATTCATGCCTCTTAACAGGTTTCTCCACCTGTGGCCCTTTTCCACCAACGTTATTGAATTTCGATAGAGAGACTGCTGTTAAACAGATACCTACTTTTGCATCTCCTGAGCATAAATGGTGCTAGAGTGGCACATAAGTCACTTTGTCATCCTCTATTTATCTACAAGTAAACCGCATAGGACCAAAAGAAAACAGGGTACCATGATAGCAGTGGGGAAAGGGGGAGGGGGTGAATTCAAAAGTATTTGCTAAGGAAGAAGCAGCAGGTTCTTCCTAAACTGTGTATCTGCTGTATGTGCAGTACACTTTTACTATTTTGGGTGTAAATAAGGAAGCTTGGTTTTGATGAGAGGAAAGCAAATTAGCAGTTCTATTGCTGCATAGAAAGGACTTAATAGAAGAACTGATTCAACTTTGCTTCAATGCCTTCTCCCCTTCCCTTCATCACCATTTGAAACATGCAGAGCTACAACTTAACTGGAAATAACCAAAAGGACCAGTCCTGCAACTGGGCACATTCTACGGACTTCGGCAGGAAAGGGACCTAATAAGATAACAAGGCAATAAATACAGTACAGAGGTCAGGGTGATAAATCAATTGAACACAATTTATTAATCTAGGGACAACACAAGACTGCATGGGTGTTGGTACCAACAATTATGGATGACGAGGATTGGGGCCAGAGATGGCAGCAGGAACATTCGATTTCAAGACCTTCCATTATTTACAACTAATTTTCATGGCGTATCTTGCAGAAGTCCCTTTCCTATTTCCACCTTCTGCATCTCCAGGTATTTCCCAACCCAGAGCTGACAGCACAACCAGTTGCTCACCATGGAGTCATGAGATCAAAATCACGTAGCCCACGGGATTGGTTACTGGCAGCCAGAAGTCAAATCACATTAAGTCATTGCTTAACTGGCAAGAAAATTTGTTTCACAGCAGTTTAGGACGCACTAACCTCAGAGAACAGGAGGAGAAAGGGGGCTTATCGAAATCTACTTACTTCACTAGCAAAACTAGCACTGCCAGGTTTAGAGTCGGCATGTCAGTGAAGATCAATTGCTAGGTGCCATCTGTACATTCATGTCTGTTTCGGTATCTGGCAGGGGCATCTCTGTGAAACAGAGGCAGGCCAAACATTTTGGTCTGATCACACAGGGTTATGTCATTATGCCAAATAAAAATGAAGGACTTATACACTAATATGAGTCTGACTGTTGTGGGTATTCTGGGGCTGTGAAGCCATGGTCTGGCAGTTTTAATCCCTGACACAGTAATGACTACAGACTAGCCTCAAAGCGGAAAATGCCTTAGAGATCCGCACCGCTCCCCCTTTCCACGTGATCGTGACATACCACTGGCGGACTGCAGGGGGCGACGCCGAATTCGCGGGAACGGCCTCGCGCGGCCGCTCTAGGATCCCCTCTCCACGGTTCCACTTCCTGCGACTACGGCCGCCCTTTCCCTTCTCACGTGACGGCCGCTGGGGCGAAGCCGGGGTGGGGCCAGCACTCGCGCAGGCGCAGTGGTAGCTACCTGCCGCCCGCGTCCGAGCGCGAGTAGCCACCGATGTCTCGCAAGCAGGCGGCGAAGGCCCGGCCGGGGAAGGCGGAGACGGAGCGCAAGCGGGATGAGCGGGCGGCGCGGAGGGCTCAGGCCCGCGAGAGGCGGAACCGGCCTCAGGCGGAAGGCGAAAGCGCCGGGACCGGCGGGGGCCTGGCCGGCCAGCTCCAAGCGCTGGGACTGCGCCTCAGGGAGGTGCCGGGCGACGGGTGAGCCAAGCCCCGCCCCCCCGACGAACCGTCGGTCGCGCGCTAAGCCACGCCCCCAACCGCCACGCGCGCAGGCAGGGTCCTCCCACGCCGCGTGCCGACCCCGGGGACCGCTCAAGCCACGCCCCTTGGCTTTCACGCCCCGCCCACAATTTCTGCAGAAGGGGCTGATCCGCAGCCATGGCTGCCCGTGCACAACGCTATAAAGTTGTTGCAAGGGGTGGGGGTGTAAATAGCATTTCTTGAGCCCCCCCCTTGTTGTGCTTCCCCTGTCTTGAGCCCCCTTGTTGTCCTGCACCCCTTGTCGTGCAGGCTTCTTGAGCCCCCCCCCCCTTGGTGTGCACAACAACAAGGGGGCTCAAGGAATGCTATCCACACCCCCACTTCCCAGCAACAACTTTATAACGGTGTGCGTGGGTAGCCGTGGGATTGTAATTGACCACCACCTTCTCCTGCCAGGGCTTCTCTGTCTGTAGCAGCTTTGGGCTGGGAAGAAGCTGGTAGTTAAAGCTTTTCGGCACTTACTAGGGACTTTTGCCGGGGCCCAGAGTTTCTGGCAAGATCCCTGTCTGCCAAGCCCTGCCCACCCTTTCAGCCACCTGAAACTAGGGAGGGTCCTTCATGCACCACCCAGCACCACTGGGGAAATGATATGTGGTCGGTGGGAATGCTCACAACTACCAGAAAGCTTTTATTGGCATGTGTATAGAAGAGGTACAATATAAGGGAACGATGTGGAAGGCTTGTAAGTGGGCAAAGGAAGGGAGGGCTCCCAGGCAGGGGTACATAGAAGAGGTCTCTAGAAAACCCTGGTGCTTCCTAACGGCTGCATGTGGCCTGTGTATCGTGCTTTGTTTGTTCTCTGCTCTCATGTTCTGGTGCCACGTATTGGAAAGCAGTGGCATAATTGCTTCTTTAGCCCTTTCAGATCCTGACGCTTGCTCTGCCCTGTGGGCAAGATGGCTGCTTGCAGTGTCTGTCTCTCCCACATAGCCCGTGGGAGCTTATGTGCTTTGGAGCTGATTGTTACCTGCCGCATTAGTCAATGACAGGGAAAGTTCCCTGTGGGACTTTCCATCCCAGCGATGAGAACTGAGTCACCAGAGACGGATCTGGCAGTGAACTTTTGAACTGAGAGCACTAGATGCTGACTCCCATAAAAGCTTGTGCTCATATGGCCGGGGAGACTTGTCCCGCTCTGACATCAAACGGAGTGTGGCAAGAATGAACAATTAAAATGATGGTGTCAGTGTTATGATTGAAGGCAGATTTGGCATGTTCCATTAGGGAGGAAGGTGGTGGTAATGTTCTTTGAAGGGAAGCTTGTGTTTGTTGAAGGCTGTTGGATTCAATTAAGGGAGTTCTTATTATTTGAGTTTGCCGGTCACTGGTGTCCTTTTGTTATATTATTTGCCTTTAATGCGAGTGCCCGCTTCCCCTCTTGTTGCATGGAACAAGCTCACTTTGTGTCTGCCTTCCTCCAGCAACTGTTTGTTCCGGGCTCTTGGGGACCAGCTTGAAGGACACTCCCGGAACCACCTCAAGCACCGGCAGGAAACAGTGGACTACATGATAAAGCAGCGGGAAGACTTTGAGCCATTCGTGGAAGATGACATTCCCTTTGAGAAGCACGGTGGGTGCACCCCGGTGGTGCTCCTTCTAGGGCAGACAGCATGTGGAAGATGGGAACTAAGGGGCCAGAGGCCGAATAAGGTTTCTTAATTTACATCATTGATTTCCTTTCTCCCCAGTAACAACTCAAAGCAGTTTACATTGTTCTCCCCCCCCCCCCATTTTATCCTTGTCACAACTCTGTAAGGTAGGTTGGGCCAAGAGCATATATCTGGCTTAACATCACCTAGCAAGTATTCATGGTAGAGTGAGGGTTTGAACTGGGGTCTCCAAGATCCTAGGCCAGGGTTTCATGAAACCTTGGGGTTTCTTGATGGCCCTGGAAGGGTTTCCCGAATGGGAAATTAATTTTTAATTAATTTTTAGAAATATTTTTAGAAATATTTTTACATTTGTTAAATCATTTAGCAGGTCTCCCAAAATGGCCAGTGATGGGGCTGGACGGGAGGGGCCCCAAGTGGGCATGTAGACAGCTTTGCTTCCCAACCCTATTCTGCATGATTGTGCCACTTCTGGGGTTTCTCGAAGCCTGAAGAATCAGGAGTTTCTCAGTGGTAAAAACGTTGAGATAGGCTGTGGGCCGAAGCTCTGTCTGCAACACAGTGCTGGTTGTTACTGGACATAACTGTAACTTATACGCAAATAGTGATGGCATACCTAGGAAAAAAACCCTAGTCTTGTAGTTGAGAAAAAAACTGGAGCCATATGGGAAAGCGGTATACAAATATAAATAAATAAATAATAATTTCTTACAGTCTTGACCAGGGGTAGTCAAACCGCGGCCCTCCAGATGTCCATGGACTACAATTCCCATGAACCCCTGCCAGCGTTTGCTGGAGGGCCGCAGTTTGACTACCCCTGGTCTTGACGATCAGGCTGTTCTGTCTGGCTTCTGTTGTTCAATTTTTATGCTAACGTTGAATATGTTCCCTCTCTTCTGATCTCTTCCAGTTGCCAATTTGGCACAGCCTGGCACTTTCGCTGGCAACGACGCCATTGTAGCCTTTGCGAGGAACAATCAGGTGAACGTTGTTATCCACCAGATGAATGCCCCTTTGTGGCAGGTAAGCCTCAAGCTGAGTGGGCGAGTAGCAGATCTAGGTGAACAGATGGGCTATCGGGCTGTTTGTGTAGACTTACTCTCCTGTTGCAGAACAGCCGCTCACAAAAGAATGTTTTTAACAGCGTGAAGAGGGTGGGGGAAGTAGCCCCTTTGGTGCACAAAATCGGGCATTGTAAACAAGCTTGTGCTAACACAACACCGGCATGAAAATTAATGTTTGACCATGCATGTTCTGTATGGAGTGAAATTTTAGGGGGAGAATTGGCTCCTTAACACCAACAAATTACATTTACTATTCTGTATGATTAAATCATTAAATCTGGAGAATCTGAGGCATCATTGTGGATTAATACCCAGCTCCTTAGGGAGGGAGGAAGGAGATTTTGTAGAAAGTGGTTTATGTGAAACTCGACTTTCCCTTCTTAAAGGAGAGCTTTGACGTTTGCACTGCATGCTTTACCAGGGGTCAATTTGTGTTTTGCATCAGGGGCTGCCTGCTCCCATGTAAATCTACCCATCCATCTCAGTCATCTTCAGAGTCTCTGCTTTGGGTACCCCCAACATCTGAGGCTAGCTGGACGTCTAGATCCGAGGCTAAATTTGGTGGTGGTTTTGCCTCCCCTAATTTAATCTTTAGGAAATCAGCAAGTGTCATTCCACCTTTCACAGATCCGAGGAACGGACAAGACCAACGCCCAAGAATTGCACATTGCCTACCGGTACGGAGAGCACTATGACAGCGTCCGAAAAATCAATGATAACTCAGAGACTCCTGCCCGGTTACAGACAGAGGTTGGTTCTTCTAAACTGGGTCATCCTGGTTGCCCAATCCGCAGCAGCTGTAAAATCAGCATGGAGTCTGGCTCCCCCCTCCAGAGCCTTAACTGAGTTGTCTGCTTGTGCAGTTCCAGACGCTGTGCAAAAACGAATCAAATAAAAAAGAGATCCTCCAACTAAATGAGGAGGAGGGATCCGAAGAGGAGATACGGGACGAGATCGAGGACGCTGTGCAGAAAGTTCGGAATGCAACTGGTTGTTTGGTAAGAGCTTAGCATCTGCAAGACGGAGCTCTTCTGTTTTCAGACGGAGCTCTTCCGCCAGGCATTTGGTTGGGGCCTACAACCAGCAACACCATTCGAGTCGTCCCCATCCTGCGATGAACTCCCCTGGGATAAATGGCGCTTATTTATAAGACATGGAGACGGTAACAGAATTTGAGAGAGGTGTTTTTCATCTGTCTTTTTTTTTTCACTAACATAATTGCTTTTTAATGGTATTTTATCCCATTATGTTCTAATTCCTACGGGAGGGGGTGGTTATAGAATTCCAGTCAGTCAATAAACTGTCTCTCGGCCTTTCTTTCTTTGGAATTGTATGTGCCAGGAGGGAGTTGCCTCTCGGTGCAAACAATTGGCCAGTTGGGCAATTAATTTTACCGAGCCATCCCAATACCCCAGGTGCAGATCCGCCAAGACATGCGGCCAGCCGGGTGACCTTGGGCTAGTCACAGTCCTGATAGTACTGTTCTCACTGAGCACTTCTCAGAGCTCTCTCATCCCCACCTACTTTGCAGGGAGAGTGGGAGTTCTCTGTTGTGGAGAGAAGAAGGGAAGGTGCTTGTAAGCCGCTTTGAGACTCCTACAGGTAGAGAAAAGCAGGCTGTAAAAACCACCTGTTCTTGTTGGAGTAATTTGAACACTCTACCGGAGTTAAATACAGTCTTTTTCTTCCCTTTATTACAGGATACTGATTTAATTGTCCAGGTCCTTGAGTCAGAGAACTACAGTATCGAGTCTGCCATATTTGCCGTTCTTCAAATGAACGAGGTGAAGAGGCTGCGTAAGTACCCGGCGAGTCCTCCTGCTAGCTAGTTGTGTTTTCCACAGCCTTTCCTCCATCATCTGTCTTAACCAGGAAAACACAAGCTTCTGCCTCTTCTCCCCCCCATTGCTGGCCCCCCCACTAACTTGCACATTCCTTTGTTGAAATGACCGTCTCTCCAGTGCTGACATCAAGGAACGTTTTCTGTTTCTGACCCCAACCCTGTTTCCCCTTTCAGATGAGGAGGAAACGCACGAAGCTCAGGCAAACCGGCAGAAGTCGCATCCCCAGTCGGCCCTCTGGGACGAGAACGGAAGCGGCGCTCGGATTTTCGGAACTCAGGGCATAGAGAACAACAAGGCCCTGATGAGCCTTGCGGAGGGAAACCAAAGCAGTAAAAAGCAGGCTCCCAAGGTACATGGAAGGGGCAGGTTGCTCTTGGGGGTGGCTCAGGGAAGGGAAGGAATCCGTCTGGAGGACTCCGCAGCCTTTCCAACTTAGCAGGTCCTCAGTGGAAACCCTCAATATTCTTATTGACTCGCTCCCCGTTGCTTCTGCAGCCTTCTTGCCACTCATCCTCTTGTTCAGATAACTCAGGTTTACGTGCCTGGTTTGGCTTGCTTTGTTATTCCCGCCCATAATCCAGTCTACATCCCATCTCTTACTCCAGACTTTCCAAGATCTGCCTCTTCCTGCTGCCCAAGCACCAGTTCACACATATTGTTGCCAACCCCGAGTCCTCTGCCATGCTCCGGTTCTCGCCCACTCTAGTCCCCTGCTCCTTCTCACCGCCTCTGCCAAGGCCCGTGTCCCAGAGTCTGCTGCCAGCACGGTCCTGCCAGATCAGCTTCAAGTGTCCCTTTGTCCCCTTTGTCGCCTCCCTAACTCCTCCCCTGTTTGACAGGTGTCCAACAAGCAAAGGAAGGATCAGCAGCGGCTGGAAAAGAAGCGCCGCCAGGAAGACCGACACCGGCAAAAATTCCTGGCCAGCAAGAGCAACAACACTGACAATAACAAGAGCAGGGTGGACCCGGAGACACAGGTCACCCTGGTGAAGACGGTGGCAGCTCTGAACATCTGATGGAAAGTGCTTTGCCAAGGAATCTGCGGGGAAACACGGAACTGAAGTCCCCAAGCTTGACGAAGCAAAGCCGCCCACTTAAGAGCAAATACCTCACTTCCGGTCTGGTTTCCTGAGTAGCGGTGGTTGCTGAGTTGTCCGATTCAGGTGAAACGGATCTTTGGCCTTGTTCGAAAATGGCAATACGTGACCAGAGCGGGGAGGGACCAGTTACCACCACTGGAGGGTGAACAGCTGGGCCCTGTGAACAGAAATCCCCCTGGTAGGTCCCAACACTACAGACCTTGTGGAGCTCTTCCCGTAGCATCCCGGGTTGTGCTTTGTAAATTAATGTAATTGGTTCTCCTCGAGTGTCAAGTTTTGTCCCAGCTCAGGAATATGTTCTCCCGTTCAGCAAAAGTCAATAGACGGCTCTTCCCAAGTTGTATCCCAAAGCAAAACTTTGCCAAAGCTCATACTGTAAAGAAATCTCTTGGAATGTTTCTGCTTCCTTTTGCTTGATTGTAACTTTGCAAAGAGAAAGTCTCCGCAGAGCTTACGGAACTGGTGCCTGCCTGTTGGGGGTGGGGGGGGGAGGAGGAGGAGGAATAAGCACAGCTTATTCCTCTACAAACAGGAAAAGTTATCCCACATCACCAGTTATCCTCTCCCCACCTGATGGGGCTGTGTGTCCGTGCTGCAGGAAAAGTAGGGGAAGACGTCTTCTCTTGGTCTGAGCCAACTGAATTGTTCCCAATCTGAATGAAAAGGAGGTAAGGTGAGGGGGCCAACCGGATTCCAGCAGTGTTTGATACGCCCCTGTCTAGCCTGATGGCCTCATGCCCTTACAGAGGGAACAACCAGATTCCAGGAGGTGCAGGTTCTTGTGAGAGTCTCTTCCTGTTGTTTTTGTGCAATGACAGTAGTTCCGGCTAAAAGTGGTGAAGGATGGGTAAAGAATATAGTTCCTGTTGGCTTGGAAAGCACAGGCACTTAGCTGAAGAAGACGTGGTTGGAAAGAAGAGGTAATCTCCCTTCTTTCCACAGGTTGACTAGCCCTGCACTAAAGTGCACAAGCCGAGTTCAAAGTGCCGTTTGGAATGAACGGGAGCCCAAGCCACGGGCCCAACAGAGTACCGTTTTAGATAGAAACCTCTGGAGGAAGTGATGTCACCTGTACTTCCTGCCATCAAAATTACTTGGAAGCAAAGGCCCTACAGAAGCTTAACAAATGACCCATTCCTCATTTCCGCTCTCAAAACGAGGTTGCCGTTTGGCCAGCGGTCCCCGATAGCTCTACAGCTCTGAAAATCGGGCCTGTTGCACCAGCCCTTCCTAGCAGTTTCGAAAGAAGCAGTCACCGATGATTGACATGGGAAGGGGCAAATGGCGCCAGTCCAGGTTTACCACAGTCGCAGGTTGCACAGATCTACAATGCACTAACGGGGAGGGGTGACGGTGCCATATCTTTGTGGTCATCTCAATAAAGTTATCCTCATTGAGGCTTGTGATCAATGGAACCCACCGAAGGTCTTTGCCTTGGTCTTTTAAAGCATCCTTTTCCCTAATAATTGTGTATTGCCCTGACATTTTAGGGTAATCTTGAGAAGGGCACCTGTATGCGCTTTTCTGGTTTGTCTGGGGTTTTTTTTGCAAACTACTTTTTGGTATCCTAATGCCACCGCTGGGAAAAGCCACATTTAGTGAAAACATTCTTACAATATTGCTGTCCTACCTCTTCCCCTAGTCTTAGAAGTCCCAAGCGCAGCATATGAAAAATGTCAACAGCCATAAAGCAGGGAACCAAAAAACAACTCTTGAACAACTATTAATCTACAAATCTTATGTCATAGAACAAAGAATTCTCATGACTAACAAAGCCAGGTCCGGGGCATCATTAAGACACTGAAACAACTCTTATTGCCTCTTGGTGTAGAGGTCAGGTGTGTGGACTTCTAATCTGGTGAGTCGGGTTTGATTCCCCGCTCCCCCACATGCAGCCAGCTTGGGCTTGCCACAGCCCTGACAAAGCTGTTCTGACTGAGCAGTAATATGGGGCTCTCTCAGCCTCCCCTCCCTCACAGGGTGTCTGTGGTGGGGAGAGGAAAGGGAAGGTGACCGTAAGCTGCTTTGAGACTCCTTTGGGTAGGGAAAAGCGGCATATAAAGACCAACTCTTCTGGTTTGGCACTAGCCACTTTACCACGCTGGAGCAATGCCCTGTAGTGTACAGCAGTGGCTGTATCCAATGTGATGGCTTGGTTGTTCAAGATACACATTAGTCACATGCACATCATGCAATTTGGGAATTAATAACGGTAGGCAACACCACCGGTTGAAGTATCGACCGCGGATCATGTTTTGCTGGATTCATTTGTTCATTCATTCCTTAACCTTTATAGGCATTCCGGAATAGTGGTAGCATGTCCAGAGCAAGAGAAAACACACATGGCCAAAGAGAAATGCCCAGGCTATGAGTACTTCAACTAAAAAATTAGCAATTTTGGCTGTAATCTCAGGGGAATGATCATTTAATAGATATCGGAATGCGCTTTTCTTATGGACCTTTGGAGTGCAATAAAAGGAAAAAGGAATTCTTTACAGGGAACCTCACAAGGCTGGCAATCTAGAATAAGATCTGTTGAGTTGTATCCAGTGGAGTTTAGAAACAGCCTCTCCTGATATCTGATATCACTCGATGAACACCTTTGAGGAGAAAACATCCTGGCCAACATAAAAGCTTTGCAATGGAATGGGGTATCTAAATTTGTTTATTTATTTATTATGCACCGCCTTCCCCGGAGGGGAACGAGCCATCCTTCCAGGTTCAATTTCTAAACCGGATTTAGTGAGAGAGCATCTATGAAGTTGAGAGGGAAACCGTTTTGGGAATTCAAGGTCCAGTAGTCTCTGTTTTATGACACGAAAGAAAGTTGGAAAAAATGACCATTTTGAGAGATTTCTAATTCTTTATAGTCCCAAAATTTTCTTCTGAGCCACCGTCGACCATCCTTGCTTTGGTCAGGAGCTCCCCCCGACCTCCCAGCAGACCCTTTTCACTCCCCAGCCTCCTCTCGTCCCCATGCCCAACTTTGGATCGGTGGCCGTCTTCTGACATTTTGCATCAAGGTGAGCGTCGGATGACAAGCTGGCCCACCTGTGATATAGGGAGTGCAAGCGAAGGCAATCCCAGTTCCCATCAGCCCTGAGAACCACTTTCGTGGTGCGCATAGGAGTTGTGGTCGACTGGAGCAGGGGTAGTCAACCTGTGGTCCTCCAGATGTTCATGGACTACAATTCCCAGGAGCCCCTGCCAGCATTTGCTGGCAGGGGCTCCTGGGAATTGTAGTCCATGAACATCTGGAGGACCACAGGTTGACTACCCCTGGACTGGAGCATTAACAGGGCTTGTGGGTCAATTGAAGTCATAGATCGCTTCTGTCAGCCATTGATCTGGCGTGTCGGGAAAGAGCAAACATCAGTAAGCCGGCAATGTTCCACTGTCTTTTACAGCAAAAGGGTATGTTTATTTCTCACCTGAGCAGAAAAGAATTTCAGTTTGTTTCGTGGACTCCTGTTGCCTAAACAAATATTTGCTCTTGACCTTCGCTCAGCACTGGCAGCATTAATGCAATCAATTGTCATATCGCTCCCTCGAATGTTATGCCTGCTTGGCATGCAATTCAGCAATAAGCTGTGGGCACTGTTCCTTGATTTCTTTGAATACCAAAGCTGGTAGACAGCCAGCATGACGTAGCGGTTAAGAGGGATGATCTCTAGTCTGGAGTACTGGGCTTGATTCACCACTTCTCCACATGCAGCTAGCTGGGTGATCTTGGGCTAGTCAGAGTTCTCTGCAGGGCAGATCTCTTAGAGCTCTCTCAGTCCCACCTAACTCACTGGGCGTCTGTTGTGAGGCGGAAGCAAAAGTTGTTTGTAAGCTGCTTTGGGTCCTTCGAGTAGCGAAAGGTGGGGTATGAAATTAACACTATTTTCTTCCATCTCCGGGGAACTGAAGAAGAAGTGTTGGTTCTTATATGCTGCTTTTTCTCTATCCGAAGGAGTCTCAAAGCGGCTTGCAATCCCCTTCCCTTTCCTCTTCTCACAACAGACTGTGAGGGGGGTGAGGCCGAGAGAGCCCTGACTGCTTGGTCACAACTTTATCAGTGCTGTGACTAGCCCAAGGTCGCCCAGCTGGCTGCATGTGGGGGAATGTGGAATCAAACCCGGCCCACCAGATTAGAAGTCAGCACAACTAACCTCTATGCCAAGCTGGCACCAAGCTGGCGACTATAACTCCAGTTACAATTTGAAATCTTCCAAAAACACAAATTTTCAGTGAGTTTTGGGGCTGGAGCTGGAGCCAGAAGAGATGACGATAATGATAAACTCTGTTCTCTTCTGAAACAGGGACAGCCCCAGACAGTTAAAGGGCCTAGCAGGAAGGGGTTTCCCCCCTGCAGAAAATGTTCGGGTAATACACATTTTTTAATTGGTAGGTCTTGGCAGCTCTGCGGAAACAAAGGGCAGCGTCTTTGTCACATTGGCAGATCATCATGTGGCACATAGTTTTCCCATCTGGAAAATAAAAGGGCAAAGAGTTAAGGTCCGTCGGTTGCTTGATTC
Organism: Paroedura picta; assembly: GCF_049243985.1. Classification (NCBI taxonomy): domain Eukaryota; kingdom Metazoa; phylum Chordata; class Lepidosauria; order Squamata; family Gekkonidae; genus Paroedura; species Paroedura picta. The sequence goes on along the minus strand of NC_135383.1, from coordinate 7,587,358 downwards.
TTGTTTCACTCTCTCTCCGAGGAGCCAAAGACGGCATCCCTGGTCCGTTCCCTCATTTCCTCCTTACAGCAATCCTGCAAGGAAGGCTAGGCTGAGAGACCCAGACCTGAACAAGCTTTCTGGCCGAGTAGAGATTTTAACCTAGGACTTTCCAGTCATGCAAGCGAGTAGCTGTGTTAGCCTTTAGGGGCCGAACAAAACTAGTTCTGTGACACCTTAGAGACTGGCAGATTTGTCCTTTTCTAGGTCAACGCTCACTTCCTCTCTGAGAAGGTGAACTTGTTTTTACGGAACTGTTCTGTTCATTATGAAACAGAAATGTCTTGGGTCCTTTTTTTAAAATAAACATGCAATCATAGCAGGGTTGCCAAGGTGTTTCCCACCCACCCACCCACTGTGGGTGGGGATACGGTTGCCGGATCCAGACTGGGAAACCCCTGGAGATTTGGAAAGGACAGAGAACTCAGCGGGGGACAATGTCATACAATCCACCCTCCCAAGCACCCGTCATTCTAGGGGATCCCCAGGCCTGACCCTGGCAACCCTAAGAGGGCCCACTGACAGTATCTTGCCCAAGGATCCTTCCCCCAAAGCCAGAAGCTGGTAATGATCCAACGCGTCTGGAATATATTGCATTTCATCCCCCACTTACTGCAAAATATGTTTCCTTTCGAGAAGTAGTAGGAATAAGTCTCCAACTTGGGGTCGCATCCAAGTGACGACATCTTTTCGTAGCAGCAGTCGTGAACTCGACAGCACCTTATGATTTCAGACAGGAGAATTGGGGGGGGGGGGAGAGAATAAAGGAATTATCATTCTACAGTGCTTGTATTCCAGAGGCAGGCACAGGTGACATGACGAAAACATTCAAGGCTGGGGTAACGTATATACCAGTCCCTAAGACGGGTATTTATCAGAAGGTATTTTTCTCTTTGAATACTGATATTACTTCCCTCGTGTGCTGAAAAATCTGCACTTGGCCGCCCATCTGTTTTGACCGTAGGGCTGATGGGTGAGTAATGGGCAGAGAAGACAGGAATTCTGGAGGGCAGGGACCTTACCAGAGTATAATATCATAGACTCCATGTTTCAGAGCTGCCGTTTTCTCCAGGGGAACTGATTTCTGTCATTTAGAGCAGGGGTAGTCAACCTGCGGTCCTCCAGATGTCCATGGACTACAATTTCCATGAGCCCCTGCCAGCAAATGCCACTGATCCACTGTGATCAGTGATACCACTGATCTTAGAGATCCATCGTTAATCCAGGAAAACACCAGACCCTACCTTGGACATTCTATGAGAGGAAGGATTTTTTCCCCGTCTCTCAGTGTTTACATTTTTGTGAAAATATATAAGCTTTATATGGGGTGGGGTGGTGGGGATTGGACTCTTGGGGCTTTCCTTTCTGGAGTTGCTAGCAAGCCTGGGCAAGAGGGGGGGGCTCCCACCCCTTTAACAGAGGTTGGATGGAATCCTTCTATTATTTATCTCCATGCCTTGTAAAGATTCAGCTGCCCATTTTCACAGATCAAATCTCTGTTAAAGGGAGATTTTTTGCTAGCCTACATTTCCTAAGCTTTCCAGTAGATTTCCAAGCAGTGCCGATGAACTGTGTCCTTGGAAGGAAAGATTACTCCGCATTTTAAATTCGCACAGTTCAAATTTCGTTTTGTTTCGATTCACGGTATACCAAAAAAATGACCTAAATAGAAGAAGAAGAGCTGGTTTGTTATACCCCGCTTTTCACTACCCGAAGGAGTTCCAAAGCGGCTTACGAACCCCTTCCCCTTCCTCTCGCACAGCAGGCACCCTGTGAGGTGGGTGGGGCCGAGAAAGCTCTAAAGAGAACTCTTCTGCGAGAACAGCTCTGCGAGAACTGGGAGTAGCCCAGCCTCATCCAGCTGGCTGCATGTGGAGGAGTGAGGAATCGCACCCAGTTCTCGAGATTAGAGTCTGTCGCTTTTTAACCGCTACATCACGCTAGCTTTCAGATCACGTGGATCCATTTTCTTTCAGATCCGTTATTCCCTTGCCTTAGGGAAATAAGGTTAATTCAGTGGGACTCCTCAGTGGGGCAGGGGAAAGCGAGTGTCTGATTCAGCGATTCCTCCCAGGATCCCACCCACTTACCAGTCCGTTTCATCCAGGGGCTGCTTGGAGCCTCCCAGTCCACAGTAGCATCCGTATCCATTGTAATACAAAGACGCAAGTTTGCCAGTGGCCTGACGGACCATGTTGCCAAACTGGATCAGGTTGCCATTTCCTAAGGAGAGAGCTGCAAGCAAGAATATAAGACAAGACCTGCTGGAGCAGACCTGTGGTCTATCTGGTCCAGCACCCTGTCTCCCAGAGCGGCCAACCAAGTCCTCTGGAGGACCACGAAGCAAATTTTGTCTTAAAGGGTCTCTCCTGCCCCATGATGCTCATGGAAAGAGCAAAGGAAACGCCGGTCAAAGTGCAACATCTACCCAATGTGTACAATCTATATTTTAGTTATTTAAAAGCACCAGATTCAGGACTAGCGACACCTTAGGGACCAATAAGAGTTTTGGGGTATGAATTTCTGTGAGTCAAAGCTTTTGTCAGATGCAAGTAAGCGCAACAACCCATCCCTTTCAAATTCTGTGGGTCTCTAAATTGCTATTAGATTTTAATCCAGTTCTTCTACTGTATATACGGCCACCCTATGAAATTATTTAGGACATCTTAATCCTGCTCTCCTCCCCAATAAAATACAAACCCAACGCATTAGAGAATATTGAAAACCCCCAACGGACAATCCAATTTCACTGTTATGCAAAAGAATCCAGTACGAGCACCGACTCCTGGGGCTGCTCCTGCATTCTGCACGGCGTGCTGTCTGCAATGAGGGCCATATCTGTAAGGAAGGTTTAGGGGTGTCCCCTTCAAACCTCCGTGGGTTCTACCGATTGCATGTAATGAAAAGTTTAGGGGGGTCCCCCTTCAAACCTCCGTGAGTTCTACCGATTGCAGAGAGACAATAACCACTCTGAGAGGAAATAGATTTACTTAAAATCATTCCAGAGTTACATTTAAAAAATCAAATAATCAATGCTGTGTGGTAGAAAGTGAAGGAATACCCTGTCTAATCCTGTCTCCCCCCCAAGAGCTGGGAGATGGGTGAAGTTCAGGTTAATTGTAATTCTCTTTGAGGGTGCCTTTTGCACCAGCAGAATTCCTCCCAATGGAACTTAGGATCTGCAAGAATGAGGCTAGGTTGAGAACGTTTCGGCCCCAAGACCTCTAATCATTCACTTTACCAGCTAAAACTGCAAGGAAGGAGGGTTTTCGCAATCGCCCCGAGCACCAGCTATCCTGAGAGAAACTTTGGAGGGAACCAGCTAATAGATGGTTCGATTAGCCTTTCGCCCCTATACCCAGGTTGGATGACCGATTTGCATGTCAGGACCGCTGCAGTCTTCCACCAGAGTCTCCTCTGGCTTCTCCCACCCAAGGCATAGAATCATAGAATCATAGAATCATAGAATCATAGAATCATAGAGTTGGAAGGGGCCACACAGGCCATCTAGTCCAACCCCCTGCTCAATGCAGGATCAGCCCTAAGCATCCTAAAGCATCCAAGAAAAGTGTGTCTCCAACCTTTGCTTGAAGACTGCCAGTGAGGGGGAGCTCACCACCTCCTTAGGCAGCCTATTCCACTGCTGAACTACTCTGACTGTGAAAAACTTTTTCCTGATATCTAGCCTATATCGTTATACTTGAAGTTTAAACCCATTACTGCGTGTCCTCTCCTCTGCAGCCAACAGAAACAGCATCCTGCCCTCCTCCATAGTTCACAATCTTTCGGGTCCTAGCAACATCCGTGCACACATGCATGAAAACCTTAACACCCTTGTCTTACACTTACCACACAGGAGAAGCAAAGAGATTCTGAGTGAATGACTCATATTTATCCTGCTATCAAGGAGAATAGTAAAAAAAAAAAAGGGCTATTCCGTAACACAAGACAGGAAAGTACAGTAAAGCCAGAGAGAATTGTACACTGTTTTCAGTATACACTCAGACTATTTATATAGTCTGTTCTGCTTTGGGAATGGCCCAACGAAAACATGTGCAAATATTGAGACTTCTCATCAAGATGTTTGGTTAATCAAGGTGTAGCCAGGACCTGCCAGTCACAGATTTATTAGGATGACAAAGGAGCCTGCATGCTCAAAAAGGTTGGGGACCCTGAGAAAACTACATTTCCCAGTGTTCTTGAGATGCTGCCATAGCTGAGTTTTTTCTGGATGCCAGGGGGAACATGGGTGAGCAACAACATCTCCCGTCCCTGACGAAGCAGCATTTGCAGTTGCCAGCTCTGGTTTGGGGAATACCTGGAGACCCACTCGGTGGAGCCTGAGAATGATGGGGTTTGAGGAGGGGAAGGACTGCAACATGGGACAATACCACAGAGTCCACTTTACCATGTGGCTATTTATTTTCTCCAGGTGGACTGATCACTGAAGCCCTTCCTGCCCACCCCCCTCCACCCCAGACTGACACTGAGTTTTTATCCCGGACTCACCCCACCCCTTTCTCCGCCCACTGTCCCCTTACCCTTTTATTTATACTGCTCCCACAGAGCAATTTACAGATATATAAAAGCTTCTGGAGCCATTATAGTGCCATTTCAATTATGATACTTTATTTCAAGGGGGCCCCGTTTTCCACTTAACACAGCTTGGGCCCCTCGTCACAGAGGAACCTGAAGTGAAAACGGAGCGTCTCGTTGTACGAGTTGAGGTTGTCTCTGAAGCAGAGGGCGGCGACTCTGTCACACTTGCAGGTTTCCATTTCGCACCAACTTCCTTCCTCTGTTGACAGAAAAGAAGAGGGGGGGGGAGTCAGACATCGCTGGCAGGGTGGCTAGCCTCCCCGTGGCAAGCTGCCAATGGTTTATTCCAGTGAAAACGGTTTAAAGCAATTTCAAAACGGAGTCACCGCAGAAAAATGACACGTTGCGATATTAAGATTAGTAGGCCCCCTACAGAGCCTCTTGTGGCGCAGAGTGGTAAGGCAGCAGACATGCAGTCTGAAGCTCTGCCCATGAGGCTGGGAGTTCAATCCCAGCAGCCGGCTCAAGGTTGACTCAGCCTTCCATCCTTCCGAGGTCGGTAAAATGAGGACCCAGCTTGCTGGGGGGTAAACGGTAATGACTGGGGAAGGCACTGGCAAACCACCCCGTATTGAGTCTGCCATGAAAACGCTAGAGGGCGTCACCCCTAGGGTCAGACATGACCCAGTGCTTGCACAGGGGATACCTTTACCTTTACCTTTAGGCCCCCTACAAAATTTGGATAGGGTATTAAACTTGGGGATTGAACTCAACAAAGCAAAATATCGCCAGGCGTAAAGTTATTTTCTATAATTTCATCATCCAAAAGGGATACATTTAGAGAAGTTTCCAGTTATTAATGATATATCACTGAGGAAGATGTCGAAACTGGACTGTACCTAGGAATCCGTTTTCAAATTGTTTTGAATGTTGTTTTCATTGGAATAAGTCATTTTGCCATTGCCAGCTAGAGATTTTTTTTTCTTCTGCTGCTTGTATTGTGGCTGACGGGTCTTCACCTGTAGCCTTCAAACGGCAGCTAATGGTCTCATGGGATTACAGTTGATTTCCAGGTGACAGAGATCAGTTTGCCTGGAAAAAATAGCCACGTTGGGGATTGAAATTATGGCTTTCTACCCCAATGATGTTCCTTTTCCCTCCAACCCCACCTTCCCCAGGCTCTGCCCCCCAGATCTCCAAGCATTTATCATCCTGGAAAATGCAACAGAAACCTGTCGTCCTCTAGCATTGCATTGTGATATCTCCGTTATTTTCTGGATGATTAAAAAAACTTCGAAAGCCAACCGCTTTGTCTTGCCTTACCGCATGTTAGGTTTCCATTGTGACTGGTGAATTTATATCTGTCTGTTTTGGGCTTGCATTCCTCTTTCAGCGCTCTGTAACAGCAGTCATGAGCAAGGCAGCAACTAGGGGGGGCAGGGGGAAGAAAGGAGAACGCAGGTTGAAGCAAATAGAGACACATAAAAGCCCTGGTAGATTGGACAATAGCTCACCTGAGAGCCAGAAATGTGTAGCAGCTAAGAATGGCTCTTTGATCTGGAGAGCCGGGCTTGATTCCCCACTTCTCTTCCACATGAAGTCTGCTGTGGGTGAGCTTGGGCCAGTCACAGTTCTCTCAGAACTCTCTCAGCCCCACCTACCTCACAGGGCCTGTTGTGAGGAGGGGGAGGGAAGGCGATTGTAAGCCGCTTTGAGACTTCTTTGGGTAGAGAAAAAGCAGGGTATAAAGACCACCTCTTCTTCTGTTCCAGCCACTCTGGTGGTAGACCAGGTACCTCAGGAAACCAGAAGACTGACAGGTGAGGCACAGAGGCCAAAGCCCCCAGCAACTGGCGTACAAAGGTACACTGCCTCTGAACTTCACCAGCTGGGTAACTGGAATAGAACTCCCCCCATCCACCCACCCCAAACAAATCCTAAAGGTAAAGGTAAAGGTATCCCCTGTGCAAGCACCGGGTCATGTCTGACCCTTGGGGTGACGCCCTCCAGTGTTTTCATGGCAGACTCAATACAGGGGTTTGCCATTCCCTTCCCCAGTCATTACCATTTACCCCCCAGCAAGCTGGGGACTCATTTTACCGACCTAGGAAGGATGGAAGGCTGAGTCGACCTTGAGCCGGCTGCTGGGATCGAACTCCCAGCCTCATGGGCAGAGCTTTCAGACTGCATGTCTGCTGCCTTACCACTCTGCGCCACAAGAGGCTAGAGAGAAAATAATTGCTTTGCTATCAGTTACCGGTCAGTCGCATCCTGGGGTTGTCCTTTGCCTCCTAGCCCACAGTAACACCCATAAGTGGTATATGTTGGGAATGCGCTTTCCCCCGTTGCGATTTTAATCATTTGTCCAAATTCCAGGAGGCTCCCTTGCGCCAAGTGCATATCTGTAAAACAATTACAGAGGGAGTTAACTGGTGAGCCTGTTAGAAAGGAAGGGGATTTCTTATCACTTCCTGTACTCATAAATCTGGTCCTCTGTGGATGTTGAGGTGCCTTGTAAATTATCTCTGCCTCAACGGAGACAATAAAATCCTTGAAATTGGGCCCCACGGCTTCTGGATCAGTGGGCAGAGAGGGCTTTTTAAGGATTTTGGCAAATGTGGACAGGAAGGATTTTCTAGACTTTGTGGTCGCAGCCAAGTAATATTTCAGCGGGAGTAGTTAGGAGTGCAGAATGCTTAGGAATCTGGCAAGCCGGGTTTGATTCCCCACTCCCCCACGTGCAGCCAGCTGGGTGATTTTGGGCTCGCCACAGCATGGATAAAGCTGTTCTGACCGAGCAGGAATATCAGGGCTCTCTCAGCCTCCCCTCCCTCACAGGGTGTCTGTGGTGGGGAGAGGAAAGGGAAGGTCACTGTAAGCCGCTTTGAGACTCCTTTGGGGAGAGAAAAGCGTCATATAAGAACCAACTCTTCTTATTCTTCTACAAAATGACCCTCACGTGGATCCAACCACAGAAGGAACAACAGCACAGAAAAGGCTGAAATGCATTGTATTCCGAGCCATTTTGTTCTGTAATGAATGACATGAATTCCGTATTCAGATGGAATCAGACTCCATTTGGCCGTTTTGTGAGTACTTTAGGGGTGTTTCCCAATCCTTGACTAGATATCCTCTGCTCCTGTAAAATGGCCCTGTCGTCTAAAAACTTAATTGCTCCATAAAAGCCTTAATTGCTCCATAAATCTTCTCCTTTTTGCATGAAGAACTCTGTGACCTACGACTGGCTGTTCCACATATGTCCTGACATAACAGTGTCCCATACAAATTGATCCAGGCCTGAAAGGGGGAGGGGGTGACTATTCTTTCTCCCTGTCAAACCACATTGTTCTTTATTTATACCCCACTTTCCTCTCCAATGGAAACCTAAGCAGTTTGCAACATTCTTCTCCCCTGCTTCTTTTTATCCTCACCACCACCACTCTGGATATCAGGTTTGATTGAGGGATAATTATCTCAAGCCCTGCCCCCCCCCCCGCAAGAGTTACAATTTTAGCATTCCCACTTTCTATAAGGAGAAAACATGCTACCTCCAGTGGTCCTGGTGCACGTGGCCACCATTTTGTGTGAATAGGATGAGATTCCAGCTTGGGTACATGGAAACATGTGCCTAATCTAATTTTCCTTTCACATGTACCCAAACTGGAAAATACACAGAACAGTTTCTTTGTATATCAACAGAATTGTGCATAATAATCCTCTTATGCTTCTTCCCTTCTCCCAGTAGGATCACCAAAACTGTAATGACTAAATGCAGCTAAAGGAGCTAAACTAACTACCCTGTCTATGTACAATGTCCTTTGTTCTGTCACTGTCCTCAGCCACAAAAGGGCCCAGGGGTTCATCCATGAGGTGATTATGGACCACTGTCAAGTTCTACCACCGATGGGACGGTCAACTCTGTCGGTACTTACTGCAGGCTAGAAGCACGATCACTCCCCAAAGGACCTTCATGTTCCTCCAATAAGGATCTAGAAGAAGGATCATGTGAGGGAGGAACCATGCCAAGACTGGACGACAGTCAACATAAAGTCCTTTGGGTACATATGTATGTACACACACATACGTACATATACACATCTAAACACACACACACACACATTCAAAAGTGTTTGACTCTGTACTTCAGTCATTGTTCACTGAGAAATTAACCAATTACCTTCTGTCCAAATTACACATGACAGTCTGGAGTAATTTGTTCCCTCCCTCCATTTTCCATTTGTTTTATGAAGCACGGCTCTTGGTTTGTTTTACTTTTCCTGTACACAGCTACAGGCGTTACTGAGCATAAGATCTGAAGCAGAGAAACCAAAAATAAGCTTTTCCCCTTTACCCCACAACTTTAGCATTAGCTAAAACTCTTCGTCTTTGTTCCTCTTCATCTGAGGATGCATGAAACACCAGCTGCCTTGAATTTGGAGAGGCTAACGACGCAACTTTAGGCTCGCTCATCCAAAGCAGTCGAAAAATGGCCTTCCATGTTATTGGAGAAACATTTTCTCCCCCACATCTGTTACATATCTGATGGATCTCGGAGAACAATAATACTGATTTTATATTTGTTCTCCCTACAGCATTTTTTAACCTACCTTGCTCCTTATAGTGGACCAAACCTCACATTCTGATTTTGGGGATGTTGTGTTGGGTTCCCCAAACTTGCTTTGGCACCCCCAGTCACACACATCTGGGAGCATGCAGAGGGAGAAGGGGTTTCAGGGTCCCCTTTGTGTCATTATCCTGAAGGCACAGTTTGCCCCATTACAGCTCCCCCCCCAAAAAAGCAAGGCAAATGATATACAGCCAAATACACACATAGGAAATCCTGAACCTAGTGTCTGTAGTCAATAAGGTACTTACTGTCTTCAGCCTGTTTTCTCTCTTAGCCTTTTAAGAGTCCGGTCGTCTCCCCTTGGAAGCAAATTGGCCAGTCTTTATAGTTAGCAGAAGAGTTTTAGACCAACAGAGAAGGAAAGACCCCTGCTGTTTCTCCACGTTCCAGACCCAACTGGAGAAGCCAGTTTCTTCTGAACTGGGGTGTTACATAACAGCAAGGAAGTAACTTCTCCAACTGTCATTTCTGGTATTGTAAAAAAAAAAAAAAAAAGAGCCCCAATTCTTGTTTTGCTATGCCTAAGTCCTAAGCTATGGTTTTGAAAAATGTGGAAATTGCTACCTGCATTTCTGGACATTGCCTTTTGCAGTCCTAGGGGTAGCGTGCAGTGGGGTTGTGGAAATTTCCATCTGAACAATGTTGTCCCCAGATCACAGTGTTTGTGCAAGAGACCTGGAACAGGTATGTCAATCCTTTTGGATAAATGAAGGGGCCCCTGAAGTCTAGCTGTAGGCTGGAATTGCTCCTTCACCCAGAAAGTTCCAATTGTAATAAAATAACTGAAGACATTATTGGACAGATACTTCTCCTGGATGCTTTAAGCCAGTGGTTCTCAACCTGGGGGTCGGGACCCCTTAGGTGGTCGAAGGACCCTTTCACAGGGGTTGCGGCACGGCAAGCAGCTTGGCCAGGGGGGCGCCATCCACACAACAGCCTTGCAGGGCAGATCAAGATACAGCGTTTGTGTGTCTGGAGCAATGGAAAAGAGCGAGATTGGCATGGTGGGACAAGAGGCAGAGCTGAACTGAGAAACCTCAGGAAAAAAAATTATATACCATCATGAACAATGGATCTTCATGCCATGGGTCAGTTTCGGTTTAATTTATTTGAAAGAACACTTGCATAATTTTATGGTTTTACAATTTGTATCCTGTCCTTCTCTTCATTCCTTTGCCTGTCCTCTGAATAGTACTTGGTGGGTTCCATTTCTCAAGCATCACAATTGGACATTCCGAGTCGGGGTAGGCCCTCTGCCAGCCAATTGGGGACAACCTCTCAGACAGACCAGCCTTGATTCCTCTGATTCCATATGTTATGGCCCCATATGTCAGTCATGCTTCTCAGAGAAACTTCTGTGGGCTGAGAGCCTCTTGGGAGCGGAACAGGAACAGCAGACCGCTGGTTCTTAGACAGGGGGCTCTGTAGGTGATGCTACGGATTCCTTGGGACCAAGATCTTGTGCAGAAATACTATGATGGGGCAGAAGTCCCTTGGGCAAATAATAGACCATCTGCACAATTGTTTTGGTGAGAACACCAGGTTGGAAGGAGTCCAAAGAAAGGGCAGGAGGAGTTAATGACTTAAAACTTTCTGCGCTTGCTAGGGTAGAGTGTTTTGTAATTAGGGCTGAGAAGGATACGATTCTGTGGGGAGTGTGGCATCCTACAAGTCATGTAGGATGGGACTTGAAAGTGGTGAAAATGTTTGCATGCATCCCTGCGAAGGTGGTCATACTCCCCAAGAACCAGGTCCTCCAGAAGAACAGTCTCCTCTACCCATAGCTTTTTCTGGGAGAGCAGCTACTCAGAAAAAGCTATGGGTGAGAGGAGACTGTTCTTCTGGAGGACCTGGTTCCTGGGGAGTGTGACCACCTGAACAGGGATGCGTGCAAACATTTTTACTACTGTCAAGTCCCTTCCCCAGTAAGGACTGGGGACATAACCCCGTTTATAGCCCCAAGCCCCCGCTGAATCAACAAAGTTTTTAAATCTTGTATTTTGTGTCTTTTCTGTATATTTGCTTATTATGTACTTCATTTATATGCCACTTTACACCACTTTCTTCCCCTCCATTTTATCCTCACAACAACAACCTTGTGAGGGAGGCCTGAGTAAGTGTGTGTGGCCGGCCCAAGGTCAACCAGCTAGCTTCCATGGCTGAGTGGAGGTTTGCACCAGTCTCTCCCAGATCCCAGTCTAATCACTGCACCATTGGAACTCTTTCAGACAAAAGAAGAGAGCATGCAGTCTATTGTATTTCCAGCAGGCTAGCAAGTGACTGTGACACAGGCCTACAGGTCCTCCCTGAGCCTGAGCTGAACAGAGAAACCGCTGTCCAGCACTTCAGGAACGCAGCCGAAACCAAAGAGATAAGCAAAGAGAGCCAGTGTGCTGTCATGGTTAAGAGTGGCAGAGTCTAACCTGAAGAACCAGGTTTGATTCCCTACTCCTCCACGTGCAGCCAGCTGGGTGGCCTTGGGCTAGTCACAGTTCTCTTAGGGCTGTTCTTAAAGATCAGTTCTGTTAGAGCTCTCTCGAACCCACTTACCTCACAGGGTGCCTGTTGTGGGGAGAGGAAGGGAAAGATGTTTGTAAGTTACTTTGAGACTCCTTCTGGTAGTGAAAATTAAAATGCAACTTCTTGAAAGAGGTAGTCAAGGGCTTGGGGGGGGGGAGGATAGGAAATCTATTATGCAGAGAGCTATCCAGGTTGAAACACAAACTGGTTCTGCAGCAGGGTGATTTGTAGAAGTTAGATCCCGTCTAAGAAGTTTCAAAGGGAACTGCTAGCTCCACCCTTCCTGTCAACACTACAGAAATCCCAATTCCTGTCAAGACCTAGTAGAATTAATAAAAACCTTCCCAAGCAGAAGTAGCTTGCGGGATGTGTTGAGCTGGGCAATGTGCCCTCCTCTGGATGTTCCAGACTTTTCTGGGCATGCAGGAATGCAATTTCTGAATTAAAATCACTGTTCCCAAAGATGGGGAATGGGACACAAAAATGTAATGTAAAAAGGCCTGTAAGAACATTCAAACTATGGAAAATCTCTCACGTTCAGGCGTCAGTTTGGCACAGGTAATAAATTGGCACTTTGATCTGTTTTCTCCTTGTCAGGTTTGTCCTTGCAATGAAAGGGCTTTCTCTCTTGGTTATCCTGGTTGCAAGCGGTGAGTTCTGGAAAATACCATACCCTGTTCTCGAACACGACCCCCCCCCCCCCGGGCCTCCTTCTGAAAAGGTGATGAAAATATCCCATCTTGGAGGTGGTAGTAAGTGGTAGCAATGAACAACAAGGTTTTTTTTTTTACCTTGGTGGATCTTTTCATAAATGGTTTGGGTTCTTTGCTAGTTCTGTAGATTCCTTTGTACTGTGCATACACAGGGCAGAGTTTTGAGAAGCACATTATATAACATGTATACAATGGCATATAACATTTATACATATTATATGGCAGACTGTAAACTGCTGATTTGATGATGCACAAAAAAATAATGCCGAAAAATGTCCTAAATGCAAAGAAACAAAGTTTAATGAAATCAGAGAATTCAACCCCTCTCCAATTTGGTTTTCACAAGGGAGAAACAAAATCAAAACAGGGATTTGAGGGGGTTTAAATTAGAGAGGAAACATTTGAAATTGTCCCTACAGCGTTCAAGCTTTTATTGAAAATTTAATGCCCCAGTTAGAAACCTCCCCATGTCAATATTACTTCCGCTTTTTTTCCTTTTGCAGTTCTGGCCATGATTAATGGCAGCCCCCTGAACTTCAGAGGGATGATTCAAAGGATTACAGGGAAAAACGCTCTCATCTATTTCGAAGGATATGGGTGCTACTGTGGAAAAGAGGGGAAGGGAAAACCAAGGGATAGAACAGACATGTGAGTTTGGGGGACTCAGTCTGTCCCTAGAATCTGGGAGTCAAAATGTGACATGCGGACGCTTAGGTTGTTGCTTCTTCCTACCATTTCCTTATGCTTTTGTCCCCCTTCAAGGTGCTGTTACCACCTCGGCTGCTGTTATGAGAGCTTGGATATGCACAAGTGCCACCCAATGATTGATCATTATAACTTCCATGTTGTTGAGGAAGAGGTTATCTGTGGTGAGTCAAAATGGGTTGGCAGGTAGTTGTGGGTAGGTAGGTAGTTGTGAGTTTCTTGCATAGTACAGGGTGTTGGACTTGATGACCCAGATCCCTTCCAACTCTATGATTCTGTGAGTCCCATTCACAGTGGGGAGCATGACATGGACACTTCTGAGATTGATTGATTGGTTGGTTGGTTGGTTGATCTCACAGGGACCCAGAGCAAATTACACATGGTGAGTTGGTACAGTCAACAAAATGGGACATTCAATAACTTATGAATGGGGATTTTAGAAAAAAAAGTTGTTTTTTATACCCTGCTTTTCACCCTTCTGAGCAACCAGTTCCTGATCTCTGTAGTCCATAGATTATCTATTTGTTTACATATTAGCTCAGTTTATATACTGCCCTCCTGCAAACAAGCTCAGGGCAATGCACAACATCATATTCAGTCATAGATTAAAACAGTTAAAACATTTTAACATCACTTAAAACCGGCATCAGTATCCAGCATCAGCATCCATTATATTATTATTCCAGCACGGTCTCCCATGTTTTCGTGGGCTGTTTAGTTGTAATCCCAGTGGAGGTCAACAACATGGGTCGCTGTACTCCTTTCCATTCTACTGTGGTAAGGGGCAATCTCATTTCTGCAGAGAAAGGAGAGAAGCCGGGCTGCTCCACATGGCTGTGCGAATGCGACCGGGAAGCAAGCCTCTGCCTCAAGAGGGAAGCCCAAACCTACAAGTCCTTCTACCATCATTATCCCGAAGTCTTGTGCAAGGAGATCACCCCCAAATGCCCCCCTGGCGAAGGAGTGGTGCAGCAGGAAGAAAACCTCAGCCTAGAACCGCAGGGGGAAAGGACCCTGACATAAACTCTGGAGCTGCCAGGAAGCAGAAGGGGGCATCCAACAGCTGGTGTGAACTTTTGCATGGATTCAGCACTGGCAACAGGCACCCTAGCCCCAGGACGTCCCAGGTTCAACATTCACTCTGGACGGTGGTTTGAAAGAAATATTTTTGGAACAGACTTTTAAAATGAATGTTAAAAACCACACCATTCAGCACAAATTGATTCATTCATGATGTGGGGGGGACCAAAAGAGCTTTATTTTGGTTTTGAGAGAGGATTTTTCTTTTGTCCAGTTATACTTTTGCACAGCGACGACCAAAGGCTGGGGTGGCCAAACTGCGGTTCTCCAGATGTCCATGGACTGCAATGGCTCATGGGAATTGTAGTCCACGGCCATCTGGAGAGCCACAGCTTGGCAAGGGCATTTCCGGCTTTCGGCTGCCAAACTTCCGGCACGATAGAGCTCGGCAGGCCTAGAGCGGCACCTCTCCTCCGGAAGGCGGAGCGTCTCATCCAGCGTGGCCTTTTTGAGCATTCTAGCGGTCGCTTCCTCCTTGACGTCATCAGGCGTCGCCGGACTCCAGCGAAGTTTTCGTTGGCAAGAGTCCCTGAAGATTTGAATCTCAGGACGGGAAGGAGGGCGACATTTCCCACCGGGAGGGGTAGTTGTTGTTGAATGTCGGGAGGAGCGTGAGGGGGAGGGACCGAGAGGGCTGTGTCGCCATGACAACGCTGGGGTGGGGGCTTCAAGGGGAACGGGGCTCGTTGCCATGGGACCCAGGTCTGGGATGCAGGGTGGGGGGAGATGCTGAAGGGTCTCTAGTAGTTTTAGTTGAGGGAATGTGACTCTTGGGGGTTTTTTTTGGAGGGGGGTCATGTTGCTGGAAGGCACGAGTATTATAATTATTATTGTTTATTACACTTCTGTTTTGTCTTGTTTTGACTGGCTCCAGGCGGATTACAGCATAAAATGTTTTAAATGCAAGCTAATGTCCATAAATCCTGACCTGTAGTTGAGGAAGGCACGAAGAAGAAGACGCCTTTTCTCAACCCGCAGGAGTCTCTGAGCGGCTTACAATCGCCTTCCCTTTCTTCCCCCCACAACAGAGGTAGGTAAGGCTGAGAGAGCCCTGATATTACTTCTCCGTCAGAAGAGCTTTATCAGTGCTGTGGCGAGCCCAAGGTCACCCTGCTGGTTGCATGTGGAGGAGGAGCAGGGAATCAAACCCGGCTTGCCAGATTAGAAGTCGGCGCTCCTAATCACTACACCAAGCTGGCCCTTGATGTTATTTCCATAGGAGATCCAACTGGCCAGTGTAGGCGGGGAGGTCTCAGGATCAGAGGGTAGCTCTTATTGGCCTCTGCCACAGGTTAGTGCTGAGAAAAGATGTAGTTGGTTGCTGGCCTTTACCTCTGAATAAACTTATATAACTTGCATAAACTTATATGGAAAAATGAGAGAGTATTTTTTCTTGGGACATTATGATGTGGTGCACAAGCTTTAGAGTTCCCCAGAACTCTTCTTCCAAATGGATGTTAGGTAACATGGAGAGATTCCTAGGCATCCAAAGCCATTCTTCCTCTTTTCCTTTTCCAGACTAACATAGTGAATACAAAATGGATGCAGGTGGACGTCCTTCGACTGCTCAAGTCATTCTCTTGGCTACCAGCTCAGCTGTCACAGCAATTTTATATGCCATTTACAGACAAAAATCAAAAGTTGTTCATAGCCTGAAGGTAGTTGCTTCTTACACCTTGTCAGATCTGTTGCTTAATGCTGCCCAGTGATTTACTTCTACCAAGATGCTTACTGGTGATCTCTTGCTTCTCTAGGGAGCCAAAAAGGTCACCCTAGACCAGGACCTGAAAAGTATTCTGATGGAAGCGCCTGGGAAGTGCGTCCCTTATGCAGTGATAGAAGGTAGAGTCTGTGGGTAGCCATGGGGTGATTTCTGATTGACTGTTGTTCTGCTAGCCCTGCCACCTATATCAGGGTGGATTGTGGTATAATGTGCAGTGTAAAGCATACAACAGCCTCTCAACAGCATAGAGAGGAGCTTGTCCTCCCCACCCCCCTGGTAAGATGAAAAAAAAAGCAAGGACCAACCGCACCTTTAATCTTTTGCAGCAGAGTCCCACTATAGATTACTCCCAGCCCTTCACCTTGCTGATAATTTGAAAGCTTGGTGATTTTTCTGTCTGCTGAGGTTGCTGCTGCGTACCATCATACGGATTTTCAATTGCTTTTGGGTGTTAATTTTTCCTCTTCCAACTGGTTAGGTGTCGTGCGATCCGTTAAGGAAACTCTCAACAGCCAGTTTGTGGAGAACTGCAAGGGAGTGGTCCAAAGGTTGACGTTGCAGGAGCATAAGATGGTGTGGAACCGGACCACCCACCTCTGGTAGGTCTCTCTGTGTTCTTTAAGCTTACCAGCTGAGAGATTATGTCTTCCACTGGTTTCATGGGCTTCAGTGGATAAGGCAGTGACCAGAGAAAGAGCAAGGGAGATTCTGGAGTATGTCGGGTCCTATTTTGTTTACTGAGTGAAGATTAGTTGGTCGGAGGCAGTGTTTGCAGATCCCAGAGTTGTGTGTACTGGTTAGTAGCTGTGGAACAACTTGTGTTAGATACAGCTCTGCTTCAAGTAATCTCACCGCAGTCCATGTATCCATTTTACAACTTCTTGGGATGCTTGCAGCTGATTCTGCTGAGGTGGAGGACATGGTGGGAAGGGATCACATAAAACCTTTGGGCCGTCTAGGCAGGAGGTCCAGGAAGGGACACCTCCTTACACACACCCATTCACACTTGTGGATAACCTGGTAGTTTTCTGGTTCAAGTGTTATGTCCAAGTTGCCTCTCTATTTCTGTTTGCTGGTTTGGTGTCCTTAAAGACAGGAAAAGTACATTACGCACACTGGGCCGAACGGGACTAAATTATTAGGGTGTGTGTTCTATTCTATTGTATCTAGCTTGCTAGACTTAAGATCGTGCTATGGAATTTTGCATCATGTAATACGCCATGTAAATACTTCTGCTTTTCTTCCGTTCAGTTTTTAGACTTCTGATTGGTTCTACAGCCCTAATCCTGTTACTTTATTCATTGACTGTCCCATCTGTCAGTCACATTGTCCCGATGCCTCAGGGTACAACTGACAGGGAAACCTCTTCTGCCCCTTCTGCCACCAGCTTGACTTCTTTCTTGGCTCCTTCATCCCCAGGAACAATTACGAAAAGATCATTCACCAGAGAACAAACACAGCGGCCTTTGATTTGGTGCCCCAGGAAGGCGCTGCTGACGTCGCCGTGAGGGTGATGAAGCCCCTGGATGCGTCCGAAATCAGCTTAGAGACGGTCTACGAGAAATTCCACCCCTCCGTGCAGACCTTCACGGACGTGATCGGCCATTATATCAGCGGGGAGCGTCCCAAAGGCATCCAGGAGACGGAAGAGATGCTGAGGGTGGGGACCGTCCTCACTGGCGTGGGAGAGCTGGTCTTGGACAATCACGCCATCAAACTGCAACCCCCCAAGCAGGGGATGCGCTATTACTTAAGCAGCCAGGATTTCGACTCCTTGCTTCAGAAGCAAGTGTCCCACGTCCGGCTCTGGAAAATCCTGACGGCTGTTTTCGGCTTTGCCACCTGCACCTTGCTCCTCATCCTCCTGCACAAGCAGTACCGCCGCCACCGGGAGAAGCAACGCCTGCGACAATTGAGTGAAATGTGCGCGGCCGGTGGAGATGCAGCCAGCCACACTTGCGTCATCTGCCTGAGCAACATCCGGTCTTGTGTCTTCCTTGAATGCGGGCATGTGTGCTCATGCGACAAATGCTACCAAGCGCTCCCGAAGCCCCATAAGTGCCCTATTTGCAGACGAGAAATCACAAGAGTCGTGCCTTTATATAACAGCTGAACGTCGCAGTCTAAAAAGTCCTTGGAAGCAAACCTCCTTACAAAGGAGCGGCCTTTGAGTGTTGCTAGGAAGCTCTGCAGAGGAGCCGTGAGTTGTCTGGCGTTCAGTGACTTGTACTCTCCCCCCGCAGCGGCAAAGGGAGCTGAGCCCTATTAGCTGAGGATTGAAAATGGGCTTTTGAAATGTCGCCTGCTTCGGATTTTTGGATCGCCAGCCCTAACCTTGGTGGACGTGGTGCCCGAATACAGGTTCTCCTCAGTTGAGAATTCACATGCACACTGTTGTGTGTTAGTAATCTTTGTGTTTCTCCTACAAGAATTAACAAGACAGTTTTTTTTTCTGGGTCTCATAACCCTTTCTGAACTGTGTCACTCCAGGGTGGAATGTGTGTTTTGCACAGAACGAACTTAAAACCTCCAGTTCTGCATGGAGACGCTCCAATCCTGTGCAATAAATAAATGATACAAATTAAGCTGGCATCTGTTTTACATGGTGTGTATCTGGGCTCAAGTATGGGGGGGGGGTTCAACTAAAGAGTAAATTAGATTAAGCATCTCTTAAGTATTCCTTTAATATGCTACACCACCAGGGTAGGAGGAGGTTGCTTTCAATGTTTTTAATGTATTTTAGATTAAATTCTACTCTGTATTTTATTCTGTATTGTTGCAACCCGCCCTCAGAACTTTTATATCTATCTATCTATCTATCTATCTATCTATCTATCTATCTATCTATCTATCTATCTATCTATCTATCTATCTATCTATCTATCTATCTATCTATCTATCTATCTATCTGGATGGATGGATGGATGGATGGATGGATGGATGGATGGATGGATGGATGGATGGATGGATGGATGGATGGATGGATAGATAGATAGAATTTGAGTTGTTTTCTTTTATATCTGTCAGATAGATAGATAGATAGATAGATAGATAGATAGATAGATAGATAGATAGATAGATAGATAGATAGATGATAGATAAAATTTGAGTTCTTTTCTTAGTACAGGTATAACTGTATTTATGCACCACCTTTCTCCCCCAATTGACTAAGCAGCATTCATCCCTTCCATCCTCACAACCACCCTGTGAGGTACATCAGGCTGAGAATGCATGACAGGCTCAAGGCCGCCCAGCCAGCTTCCATAACAGAGCGGGGATTCGAATTTGTGTCTCGCAGCTCCTTGTCTGATGCATAACCGCTTGGCTGTCGTTCAGACTCCCAAGAAATCGCATGAAATCCATTTGTGGACTTTGTATACCCTTTGTGCTTCCTGAAATGAGCTCTAGGTGGTGCCAGTTGACTGTGATGCTGCATCAACAGGGTGGTTCCAATTCTAACAGGGTGGACCCCCCCCCTTCCAATCAGTGCATCCATCCCTTTGCTTGCTGGCTCTCTCCTTCATGTGCAGAGCTGGGGAGGTAGGATGATAAACAAGGAGATTTACCAGGGAGAGAGAGAGAGAGCTGTCACTCTAAGTTATTTCTGTTTCCTTGCTGCTCTTTCACTCCCACAAGCGTGATACTATTGTACCTGTCAATGTGTTTTCAGCAAGGGAGGTTTCTTCTGCCCTTCCTCCTCCAGCCACCTGCTTTCAGCTGCAATGTGAAATCTTATAGATGGGGAGGGAGAAAAAGGCTTTGTGTCAAAGGCAAAGGACCCCCTTAGATCGTTGTAAAGGGGCTTTGCCAGATAGCCCAAGCTAGCCTGTTCTCACCAGATTTCAGAAGCTAAAATGTGCCAGCCCTGTTTAGTGTGTGGATAGGAGACCAGCAAAGAAGCTCAGAGTTGCAAACCATCTGTGGACATCTCTTGCCTTGAATACTCCTTGGAAGGGTCACCATAAAACCGGCTGTGACTTGACATCAAAAGGGATAAGGGCTTTGGACAGGTTTTGTGAGGAAGAGATCTTTGGTTGGCCATTGGCCATGACAGCAGAATAAACAAGCCCTACTTGGAGTCCTTGGCCATTCCTGAAAACACGATGCTAGAGGAGATGGACCCTTAGTCTGCTAAGGGAGACCCTTCGTCTCCCACATCTTTAAGGAGAAAACAGATCAGGCCAGCGCCTTCTCTGGAAAAAAATTGGCCACTAATATAGCCCTGTTCTCTTGAGCCCTTCCACAGGCACAACACTGCAATGTTTCTGGTAATGGATCTTGACAGGGTATGTCCAGATCTAAGTCAATGTCTTTCACTGAAATGCAGTATAGCCAGGCCTTTATTCTTTGTGCTGGGCGTCAGAGCTTTTGTTTTTATTTATTTCTTAAACACTATGCCTTGCTTTCTCTGTTTCACTGGGCGAGCTTGCTAAGGGAAGCCGGTCAGATCATCTGGTAGCTCAGGAGGGATGCCGAGGGGAAAGGAACGGCTATTCTTTTCATACAAGGTTTAGGAGTGAGACCACCTATGTAAGCAAGTCAGTTTGGTTATTGGGGGGGTGGGGGTGGCGGTAATAACACGGACGCTTTGAGACGTGATAGAACAATGAATTTAATTAAGACCCAAACAGCTCCCTTCACACCTCGCGCCCACCCACGCCAAGCTGCATGCAAGCAGTGGCAACAAATACTTGATAACGTTCCTGCCTTCAAAATCACACCGGCTGAGGCAACGGTCCCAACGATTCCCTGGCCCTGCAAATGCCAAAAGGAAGGATCCCCAGAGACGGCCAGGGGCGATGGCTTGCCTCAGGGAGAAAATCCAAAGACAGGTTCTCTTATTCATTTAAATTGGATCCTAGCCGGTGGGAAGGCATCCTACAGAAACCCAATTTCAGTGAGAGACAATCCGGAATTGTTCGTTAGTTTCCCCTCAGAAAATCCACATTTGGATTTTGCTGCTTCATTGTGCAAATTGAACCTATATATTTTTTTTGAGTTCCACTCTGTTTTCTTACACTGACTGTTTCTCATAAAAGGATATGCGTTTCTCATGTTCGTGAGCCACCACATTATATATGTTCTAAGTGTAAATGATATGTATTAACTACATATCAAACCAGCTCAATGGGTGGCGAGCCAGCTTGGTTAATCTGGAGCGCCGGGTTTGATTTCTCCTCTCCTCCACCTGCAGCCAGCCTGGTGACCTTGGGCTAGTCACAGTCCTGTTAGAGTTGTTCTCACCGAGCAGTCCTGTCAAAACTCTCTCAGTCCACCCACCTCACAGGGTGTCTGTTGTGGAGGGAGGGAGGGAAGGCAGTTGTGAGCTCCTTTGAGACTCTTTTGGGCAGTGAAAAGAGGGGGTATAAAAGCCAACATTCTAAGTAAGAGAAACAAATCTACAAAACCACCTGTAAAAAGTAAAAAAAAAGTGAAGCTGTTGATAATTAATGTCTGCTATACAAAGAAACAAAATGGGGGATGTTCATGCTTTCTGAATGGTTTTGCTTTACTGATATTCAGCTTGTATGAATGTTTTTCTTTCTTCAGACTTTCCTGCCGAATTGTGCCTCAGCTTGGCAGGCGTCAGTTTGCCATCCCTAGTGGCACTCAAACTCTTGTTTCTGTAGGCAACCGTTCCTGACCTTGCTCATAGTAAGACTGTTCTGCATTTGTCTTGTATGCACTTGTATATCTCTGGTAAACAAATGGAATATTCCTCAGCGTGACCCTCAGAAGCCACATTAATCTGGTTGGTCTAACATGCTTGTGTTTGCCCTTGAGGACTTGGCCTCTCAACAGAAGACAACAGTCAAAATGGCTCCCTCTGCACGCAAATGCGAAAAAACTTTAAGATATTGTCCTTGGTGAGAGGCGGCTGTCTTCAGGTTCCTCTCCTCTTTGGCATGTGGGACCCTGTGGCGAGTGCAGAACTTTCTGCCTCAGTGGTAGAGCATCTGCTTGGCATCTAAAGGTAAAGGTATCCCCTGTGCAAGCACTGGGTCATGTCTGACCATTGGGGTGACGCCCTCCAGCGTTTTCATGGCAGACTCAACACGGGGTGGTTTGCCAGTGCCTTCCCCAGTCATTACTGTTTTACCCCCCAGCAGCAGCAAGCTGGGTTCTCATTTTACCGACCTCGGAAGGATGGAAGGCTGAGTCGACCTTGAGCCGGCTGCTGGGATTAAACTCCCAGCCTCATGGGCAGAGCTTTCAGACTGCATGTCTGCTGCCTTACCACTCTGCGCCACAAGAGGCTCATCTAGAAGGCCCCAAATCCAGAACAAATTTAGGGTCCAGTGGCACCTTGAATAAAACTTTGTTGGTTTAAAAGGTACCACTGGATTAAATTTGTTCTGCTGCTTCACACCAACGCAGTGAACCACTTGAATCCCAAATCTAAACTTTGACATCCCCTGTTAAAAGGATCAGGCAGGAGGTGATGTGAAAGACCTCAGCATGAAGATGAGTTTTATACCCTGATTTTCTCGGCCCTATGGAGTCTCAAAGCAGCTTACAAATCACCTGTTTTCTCCTTCTCCTTGGGAAGGGAGGTGATCCTGAGAACTGGGACTGGCTCAGGATCACCCAGCAAGCTTCATATGGAGGAGTGGGGAGTCAAGCCAAGTTATCTGGATTCGAGTCCCCCGCTCTTGGGGAGCGGCTGCAGAGTTTGAGAAGACCTGGCTGACCTTGATCAGCCAGTGGTCTGATTCAGTGCGAGGCAGCATCATAAGGAAGTCGGATTGTGCTTGTGTAGGCCCCACCTCTAGCCTCCACCTGTCCACCTCTCTGTACAGTCCTGATCACGTAGAGGGGTCCATGAGCATAAGCGCATAGGGCCGTGTGCCGCCTTGCCTCTGAACACACAATTTTATGCATTTGCAGCATGCGCAACGGAATGTGTAAACTGGGCTGCCCACCCCCTCTGCGGGGTGTCGTTAGCAGGTTAATCGCCCACCTTTGTCAATTGAATAGGCTTAAGAAATGGGTAAGTCACCGCAAAAAAAAACCCTTTAATGCTTGTTCCTTGTTGGAGCTGCTGGAGGTGGTGTGAAATAATCTGATATCTGAATACCGTGGGATGAACGAAAGCTACTAGTCATTGTCAGAAGGGATGGCCTAAATTATCTAATTGCCGTTCTTGATTAGAAGAACACGCCACAAGAGCAAATAAAACATTTAATTCCAGTCCCACCAATTAAACAAAGTTCTTAGAATACCAACAGGTTGGTTGTCCTCATCCGGAGGGAAGTCCACCTGGCCTCAGCCTGGGTCGAAGCCTTTTCGGTCCTGCCCCCAACCTGGTGAAATAAACTCCTGGATGGTCTCAGGGCCCTGACGGAGATGGCTCAGTTCTGCAGAGCTTGCAGGATGGAGCTTTTCCGCCAGGCATTTGGTTGAGGTCAGGATACGGACGTGTCATCTTGGACCCCTTCTGTAAGCGGAGACACCCCTCTGATGGTCAGTTGCAAGGTGTACTCTTTCACCTTCATTTCTGCAGACGAGGCTGTGATTGGGTTGTTTTAAAAATTTATTGCATGGCTTTTAACGTCTGTATATTATGTAAACTGTCGTGAGCCGCCACAGGCTGGCAATGCCAGGAGTGGAGCGGTAAAAATCGAAAGTATAAGTAAGTAAATAAATAGAGTATGCCACCAAAGGGGCGTGGCCCAGTCAAAGAAGAGCACTTTTTGTCCCCCTGATTTATGGATAAGTTTACGATTAGATCTCTCCAACTGAAGTTGATTTCGATTCAAACAGGTTGCATTCGAAGCCAATTTTTTTTTTTTAGTTGAAAAGCGTAAAAAATATCATAAATAAATATTCTATTACGGTGTTTGAGCTCCTTGCTTCCATGGAGACGGTGAACTTCCTAAAAACGTTCAAAATATTATTTCAAAATACAAATGCTTTGGGAGAAACCCCCCCCCATCTCTTCCACATTTACATACCATAAATAAACATCCACTATTTGACAATCTGTTCCATGTTTTTAAAAATTCAGGATATACCTCGGCAGATTCTGGCTGCTTTTCTGTCGTCTTGCTTGTGTGATAGACCCAAATTGGAAGCAGAAGACACCCAAGGGAGAGCGTAGCAAAAGAAGTATTCTCAAAAACTGGGTCTGATCTCTCAGAGGTTTCTGGAGGGAAGCAAAAGCAGCTGAGATTGGTTTTTTTGGGGGGGAAACACCTTTTTGAAAGCCTTTGAATCACGCTTAGCCCACTGGGAAAGCTATTACGGTTAGGAATCTTGGTCCACATCTTCATTCATGGCTAAGGTAGGATGAGGGGTCACTGTGGAGGAATTCCTGTGCTTCGAATAGATCACACCTTTGTTTTGGCTCTCATTCATTCTATGGCGGCTCATTAAATGTAGCCGGTAACACGGTCAGATTTGATGATACTTGGCTAGCTGGTCCAAACCGCTGCTTAGCTCGGGATGTTCCTGAGCCGTTTTAAGATCTCTGTCTACTCTGAAACTGGTAAAACCACTCCCGCTGTGCCTTTATGAGGCAAAAGCAAAGAAATAGAATACTTCTTCTCTAAAGCCAAGAACCAGCCTTGGCTGCCTTCCAAATCAACAGAGCAGAAGGTGCTTTAGAGAAGACCCCATGAAACATCACTTGTTGGGCCTGCAGGGAACCCTCATTCGGAAATAGCTACCCCCATTGTAGAAGGATGCTAGGCTTGGAACAACCCAACATTTTGTAATTGCCCTCCTTGGGCAGCCATTTATGATGATCCCGTCTCCCAAGGCAGCCATGTCATGGTAGGGTGTACATTTCGTTATACTTTGCCAAGCTTTTAAAACCACCGGGAAGAGCCAATCTGGCATCTCACCTAGTTGAACTTGCAAGGCTACGCCTGGCTTCTCACAGAAAGCTGCAGCCAAGAGGGAAACTTCCCCTTTTAGCAATTACAGCCACGTTTCCAGGTTTCTTTGTCTTTCCTCCCGCAGTGAGCAGTGCTGACAAGAAGAAACATCTCTCTTTCTCTCTTCCTGATCCCATAGTGGTTATGAGATACAAAGCTGGAGCACAGCAAAACTTTCTATTTGAGCAGGGGTGCTCCTGTACCCATTGGGCTGCAGGTTTTCATATTTATTTCTGGAGATTGAGCTCCTTCCGCTGCGACTGGGGAAAGATGGGCCACGGGCACTGCAGTGCTGAGCGTTTGTTTAAACCCTACAAAAAGGTGTGATGTGCAAACACGCCTGTGAATTTTACTGTTTGCTCAAGGTGTCAGACTTTGCAACCCAAGTTTCGTGCGGTTTGCACCGCGGAGGTGTTCTGTTTTGTCTGTTTCGTAGAAGACCCTTCAGTGATAACCTAACCAAACTCAAAACTAAATGTATTCCATTTGCAAATAGAATTATTATAACGTATTGGAAGTGACTAATTTTAACAGATTAGTAATATTGCCAACCTGCTGGAGGCCCCCAGCCCCAGAGAGTATGCCTGGACTTTACCAGAGCCATGGCCTTCTCAGCCCTGGTTCCTGCTTGGTGGAATATGCTTCCGGGGGAGATCTGGGCCCTGACGGAACTCAATAGAGTTCAATAGGGCCTACAAGAAAGAGCTCTTCCACCAAGACTTTGTTGAGGCCAGTGGAAATATAATTGGTTCATCCGATTTGGGCCTTCCTCTACCTTTTCCTCCCCCCTCCCTCACCCCCTTATGAGGCTATTGTTTGATATTTTAATTATGTTTTTTCCAAATATTTATGCATTCTGATTTTATACCAATGTGTTGTGCACTGTCCCAAGACTATATTGTAAGGGGCGGTGTTAAAATTGTAAAATAGTAAATAAAAATAAATAGCTGTCAGAGATGGTGGAAGATAGTAAACAGACCTGACTAATTTAAAGAGATTAGCAATAATAGTCATCGTAGCTGGGTGACTGTCAGAGAAAGGGAAGTTGTAATTCATCAGATATACAACTGAAAGGGGCATTTACCAACCAGAGTTACATGCCAGTCTTGCCATGGACTAGATTACACTGACAGGCCCTACAGTCTAGGCCAATGCCGGTGCGAACTGAAGATGAAACGAGGTGTGATGTAGCATAACCCAATCTGGGCTATGATTTTGCTCTGTAAAAGGAAATAGGACTTATAGAGCAGTACGGGACACTGGATGGAGAGATCGGAATTCTCCCTTTGCCATACCTTTTGTCATCAATCTGCTGTTTCTTTCCCTGGCAGGCTGGTCTACAGACTTTTCAGGATCAAGATGGAGGAAGGAACTGAGACTTGAAAAAGTCATGGGCTTGGCAGCTGAGCAGTCTTCAGTGAGGCAAATAGTTCTTGATGAAGCAGTAAATAATTTTTCCTCTCCAGAGCCGGGAGCAATTTCTGCCCCCAAAGGTCTTGATGAGCCCCTCAGCCAATAAAAGTTTAATCACCGCGATTCTTTATTTGAAGGGCACAGCTTCCAGCAACTGGATCCAGTGGATATTCAATAACTGGGGCAAAGCAGCTGGGCAACTGGCCACTCCAGGGTGCAGTTCGGTAATTTTAGACTCTGGCTTTAATGGTTTTAGGACTTCCCCCTTTCATTAATCTCAAGTGGTCCGAAAACAACCGTTCCCGGAATGCATCAAGGCAGAAGAAAGTACACAACTTGTAAACATTGTTTTCCAGACGAGTGAAACTCTGCTTAAACTTTGACATTGTGAGGTATATAATAACAGGTAAACTCCTGTTAATTGTTTCCTGTGCTTACCAGTGCTCATGTGGTCGGCAGGTGGGGTAACAGGGGGCGAGATTTGGTGGTAGAGCCTGGGGATGGTGGGGGTTGGAGAGAGGTGGGACCTTAGGTGGGTATAATGCCCTAGCAGGCACTCTCAAATGCAGCTATTTTATCAAGGAGAACTGATCTCTGCAGGGAGGAGTTCAGCTGTAACTCCGAGAGATCTCCAGCCATGATCAGGTGGTTGGCAACCCTCACAAACCAAGTAGCCCCTATAGCTCTGCCAGAATCCATGGGATTTGGCTGTTCTCCCTCCTACAACTGGTGGTCCTTTACGAAAGGAAGTTTCCCCGTAAGATAATTAATTCATAATATGACCATGCCAGGCTACTGTATACCATCACAGTTCATTGGTCCAGCTACCTAAATATCGTTGCATCTGCTTGGCTGTGCTTCTCCAGACTCTCAGGCAGAGAAAGGTCTTTCACAGTACCTGCTGTCTTTAACTAGAGATGACACAGATTGAATCTGGGACTTCTACAGGCAACGGGTGTGCTCTACCCTGAGGCACGGCCCCCCCCTCACAAAGCGACACATCCTTAGTCATGATTAAGATGTGAACAAAGATTTTCTGCACATTGGAACCTTAGTAGCATTCCCAGTGGGCTAAGTCTAATTCAAACGCCCTTTGAAGGTATTTTCCCAGGAAACAACTTCTACTGCCTCCACCTCCCTCCAGGAACTCCTGAGAGATCAGCTCCAGTTTTTTTTTTTTTGAGGAAGTCTCTTTAGCTACCATCTCCCTTGGGTGTCTTCAACAGAAGATCTTATAATGGCTTCCAATCCACGTCTAGCACATAAGCAAGACTGAAGCAACTATAACTTGCTGGGGCATATCCGGATTTTTTAAAAAAACACTGAGCATATTGTAAAATAGTGGATAGGAGAAGCTTGCTATTTTTCTCCCCCTCCTCCTTTAAGGGGACATAGCTGTGGCTAGTCAGGCCCCCATAAGCCTGGGGTCTGGAGCAGTGGCCCCTGTTGCCCATTGGCTGAGATCATCTCTGGGTTGGAGCACAGAAGTTATGCAGAGCTTTTCCAGGCTCTGAAAGTTCCAGCCAGCGCCTCGAATGGAGGCATCGGGGAGGAGAGAACACGAAAGGCAGCTGATCCGGCTTCCTCTGCAGTGAAAGAGCACGTCTCTCCTCCCGGTGCAAGCCTCCAAACTGAGAGCCTGGCACAGTCATCCTGCCTGGGCACCCTCTGGCTTTCCTTCTCTCCCTCCTGGCTGTTGGGGATGGCAGGGCGTCACGTTGCCAGGGGATTGCGTCATCCAGCCACAACACTTATGCCATCGGGTCACATGAGAGGACTCCACCGTGGCACCGGGGAGCCGTTTGCACCTCTCTCAAGGGACACAATCAGTTGGATCCGCCGGAGGGAATACAGGAACAGCAGAGAAGGTGGGGACTGCACACACCCCTGCTGCTCCCAAGAGCTGTGGCGCAAACATTCTAAACAGGCCTACATGAGATGTTCCAGGAACCGCCATGTCACTTCCGCAACAGGGGTGTCTTGTATCCCTGCCTTTCTCCTGAGCAACAGCAGTACAAAAACTACTCAACAAACATTCAGAGAACAGGCATTGCAACACGGAAAACCAGGTTCAAAACACAATAATCCCCCAGCTGGGTATTTCCCCAGGCTTCCCCCACAGCCCCCTGGAAATAAGTCTGTCCTGCAGCTTGGCCATCCAGCTTGGGAGGGTAGAATCCCCCAATCTCCTCATGGAGGGTGCTCTAGAGGACCTGTGGTCCTCCAGATGTCTGTGGACTACAATTCCCATGAGCCCCATGGGAATTGTAGTCCACGGACATCTGGAGGACCACAGGTTGACTACCCCTGCTCTAGAGGCAGGCATGGGGCAGCTACTGAAAAGGCCCTGAGCCCGGATTCTTTCCCCCGTGGTAACTCGTAACCCAATAAAACATGTCTATGTGACATCCTCACCTTGCATAGTTTCCCCATCCATTTTGATGGCAGCCAATAAGGGGGAGAAGAGAGCCTAACCACACAGTGACCTCTCAGCATGTGTTTTGTAGCAATAGAATGCTAGCAGCTAACAGAGAAGGAGAGGAGGAATGAGTCTGTTATTTTTGGTGGCAGACATGTAGCTTTTGCCATGTTCCGTTCTGGTTCCAGACAGGTAACTAGAGCTATAAGTAGCACCTGTTGGATCCTGGAGCTCTCCTGGTAATTTATTTCCAGATGAGGTTCAGTCCGTTGGAGAAGATGAATCTCCAAGGAAAGGGACCAGGTAGGTCCTGCTTAGTGCATGGATGCCCTGAGAGATCCAGACTGGTCTCTGCTACAGTTACTTTCCAAACAATGGCAATTGTGTTGACTTTTCTCTCACTGGGTTGTCGGAGTGGCACAGGAATAATTTCCTTAAACAGAGGGATGGACGTGGCCCATAAAACCACCTGCAATAGCTGCCAAAGTTCAGGAGAACTTTCCCACCATTTCTGACTCTCCCGCCCTCGTCTCCTACGTGGAGCTGAGCCACTAGGAATCCGCCATTCCGTATGGCTGACTTTTGCACAGTGGGCCTGCACAACTGATCATGGCATCTGGTTCTTTCACCGCATCTCCCCTATCATGTTATTGACCTGCACATGGCAAAGCACTCCAAAACAGCAATGTTCATGTAATGATACTTGTTTGCACAATTCCTTCCAGATGGATTTTCTGCCCTGTCTTATTGAAGGGCAGGTGTGCAATTGGTAATGCGGGAAGAACCGAAAGGACAGAAAGCCACACCGGCTATGGACTCAATGGGACCAGATGAGGGCCTACGGATGCCCTAAGCATGGCCCAGCCCTGGTGCCCCAGCCCTTCCATGGCTCTACGGGCAAGACATTAAGATGCCAGGAGTGCTGGAGGAGACCCCGGAGATTTCAAAAAGCAGTTTTCTACCAGGCTAGACCCCACAACTACATTCAATATAAACACAGGGGTTTTTTAAGGGTTGTGTTGCGGCTTCCTATGGCTTACTGCTGTTTAGTCTTAAATTAATAATTTATAATCTTAAAGAGAAGTAAGATTTAGCAGCAGCCCCCTCTCACCCCACCCTAAAAGTACCTGTGGGGCCCTCCTTCCGTTGACGCCCTGGAGACCTGCTTATTTATTGTTTATTTGCTTATTCCTTAATTCTTAACTTTTTAAACCGCCCTTTCCCCCTGGGCTCTAGGCGGTTGACAGCGTCCACACAGTCACGGCCACTGTCAAAGCGATCGTCGTTATATAATCCTGCCCAGCCCTCTCTTTCCCCGCCGCTAGTTCGCCTTTGCTTAGGATGTCTTCCTCGGGAGGAAGCGGCTGAATAGAGGGTCAAGCGCCTGCAACGTACAGGGGGGGGGGGGTTTATCACATCCTGAGAGACTAATTCAGGGCCCAGACTCAGGTGTGAAAATGCAAAAAATCAGCATTTCCAGCGCAACATCCCGGAACCGGGGTGGTAGTGGAAGAAACCCTCTATTCCTTGGCCCGCAGCTTTCGGGAACCCCCTTTCCTAAGAGAGGTAACCGCCTTGGGGATCTGCAGTGAGACCTCAGCCCAGCAGCTGGACACGCAGCCTGGGAAAAGAAACGCGCTCTGCACATGCCCAGGAACGCGCTCTGGACGTGCTAAGAAACGCGCTCTGGACATGTCCAGGAACGCGCTCTGGACGTGCCAAGAAACGCGCTCTGCACATGCCCAGGAACGCGCTCTCGATGTGCCAAGAAACGCGCTCTGCACATGCCCGGGAACGCGCTCTCGATGTGCCAAGAAACGCGCTCTGCACATGCCCAGGAACGCGCTCTCGATGTGCCAAGAAACGCGCTCTGCACATGCCCAGGAACGCGCTCTGGACGTGCCCAGAAAGGCGCTCTGCACATGCCCAGGAACGCGCTCTGGATGTGCCAAGAAACGCGCTCTGGACATGTCCAGGAACGCGCTCTGGACGTGCCAAGAAACGCGCTCTGCACATGCCCAGGAACGCGCTCTGGACGTGCCCAGAAACGCGCTCTGCACATGCCCAGGAACGCGCTCTGGACATACCCAGGACCGCGCTCTGCACATGCCCAGGAACGCTCCCTTCTTTCGCATCCCTCCTTGCAAAGGCGCCCGCGAGCGGAGAAGCGCGCCCGCTGCAGCAGCAGCAGCAGCAGCAGGAGGAGGAGGAGGAGAAGGCGCGCGCCCGCTTGCCTGCGCTCCCTCCCTCCCTCCGCCCCGCCGCCCCCCGCGCAGCCCAGGCGGCTCTTCCCGGGATCTCGGCTGCTGCTCGGCTCTTCCCTCCCCCTGTCCCTCCCTCCCTCCCTCCCGCCTCCTGCCTCGCCCGCCCGCCTCGCCGCCGCTTTGCAGCCCAGTCTGCCGAGCATCTGTCCCCGGCGCGCGCTTGCCCCAGCCGAGCCCGAGCCCGAGCGAGAGGAGCGCCAGGCGAGGCTGCAGCGACGGGGCGACCCGGGCCGGCCCCCCTCTCCGTCTTGCGGCGCTCGGCCGGCCCGCGCGGGAGCTCCCGGCCGCCGACAGGCAGACCCCCCCTCCGTCCCGGCCCCGGCGAGCGCGCGAAGATGTCGGAGGTGCTGCCCTACAGCGAGGAGAAGCTGGGGCCCTACGGCGACGGGGCGGACGTGGGGCAGCTCTCGTTCACCTGCCGCTTGCAGGACACCAACAACTTCTACGCCGGCGGCCAGAACAAGCGGCCGCCCAAGCTGGGCCAGATCGGCCGGAGCAAGTGTGGTGAGACATTTGTGTTTGTGTGTGTGTTTGTGCAATGCAGTGTGTGTGGTGGAGAAGCCCGGGAGGGAGTTGTTAGCTAGGAGGGGGTGCTTTTTTTGCCCCCCCCCCTATATAGCCTGTCTCTGGGTAAGGGATTTTGACTCCCCTCCCCGGTCAATTTGGGTTCCACAGAGGCTCAAACTCCAATGCGCCCAACTTTTATCCAGAAGTGTCTGCGTTTGCGACCCTTTTTAAAAAGGGATCCCCCTCCCTTCCCCTGAATATTTTATTCTGCATCGCCCTCCCTCCTGGATTTAGAGTGCAATCCTATGCACCTGGGCTTGGAGGTGAGCCCTTAGGAAATGCCCAAAGGCATCCAATTGCAGCCCCCTTAAATTCAGCCGAGGGCTTCTCTGCCGCAGCATCCACCCTAACCCTCTCCCTACCCCGAATTTGGGAGACTCTCCAATTCTACCCCACCCTGCATGTTGATTCTTGGACCGGGCACTGAAGGTGAAAAGGATCCTTGAAAATGTTTTGGGATCGCCTTATCTTGTGATTTCCCCCCACTTTCCCCCCCCTGCTAGGTTAAACCCTTTAACTTTATCTGAATTGAGCACATTCCTTTTATTTATTGATTTGCTTTACATATGCCCTGCCTTTCTTCCCAGTGGGCAGCTCCCACAGTTCTCCTCTCCTCCGTTTAATTATCAGGACATCCCTCTGAGGAAGGGGAGGCAGAGAGCCTGCCGGTGGTCCAGGGTCCTTCGGCAAGCTTCCTTGGCAAAGGAGAGATTCGAACGAGGATCTTTCCGATCCTCGTCCTCTCTTGCCACTATACCGCACTGCCGTATTAATCTCCTGCCCTCTGTGGACGCTGCCTTCGATGCAGAGTCCCTCTCTTGGGCATCTATATCAACACACGCCTGCCTGCCGGGTTACCTACCCTGATTCACCTCTGGCCTTCATTTTCACGCCGGGCGTGCCCATCGATTCTGTCTTCCATTTCTGGACCTTTGGGATTATACCTGAAATGCATCAACACTAGGACAGGCAAACCACGTGCTCTGGAGTCGCTGGTGGTGATGCTGGGGGGGCTTTCTTGATGGGCACCAGCCCTGCGGTACCCACCGCTAGGAAAACTCTTCCTTAAAAGCTGGCCTGAGAAGGGAATAGGAATTCGTACCTCCTGGGGAAGTCACTGCCTCTCTGGAAGAACCCCAAATCGGAAGGAGGCCTTTGAGCTCTGCTTCAGTGGGACCAAAGGGGTGATTGCGTGTGTTTGTGTATTTGTGTGTATGTGTGTGTGTATGTGGGGAGGCTTGTCACTTTCTCTGCTGTGCTTGGATGCGTACAAAGGGAGAGGAGCAAGGGGCACGCATTTGGACACGTGTGCAAATACTCGCTGCACAGAACTGGTTTGTGTGTGTGTGTTGTTGTTTTTTTTAAAAAACCCTCTGCTTCCGACTGCAGTGGATACAGAGGACTCTCCAGAAAGGCTTGCAAAAATATTCCTGATGCACCCGTCAAAGCAAAACGTTCCGGATTTGAAAATGAGGCAGCTGCAATGATGGAAATGAACAGATTAGGGTGGGGGTGGGGGAGTCCCTACATGTATTAGGTCGTGGTGGGACCACCTGCATGGAAAGATGGTTCTCTCGAAAGCCCACCAGCACATCTGTCTGCCACATTGGAATCCTCTCTTGCTCATAGCCCAACCTTTGCAGGAGCAAAACGAATGTTTATGGGGTATCCCTTTAGGTAGATGTAGCAATCTTCTTAGCCACACAGCATTCTTTGTCAGGCAGGGACACCAGCACTGGGTAGGGAGGTGGGTTTAAAAGACAGGGCATTGCCCCGGCTAGGGGTTGGATCCTAGACCAAACCCTCCATTACTATTAATTCCTTTATTTATTTACTGTGCAATAAATGAGCTGGGATCCCCATCCGGTTTTCACTGGAGGGGGTCCTGAATCCCCCAAAGATTTCAGTGCTTCTTGTCGATCGGCAGAAATCTGGAGAAATCCCTGCAGCTGTTCAGTTTGGGACTGCAAATGGGGACCGACCCACAGCATTGTCTGGCGTTTTATTTTTACAATTAATCTCCCTTTAACAGCCCTTCATCTTCATGGTCAGGGGGTTTGCTTTTATTTCTTTTTGTCTCGGTGACCTTGAAAGACAAGATTAGGGACGTAACCCCCTGTGATGGGTAGAATTCCTTGCTACTGGTATCGCAGTTCCTCTTGAATAAGGTCTGATCTGTGATCTGTAGTCTTTTCTGAAAAAGATCAGACATTTCCTGGGCCACCCTGAGCAAAAAGAACCTAGGGGAAGGGTCCATGAGCAGGGTGTGTGTGTGTGTGCCTGTGAGTATAAGTGGGAGTATACAGATTTGGAAAAGGAATGGAAGAGTCACCAGCAGTTCTTCTGTATGATGTGGAGAAATGTTTTGCAGCATTCGGAGTGAATGCTTCCACCCGAATTTCCACACTGCACCGTATCCTGGGAAGTTCTCCTCTGCGAAATTTAGCTATCAAGTTCATTTTTATCCTATCTATCCTGCAATGAGCTCAGCACATGATTCAGTTTTCTTGTAGCCTCACAACAATCCTGTGAGGTAGGCGAGGCAAAGAAAGAGAGAGAGAGGGGGGGGGGTCCAAGCTTCATGGCAGATTTCCAGTTTACAAGATCTTCATTTCATACCTCAACACTCTCCCACCCATTCATGGTTAAATGAATGAAAAGTCTTTTTGTAGAAGACCTACAAAACACAGCAGCTTGCTTTCATTGTTTCTGTTTTTCTGCTTGCAGTCGTGATCGAAGATGACCGAATCGACGACGTGCTCAAAAACATTTCCGAAAAGCCACCTCCGGGCGTTTAAATCTCCCCGCCGAGGCGTTGAGTCACAAGGAGGGGGAATAAGATCATTTTACCTTATAATGCGTGTTGTTGGGGTAAAAATAAATAACTAATCGAACAACATCAAAATGAGGGGGGGAAGGCAAACCAAGAGCGCACTGAAGTCCTTCTCTGCTAAGCCAGTGATCTCTCTTGCGAATTTGCAAATTGTATCTTAATATCTGGCCCCGAAGCAGACGGAGATGGCTGGGGAAGGTGGCTTTCGATGGCGGGCTGCCCCGTCCTCCCGAACCAGTCAAAAACTGAAAAGAGCAAAATAATTTTGTTTTAAAAAAAAGTTCGAATTACAAAGTCCAGGTTTCAGCAATGACATGTAAATTAACAGCAAGATCCTTTTTCCTTGGACGATCGATACTGTGCAGTTTTTGATCTGGGGCTCTTTCCCCCCCCTACAAAAAAAGTCCTGTAAAACAGTGAATCAGCAAAACAGTATTAGGGGGTCGACTGTCACTGGTTAAGGTCGTTTCAAATAAGCACTTGTTTACATGGTTGGATCCTGCAAAAACAATGTCATGCACTTACCTAGGAGAATCTCTACGTTTCCATTTTTTTTAAATGTCTATATTCTTGGATGTCAAGGGGTGGGGGGGAAAGAATGATCTATAATTATTATAAATATATATAAATAAATATATATTTAATTCTAGCTATCTTTTAAAAGTCTGGATGGAAGGTGAGCAACCAAAACTTTTCTAAGGAAGGGATTCTATTGAAGAAGGATTCTTATTTTTTATTTCCTGAAAAGAGATTATAGAACTGGTACGTCTCTCTTGTAGCGCTTGGTCTCCCTCGGCTGGTGCAAACAGAGAGATTTAATTTTATAGGTGTAACTGGAAAGAGGGAACTAAGTATGTTAGCTTTTTTTCCACTAACTTATTGAGCAACCCGGTACATGGGCAAGCTCAGATTTCCTCCCCCCCCCCCCCAATATTGTGACAAGATACTCTCTTTAATAAAACTATAATTAAACATGTGAACATTTTTTAAAAAAAAGAAAAGGCAAAAAAAATTCTAATTGTAAAAAAAAAAAACCACACAAACGTTGTGCCAAATATCTTGAAATGCCATTTTCTTTTCACATTTCTTCTTTTGTGATCTCAAGTCTCTGTAAAGTTGTGTTTTGTACCCAGATTCTGTCTTTATAAGCTATACTGACTGACTTTATCTAGGTATATGAACCTCTCTCTATTGATAACAGCTGATGGGGGGGGGAAATCTTCTCAAATTTGTTTCCTTTCTCTCAGTTCTTCGTTAAAAAGAATATATTGTGTTTTTATTTTATTTTTGCATGACTTGCAAAAGAAGAGAAATGTGCCTCCAGAGGAGAGGGATTTTGTTTTGTTTTGGCCGTTTTGTTTGCGACTCTCGAATGCTTTTGTGGGGAGGGGGACCCTTGTTCTCTGTTCTTCAGACCCTGGCGTCTTGCACTTCTGCCTACTTCACAGGGCTATTTCTGCAGTGTACAATAAAACAAAGCGAAAACAAGGCTAAAACTGAGCATCTCTTCTTTCGCCGAATCGCTTCCCCGTGCGTTTTACGGCACGTGGACTCCATCCGATTGGGAACCCGTATTTCCTTTGAGAAACCCAGGCTGAATGTTCAAGAAACATTCTCCAGGCTTCGAGAAGCCCCACAAGCGGCGAGATCCTGCAGGATATGCTTGGGAAGCAGAGCTGTGGACACGCCCACCTGGGGCCCCTCCCCTTCCCCTTCCCCTTCCCTCCAGGCCCGTCATTGGCCATTTTGGGAAGGGGGTAGACATGACCATATACGGTCATATCGACCGTTATTTAACTCCCACCCATTTGGGAAACCCTTCCAGGGCCGTCAAGAAACTGCAGAGTGAGGTCTGCAGTTCTCCCCTTTTGAAAACTGATCTGACCGTAGAGATCAGGTTCCGTTGAGAAAATGGCTGCTTTTGGAGGGTGGTGATCCTGGCAGTATCCGCATGCTGAGGTCCCGCCCCTCGTCAAACCCTGCTCTCTCTCTCACCCCCAAAATCTATTTCCCAACTCAGAGCTGGCAAGCTCCTTTAGTTGGGTGGTCTCTTCTACCACTTGATACCAACCTCTAGGCACTGCCCCCCCCTTCTTGGGGCCCGCTATCACCAAGTGCATGAGAGAACCTCAGTTGATGGTAGGAACAAGAGTGGGCAATGATGGATCCCGGCTTGTGACCTCTTCAGGCAGCAGTAGGGAGGACTGGAGTGGAGAAAGCCACACGCTGCTCTTCTTGGTGTCGGGGGAAAATGGCTACCCTGACACAGGTGAGTGGTCAAGGACAGGTGTTGGGATATTGGCCAAGCAGACATCTGCCCACTTTTCCTCACCATTGGTAGAACATGGGGAGGGGGCAGGAAGGGCCCATCTCAGGAGGAGCATCCTGGGTTCAATTCTTTGATGATGTCAAGAAACAATCCACAACGGAAGAAAGGTGGCAGGTGACCTTGGTTAGAGGCTCCCAGGAGCAATGAGGGCCATCAGGACAGCCCAACAGTGCAAATCCCTTGGAGAAGATGGCAGCTTTGCAAGGTGGTCTCTATGGTATACCATAGAATCTCGGAGAAATGGAAGCTCTAGAGCGGGGATGGCCAATGGCTCATGGTCATTGTAGTCTATTGGCAATTGGAGAGCCACAATTTGGCCGCCCTGGCTGCTCTAGAGTGTCATCTGATCTTCTTTGCTCTCCCTCCCCAAACCTCACTTTCCTGAGGCATTGCCTTCAACCTCCCACCCACACTGCTGGCCTATCATATCTCAACTCCTGTAGGAACAAAATGCAGAAAGGCTTGCAAGACAATGATTCTAAAGGTGAGTTAGAAATCAGAAATAGAAGGAAAAGGAAATGGAAATCGGCCTTCCAGGAGGAGAAGCAGGTGCGGATTTCTGAAGAGCGAGCGTATTCTTGGATCTGGATTTCCTTAAAGGCTGTTTACAAAGACGGATGGAAGATCCACAGAACAGCACGAACACACACTGCTGCCATATACTGAATCCGACCCTTGACCCATCAAGGTCAGCAATGTCTAACTCAGACTGAGGTCTTTCACATTACCTGACTTTTTAAAAAGTGGCCATGCTGGGGATTGAACCTTGGGATCTTCCACATGCCAAGAAGGTGTTCTTCTGCTGAGCCACAGCCCCCTCCGCATCTTAGGGAGTATAGCTAACCACACCACTGGATGGGGGGGGGGATTCCTACAACACCCTCCCCTCTGAGATGACAGCTTTTCAGCCGCATTCAGCTGCAACTGATCCGGCTCACGACGGCAGGAGACATTTTATGTTGGTAAGAACCAAGCCAGGGCAAGCCAGGAGTTTTGACACCATGCTCGTTAAAAAAAACCTGCTCTTTTTGGCCGATTCTGCATTTCCTAACTAAAGGAAGCCCGCTTCTGAATTGCTCCTTCACTTTCCCGCCTCCTTCACAGGCCCAGCTGTTTCTGGCAACGGGAAAATTTCGCCGGATGCCGTGAGCCTACCGCCTTTGGGAGTATTTATATGGCCTACTGCACAGAACGCTTGAGATCTTGAGTCATAACATTGAGTGCAGCATCATTAAAGCACAGTCTGAGTCATTGCGAGGCCCGAATGGGGGCGTGACAGGGACGGGTGGCACAGGGAGTGTACAACTTTACGCCCGTTCAGAAGCGGAAAACCAAATTAACGGAGTCCTTCTGTATCCTTTTACCAAAGGCCGACTCTAGGGAAGACTTGGATAGCGCTAGAGAGAGGATCCTTTTGTAAGGCTAGCTAGACTTGTCCTGCTTCAACCACACCTGGCTCCAGCCCCACCTATAGCATAACCGGCCTCCAGGTAGTGGCTGGAGAGCTCCCGCTATTACAACCCATCTCCAGATGACAGAGAGAAAATGGTTGTTTTGGAAGGAAGAGACTATGGCATTCTATCGCATTAGAGTCCCTCCCCTGACCAAACCCTGCTCCGCCCCCCCCCAAATCTCCAGGTATTTCCGAACCCACAGTCGGCACCCCAAACTTCACTGCCCTTTTTGCCTGAGGACAACCCTCTTATTTAAGGGAACAGGTATGGATTAATATTCTGCAATCACTAGATTTGAGTCCAGGAGTATCTTAAAGATCAACAAGATTTTTGGGGGGCATGAGCTTTTGAGAATTGATGTTCTCTTCCACAAATATAAGCTGGGACAAATCTTCCCTGAGTCCTTATATTCCATTCTGAAGGTGGAGAGGTGTTGCCATGATATGATTCCCCCCCCCCAAACTGAATAGGGACCTAGGATACTTATTTCACTACAGATGCCAATTTATCTGCATTTATGCCCTGCTCTGATGAAGCTGATTACATTTTGCATTGTAACTTTGCATCCTGACTCCCTTCTCTGCAGCATCCCTCCTACCTTCAGATTGGGAAGGCACAGGGGAGGGGGGGGGGCTCCATTCCTCCTTGAATCCGACAAAGGAAGCTTTGACTCTCAAGAGCTCATTGTATCTGTTGGGTAGCCATGTTAATCTGTCTGTAGCAGCCTGAAAAGAGCAAGAGTCCAGGAATGCAGTGAAGACTAAAAAAAATCAGTGGCAGGGGAGGAGATTTCAGGAGCTTTTCATACCTTGTAGTGAACTTTCCATACCCTGCCACCAAGGTTGTAACAGGGTGTACAACAGGGTGTAATGCCACAGGCTCTGTCTCCCAGAGCGGCCATTTTCTCCCGGCCAATTGATCTCTGTCCCCTGGAGATCAGCTGTGAGTGTAGATCTCCAGCCACCAGTGCTGGAGGAAATTTTGTTGAGTAAGTTTTTGCAATGACACAGTCCCCAGGTTTAGAAATGGAGTTGTCTACATTACGAATGCCCCGCAATCTGCCATGATTTTGTAAACAGGCGATCTGTTTATGTGTTTGTTCTTTTTGAGGCACCAAGTAGTTGTGTTCAGTATTTATGATCTACCAGAGGCCATTCGGAAGCAGAGCAAAACAGATCAACATGGAGCCATGTCTCAGCCATTTGTGACAATCTCTCAAGAGCACAGTTCATGGTTTGGAAATCTTTCAGAGTATATCGTCTAGATATACGTCTACCTTTTTCTTATACTCTGAAAATGGCTATACCCGCTTATTTCAATTGAATATGGGTCACTCTTCAAGGGACTGGGAAATGATATAAGCAACTTTTCAGACTGCAAATATAAGAGTGATACTTAACTGCTTTCCGATGGATTGAGGATTTGACTCCAAGCCCTGGTTCCTCCCATTATTAAAAAGGCCCACATTTTAATATTGGCTTACATTGAAACTATATTCCTAAATGTATGCTAAAGCAAAACCATTTTAATGCTGCAATTCACCACGTCTTACCACTAAGTATTATTTTACTCTCTTGGTACATTCTAATCTAGCATTTTTGCCAAGGAGCTAATTGAAAATCTTTGCTAAATGCACACAGACATAACCTCTGTTGTTTGCCCCAACATCCTCAAACTTTGGGTAGCAGTCACACTTTTATTCTGAATTAAAACCGGAGGGGTGCATGATTACACAGCCCAAAAGGTTTAGCTTTAGAATGGGTGTTGATAATTATGCTTCCTCAGAGCAGCCACCCCCATGCGAAGAGTAGCAACGTGCAGAGATGCAACAGTCAGCCTCCCTCAGGTGGCTGGACATTGTGCTGCAACTCCAAATCAGAAGGAGTCAGCAGTTACCCAGTTTTCTTGACGTCAAGATACCGAACAGAATTACCTTCCCTCTTTGGAAGGTTATTGCAATAAGGCAAAAACACCGTAAAATCCTTTTACAAGGTCAAAACAGGGAAGGTAAGATATCTCATGTTTAAAATCAGTAAATAGAGACACAACAGGCAGCCTCTTCTGTGGTTTGTCACTGCAAGCGCAGAATCACAAAATGTGAACGTGTGCCCCCCCCCTCTCTTGGGCTATGTGTGTTGTGTTCAGCAAAGGAAGATGATAAAGGATAAATCCACAAAATGCTATTAAACACACTGCTTCATAGTACACCCCCCCTGCACAATTTGGCCATGTCAGGGAAGCCGCGCCTTCCCCTTCTGGATGACCTGCAGTATCAGCTCCTAAAGTAGCCTTTTCTGCAACGGCATCTCCACGCATCACCGAACGAGCTGAAAAGGGAACCGAGCCCATTAGCCCGGCTTTGAGCAAGGCAGCTCCATTTTTACGATTGCTCTGATTCTTCCTCTCGTCAGCACAAGCTGATGAGGCTTCAGGCTTCATGCAAACAACAGCTGCATTGTTCGGGAAAGTCAGAACTGGCGAGGCCAGTCAAAACAATGAACGACATCGCTGCCCCCAAGTACTTTTCTTTGGACTGGAAGGACCTGGTCTAAAACCCACCACACAAGAGTGTGGCATAGTAGTGCACTGCAGTATGGCAAAGGGGCAGCCTACAATCTGGGAGATCCAGGTTCGAGTCCCCCCACTGCCATGAAAGCTTTTTAGATACAGTTGCCAAACTTCTGGTAGAGCCTGGGTATCTCCCGGAATCTCCAGCCAGAGATCTGTCTTGGAGAAAATGGCAGCTTTGGAGGATGGGTTTTGTGGCTTTTATACCCTGCCGAGGTCCCTTCTCTTCCCAAACTTCCAAACTTCCCACCTCATATCTCTAGCAATTTTCCAACCTGCATTTGGAAACCCTGTCTCCAGGTGTTTGGGGGACAACCCAAAGTACTACACAAAGTTTTCAGGAGGATAAAATGCATGAGAGGAGAGCGACATTGCAGGTTGCTTGGGTTCCATCTTGGGAAGAAAAGCAGGGTATATATACATATATATATATATATATAGAGAGAGAGAGAGAAAGTAAATTTCCTAGCTTGACCCCTGCTTGGGGTTAGAGGAGCTTTCTAGTCCACAGTAGATCCATAGTTAGATGTCTTCTGCTGGGAACTTGGTGGGGGCAGTCTGAAAAGCTAATCAATCCCATCTTTGGCTCTTGACCAGGGGTAGTCAAACTGTGGCCCTCCAGATGTCCATGGACTACAATTCCCAGGAGCGAATGCTGGCAGGGGGCTCCTGGGAATTGTAGTCCATGGACATCTGGAGGGCCACAGTTTGACTACCCCTGCTCTTGACCAATAGATTCTGCTCGCTAGGCCCCACCCATCCCCTTTGCCTTGACTCCCCCGCCTCTCACCTGCTGGTTCTCACCTGGACCCTCCCTCTGACCTAGCCAGAGGGCCAGACTTTGAGAGGCAGAAGTTGTTGGCCCTACAACCAGGGCTGACATTTGCTCTGAAAGCCCATGCCTCTTGTGACAGCAGCTTTTGTGCAGCGTGGATTTTGTTCTGGAAACGGAGCGGCTCCCCAATCCACAGTAAGACAGCTGCTCTGGTTTATAAAACTAAGCTTGCTTGGAGGCAAAAAGGGAGGTGGGGGGGGCAGAGAAATAGAAATAGATTCTGGCTGCGATAAAGCACTGCGGGTTTTTCAGCATGTTAGAACTGGAGCAGAGGTAAGGATGGCGAGGAAATGCAGCTGCCACACGGAAAGGGGAAGGCGCCCTCCTTGTCGTCAAGATGTTTTATTTCCGTGTCCAACTAGATGCCTCTGGATGACCCCAGTCCCCTGGTTTCTCCGGCTGTATCAGCTGACTACACCTGGCTCTTTGAAGAAGGCACAGACACAATACTTTGACATTTGCATAGACCATTGTCACGGTAACAACCCTGCAAGGTAGGTTGTTTCCATTCCTGTATCATCTGGAAACAAAGTGACTGGAGATGAACAAGAAGGTTGGCCTGAACCCAGGTCCTTGTGAAGCCCCTTGACTATACCTGGGAAGGATTTTTAATAGCACTGTCACTATCATAGTCAGTAAGAGTTGCCATCTTCCATATCAGGCCTGGGGAGAGGAAAGGGAAGGCGATCATAATCCTCTTTGAGAATCCTTCAGGTAGAGAAAAGCGGCATATAAGAACCAACTCTTCTTCTTCAGTAATATCAGGGCTCTCTCAGCCTCACCTACCTCACAGGGTGTCTGCTGTGGGGAGAGGAAAGGGAAGGCAAATGTAAGCCACTTTGAGACTCCTTCGGGGAAAGAAAAGCAGCATATAAGAACCAACTCTTCTTCTTCTTCTTCTTCTTCTTCTTCTTCTTCTTCTTCTTCTTCTTCTTCTTCTTCTTCTTCTTCTTCTTCTTCTTCTTCTTCTTCTTCTTCATTCCCAAGATCTGACAAGCCTCAGCTAGCCTGAATCATCAAGGTAGTCCTATAGTACAGCATTCATAACAGTCCTGTGTCTTGATTCTCTTCTTATGCATCAGGTGAGCTGTTGGCTAGTTTATATTTCTTTATCCACACCTGTACATTTCATAGTTTGTTCATCTTACAGGTGTTCATAAACATTTTAAAAACAGCAGCAAAACTGCCTAGGGGACGTCGTGATGGCATGGAGACTGGCCAATAGGTCCTTCCCAACATGCCGACAGTGCTTCCCTGTTCTAGGTGAACGATTTCAAAAGCTTACGGAGTCAGTTTCTCCTAACTTTGTCCTTAGAGCAGAAAAGAGTGGATTTGCTTACAGAGCAGAGGAGGTGTGACCGAAATGTCTCCACACTTCTTTGAACGTGATATTGGACGTTAGCAACAGCCTGGGAGTTATTCTCCCACAAGGGTATGGAATGGTATTTCGCATCTGATAATATTTAGCAGATGACACCTTGCAGGGTTTCATCTTTGACTCTTGCCCATCCAGTGTGGCCAAGAGGCTAAGGCGGGACGAGTTCAAAGCAGACAGGAACAGGTAGTCTGTTTCTTTGGAGGGTCTGGATCCACTTTCGTGGTAAATGGTTTGCAGTGGACACCGCCAGAGCTGGTTAAGAGCTTTGGGCCACTCATGGATGCAGCCTTACTTTTTTCTACACTAGCGGAGTGCAGAGTCCAAGAGTGTCTTCCATTAGCCATCGGCTCACAACCTCCCTCCTTTCTTAAGCCGCTTTCACACTGTTACCTTGCCCCATCTCTAAGTAAGGTGGGAACTGAAGATTTCATACTAGGAGGAGGAAGAGGAGAGGAAGCGTGAGCCAGCCCTTAAAAGGAATGCATTGCAAAGACCCATGCTAACCTGCAGAGGCAAAGTAGCTCCGCCCAACAGCTCATGTGTTGCTAGGAGACTGCAAAAAGAGCTCATGCATACAGAGGCAGTGCCACATAAGGGAGCATTGCAGGCAGCCGGTCAACTGATGTGCCGCATCAAAGGAAAACACTGGATCAAAATGGTTCAGACATCCAGCACATTATAAAGATACAAAAATACCCTGCTGCGCTTTGGCCACAAAACCGTGGTAAAGAGCTCCTTTGAAAGTGCCGTCAGACTGCTCAGTTGGACACCTTGGGGTTGGATTACTGTCGTGCACTCTCTGTTGGGCGTCCCTTGAAGACCACCTGGGCAACTCCTTCAGAACACAGCAGCCTGATCACTGACAGGGGCTGGCCGGTGGGAATAAATCTTGCCTACCGTAGAACAGCTACGTTGACTACCGGTTTATTTCCAGGGCCCGTGGAAAGTGCTGGCTATGCCCATTAAGGCCTTTCACAGGGATCCACAGGTCACCAGAACTGTCTCTCCTCATATGTTTGAATGTGTCAATATTGCTGAGTCTTCCCTGAAAAATTCACAAGTCTTTGGCTCTGCACCAGGGGTTTCCAACCAGGGTTTCCTGGAGTCCTGGGGCTCCCCATCCTTTCCCCTATAGCATTACTGTGAGAGCAAGGAACCGGCCGTTCCCATCGACCTGGGGGGCAGCATCCTTGTGTGATTGCCAGGTCTGGGAAAGGGGTGGAGCCTGGAGGCCTACTCCTGCCTCAGCCCCCCTCCTCTCTCTCCCTCTCTGAGTCCTCCTCGGGAGTGGCAGGGAAGAGTAGCCAGGTGACATCACTTCTGGCCTAGTTCCAGGGCTCTTCAAAGCCTGAAACATATTTTAGGGCCTCCCCTACCCTCAAAAGGCCGATCAGCACTTATGCCAGCCCTGGTGAGGGTGGGACCTCCACATTTCTCAGTTTGCACTCCTGACAGGCAGAGAGGCTGGGTATGCCTGCTGGTGTTTCACAGGCCACTGGGGAGGGTGCCAGGATGACGCCAAGCCAGAAGTGACATCATGACACTCGGGGCGAGGCGTTTGGATTTGTCAAAGCTCTACGGCAGTGTTTGACAAATCCTACGGCATCACCCTGGGTGTCAGAAGGCCCCTTCTGGCTTTCTGCCCAAAGTGAGGTCACGTGCAGATGGAAAGATGCCCATGCCCCCTCTCTCCCTCTCCCCCTCCCCCACAGGGCCCAACCCGGTTCAACTGCAGCTGGGGGAACGAGG
Source organism: Paroedura picta (assembly GCF_049243985.1). Classification (NCBI taxonomy): domain Eukaryota; kingdom Metazoa; phylum Chordata; class Lepidosauria; order Squamata; family Gekkonidae; genus Paroedura; species Paroedura picta. The sequence goes on along the minus strand of NC_135383.1, from coordinate 7,542,724 downwards.
AGGGATGGGAATTGGGTTAGATCGAAAGAACACCAGGGAGAGCCGCGTCAAGTTCTGCACAGCAGCGCCCCGAGAGAGAGGAAACCGCCCCTTGTCTCTTTCTCCGCCTGCACGATAATTTCACTAATAAAACAAGAAGCTGGCGGAGGGGATTTAACATCTCATCCCACTAATCTGTAGCTTCCAGAAAGCATTCCCTGAGCCGATTTTGAATAATAGTTTGACGGAAAGTCAATCTGCAGAAAAGGCAAAGGAAGAAAGGGGTGGGAGAATCTTGTGTGTGTGTGTGTGTTTGTGTGTGTAATTCTAAGCTTCATTGAATTCCCCCCTTTCATTTCTGACTCTGCAAGGATCTTTCACCATCAGGTTCTAGACCGCCTGATGCTATCTCAGGAGGGAAGGGAGAGGAGTGAGGGGAGGAGAAAAATGGCCAACCTGTTCTGAACTTTAATTTTATTTGTGCGTGTATGTTTTCAAATGCCCCACAGCTGCATATATGATCTGCAATTCCCTCTTCATGCACAGAAGTAATTTTGTTAAATCGCTGCAGATTTCCCCCGAGACGAGCAACAGGAATCCTTAGTAGCTTTCGTCTCCCAAGCCCACCCCTTTTCGAAAAGGCCCAGGGTGGAGAATTGAGCGAAAGGCTGTTTGGAACGTAATATGAAAAAGCACCTCCACGTGTCAAAGCAGCTTGCTCGGAGAAGCAGGATCAGGGTGGGCGTCAAACTGAATTGTAAAAACCGGCACCGGATCTGGGTCCCATTGAAACACACTCATGTTTACAATTAAATGGTGAAAAACATTCGAAAGAAGGAAATCCCAAATGAGTTCCAAAACCAAACAAAAATTATGCAATGTTTATAGAAGACTAGCAAAAACCCTAGCCTCATTATAAGGTTGCGTGGTTGCCAACTCTGGGTTATGCAATACCCACGGCCCGTTTATCCATGGAGCACATGCTACGGCCCCGCGCTTCCAGGGACTCTTTGTGGGGCCCACGGATCAAGGCTATAGCTTCTCTCCTCCACCTTTTCCCTTTTTAAGGACTTGGAGTGACACCCCTTTCCACGGTGGCTGGTTCCTCTGTCCCCAGTTTGGCTGCTCCTGCTGTGATTGCACTCTGTTAGGGTCCCACAAATCCTTAAACCACTCTTGGCAATACCTGGAGATGTGGGGCATGGTGCTTGATACCATCCGGTATCTGTTCTGACCGGGCAGTGATATCAGCACTCTCTCAGCCTCAGCCACCCCACAGGGTGTCTGTTGTGGGGAGAGAAATGGGAAGGCGACTGTAAGCCGCTTTGAGCCTCCTTCGGGTAGGGAAAAGCGGCATATAAGAACCAACTCTTCTTCTTCTTCTTCTACCTGCCCAGTAATACCAACCACGAAGGCCAGAAAATCAAGGCGTGCACCTGGCAACATCCTAAGGGGAGGAGGCCAGACTTACTCCCTGCCTCAGCATGACCCCAGTCACTGAAAGCCATACATGATATCTGTCTACATCACCAAATTCCTTTAGCATGGGGCTGGCAGTGGCTCATGGTAATTGTCGTCTATGGACATCTGGAGAGCCACAGTTTGGCCACCCCTGGTATAGCCACTTTCCAGGTTCTGTTTCCTCTTCATGTTTGATAGAGGGGGAAGACTTTATTAACTATGAGGGGAATCATGGGCCAAACAGGCCCCAGAGCTATTACGACTCTCTCTTCTCAGGTGTTGTCTTTGTGTGAGAGGAGGAGATGGTCTCTGGCTTTCAGACTTCTTCTCCTAGTTTGAATGAGGTTCACATAACCCAAGGAAATAGCAGCTAGTCAGATGACCCTGGAACAATCCAAAGCGGGTTATCTGCTAGAAGAAAAGGAGGAACTGGTTTTTATACTCCGTTTTTCTCTTCCATAAGGAGTCTCAAAACGGCTTACAATCGCTTTCCCTTCCACTTCGCTGCTACTCGGAGGTAGACTGCCTCCGAAGATGGAAGTTCCATTTAGTTGTCCTGATTAATGGCAGTTGATAAATCTCACCTCTGTGAATGAGCCTAGTTTATTTTTAGGTTCATCTGAACTGGTGGTCCTCACCCTTTGGTGGTAAGTTCTGAGACTCCATTGGGACTCAAATTACAATTTTAAAATTGGGAGAAGAATTCTTTTTGTCTATCCACTTGGTGGATCCTTCCTTCCTTCCTTCCTTCCTTCCTCCCTCCCTCCCTCCCTCCCTCCCTCCCTTCCTTCCTTCCTTAAGTTTGTGAACCTCTCTCATTTCTCCATAATAGATTCCACCGATTGGTCTAGGTAGCTGTGGATCTTTAAAAAAGAAAAGAAAAGAAATATTCTCTGTCCTTTTATGTGGAAAGCTCCTTTTGCAAAAACGGCGTCTCAGATCGCTGCATGAATAATAGAAGGTCTGTGGTATTCTAGTTGGGTCAGTTACCCAGCTAAATAATACAGCCGTGGAGGTGGATATTGTATAATAACGAAGCAAACAAGCGAGTTGAAGGAGGAGGGGGGTCATTAGTTGACCAGGCACCTCCTGAAATGCACCTCCAATATTTCTGAAAGGTGCTAAATTTAATAACAAATTGGATCAAGCAAGAGGTGGTTGCATGAAATATTTAACCAGCGTTCAGAGGCACCTAATACAACTGTGTGTGGCCTGCATCAGCTCAGTGGGCACTCTGTTTCTATGTGGGATCGGCCCAAGAGAGTCTGATCATATACCTGGCAAGAATCATGATTCTATGAATCCAGTGGGCTTACTGTGTCTGTAGAGTAGGGCCGGAAGGGAGATGACAGATCACTTATTCAACATGAACTGACTCTGTTGTTGAGATCATCTAGAGCAGGGGTAGTCAAACTGCGGCCCTCCAGATGTCCATGGACTACAAATGCTGGCAGGGGCTCATGGGAATTGTAGTCCATGGACATCTGGAGGGCCACAGTTTGACTACCCTTGATCTACAGTGAGGATCTTCAGTCTTTCCGAGCCTTTGAATTCTGACTTAAGGAAGAAGACACAGGGAATGTTTCCCATGTCAGCCAACACCACAATTAAAATTGGTTCCTGCTGTATAATTCCCACAGGAATAAACAGCTTTAAAAGGGGACAGGTAGATTCATGTAGGAGAGGTCTATCAGCGGCTACTAGCCACGATGACTGAGGGGAACCTCCACTTTCAGGGGCACTAATCCTCTGAATCCTAGAGCCAGGAGGTAACATCCAGGGAACGCTTTGGACTCTATGCCCTTCAAAGGAGCTGGTTGTCCACTGTGTGAGACTTGGATGCTGGAGTAGATAGACTATTGGGCTGATCCAACAAGTCTCTTCTTATGTTGTAATGTAGAGAGAAAACATATTTCCTGCTCCTAAAAAAAGAACTGAATGTAATTGTCTAGGGTTGCGTCCCTCGCCCAAGGGAGCCTCCATTGTGATTTTGGAGAATCCTGGTCCATGGGATGAAAGAAAAACTTGCCCTCCCAATTCTGACAGTGGGCAGCTTGGACCTTACCGGCAAGGTTTGTACAGGGTGTGGTGTGCCCTCTCCCACAACCCCCCCTTCAAAATCTCCAGTTATTTTCCAACCCAGAGCTGGCAACTCTTGGGTGAGACTCTTGGATCGAGTTCCTAACGATTTCATGGAGCTTGGTCTTGCAGCTAACCAGAATTAGGCTTCCCCACTGATGGATCAAGAATTATTTGCCTGTTCAGGGAGGTAGTGGTAGGGAAACACCATCCGTTCTTGATAGTTAAGAACAATTTCGATTGAATCTGCCACAAGCAAGGGCCAAAGAGATGGTATTCCCCAGGCTCCCCCTTGGTCTACCAGTCCTTGGTCTCAGGGATCCAGGGATCCATTCACAAAGGACATGGGGGCACCCTGCTGAGACCAGGGAGAGAAGGTGATCTCTCGTTTGGTTTGTCAACACCGGTGATTGTCTCCTACGTGACCTTCTGTTTGTGACAAGGACTTTCAGCAAGAAGCATACGATAGCAGGGTTCTCGTTACACTGTGCCGGGGAAGTGACAAATGCCAGAGGAAAATACCCTCCTGGAGAGAGAACAGTGGTCGGTCGGCCGTAGGGACTTGGCAGAAGCTCTGGATCTCGGTTTCTATAGCAACCCCAAAGCTCAGATGAGAACCTGGTCAGAGGAATGACTGAGGCTCCGAGAGGATGCTTTTTTGCATAATGTACAAAACTTGATGCTTGCGGAGAAAACAATAAGGCAGGGGTAGGCAAACTGTGGCCCTCCAGATGTCCATGGACTACTATTCCCACGAGCCCCTGCCAGCATTTGCTGGCAGGGGCTCATGGGAATTGTAGTTCATGGATATCTGGAGGGCCACAGTTTGCCTACCCCTTCACTAAGGCAAGGTTCTAATTGATGGGTTAAGGCCGGGGTCTCCAACACAGAGCCCCTGGATGCCTGCTGGTTCCTGCTGCCCCCAAAATGTTTTTAGAATGTGGACTTTCCCCCAGCATATCTTCTGAGTGGCCACGAGAGAGTTGATTGGCTGTGCAGATGTTTTTAAAACGTTGCATTGGCAGCAGCTGCTGTTACAGCCGAAGGAACTGGGGCAGCCATTTTGTTCCACCTTCACCAGTAGCCATTTTGTGGCAGAGATTCTATGGCCGCGCCTGCCACACTGTGTCAGAATTCGACCTATGCCACAGTCTCAAAAACGTTGGGAACCCATGGGTGTTAAAGCTTCTCCTTGCCACTCGGTGGGACGATACAGAGAAACGTTATTTGTTCATCTTTACGTGCCTTCTGCGAGCCTCTCCAATGCCCTATTTTAAAAACAGTAATCTGGATTATAGCTGTTCGACGTCCAAAGGGACAGCAATTGCCTAGTCCGAGCTAAACCGAATTGCACTGGCGAAAACACAAATTGTGAAGATATTTTCTTCAGTTCCGCTTCTCTCTAAGGGACTCTATCTAGAGCTCACACTGTAGTGCGAGGGGGAAGCGCTACAGTTGCCATGGTAACATGCCAGGGCATTTGTGCTGAAGAAGTTATTTTGAAGTTATTTCGGTGTTCTGTTGTTAAGGTGAAACTTCGGCGTCTGCTTCTTTCAACGACTGTCCAAAATGTACAGAGCTTGACTAGATTTCCATGATGGGAGCATGGGACGATGCTCCCCTACCCCTGCTGAATTCAGATCGATTTGAACTCTGGTCTTCCTCTATCCCCCCCCCCCCAATTGGAACAGAAAGTGTTCTGCACTTGATTGGGGAAGCTCAGAGCAGGAGGGGAGCCAAGCGCAGCAGGAGTCTCTTTCTTTCCTTGAACTGGGTGGGGTGGGGGGAAGAGGATTGGAGACAGCAGAGGCGAGGGAAATAACATGAGGCAAATCTCTGCTAAGCGAAGTTAGGGCTTTTGGAGCACAGTCACTTTAAGACAAGCCCTGCAACCGGGAACCAGGAAGTCTTTGAACTGACACCCTGGCCAATCAGAGAAGACTGCTTTGCCACGAGGCATGGAGAAGGAAGTTAATTTGCAAAAAGCAGGAATCTGCACACTTACTTATGGCGGTTTTTCAAATATCGAGGGTTTGGGTCACTGAGGATCAATCATGCATGTTGCATAGGGAAAATTTAAAGTGCCTCAAATCAAAATGGAAATCGAGTTCAGTGTAGAAGGCAGGGATTTATTTGACCTGGCGGTGGGTAAAAAGGCCTGTGCAGACTACACTCAGGGCAAGAATTTCATCTAGGGAAGAAATGGCAGAAGAGTGTGCAGGCTGAATCGCAGATGGCCAGGCACACACACAACATGCCACCGGCCTTCTTAAAGGTCATGCAAGGTATGGAGATTTGGCAAGGCTTAATCATGGGTGGCCAGATCCAGGTTGGAGATTTATTTATTTATTATGTTTGTATTCCTCCCCATGGACAGGCTCAGGGCAGTCGATAAAACCACCATAAATCCACAATAATAAAACACAATAACAAAATTTGAATCCAATGGCACCTTGAAGACCAACAAAGTAGGTGTGAGCTTTCATGTGTGTGCAAACTTTCTCAGACCATGAAGTAAGAATCATCAGAGTGCTAAAACCACCCTGAGCCATATGGAGGGGCAGTATGAAAATCTAATAAACAAACAAACAAACAGGATTTATTTAATATAGCTTTCAGCCAGAACATGATATACATGCATAGATTATTAACAGAATAAAACAATCATCAGGGTGCACGTATAAGAAGACAATAAGTTAGCAGTAAATTAGTAAACAGCATAATGTAACTTGTATTGAACGTTAGGACTAGCCCCCGTTTTTTTGGGGAAAAAGAGCACTAGTCTTCCATTTAGGTAAATAGGAGTTTGTGGGGATGTCAAGATGAGACAAATCAACCTCTGTTTCCCCTTGTTGCGCTGTGCAAATACTCTGTCTCTACGTTTGTGGTGTTTTCAGACCACACGATGCATTGTTTCATGTTAACAGATGGTCAGACATGAGAAAAGATGAGGAGATATAAACCAGGAGGGAAGGAATGTTCTGTTGAGTGCAGGAATGTCAGCCAGACACCAAGTGTGGGCCAGAAAAGCTGTCCTAGTGTGGGTGTAGGCAGCAGATGTGTGTGTGTGTGCAGCAACTGGAGCAAACGTGGGTACTACCCTCAAGGTCTATGGCAGCCTTTCCCAATCTTTTGACCATGGAAGAGCCCCTGAAATGATATTTCAGGCTTCTGGGAGCTCTGGAAGTAATGTCAGCTGGCCATGCCTCCTGGCTTTTATCCCCCACTTTTCCCCATCTGAAGGAGTCTCAAAGGGGCTTACAATCCCCTTCCCTTGCTCTCTCCACAGCAGACACCCTGCGAGGCAGGTGGGGCTGAGAGAACTCTGACATATCTGCTCTGTGAGATCAGCTCTACCAGGACTTTGACTAGCCCAAGGTCACCCAGCTGGCTGCATATGGAGGAGCAGGGAAAGTTCTCCAGATTAGGAGCCGCCGCTCTTAACCACGGCACCAAGTTGGCTACAGACTACAGAGATCACTTCCCCTGGAGAAAATGCCCTGTTGAAGCCCCTTCCCTTCCCAGGATCCATCCCCCCCCCCCCAAATCTCCAGAAATTTCCCAACTGAGAATGAGCAACACATGCCTAGGATATAGAGGCATCCTTAGAGCCAGTTTGGTGTAGTGGTTAGGAGTGCGGACTTCTAATCTGGCATGCCAGGTTCGATTCTGCGCTCCCCCACATGCAGCCAGCTGGGTGACCTTGGGCTCGCCATGGCACTGATAAAACTCCTCAGACCGAGCAGGAATATCAGGGCTCTCTCAGCCTCACCCACCCCACAGGGTGTCTGTTGTGGGGAGAGGAAAGGGAAGGCGACTGTAAGCTGCTTTGAGCCTCCTTCGGGTAGGGAAAAGCGGCACATAAGAACCAACTCTTCTTCTTCTTCTTCTTCTTCTTCTTCTTCTTCTTCTTCTTCTTCTAGGGGAAGGCCTCAGCTTCTTTGTCCTGTTTCTTGCTCGCCAGGAGACCTGCTTCGCCACCGTGGGAGACGAGATTCTGGAACAGATGGACCTTTGATCTGAGAACCAGCAGTGCTCTTCTTGTGTTTTCAGTGCTCCTAAACAGATTGTCCTGGATGCCAGACAGGCCGTTCAGACCCTGATCTGTCCAGGCGAGTCCCTTTTCCTCCTGACGTGGCCGCCTCCTCTGCGATTCCAGACCTCCTCACTGGACTCCCAGGAAGGCTCAGGCGCACACGCACGCTGCTCTCTGGTGCCAGCACTCACGGTGGCGATGATGAACAGCTTGCCCCAGCCCACATAAAAAGGAGGTCAGTGTGTTGTATTAAGACAGGGTGGAAGCCTCATCTCTGCGGGGGGCCCGGCACGTGCTCCTCTTTTGCCAGCCGAAGAATTCTAGCAAGAGCCACTCTGCCTCCCCTCCCCACGTCAAATACCCTGCCTGGAACAAAGATAAACAGGTTAATTATTCACAACTCCCATCCCCAAGCTGTCTTTTCCCTCTGCTTGTCTGAAATATATAAATATTCATATCCCCCCCTCTTCCCCCCCCGTTCAAGTAGGGCATGTGAAAAGTAGGTCAGCGTTGTACTGTGAAATGGTTTATTTATGATACGGAGGAGGAGCAGGAGGTAGAGAGAGTGACTTTATTCGGGAAAGAGTTCTCACGGAGAAGGTGAAGGAATTTAGCCCGGTTTGTAAAAAAGAGGACAGAGTGACGGCTGGCTTCCTTGGGATCGGCATGGCTCCTTGCTCCCAGAAGACATAGGAGATTCAAAGTTGTTCATAGACGTGGTTGCAAGACTTTGTACCACGACCCTATAAGGTAGGCCAGTGCCATTATCCGCTCGTCCCAGATCAAAAGGGAAGCCTGAGATCTTTCTCAAGGATGCACAGTGAGCCATGAATTGGCCTCTTCCAGACTTCTTATCTGTTGGCCTACGTTAGGATTTCGAAACCAGCGCCTTGAATTCAGGGGGAAGATGGACAGATTTCAAAACAGAATGAAATATGGCTCTAAGCATCTCAGTAACTGAGCAGCGGCGTTCTTTAGGAACCGGATTGTCCCCAAAGGTAAAGAAAGAACTTATTGCCTCACTGGTTCAGCCTCCTAAAGGAACCTTGGAGCCCACAGATTGGTGAAACGGTGCTGGAGAGGTTTTCTTTGCACCCTTTCCCAAACAACCATTCCCTAGATTCTTTTGGGAGAGGACATGAAAGTTAAATGGGCAAAATATCTACTTGCAGGGCAGCTACTGTTAGAGGCAATCTGCTGCAGGTCTTTCCAGCTTTGTCCTTTGACTGTGGTTAAAATGTGCTGGCCTTCATGCAGCCAACACCCCCCTCCCCTTTTGACACGCATCCAAACTCTGCGTACTCTCCGCCTGGCAATGTATTTGAGACCGAATCATTGCTAATTAGACCAACGCAAGTGTGTGTGTAAGTGTGTGTGTGTGTGTGTGATACACAGACTGACGCAAGCTGCATTTGTATTTCACTATCTGTACCCTGTCGGGAGAGAGATGCGGCTTTCCAAAATGCGACTCCTTGGAACAACAGTGAAAAATTTGCTCTCTCTGTTCGGGGCAGCTGAAATCCAGATGCCTCCCCATGAAGATTCCCCTGGATTTCCCCTCAGCCAAAATCGTTCTATAAAAGGAAATCACAGGACTTGCAGAAATTTCTCCATGAGCCCCCATGGAGATCAGGAGCAATTCCTCAGTTGACAGTTCCAGGTTGGGAAATACCTGGAGGTTTTTTTTGGGGGGGAGAGGGGGTGGATCCTGGGAAGGGCGGAGTTTGGGGAGGGAAGGAACCTCAGCCAATGTCATAGACCAGGGGTAGTCAAACTGCGGCCCTCCAGATGTCCATGGACTACAATTCCCAGCATTCGCTGGCAGGGGCTCCTGGGAATTGTAGTCCATGGACATCTGGAGGGCCGCAGTTTGACTACCCCTGTCATAGACTCTTCCTTACAAATAGCCGTTTTCTCCCACTGCACTGATCTCTGGAGACTAGCTACTCTACATCCCGAAAGCCCCAAGTTCAGTCCCTGGCATCTCTAGCTAAAAGGCCTGGTAGGAAAAATCACATTTCCACACGGCTTAACAGCCTCTCCAACATCCTTTTTTTGGAAGAGTTCTTTCTAAAACATACCTGCACACAATCGCACACACAGAGCCCGCACTGGGTAGAAGTAACCCAAACTCTAGAGCTGCACATTCTCTGGAGTGGTGAGATCTTTCAGTTTTATTTGTCCTTTTATTTGATTCAACAAAGTGTATTTGCAGTATTTGCAGAAACCGGCCTTTCCTGACTTGCGTGACAAGAAGAGAGGGGAAAGGAGAAAAAGGAAAGGAAAGAAACAATGTTGTAAACCGACTGCAAAAACAAATCAGTTTCCACAACAGTGTGTGTGTGTGTGGGGGGGAACCATCTAAAAACAACTTCCACCAAAGAACAGAGGAAAATATCCTAAGGTTAAGGTTTGGATACTAATTCATCGCTACTGCCAATTTAATCAAAAGCCAATGGAAAGAGAGATTCCTTTGCCCGGAATCAAAATTGGGGGGCGGGGGGATAGAGGAAGACCCGAGTTCAAATTGATCTTGCATGCCCAGGGAAATGCTAATTGCGACTTTGGGCTCAGGAAATGAATTTCCTCCAGGCCTGGCTGGTCAGGGATTCTGCCTTTTTGGGGGGGAGAGGACATCATCTGGACAGGGAATTAGGGTCACTGTGGGTGGGCAGGTAGTTGTGAATTTCCTGCATTCTGCAGGGGGTTGGACTAGATGGCCTTGGAGGTTCCTTCCAACTTTATGATTCTATGAAACTTTTAGCAACCTTTTCAACCCATAGAGACTACTATAGCTGGGGCTGCCAGCTACAAGTCAGGAAAAACCTGGTGTGGATTGGTGAGGGAAGGGGTTTCAGTGGCCTATAATGCCATAAAATCTACCTTTTAAGCAGCATCACTTCCAGGGAAGCTGATCTCTGTCACCTGAACATGAGCCGCAATTCCAGGGATTCCCCAGGTTCCACCTGGAGGCTGGCATCCCTATCTGTAGCGGCCCAAAAAAGATGCCTTTGGTTAGGATCCGCCTAATTCTATGGGTGCATTCCCAAGTCTTCAAGATAGCTTGGAAAATTCTCTAAACCAAACACATCCCTTTCCCTTGTGCCCTCTTGTGCCAATATGCCCTGAAGCATGGGGGCATTCCCCCCACCCAGATCACAATGCCAGCTGCAGTTTGCTTTCCCACAATTCCAGACGACCAAATGCATTGCAAGGTCTTTCCATGCAGAACAAGGAAAAAGGGGTTACTGCTGGGAAATTCCTCGAGGAAAAAGCATGACTCCTCCAATCACAAGAATATGGGGGGGGGGGGATGAATTCAGTCACCCAGAGCAACACATTCACCTGCTTAAGCCTCATTTCTGAGTCCTCTCTTTCTCTCTCTCTCTCTCTCTCTACCTTGGCAACTCACAACCCCAGAATAGAATGCTGAGAAACCTTCCTTTTTCCAGAGGCATTTTCATTTCAGTCATGGGAATGTTATGCAAGTTTTGATGGTGCATTGTAAACAGTCATTAATGTGATTGAAAGGCCTGGGTGGGTGCGGAAGGGAAGTTTAAAAAAAGATAAAAGACGAATACTTAAAGACGCTGCCAATAATTACAGCATAGAAGGCCGTCCATAAATGTCCAGGTCTTCGCAAGGGTGGAAAGTAATATACAACGGCGAGACAGGGGTTTCAAAAATACAAACATGTTTTATTATGGATGGCGAAAATTCTCCCCAGGTGTGGCGAACCACAGGTAAATCATGCTGGGGCTGTTAGGACTTAGTAGGACGTGCAGCAAGATAAAACACTGATTCTCCCGGGTAGATAGCTTTTTCAGGAGGGTTGTGCCAAAGTCACCCTTACTGTACCTGTTCAGCAATTAATTGCTACAAGACCTCAGCTTTGCATCCTTCCAATCCTCCACTATATTGGAGTGGCTCAAACATGAAATAGGAATGGCCAGTTTGGTGTAGTGGTTAGGAGTGCAGACTTCTAATCTGGCATGCCAGGTTCGATTCTGCGCTCCCCCACATGCAACCAGCTGGGTGACCTTGGGCTCGCCATGGTGCTGATAAAACTTTTGACCGGGCAGTGATATCAGGGCTCTCTCAGCCTCACCCACCTCACAGGGTGCCTGTTGTGGGGAGAGGAATGGGAAGGCGACTGTAAGCCGCTTTGAACCTCCTTCGTGTAGGGAAAAGTGGCATATAAGAATCAACTCTTCTTCTTCTTCTTCTTCTTCTTCTTCTTCTTCTTCTTCTTCCTTGGTCTTAAAACATGCTGAGGGCCAAGTTGAAGAGGCTGCTTTATCAAAAGACCATAATTTAGGAAGTGTGTATTTTAGATGCTCCTCCTCGTAACTGCAGCCCTAAACTGCAGCTTCTATAGCTCGTGCGTAAATCTGGCTTTCACCCCACCCTTCGGCACAATCCAGAGAAGAACCATCTCTTTATCTCTCTAGCAACCACGGCTTCAAGGGGCTCCCAAAGTCAAGCGGAATTTACAAACCCTTGTTCAGCAATGACTTGCACCTGTCGGTGGTCCATGAATATATTTATGTTGCAATTTGCATGATTGCAGTGTTTGCTAGTAATTGGAAAGGGAGAGGAAATTGGGCAGAAAACACAAGACGGGTGTCCAGAGTGATCACAGGAAAGCGCGTTACGATTGAAATGAGCCGGCAATTCCTTTCTCGCTGGAAACCGGCTGGATTCAATGGTAAGAATCATTAAAGGCAGTTGAGTCCAGCCTTCAGCAGAGGTCTTGCAGAATGGTATAAATTCATTCATCTACTGATGACCAAGAAGGAAGAGGTCAAGGGTAGGGTTGCCAGGTCTTGGTACAGAGATTCTTGGAGATTGTGGGAAGGGGTGGAGCCTGGGGAGGGTGGGCTTTGAACAGGGGAGGGGAGGGACTTCAGGGGGGTATGATACTATCAAACCCCTCTTCGAAAGCAGCTATTTTATCCAGGGGAACTGACCTCTCTCACCTGGAGACCAGGGTGTAGTCGGCACGGGGTTTTTTACCTAGTCCCAGTCCGAATTAATCCCTCCTGTCTACACTGAATTTGATTTCCATTTTGATTTTGGGTACTTAACATTTTTCCTCTGCAACGTGCATGATTGATTCGTGGTGACGCTACCTTTTTCCTGCGATATCCAGAAGTGGATATAACCCCCAATATTTGAAAAGCCAGCACCAATAAGTGTGCAAATTTTTGCTTTTTCAGAATTAACTCCCTTTTCCATGCCTCGTAGCAAAGCAGTCTTCCCTGATTGGTCAGGGTGTCAGTTGAAAGACTTCCTGGTTCCCGGTTGCAAGGCTTGTCTTAAAGTGACTGCGCTCCAGAAGCCCTAACTTCTCTCAGCAGAGATTTGCCTCTTGGATTTATTCCCCCCTCCTCTGCTGTCTCCAATCCCCCTCCCCCCATTCAAGAATAGAAGGAAAGAGGCTCCTGCTGCACTCAGCTCCCGTCCCCGCTGAGCTTCCCCAGTCAAGTGCAGAACACTTTCTGTTTCAATTGGGGAGGGAGGGATAGAGAAAGACCCGAGTTCAAATCGATCTGAATTCAGCAGGATCCACAACGGAAAAAACAAAGTAAGTGCAGAATCAACCCAGGTGTTGTTCTGCAAGATCTCCAGCTACCCCCTTGAGGTTGGCAACCCTTGTGATATAGAGGTGTTTTTTCTTTCTTTTTTTTTAGTGGAGAGTTCCAAAGACCAGTCTACTGCTGGAAAAAGTATTTTGTTGGAAGAGGCTTTCCTCCTTTTCCCTCACTCAGGAATGGAAATGCCTCCTCTGAGCCGCTGATTGCAGGGACGCACACATGCACATGCACGCATCGCCTGGATGCAATAAAATAATGCCCAGAGAACTTTTGCTGTATGTATTCACAGGCAAATTCATGCAGGCATAAGTGACCGATCAACTGATGGAGATGATTAATCGGCCAAGGTTTCTTCACTGAACGGATGGCTCTACTTTGCTTGATGGCAACTTGGGACGGATCTTGGTGATGAAAACAAGGCAATCGAAACAGCTTCTGTTTATGGGTAAGCATCTTCATCAGCCGTGTTTGCGGGAACGGCAGAAGGCAATGTGTGACTGTTTAATGGGACGCGGGTAAAAATATTACACAACACCCTACATTGTGCAGTCAGCAGCGAAATGTGTGCAACCGAAGACCACTCGGAGGGAAAGGAAGAATCCCAGGCAGCCCCGGAAGCAGGCTGCTGCTGGATTTCTTGATAACTTTGGCTCAGTTAATAAAACCGGGCTTCATTCCGCACTTGGGATGAAACGGCGAGTGTCCTTTCCTTCAACTCTGTTAACAAAATGAATGGAAATTGTGCGGCTAAAATGGGCATTGCTTGCTACCCCAACAGGAGAAACAGTTGAAGAATGCCATAATAATTCGGCAACCTTTTGAGAATATGGAAGATTCCTGCAGAGAAACCAGGAAGGATGACCTCTGCCAGCCATTCTCCATCCCTGGCTGATCTATTTTTATAAGCTTTCTAGTGGCTAATTTTCCCTCGAGGAGAAAGGGCAATAAGATGCAGAGGACAGTTAGCAAGCAAAAGAGGCAGGGGAGTGGTCATGGCTCAGTGAAAGGGGAGCAGCTTTCCTTCCAGAAAGTTCTAGGTTTAATTCTCAGACCAGGTAGGGCCTTCTGCCTCTCCCCAGTCCTGATTTTTATCTAACCTGTAATGCAAGAGGATAATACAGATCTTCTGCATGGAAGGACCTAGGCATCCCTGTTCATCACAGACTATGCCAAATCCCTTATTTGTCACAGTGATGGATTAAACTCCCTTAGGGAAAGCTGTGCCCTATCTGCACACACTGGATAATGCACTTTGAATGTGCATTGGCAGCTGGATTTTCCTGTGCAGAGCAGGAAACTCTGCTTCTAAAGTGCATTGAATGTGCCTAATCCAATGTGTGGGTAAAAACTGTAGGAGGACAGTCTGAACCCAAAGGCTCAAATTCTGAGAAAAGCAAGATTTACTATCATCTCATTTTCCATTAAGCTGAATTTTTTCAAAATTAAAAATAGCAAAGCAGCGAGCGTCCTTGCAAACTTTGTGTGTGTTCCGCTTTCATTTGAGATCCTCAGTAATGAATGAACAGCAGGTACTGAACCAAGACCTTAAGTTCTGGGAACATCCTGGGAGTGATCCAAACAAATCAGGTCAAGTACATTCCCTTGGTCTTCCCCCAGTATTGATGTCTCTTAAATCTTACTCCATGGAGACCGCTCTTCAGCCAGGCAGTATTAATCTTCATTTTTGTCTTGAAAATCCACGGTAATGACACCAATTTATTTCCTTTTCTTCATGTGGCTGTGGTTTATAGTTTACGGCAAACAAAACGAGTCTTCCCTGGTGTTTAAAATTCAGGCCATGCTTGGAGACTGCACAGCCCTGACTGTTATTAGCAGACTTTCGCAGATACAAGCTTGGATCATTACGTAAAAATTCCTAAAGTGCAAAAACAAATCAGGAGAAGATGCGTTCACTTTGCTCTCTTTCCCTTCTGGACCAGGCTTTCTCATCCAGGATTTTGGGAGACCCTGGGGTTTCTTGACAGCCCTGGAGCGGTTTCTTGGGGGAAGGGCCCTGAGTGGGCATGAACACAGCTCTGCTTCCCAACCATATTCTGCACCATCACGTGACTTCTGGGGTTTCTGGAAGCTTGGAGAATGTGTCAGGGGTTTCTCAATGATTAAAAAAAATATATGAAGGCTGTTCTGGACAATGTATGTGTCAGACAATGTGTCCATAAACCCTTCTATCCCATCCCATCTCCTTCCCTATGACCGTTAGAGCGGTTTCTCAGTGGAACAGGCTTCCTCAGGAGGTGGTGGGTTCTCCATCTTTGGAGATTTTTAAACAGTGGCTGGATATCCATCTGACGGAGAGGCTGATTCGGTGAAGGATCAAGGGGGTGGCAGGTTGCAGTGGATGTGTGATAGGGTTGTGAGTGTCCTGCATAGTGCAGCGGGTTGGACTAGATGACCCAGGAAGTCCCTTCCAACTCTATGATTCTATGAAGCACAAACCTAGCACCAAAGTTTTGCCAGACCTTAACTGTCTGGGTTGGATAACCCAGATACGGAGATGGAAGACTCGTGGTTTTCTATCATTTCATCGTCTGTCTGCTATGATGGGCTGCTCACAATGGGTTGGGAAATTCCTGAAAAAGCAGCCATTTTCTCCAGGGGAACTGATCAGTTGTCACTCCAGAAGATCTTCAGAATGTTGCCAGCCGTATCTGGAACATCCGTTTCTGTTATTTCAGTTCCGCTCGGAAGAAGCTTCGGTGACTCTTCCGTGTATGTTTGTCCTCAGCCCTAACTTTCTGGATCCATGTTTAAACCTGGGACGCCAACCTTAAAGGGTCAGAATTGGTGCTTGGAGATCCTTTTTATAAAACTCGCGTCTGTGATTCCTTTCGACGTGCATGTAATTGCATTTGTTCGCATGGATCTTGAGTTTTCTTTCCTGCCTTCTCTCTCTCACACCCCCCTCCCTCCACCATCTGATTACAGATCTGAAATGGTCAGGTCTTTAGAGTTACGACTGGTTGCAATTTTTCGCTGGCTTCTCAGCCAAATGCCAAGTTTTAGCAGAATAATCCGCTAACCAGGATAAGTTGTTATTGAGCTGGTTGCGACTGTTTCATTTCCACCCCGGGCACATCTAACTCAAGCCATGTCCAGTTGTCATAGCAACTTAAAAAGTTAGGCTCCTGCCCAGAGAGCCAGAGGGGGGTGGGAATCATCCATGACTATATATTCGGAGAATAAGTATAGAAACTGGAAACAATCATAGGCAAATCCAAGCTAGCAAAGAATTGATCTGAGCAAAGCATTGATTGGAGAGCCAGCTTGGTGTAGTGCTTAGGAGTGTGGACTTCTAATCTGGTGAGCCGGGTTTGATTCCCTGCTCCCCTACATGCAGCCAGCTGGGTGACCTTGGTCTCGCCACAGCACTGATAAATCTGATCTGACCAAGCAGTAATATCAGGCCTCACCCACTTCACAGGGAAGGGAAGGAGATTGCAAGCCACTTTGAGCCTCTTTCTGGTAGGGAAAAGCTTCCTCCTCCTCCTCCTCCTCCTCCTCCTCCTCCTTCTTCTTCTTCTTCTTCTTCTTCTTCTTCTTCTTCATCTTCTTCTTCTTCTTCATAAGGCTCGACTAGATAAACAGAACTGTCCGTGGTACCCAATCTGGAAGGTCAAGACCTAGGCATTCCCTAGTCTGAGGATTCAGATATTTCAGGCTGGGGGTCAGGAAGAAATGATCCAAAATCTGCCCCTCCTCCCTGAAGGTCTTTCCAGAAGGAGGTATTGGCAGATGGAGCTGTGGACAGTGGCATGCCCCACCACTGCATACTACCCTCTGTTCCTGCAAGTTAAAAATTACAGTAAAATTACCTCCCAATCAAAATCTATTTCTGGTAAGACCTTGGAGAAGGAGGCTTAAATGCCACTCAGCGCTTAATACCCACTCAGGGCAGCTGTCCCACCCAAGTACCTCCTCCTCCAACTGGCTTGCCTGTCTGTCCAGCAGCCAGCCAACTGCCTTCGGCCCCCCACCCCTGACCACCCCTCCTCCTTCCACTTCCCCCTGAGGCTCGGAGGCTGCAGATCCCTGCTGCGGGAGAGCTGCCCCTGCCAGTGAGTTCCCTAACAGCTGCCTGCAGCCTTTCCAAGTCCTGGGGGGAGGGGGAGGCTGTCCACAGAGTTCTTCCACCCCCCCCCCCAATCTAACGCCCGTTGCATTCCTGAATACAATGGGCTTGCCCCCTAGTTAAAAAAATTAATTCCTACCCCATCAGTGAGTGCAATCCAGGGAGCCTCAGACAGCTTCTAGAAATGCAAGGACAATATTGACTGAACAGTAAAGAGACCCACGCTGTAGACGAATGAATGAACAAAGGTTTAAAAATCATTGTTTGCAGGCCATAGCAGTCAGTAAAAACAACAAAGGAGCAAGGACACTATAGAGAGCAGTAAAACAGAGTTAAGTCTACCACACTGAGGGAGGAGACTTTAATAAAACCAGAGACTGGTGTTTTTTTTAGGCTTATGCCTGTCCACATGTCTACCAACAGCTTTAGCTAAATCTGTGTATAATAACACTGCCTTACTCCTCATAACTATTTGCATGGCCAGCAACCTCACAATAAAGAAGAGAGGGGGGCAAAGGCTGTGGCACTTAATGAGCTTGAAAGGAACGTTTCAAGAGCACAGCACAATGACAAGAGCGCCAGCTTGAACCCCTTGAACACTACAAAACAAAATCAGAGTCCAGTGGCACCTTTAAGACCAACAAAGATTTATTCAAGGCATGAGCTTTCGAGTGCAAGCTCTCTACCCTTGAGGACTGTGACAGTTCTTATGCTGGTCACTATCAATGAGAAGAGCCCCCAAGAATTCTTCTTGATCCTTGCTTAGCTTCTTCCCGGTTGCCGGATGATTTCCACTCTTTCTTGACTCTCTCACCAAAACAGTACTGGACCTGCAAGCTGATTAGCCTAACAGGCAATTAGGCTTTCAGTGCCAAATTCTTCCATGGGCAATGATTCAACTGGCACTATCCCCCGCCATTTGAGGGACAGCAATTCTCTTCATGCTCTCTCCTTGCATCCCGAATCCTTACACACCGCAACCATCACCCACGGGTATGGGTTATGTAACGGAGGTTGGAGGAGGGAGCACGCCTCTTCCCACGCCACCAAGACAACAAGGCAGGCAGAACAAGTGAGGCGGCATCAGGTTTGGCTGATGATCATCAAACGCTCCATCGGTCAAACGCTCCTTGTAGAGGCGAGGCAGATCACGAGGAAAAAGCGTTCCAGAGCTACGTGTTGCTCCTTATTTTTCCCCAACAGTGCATTTCCCACAGTAGGTTGACCTCTGCATGGAGGCTCCACAGGGGCAATTGTTGAGAGGACGGAGACAAAGGAATGCCAATGGGAAGAGGACCTATAGGACAGCATCTTTCTTAATCATCCCATCATCTGATGGCCAAGGCAACTCAGTAATTGCTTCAGCTGTTTCCTTATCATCAACACGGTCCCCCATGTCTCCCTTGTCTCTCCGCAGGCAACCCCGTGTCCCTCAAAAACTGGCGGGGGTAAGGAAGGAGATTGGCTACCCCTGTGTCATCCAAGCCATCCACAAAGCTTAACAACAACTCACCAATGGGGTTGCCATCAGGCTTTAGTGTGATATAGTGGATAGAGTGGGTTGGGGAGAGCTGGGTTTGAATTCTATGTGATGCAGCTCACTGGGTGACGTTGGTGTAACTCATACTTTTCTGGCTAAGATAACCATAAAGGATTGTGATGGAGAAAGAACAGGGAACATGTCCACTGCCCCCAACCCTCATGAAAGAAGAGGAGGATAAGAATGGGACAAATCATTCTTCCTAGGCTGATGTGCCTTGAGGGAACACAGCATGATATCATCCTGTCTCATCAGCTCTTAGAAGCTAAGCAGGGTCGGTACTTGGATGGGAGCCCACTAAGGAAGACTCTAAAGATGAAAGCAATGACAGACCACCTTTGCTTCTCACTTGCTTTGGAAGCCCCTTGCTGGAGTCGCCGTGGACATGACATCCGGTTCCTTGTTTTGGAAAAAGAAACCATCCCACATCTCTTCCCTGAAGCAGAGAGCTGATCTCAGCTTTCTTCCATGTTCTTGGAGCGGCAGATGCTTCAGAAGGCCTCGGAGACCATTATCTTTGTGTCTCAATAAAAAGACTATTTGGAAATAGCTGCCTCCATCATGGGAGGATGCTTGGCTTGGAGCCACCCAACCTTCTGGAGAACATCCCAGCATTTAGCGATTCACCCACCCTTTTGGTAACAGTGACCACTCTCCTTTCTGAAACTTCCCAACGCGAATGCAGAACCAGAAGAGGCTGTTCGAAGGTTAACGTCCAGCAATTCCATTAATCTCCCATCGTCCCTTTTCTTTCCTGCACAGTCTTCGTTTTTGTCCTTCTTATGAGCTGCACTCCCTACGTTGTACTCCTGTGTTCCCTGCTATCTTTTCCTTCTCCACCCCACCCCCCTCCACCCCACCCCAGGCAGCCTGTAGCCAAATCGGTACTGAAGTTATCTCTATGGAAACCAGCAAAGATTAGGGACCCGCTGTAGATCTAAACATGTTTGTTCTGCCTCAGCTTCATGAAACGATTCACCTTCCGCGTTCCGTTAATCTGTATTGATGGCTGTAATAGCCCTGATCGTATTGAGGCACTGGGGATGGTGTATTGGGCTGGGCTAACCGATGGGAATCCCAAAGGGCAAGGTACTTGTTATGTTCAGGGCTCCTGCAGGCTTTCCCCCAGAGTGCTTTGCAAATGAGGTCAGATCTGTAAAGCGGAAAAGATCGATCCGGAGACAGCTAAGGACGTGATTAAGACCAGGAAAAATCAATAGCGCTTCAAATTTACTTTTGCCGAAATCCCATTGATTGATGGACTTCATTACTAGGACTGCCAAATGATGAGGGGGTATTTTTGGTTGATTAACCAGGCTTTTAACCAGTTAATTGACCTATTATTCCAGGGGTTTTTCCCAAAATGGCTTTGCAGAAAACCCCCTGATTTCCTGAGAAGCTTATCAGAGTTTCTTCAAAGGGAAGGCTAGTACCGGTAAAGAAACTTCTGATGTATAGGAGAGTGAAATAATATTTTTTAAATTATTATTCTGTAAAAAAAAAAAAAAAGTGTAGCAAACTGTTTTGTAAAGAAGGCCCAGAAAACTTATTCCTGATCTTAATTGTATTTTGAAATGTTACCAAAGCTGATATGTTTTATTTTCAAGGCCAAAGACCATGGGCAGCCACCAGAGCGGTACTATGTGTACTGTTGGGAGCACGGTTCACATGAAGTCACGCCAGCAATTCAAAGGCCCTGCATGAACATGAGTTGATAGATTAAAATACAATACTTCCCAGAATCTTTTGCAAAGCACATGGCAGTTCAGCGGGGATCTGAGTGCCGGACAAGCAGACGTGGTTTCTTAAAACTAGAAAATTTGTAAATGTTATATTTGATTTTTGCTAAGGTCCCAACTCTCCCCAGACCCTGTCCTTCCCATGCTCCACCTCCAAATCCTCTGCAGAGTCTTCCTTGGTGGTCTCCCATGAAAGATTTCTGGTGACCCCAGCAAGGGACTTCCAAGGAAAGGCAGAAGCAAAGGTGGCTGGCTATTGCCTTCTTCTGCAGAGTCTTCCTTGGTGGTCTTCCTTCCAAGATGTATGGTGATCCAAGCAAGGGGCTTTCAAGGAAAGCAAGAAGCAGAGGTGGCTGGCTTTTGCCTTCCTCTGTAGAGTCGTCCTTGGTGGTCTCACTTCCACATACCAGCCCCGCTTAGCTTCTAAGGCCTGATGAGACCAGTCTATACCATATCGCCTTCCCTCCAATCAGGCTAGGGTAATTCCTTTAAAAAAGAAGCATAACTTGTCCTCTCCATCTCAGCGTAGTCATGGCTTACTCTTTATTTGCTTTTAAAAAGGTTTATCTCCCACCAGCAATGTGTGTGTGCTTGAGTGTAAATATACCCAATAAGATCCACTGTCCAGCCCACTCACCATCTGCAACTCTGATATCACTTTTGGACCATTCTCACACATGCCTATTTGACGGCAGCCTCTGCTAGGTGCTAACAAGCCCCACCTCCGCCAACCGCAGAGACCCCTCCTTTCAAATTTAAGTGGAGTGACACCCTTCTAAGTCTCTTGACCTCAGTGGGACATAGCAGGGGTGTGTGCGTCAGTCTGGGTCATGATTGCTTTGCAAAAAGGTCAAAACTGCTGAGATTACACTCCTGCATCATTTCATCTCCTTGTGACTGGGAGAAATGGCAGCATTAGGAATGGGGACGATGACTACCCAGTGGCTTTGAACATAGAAAGCCTCTGGTCCGCATGCAAATGGGTCCAGGTTCAAATCTCTGGCCTCCCAAATCCCCCCACCCCCAGTCACCATTTGAAGAAGAAGAAGAGTTGGTTCTTATATGCCGCTTTTCTCTACCCGAAGGAGTCTCAAAGCGGCTTACAGTCCCCTTCCCTTTCCTCTCCCCACAACAGACACCCTACGAGGGAGGGGAGGCTGAGAGAGCCCTGATATTCCTGCTCAGTGGGAACAGCTTTGTCAGGGCTGTGGAGAGCCCAAGGTCACCCAGCTGGCTGCACATGGGGGAGCGGGGAATCCAAACCAGCTTGCCAGATTAGAAGTCCTAACCACTGCACCAAGCCGGCTCTCGCTCCTTACGCAGGGCAAGGCAAAGACTGCTGATCAGAGAAGGGAACTTCCTACAAGTCCACAGGGAAATCCCGCACGACAGCTCAGCATCCTCCTGGCCCAAGGATCAGGTGACAGCACAGGTGTATTTTCCGCTCAGCCTGGGCAATCCTGCGGCAAGGAGAGCATAACAGGTCCTCTCCCCGTGGGTCCACCTGCCAGCCTCGTGCATTGTTGGGTGAAGGCGCCTGACATTACCTTAATTAACTGCCAGGTGCTTTGCAGAGGGCAGCTGCTGCCACATGGGGCTGGGGGAAGCAACCGAGGTGAGTGATCACGAAAGGGCGGTCTGGAAGTCACATGATGGAATAAATATAAAATAAAACCCTGCTTCTCCATCGCAATGCTGAGCAGGAATCTTGCTGGCCCCAAGCAGACCCCCCTTCCCTGCTCACGTGTTGAATTCAGGGCCAAATTGCAAGTTCCTTGGGTTTATTGGGCGCTTTTCCACCTGGCCTTGCCTTGGTTTACCCCCCTGATTCTGCACAAGTTTTGGTGCATTTCGTTGTCACTTCGTTCTTCCTTTGTTTGTTCCCCCCCCCCTGTTTCTTTTGAGATCACTTTTGCCCCCATCTTTTTCTGAAAGCCAATTTGAGTTGCCTTCCCCCCTCCCCCCGTGGGTTTTCTTTGCTCTGCCCACACTTACAGACCTCCAGCTATGGTTGCCAACCTCCAGGTCACCCCTGGAGAACTCCGTTACGATTGATTTCCAGATAAACCTCCACAAATTTTCAGACCAGAAGCTGGCAACCCTACTTCTTCCTCCTGCTGGTGGCCAAGAGGTCCCTGACCATCTTATCACAAATATTAAGGCCCTGTGAATGCGCATTGGTCTGGGAGCCATTTACTACTGGTCCCTGAAGCCCCGACAAGAAGAAATCTAGAAATATCGCAACCAAACGCCGCCAGGCCTCCCGCCTCGAGATCCTGTGATTCGGCTTCAAACAAGCTGGTGCATCATGCGGAGAAAGGGAGCGAGATGAAAACAAACCCAGAGCCGTTTGAAGTGGAGACATTTCCCGTCTAATTGGTCCCTTTGGGGAGGCCCTTGCGATCGCCTTGCTGTTGTTTCAGTGACTGGTCAGGTCCAATTCCAGGAGAGAGCAGACGCGGGGTTTGGTCCACATGCACAATGACCACCAAAGGGAGGCTGCTGGAAACTACAGCTAGGGTTGCCAGCTCAGAGCTGGGAAACACCTGGAGGCTTTTGCAGGTGGAGCCAAGGGTGGGTCAGATTTGAAGCAGGAAGGGACCTCTGTGGAATACAATGTTCTGGAGCCCACCCTCCAAAGCAGCCGTTTTCTCCAGGGGGACGGATCTTTTTAGTCTGGAGATGAGCTATATTTCCAGGGGACCCCCAGGTCGTCCCTGGGGACTGGCATCCCTACAAGCTGAGTCTCCTTTCCCCACTCAAGGTTGTCAGCTCCACCTGGGAGAATTCTGGAGATTTGGGGTTGGGGACTGGAGAGGCAGGGTTTAGCAGGGGGAAGGGAGCTCAGTGGGGTTGTAATACCATACAATCTTCCTTCCCCACCCCAAATCCCACCCTCTCCCAGCTCCAACCCCAAAGTCTCCAGGTATGGCTCAGGGAAGAGGCTGCCTCTGTTGCCCTGCCCTTGCCTAGTACGGTCTGCGGATCTTGCTTGGCGGTTCTTTCCCCGCGCGAAAGGACTCCCTTGGTCGCCCTGTCGAGAGCACAGTCCTTTGATTTAGGATGGATGGCTTTGATTATCCTAATTTGCTTCATCTCGCCTGCACTGCATCGTTTTGCAAGGAGGCATGAGAAGTGGGGGTGGGGAGAAACCTGCAGTGTGATAATTGCTATGGCAGACGCATCGCGCCAGAAACCCATGGGAGAAACCTTTGTAGGAAACGGCTAGCATTAAATATTCTGCCAAGAATAATGAGAATTGTAACTAGTGGAAAGGGGGGGGGGCTGGGGAGAGGCTCGCTGTAGCTCCAGGAACCCAGCATGCCCGTAAAGCCAACTCCCAGGCAGGGCCTGGAGATCTCCTGGACTTAGAACTCGTCTCCGGACTATGGAGATCAGGTTCCTTCGAGCAAAAGGAAGCGTTGGAGAGTGGGCTTAGTGGCATTATACTCCACTGAGATTCCTGCCTGCCCCCTGCTGCAGTCCCAAGATCTCCAGGAATTCCCCAGCCCAGACTTGGCAACTTTTGCCCTGTTTCTGCGAGGGATAAACATGCATTGTTTTTCTCTGCAGCATGCATTCTGGTCTCCCTTCTCCTCGGCAATATTTACTATATGGGAAAGCCTCAAGCATGACAACAGGGATGGTACAAGTGTGTCCCCCTGTTTATTAGGGATGCTACAAGTTGGGAAACTCCTGGAGATTTGGGGATGGACCCCGGGGAGGACAAGGACCTCAGTGGGAAACACCCTCCAGAACAGCCGTTTTCTCCAAGGGAACCGATCCCTGTAGTCTTAAGACGAGCAGTACATTTCGGGGATCCCCTGGTCCCCCACTCCCTCCGGAGGCTGGCACCCCTGACTGCTTATGCACAAAGCGATGCTGGGTTTGCAGTGGCATTCACAAGAACAAGCTCGTTAGCGGCTGCCTGCCGGAAAAGGAGAAGTTTCGATCACAAGCAGGCGCACTGGAAGGGAACGGCGCAGTGTACGTGAGGATGCAGGCGAGAGATGCCCTCCCGGAACAGATCGGTGGGGACAATAAAGGCAGTTTCTGCAGATTGCAATTTTAGCTCCCTTCTCTGGGCCTGCCGGTTGGAGCCCGTGTGGAATCCAGCCTTGCAGCACAGCACCCCCTAGTGTCCTTGCGGGGGATAAGCCTGGGAAGCAGGTGCCTGTTTCTCCCTGGCTAGGACCGGGGCTGGGCGCTTGTTTTTTTTTTTTCCCCTTTTGAAGGTTTCTACGCCAAGGGCTCACGGTGGCCCCCAGGTATCCTGATACATGGCTTTGAAATAGATAATTTGTCTGTATCGATTGAGTTCGAACAGGCCCATCCTGCCTTATCTCGTCGGATTTATTTTATTTTATTTATATACCCCCTTTCCTTGTGGCTCAGGGCAGTTTACGTGGAACATAGGGGTAGTGCAATGGGATATTATATTGGGTGACTTTGGTCTAGTCACAGCCCTGTTAGAACTGTTCTGACTGAGCAGTTCTGTCACCGCTTTCTCAGCCCAGCCACCTCACAGGATGTCTGATGGGGGGAGAGGAAGGGAAGGCAATTGTAATCTGCATTGAGACTCCATTGGGCAGTGAAAAGCAGGGTACAAAACTTCTCCTTCTCCTTCTCCTTCTCCTTCTCCTTCTCCTTCTCCTTCTCCTTCTCCTTCTCCTTCTCCTTCTCCTTCTCCTTCTCCTTCTCCTTCTCCTTCTCCTTCTCCTTCTCCTTCTCCTTCTCCTTCTCCTTCTCCTTCTCCTTCTCCTTCTCCTTCTCCTTCTCCTTCTCCTCCTCCTCCTCCTCCTTCTCCTTCTCCTTCTCCTTCTCCTTCTCCTTCTCCTCCTCCTTCTCCTTCTCCTCCTTCTCCTTCTCCTTCTCCTTCTCCTCCTCCTCCTCCTCCTCCTCCTCCTCCTCCTCCTCCTCCTTCTCCTCCTCCTTCTCCTTCTCCTTCTTCTTCATGGCCCTTAGTTATGGAAAGCCTGTATAACTCCCACTGGACCGTTTGGGGCAGCACCAGAGGCTGTGTTTATGACCTGACCTTGGGTTGCAAGATCCCTTCTCAACACTGGGCAGGTTGGCCCCTTGGATCCCACAGTCTTTCCTGTCCCCTGCAATGCCTTGCCAAGGTGTTAGTACGACCCCCCCCCCTCCAGTCTTGCAATTGAGCACAGCAACAAGTATTCAGGCAGTCCTGACCGGAGCGATACTGATGAGATTTACACCACTGTCTCCTTCCAGGAAAAAAACCCTGAGAGTCAGACCAACGCGCCCGCCCACGTGTGCGGGGGACGAAGAGGACGGGGGAGAGAATCTTTCCCTCCTTGCTGTCGTTTGGCATTCTGAAAAGCAATTGTGTGAGTGACTTAATGACTGCTGCGGAGATGGGCGCTTTATAAATATACCTGCGCCTAATAATCCACGCAATTATCAGGCAAAGGTGTGGGCTGCAGGCAGAAGATCTGAAGCGTGTTTCTAATGTCCCAGATTTCACTGTCGGCTTAACTTTGCTCTGAAGCTTCAGTCGCTGCTGGGCTGGCTCCTGGGGGGGGGGGATAGGCAAAGCGCTCAAAGGCTTGGAGCTGTTTCCCCCCCCCTTCTCCCCAAAGTACACATGAACATTTCAGTGAAGGGTCAAGCTTCTGGTAAAAGAGGCCACACTGCAAATGTGTTCTGTGGGATGAAAGGAATCAAAAGATGTTTGTTGCATGCGTGACTCAGCCATGGGGTTCTGATGTGAAAAATGGAAGCCTGGAATCCTAGAGTTGGGGTCACCTAGTCCAACCCCCTGCAGAATGCAGGAAATTCACAACTACCTGCCCACCCACAGTGACCCCAATTCTATACCCAGATGATGCCCCCCCCCCCAAAAAAAATCCAGAATCCCTGGCCAGTCTGGCCTGGACGAAATTCACCTCCCGCCCCCAAACTGGTGATCGGCATTTCCCTGGGCATGCAAGAAAGGGCCACAGGAGCCAAACACCAACACAATCCCTCTGCCCACCCTCTTACAATCTGCTTAAGTTCACAGAACGGGAGATGCAGAACTTTTATGGCAGAATTGCTGATGCAACGTTAAACTGTAACTCTTAGCCCGTTTGGGAATCGAATCTGGAAGGCCAAAATCGTCCGATTATGTGCAATCTCGGAAGCTAAGCAGGATCAGCACTCGGATGGGAGACCGCCAAGGACGAATTTCCGGAAGAAGGTCAAGGGCTAGCTGCCTCCACTTAAAAATCCTGTGAGGTCACCGTAAATCAGCTGCGACTTGACAACATGACTTTATCCCTGCAGGAAAACAGGCAACGGCATGCTCGCAGGTAGCAAAACAGGCTCCTCAGAAGCATTCCTTCGGCTCATTTACCGTGCTGATATATATCCGTTCGTCTCAAAAAAGAGCACGTCCCCCCAGGATCCACCTCGACCCTAATTCATGCTCCTCCAAGGACTGCTTATGTTTCTGAAAGAGGCAGACTCCTAAAGAGACCAGGGGAACCTCAGGAAGGACGGAATGAGAGCCAGGGGAGGTGTCAAGAGGCATGCATCCTCTGAATCATTTCAGTGGAAAGTAGTACACTCAGCAGCAGGGAAGTAAAAAAGCCCAGGCTGCACTGCTAGAATTGCCAGCTCACAGTTGCTAATTCAAACCCTGGAAATCTGGGGGTGGAACCCCACTTTCCACTACGCGAAGAAGTCTCAAAGTGGCTTCCAATCACCTCCCCTTCCTCTCCCCACAACAGACACCCTGGGAGGCAGGTGGGGCTGAGAGAGCCCTGATATCACTGCTCGGTAAGAACAGCATTATCAGGGCTGTGATGAGTCCAAGGTCACCCAGCTGGATGCATGTGAAGGAGCGGGGAATCAAACCCGGCTCACCAGATGAGAAGCCTCCGTCGTAACCGCTACACTAAGCTGGTTGATGGGCTTGGGGGAGGGAAAGGACTTCAGGGGAGGACTTACCAATCGTAGCCTCCAAAGCTGCTGTTTTCTCTGTCGGGATATCGATCTCTGAATTCTTAAGATCCTTTGTAATTCCAGGAGATGGCCAGTCCCTAATGTCAACCCTACCGGCTTAGATTCAGGAACTGATAAGGATTAGATTCTTTAGCCTGACAAGCTAAGGCCTCTGGGTTATCTTCTACTTCTCCCTAGGATTCCGTACACGTGCCCCCGTTTTATTTGATCTAGTTTAGGTGCCAGAGTCCGATCGCAGAATTCTAAGCTCCCTGGTTGCAGAACTTCAGTTCTGTGGCACAGAAAAGGGCCCAAAGGAAAAGCGACACAGATGTTGTGCAGCAAACCTTGCTTTATTGGGATACTGAAGCGGTCACAAGAGAAACCCAGCACAAGGAACAAGCGGAACAATCCACAAGAGCCGTCTTTTGCAGACGGGCCCGCCCCAGCTCTCCCCGTTGCTCACAATTGGTCCCTCCTAAAGAAACACATACAGCATGCGTGTGCACACAGGGCTGGATTCAGGGATGGTTGCCTTTTCATTTCTTAGGAGTAAAACGCCACGTTTAGAAGGAGGCGACCCTCTTTCAGGTGGCCCCACAAGCCACCTTTCCAAATGCAAAAACACTGAAATAGGTTTTGGTTTTTTTTTTTTTTTAATCCCCAAAGAAGGATCTGTCTCAAACCCTAAACCAACCTACCGGCCGGTTTGTGCCCCGCCGCACAATGGCAGGACCAAGAAGAGCAGGCAATAAATGTGATTCTAAATAAAACAGGTAAGTCAACAAGTTTTGGTTCACCTGACAAGGCAAGGATTCTTTGCTGGACAGTGGGAAAACAGACAAAAACGTTTTTTTGATTCTTCCTTCCAGCTGCAAAAAAAAAAGGCCCCAAGCTGCATGGTCAAACAGCTGTCTACACGGCGGGTGTGACTTCTCCCGTAGGCACTTCAGAAATTGGAGAATGACATTATCACACCCAGCATGGAGAAAAGCTAAAAGAAAAGCCACCCGATAGGTAAGGGAAGCTGTTAACCATTTGTGCTAGGTTGACTCGACACAGGTGTGGCCAGGTGCATCCAGGGAGGAAGAATCAGCGGATTGAGAAGCTGTAAGAGATATAGCATTCACGGACACCCCCCCCCCAAATTCTATACACAAAGCAGTTCGTGAGCAGAAGCACAAAGAGACTGCAACAGTAGTCCGGTTGGGTAGTTTTGCACTCGGGACTTAATGGCCTCAGGTCCCCCCCCCCTTTCTTTGTCAGCAACGGCAGGTGCTCTTAGAACTACAGTTTCCAGAATGCACCCAAAGGAGGACAAAGTGAAGGAATAAATATGGAGGGCTGCTAGGTGGAGCTTGCCCAACTCTAGCCTGCAATTTTTGCAGTGTGGCAGCGTTCTTGCACGGACATGGTGATTTCATGCTCCATCAAAGGATATAAACATGTCCAACCATTAAAGGGCCTTTTAAATGCATTTAATAAAGCCCCGGCTGCAGGTGTGCATATTCATGTTCCCCTAAATATGGAGCACATATCCTGCTTTCAGCAGAGAGCAGTTCACATTGCCTCAGAAGAAGAAAAAGAGAACAACTGGGTTTTTCAATATCCAAAGGAGGCTCAAAGCGGCTTACAAGCACCTTTCTCTTCTTCTCCCCACAACAGACACCCTGTGAGGTAGGTGGGGCTGAGCGAGCTCTAACAGAAGTGCTCTGCAAGAACAGCTCTAGGAGAACCGTGACTGGCTCAAGGTCACCCAGCCGGCTGCATATGTAGAGGAGCGGGGAATCAAACCCGGCTGGCCCGATTAGAAGCCGCCGCCGCTCTTAACCCCAACACCAAACTGGCTCTGGACCTTCATCGCCACCCAAATTGTGCGGAATATCTGTCCAAGAACGATGGTTCTAAGATTCTGCCCCTGTCAGCTACGGGCAGCTCTGCGGGAATAACAGTGAGACGAGTGGAATGGAATAATCAGTGTATTAAACAATAAATGATGGGGTGTTTATTTTGTTTTAGTTTCTCATAAGCCACTTGAAACCACGTGCCGAGAAAGGGAGACACTTTTGACAAGTCAATACAGAAAGAATTCACTCGGTCGTCTGCCGAGTCAGAAAGCAATGTTCTCACATGCCTGGCTACATTCTCCATTTTGCTCGGGAGTAGCGGGGAGGACTACACGAAACAGCCCTCCCAACGTCATCGGTCCTGTCTTGCAAGCCAAGATGGCTGCCGAATCTCGTCTCTCCCCTTTTGACTAGAGATTCTTGAACACGCCCTCCCCTACCACAAGCACCCTCATGCAGTCTTAGGAAATGGTTGCGCCGTCCAGGTTTGCTAAAAGAAAAAGGGACGCGGGGAGAAATCAAGTCAGTCTGGGAAGCCAAACAGCTCCCCATCACAAGCATGCCACTGTGGATCCGCACTCCCTGCTGCGGTCTCCGAACTTCACATGCAAAGTTCGCAGAGGGAGCGACCGGGTTGCTTTGAATCACTCTGGCCAATATGGAGGCGAAAGTTTCGGGGAGCTGTGGAATATTCAGCCAGCGGGGATTTCAACCACGATACGCATACTGAAGAGACTTGCTCCCACAAAAGCGGGGCGGGGGGGGTGCTGCGCCTTCAGGGAAAGGCTCAAGGGGCAGAGCACGTGCTTGGCATGCAGAAGGTGCCGAGTTCAAATTCCGACACGTTCAGTTAAACGATAACTGGAATCGGACAGGACCAGACGGGTTTGGGGAGGATTATCCCATGGTCTCACTCTAAGGCAGCCGATATTAGGTTTGCTGTAGGTCTGAAGAGCAGACGCTCCGCGGACGGTACTCGGTAACTACTGAAGCCGACGGAACGGATGCCAAGAGGGGAATAACCACGACGGCCATTTTGCACGTTCAAAACGGGATGGAAAGGGAGGGATGATAATCACCACTGTATTTAAAGGACACCTGAGCAACTCCCCCCCTCCCATAGCACAACGTGGGCTTGTTACCGGAACAGGCGAGAAAGGCCATGAGGTAAAAGAGACC
The DNA here is from genome assembly GCF_049243985.1 of Paroedura picta. Taxonomy (NCBI): domain Eukaryota; kingdom Metazoa; phylum Chordata; class Lepidosauria; order Squamata; family Gekkonidae; genus Paroedura; species Paroedura picta. The sequence continues at coordinate 7,512,229 of NC_135383.1, read as the reverse complement.
TCTGAAAGCAGCATTGTCAGACCCAACCGAGGAGAATGTTTCTGGCAGCATATAGGAGGTTGTTGAGTGTATTTTGTTAAGGCCTGGGCTGCTGTCACTGGGCCTGACCTTCCCGCCTTGCTCTTTCTCCAATCCTGGAATCTCCCCCCCCCCTCCACTCCCTTAAACGTTCTTAGGGTTGTAACAAAGCAAATTAAATTCCAGGTTTTCGTCCCAGTGCCTGAGTAGGACAAAGAGCTGCTGTGCCGCGGCTTTCACCGCCAAGAGGCTCCGGCCTTCCGGGAACTCTTGTTCGCTCAGCCACGAGCTGGCCTTGGCCGCCACCAGCTCCCACTCGATGAAGTAGGAGGCAGAGCTGTGCTCGAGCCAGGCCAAGGCGACGGCCGTGGCCCAGAGCATCCCCTCCGGCTCCGTCTGCTGCTGGAGCTCGATGTCGAAGAGCCACGCCTGCAGTTCCGAGCTGTCGGTCTCGGAGCCCCTGCCGCTGTCGGCCTGAGACCCGTCCGGCGACAGGGCGTTCTCCGGAGAGGAAAAGCGGCGGATGGTGATGGACGGAGGAGAGAGTTTGTTCTCGGCCTTCAGGCCTTTGGAGAAGCTCTCGACCGCGCTGCCGGAGAAGTGCCGGGCCCGGCCTGCCTCGCCCTCCCCTTGATTGTCGGCGGAGGGCTTGCCGTTTTCTCCTGGAACGCTCCCACCGGAGGGAGGATGCTGGCCACCTCCGGAGCTCTTGGCTTCCCCCAGCACACCCGCCGCCTTGCGGGAGTCGTAGGAACTGGCCGAGGGGCTGAGTGCCATCCGGTGGCAGGCGAAAGGAGAGGTCCATTTCAGCTTCTCCATGGGAATGTTGATGGCCTCGCAGAATGCCTTGGTCAACAGGAAGGCACCACAGGCCAGCTGCAGAGTCACCTGGGAAGAAGGGGGGACAGCAATTGGCTTAGAAGGCGCCCAGTGAGAAGGAATTCAAAACCCGCTAGTAAGTTGTGGCACTACAAAATGACGTGCCTGGATGCTATATAATAATAATAATAATAATAATAATAATAATAATAATAATAATAATAATAATAATAATAGAAATAGTAATAATAGAAGTAGTAATAGTAGTAGTAATAGTAGTAGTAGTAGTAGTAGTAGTAGTAGTAGTAGTATTCGTGGTGGTGGTGGTGGTGGTAGGGGTAGGGGTAGGGGTAGGGGTAGTGGTAGTGGTAGGGGTAGGGGTAGTAGTAGTAGTAGTAGTAGTAGTAGTAGTAGGGGTAGTAGTAATAGTAGTAGTAGTGGTAGTGGTGGTAGTAGTAGTAGTAGTAGTAGTAGTGGTAGGGGTAGGGGTAGTAGTAATAGTAGTAGTAGTGTTAGTAGTAGTAGTAGTGGTAGGGGTAGTAGTAGTTGTTGTTGTTATTAATATTATTATTTTTTACCCGCCGCTCTCAAAAGTGACTCATGGCTGGTTACAACGAGAATAAAACCCTGATACAAAAAACTATAAAAACCATAAAACCAAATCCCACCTATTCCAGCGAGGAGAAAAATAACCTCCTCCTCCACCTGCCATGTCCCTCCCTCCATCAGTGCTTCAGGGCCCCAGTCCCCAGGGTGCCAACATGAAGGCCGGGGCTCATGGGAATTGTAGTCCATGGACTTTGGGAGAGCCACCGTTTGGCCACCTATAAACCAAGGGTGTGGATGCTCTTGGAATTTTGGGGATCTGTTAGTGGTTGCAGCTCCAAAAGAGCACTCTGTCCTTCACCTATGCTCAAGTCCTGTGGCAACAAGCGGGTAATAAGGAGGTGGTCCATGGCCTTGCGAGTGACTCTTGGGCTCCTCCCTCCGCCTTCTGCAGTCTGTTGTTCCAGCGCGAGATACTTACGACAGGCAGGTAATCAATGTTTTCGTTGTCGCTTTCCAGACTGGACTCGCTGGCCCTGGTGGCAGATTTGCTCATGAAGCCCTTGGCTGCTCGGGTCAGCAGTCTGGTTTTGTTGAAGGTCAACCTGGGCCGAGCAGACGGAGATGTCACAGAGGAAGGCCTTTCCTGGCTGCCTCACCGCCCCTCCGTCCCCTCCCACATTGTTTCCGGGAGAGAAAATTTCAGCTGGAGAAAGACGGCAGGTTTCTCCTTCAAGCGGTTGCGTCGTGCTGTCACGGACCCAAGGTTAGCCGTGAGAGTACGAGACGGGAATTTCGTTGGCTTGCATGCTTCCTCCCACCTCCCCTTTGTGCAGTCCACTGACATGGTTAACATCCAGGTTTAGGAAGCGTTCGATCTGGCCATGACTTCTTGTGAGGTCTAATGATGCTACATTGTACCCTGAATAATGCACTTTCTATGCACATTCAATGCACTTTCCATGCATTTACAATGCACTTTCCATGCACTTTCCATGCACTTTCCATGCACTTTCCATGCACTTTCCATGCACTTTCCATGCACTTGATGGATTGATTGCAGGTAGATTTTGCTGTTTCCCACGGTAAAGTCCAGTTGCAAAGTGGATTGAAAGTGCACTATTCAGCATGTGTGAAAGCCCGAATCCGCCCTGGTATCTGTACACTCACTCTTCTTTTACGGCTTTCGAAGGCGACTCACAAAAGTCAGATCCCTCTGTGGCTGCTGGCCACGGGGACTCAAGGGAACCTCCCCCAATCTACCAAAGAGCAAACCTACCTGGCAGTAAAGAGGCTCTCAATAGATTTCTGTGAGGAGACGGAAGGACTGCGCAGCGGAACTGTGTGCAAACAGAGGCCCCACAATTAAAAGAGGGAATTCAGAAGGCAAAAAGCCCCCCGCCAGCTCTGTTGCCCACCCCCACCCTGCTCAATCCCCTGGAAACCTTACAGCTAGGAAAAGGACCTGCCACAACACCAATTTCCTTGTCTTTGTTTATTTTAAACCAAGTTTGTATTGCTTGGTCTGTTTCGTTTTCAGTTGTTTTGCTGAACTCAGCCAAACACTGCAGAATGCCAAGATCAGTAAAGAGACAGGCTAGGATATGAGAACTCATAAGAAACAAAACTCCCATAGCAAAGATGCAGCCCCGTTTGGTGGCAACGTTTAGTTATGGGCTAACTCAGGCAGGGTGGCCTGGATGGCCCAGGGGACCTCATCAGATCTCAGCTGCTAAGTGAAGTCAGGACTGGATGGGAGGGGGGCACCATGGAAATCCAGGGCAGCTACCCAGAGGCAGGCAATGGCAAACTACCTCTAAATGTCTCTTGGTTTACCCGGTCGATACTTGGATGGCAGACCACTATGGAAAACCAGGGTTGCCACCCAGAGGCAGGTGATGGTAAGCCAGACAGGGGGTTGCCAGAAGTGCAAAGGAGAAAACCCCCCAAACCAACTACCCAATCAAACAAAAACAGGCAGTGCTTCAGCATCTCCCAAAAGGTTACAATAGGGCACGGGTAGCCAAACTGTGGCTTTCTAGACGTCCATTACCAGCAAAGGCTCATGGGAATTGTAGTCCACAGACATCTGGAGAGCCACAGTTTGACCATCCCAGGGGAACAACATGGGATTCTCAAAGACTCAGGTTTCTTAAGCCAGAGATGTGAGCCATTGTCATTGAAGCATGACAGATCAGGAGGTTGGAGGGAAGGTGTTCTGCTAGAGAGGACTGTGCCCAGCCCTGTTCTGAGGTTCCTGGGATGGCAACAACCTTTCCTTGAGTGTCCTGCATAATTCTGCATAGTGCAGGGGGTTGGACTAGATGACCCACGAGGACCCTTCCAACTCTATGATTCTATGATTCCTAACTGCTGAATCTTTCCCTAATTCGTGTCCCTCCCCACAGGATTCCTCACAAGTCTTTCTTTACCGTCTGGAAAAGTGTAGCGTTCCCAGCCCGAGGAAGAAGGTGTGCTGCACGGAGACAAGCTGTTCTCTTCTGTGTCTGCAGGGAAGGAAGGGGAAAAAACACGCCAGTGAACACCTGCGCTCTCCTCCTCACCAGCCACTGAGCCGTCTGCATGCCGTCCACCGAAACATCATCCCACCAAGAGAGAAGGAGATGGTCACCCTGGTTTTAAAATGTAAATCTGCATTTTAATATTGAAACTTTTAAATATTGGTTTTATTGTATGCCTACGGCGTGAGCCGCCTGGAGCCCACGGGGAAGGGTGGTATAAAAACACGACAATAAATAAAATAAATGCCATTAGGTAGAATCATAGAGAAGGAAGGGACCTCCAGGGTCATCTAGTCTAACCCCCTGGGGAATGAAGGAAATCCACAATTATCTGCCAGCCTGTAGTGACCCCCATTCCATGCCCAGGTGATGCCCTCCCCCAACCGGAATCCCTGGCCAGTCCGGCCTGGATGAAATTCGCTTCCCGAATTCTCTGAGCCAAACATCCCCAGCGAAAAGACTGCTAAGTGCAGATTATCTTACTCATACTGTAGAATCCGTCATCTGGTCCCTCTTGCCCGTAGACCGACTGGGTGCGTCCCAGGCCCACGGACAAGCTTCTGTGTCTTCGGCTCTCAGGACCCAGGCTCCTTTGGCTGCCTGGTTTCAGCATAGGGCCTTGGCACAAAGAGAAAGAAGCCGTGTTATGGGGTGAGACAGACCTGCAGGCTTCGCTGGAGTCGGCTGCCTTGGCTACTGACCCCCACAGACCATTTTTGCTTTCTGTAAGCTTGGCCGGGTTTTGACGAAGCGGTGTCAATATATGAACCTGCATTTTACCAAATCACATCACTGGTCTACTCTGGTGAGTTATGTCTCTCCAGGACTTAAAGGCAGAGAAGGGTCTTTCCGAACCCCTACGACTGGAGACCTGGAACAGAAATCGAACCCATGACCTTCTGCAGGCAAAATGGGTTCTCCAGTCCCGAGTCATTTTGGAGCATTCTTCAGAACAGGATGCAGTAGGGCTCTTGAATATCCAGGGGAGTTATAAGATACAAGCTGGCTGAGGAGTCTCCTAAATAAGAACACCTTGCAGGACCGGAACGAGCTATATCAGATCAAATAAGTTTTTTGCACCCCTTGGCAAGCCATTGGGACTGGACATAACTTTCAATATGCAAACAGAGTCCTTCACTGTCACCCTTGTGCATAACTTTACACGGATTCGTGGTTCATCCTTGGGTCCCCCATGTCCGCTGGCCCAGCCCACGTTCCAGGTGAATGAGCGTGGAGTTCCGGAACACCAGCCAGCCTCTTTTACCTGCATTGGGGTATTCAACCATCGTCGGCAGATAGCTGTTGTTGCTCAGGTCTACAGGGAGGAAGGCCGTGTACTTGCTGATGATGTTGCAGGCCTTGCTGGTGTGCATGGCGCTCAGCTGGTACCGTCGGCCGGACCCTGAAGCAGGACAAAACAGTCAGGCTCGGAGGACAACCAATTCTTGTCAAGAGAGGCAGACAGGTTGGGAGAGATTGTGCATCCCGTGGCATACACACACACCTATCCTTTTGTCTCTGTGTCCTCTGGCCAAACAAGTTTTTGAAACTAGAAAAAGGACCCTCTTTGACAAGAGTTGTGAGCTGCGGGGTGGGGGGGTGGGACGTGCCCCATCCGCAGTGATTCTCTCTTTCGAAATTCACGTGACCCTATGAAAAAGACCTGTTTTCGGCTTAAGACGAAGGAGAGCTTTCTTCTTCCTTTTTCGGCACCCTGCTTTTCTTCATTTGAAGGAGTCTCAAAGTGTCTTACAATCACCTCGCCTTCCTCTCCCCCTCCCAGGCAGCCTGTAAGAAAGGTGGGGCTGAGAGAGCTCTGAGAAAACTGCCCAACTGGCTGCATGTGGAGGAGAAATGGAGAATCAAACCCGGTTCTCCAGATTTGAGACTGCTGCTCTTAACCACTACACCATACTGTCTCCCCACTACTATCATACTTGGGTATTTTGAGAACAGGTACTGAGTTTAACTTTGTGTACCAGAAGTTAAACCTGTTTTGTAACCCGCCACGAGCCAGTTCGCCGGGCACGGTGGGCAATAAGTCCAATAATTAATAAATAAAATAAAAAATTAAGATACCATGCTCGATTTCACACTCTCTCTCGGCGAGCTGTTCAAAGTCCCGGATGATGGACCTGGAGGCCAGATGGTGGAAGGTCTCGTTCCAGAGGTCCTCTTCCTCGCTCTTCCTCTCTTGGAAAAGTGGCCCAATGTCAAAAGTGATATCCCACTGGACCGGTTCGTTGCTCCGTAACCCTTTCACCACTGCCTTGCAGAGCGATCTCGGAGAGCGATTCAAACTACTCCGGGCCAAGCTGACATCGGGGTCACGGGTCTCCCAGGCTGGTGATGTCTCGGTTTCAAAGGTAAAAGAAGGGTGCTGGACAGAGTCTGGAAGGAAATGACAGATGAGTAAATTCGCCTGTTTCATGGGAGCAGGAGGTGTTTCAGAACCAAAGCTAAGGGGACATCCCCTTGTCAGTGGTTTAAGGATTCACAGGGCCTGTAGCCCCAGAGACAGTTTCAGGATTTGGGGGGCCCTAAAGGTAAAGGTATCCCCTGTGCAAGCACCGAGTCATGTCTGACCCTTGGGGTGACGCCCTCCAGCGTTTTCATGGCAGACTCAATATGGGGTGGTTTGCCAGTGCCTTCCCCAGTCATTACCGTTTACCCCCCAGCAAGCTGGGTACTCATTTTACCGACCTCGGAAGGATGGAAGGCTGAGTCAACCTTGAGCCGGCTGCTGGGATCGAACTCCCAGCCTCATGGGCAAAGCTTTCAGACAGCTGCCTTATCACTCTGCGCCACAAGAGGCTCTTGGGGGGCCCTAGCAGAGAACAATTGTGGTGGGGCCCAGTGGCTAGTGTTGTCACCCCAAGTGTCCTTAGAGAGGGAAAAGAAGGGAGGAGAGAGGTTACAGCTCTGATCCACAAGGAAAGGTACTGTGTGCGGTCCCTGGAAGCACAGGGCCCACAGCACGTATTATATGGATAAACTGGACCTGCCCTTTCGGTCTGCACGGAGCATCCTTTTGAGAAACAAATGCCTCCGTCTTAGGAGAAAACTTGGTTTGGTGCTTCCTAACCTTCTGTGGAACCACCCAACGCTTTGCCATCGGCCCCACCCACCTCCATGGCAGGCATTTTGTAGTAGTTCCCCTCTGTATTCAAAAATTAAATAAGTCCCAAAAGGTTCGGCAACACTGAAGGACTCCTGCCCTACATGGTTGCAGTTGTGCAAATGAATTCCATGCTGAGACTATGAGACCTACCTTGATTACTACAGGGAAACTCAACAAGGGTCGTTCTCTTACCGATGTCTCCAGGGCTTCGGCTCTCCAAAAAGGGTCCTGGGACCGAGTTGGCCTCCAGTGGGCCAGAGCTCTTCCCTGCTGCCGCCTGAGGGCTGCCGACGTGCAGGTGTGGCGAATCCAAGTCCTGGCAAAATGAGAGACGACTCTGCTGCAGCAGTGATGGACGTCTGGCGCCGACTCCCCGTATCCTTGGGGTAGAGACGTGCGAGCTAGCAACAGAAGACTGAGAAGACGGACAAGTCAGATCAAAGCCTGTATGCTAAGATGAGAGTACAACTAGGGCCCATTCCGCACACACAGGATAATGCACTTTCAGTGTGATTTTGCAGATGGATTTTCCTGTGCAGAACAGGAAAATCTACTTTGAAAGTGCATTGAAAGCGCATTATCTATCATGTGCGGGATGGGCCTAGGGGTGGAATGGCTTTCAGAGAGGTTTCTGGGATATAGCAATGACAGCTAACTTTTGGTTTGGATGTACAACGCTGCCTGCCCTGATCCTCGCTAACCAGCTGTGAATCCAAACCAGGCCTATTATCCAAGAGTGTTTCCCCTCATTTTTACTGTGTACGTGAGTTCCACAAGTTAATCCTGCAGCGTGGGGAGAGCTACTTGCTTTTCTCTCCCCGCGACTCCTCCCCGCACGCTTTAGCCACTGCGTTCTGCCAGCTTGCCTTCTCAGGCCGTTAATGGTTGGCATTACCGCAGAAAGTCTTTCCGTGCAGGAAATAGAGCACATCTCGTATGAATAGCTGGCCACGCAGCAAACTGCGTGCCGCAGTCCTACGACAATCTCGGGGGGAGGTCTTTTTTTTTTTGCACCATTCCCTGCAGCTTCCTTTGAGAAAACTGAATTGGGAAACGGGGCTTTTAGGGAGGCTTATCTTCCCTTTGAGAGAGGCAAAGCAATATATATGTGAGTTTCATTCAGCCAGTTGTTTTAATTACAGAGAAAATGATGAGATATGAGATACCAGAGCCCAGTTGCTCGGCAACCGAAACCCAAGCAAAAGGCCCTTTTTAAAAAGGAAAGCTGTATGGGTGGGTGGGGGGCTTATAACCCACCGACCCATGCCATTTTCCTTATCCAAAAGCCACCTTGTGAGGTCACAATTGGGCAAACACACAGGACGCCTGATACCGATTTCAAGACCCGTGAGAGCTCCATCCATCAGTTAGGTCTTCTCGGGTGTAATTCTGTGCTCATCGGCTGCAGCCCCAAGGGATCCCTTATTGTTGTGTTTCCCTAGATGTTTTACAAAGGAATAATTTAGAGATGTGTTTTTTACCATCACGGGACTGCGTACTACTGCAATAATAGGTTTAAAATGCAGGCTGAAAGGTACCGGCTGGATGTTAGGAAATAATTTTTCACAGTCCGAGTAGTTCACCAGTAGAGATGTCTACCTAGGGAAGTTTTGAGATCTTCTTCATTGGCGGCCTACAAGCAGTGGCTGGATAGATACTTATCCTGGATGGTTGAGGCTGATCCTGCATGGAGCAGGGGGTTGGACTAGATGGCCCGTAAGACCCCTTCCAACTCTATGATTCTATAATCCTGCATGGAGCAGGGGGTTGGACTAGCTGGCCTGTCTGGCCCCTTCCAACTCTATGATTCTATGATCCTACATTGAGCAGGGGTTGGACTAGATGGCCCGTAAGACCCCTTCCAACTCTAAGATTCTACAATCCTGCATGGAGCAGGGGGTTGGACTAGCTGGCCTGTCTGGCCCCTTCCAACTCTATGATTCTATGATACTACATTGAGCAGGGGTTGGACTAGATGGCCCGTAAGACCCCTTCCAACTCTACGATTCTATAACTGGGCCTAAGAAGACCCAAATGCAAAGCCATGCTGGATGACCTTGGGCCATCTAGTCCAGCAAAGCAATGCTGGATGACACTTTCCCTTCCTCATCTCCCTCGCAGGTTTGTTGTGAAGAGAAACCTGAGGAAGCAACACCCCTATACATGAATTCCTTGGAGAAAAGACAGGGTAAACATAGATAGAATAAAAGTAAACAAGGCAGGCTGGTACGGTGAGGAGGGTTTTCAATTACCCACTCCTCCCCCCTCCAGTTTTGGCTACCAAGTTTGGGTTTTGGCAGAGATCATCATATTTAATCCCAGTTCTATTATATACAAGCAATTTCCTGTCCTAAATGATTAACGGAGGCCCTTATCGCTCTGGATGTTATTAGTGTAGCTGCTCCATGCTGTTTAATCTGTACTTCAGGCAAGCTGCAGTTTTAAATTATTGGAATGGCTGCTTTGAGGTTTACGTTTTTGTTTTCCGGGCATTGCAGCTTTTGACCGTCTTATTATAAAGTAAATCCGTAAGTTGCCTTGGTTGTTGTGAGGAGAAAGGTGAGTATAAAAACTTTTAAGTGATTTTGAAAAGCCCATATTAGACGCGCAAAGCAGGAATCTTGCTGCTCTTGTGCTTTCCGACTTTGCTCTCCGACTTCTCTAAGAAACCTGTGAAATAAGCCACCTTCCTTTGAAATCCACTTTGTCTCCCCCCCCCCCCCCACATCCATGTGGCCTTATCAAAGACTTTCGGCTCTCCTAAGCCGACTGAGACGCCCACTCTGGCGCGCTAACCTTTTGGAGGGGAAGAGACAAAACTCTGACGCCCTCCATCTTTCTTGAAAATGTCATTTCACTCCGGAGCCCTGGGGAGCAGGGAGGGGGAGAGGTTTGTCAGGCTTATCACTGAAAGCTGCCTTGCCAACCTCCAGTAGGAGCCTGGGGAATCTCTCAAAATGACAGCTGATCACCTGGTTCTAGATGAAACAGCAGCTTTGGAGGGTGGCGTCTGTGGCATCAGGGATGCCAGCCTCCAGGTGGGGCCTGGGGATCCCTGGGAATTACAGCTCACCTCCAGACAACTGAGATGATTTCCCTAGAGGAGACGGCTGCTTTGGAGGGTGGAGTCTATGAAATTATGCCCAACTAAAGTCTCTCCGCTCCCCAAACCCCACCTCCAAATCCCCAGGTCATTTTCTGACATGGATTTGGCAAGGCCACTCGAAGGAAAGCAACATACTATTGCAAAAATAGCAGGTTTTCCGGTCTGCTACTGTAATCCCAAGAGCTGGTGGTTTCTCTGGCTCTCCAGTGTGCCCTCTTTAATCCTTCCTACAGCTGGGAGGGGAGGCCTTGCTGCAAATCTCTGCCCATGCCCAGGTGGGTGGGTAACTTTTGCCATGGATGGTGGAAGCGACCCTGACTTCGAGCAAGAACGACTCAAGGCAAAAACCTTGATTGGGGTGAACAGGGATGAACAGGTAGCAAAAGCAGCCCGGATAACCTCTGCAACCTCTAGGGCAGGGCTAGTCAACCTGTGGTCCTCCAGGTGTTCATGGACTACAATTCCCATGAGCCCTTGCCAGCGTTTGCTGGAGGACCACAGGTTGACGACCCCTGCTCTAGGGGAAGCAGGAATTTACTCTCGCTGACTATGCAGGGAAGCGCAGACTTAGCACTATTACCTTTCATTTCCCAGATTCAGATAGAGAGGTATTTGATCATTTCGTTGGCCACAATCAGCCCTCTTTATTTTCTTCCCCCAGGCAACGGCTCTAGATAAACCCTGAGCACGGGAGAGGCCTATGCAGACGTACGCCAACGACCATCTCCCTTCAGCGGCGATTCTGCGGGGCCCGAAGGAGCAAATCCGCCCTGCTGCGCATCTCCCTTTCCATCTCGCTCTGTCAAATGTCTCCTTCCACATGCACGCACACATGTGGCCTTCCCTTCCCTTCCCTTCTCATCTCCTGTATTTGCTCCTCCTTGAACGCTGGCCACAGTGGTGATCAGAAAGGTCTTTGCAAGAGCTGCCAAGGGCTTCGGATACCTGCTTTCGGGTTGCCATAGAAACCCAGACACAGCCAAGCTCTCGCTTTCCTTCCGAAATTGCTCAAGATGGCAGCTATGAAGCAAAGAGGCTTACCCTAGGAGAGAGGTGAACATGGGTGGGCCTCAAATGCAGGGCAACTGACTGTGGGGGAATTTTGTTATGGACAGACCTTAGCTCAGTCAACCAAGAGCAGGCTGGGTGGGCAATTTAACTCACCGGGGAATTTCCTGGCGGGCTGCTGGTGATTTGGGTCATGCAAAGCCAAGTCCCTGCAACCCAGCCTGAACCTCCGGCACCCCATGGCTTGGACTAGGGTTACCAGCTCTGAGTTCGAATCTTTTGTTTGTTTGTTTGGCCATCGAGTTGCAGCCATTTCATGACTTTCAGAGGTGCTTTTGCCATGGCCTGCCCTCGCATCAGAACCCTGGCGTTTCATTTAAAAAGAAAAAAGATATTTCAACGAATTCTTGTACAGATTTTTAACGCTGGCTGGTTTTGTTTGGCTGTTCTTTTTTTCTGCACTGTTTTGTTTTACAGAGAAACCAACCAGCAAGGCTCTGAGCTCTTTTACGGAAAGAGCAAGAGGCGTACCTGAAACTCTGCCTGCCAGGGATGAAGATCCGGGCTGAACTGACTGAGATCCTGTAGCTGGGCTTTCCGGAGAGGGTTCTTGATCAGGGCAGAGCTGGGATCGCTGGCCGTGGGGATCTTCCGCGACGGCTCCCGGTCAGCGATTTGGTTGGTGCTGTACGCCCTCCGTCGGGACGAGGTCTTAACTTCAGCCCCTTTGGGAAACAAGCGGTCTGTTTTATAGACCCAAATGATAGTGGAATGCCAGCCCATTTAACCGGCGTGGCTTCCCTCGAGCAGCCGTTCCTGCACCAGCAGAAACACGCGGAATTTCAATCCTATACTCTACTGCTAGGCACAGAACTGTGCCATTCCCAAGCTGCAAATGTTTCACAAAGGATAAATCAATTCCGGATCAGAGGCTGCTCTGATTCCAAAGTAGTTGCCCACTGAGGAGACTGTCTGTTGCCCCTCTGCCTGACTCACTGCTCTGTCTTTGCCTCCATCCAATTGACCTGCATCTGGAACGTGCCATTAAGTCACAGCAGACTCATTGGGTTTTCAAGACAAGAGACATTCATAGAATCATAGAGTTGGAAGGGACCTCCTGGGTCATCTAGTCCAACCCCCTGCACTGTGCAGGACACTCCCAACCCTATCGCTCATCCATTGTCACTTGCCACCCCCTTGAATCTTCACAGAATCAGCCTCTCTCTCAGAGGTGGTTTGTCGTTCAGAAGTAGTTTCCCATTGCCTTATTCTGTGTAGTGACCCTGGACTTTCTTGGGGGTCTCTCATTCTAGTAACGACCAGGACTGACCCTGCTTAGCTTCTGAGACTGGACGAAACTGTGCTATCCTGGACTATCCAGGTCAGGGCATGACTTTGTTTAGGATGAAGCAAACCAGGTTATTTTGGTTTTGCTACCCCAGTGCTTAGCATGCGGTCGTGCCCTTTAAGGAGAGGAAAGAGGGAGAACATACCAGAGTCAAGGTCAGACTCGCTCCCAAGGTCTCCACCAATCCCAAGGAGTTCCGGGGTCCTGTCTGATGGGAACCCGCTTTCCAGATCCTTGGGGGAGTTCCAGTGATCTGCAGTGCTTCCTTCCTCTTGCGAGTGGAAAAAGACGGAGCTGCCGGACTCTTGAGAATACAGCATGTTGTACTTCCGTCTCTTGTCCTAGGAGAGTGAAAAAGTAGGAAGGCAATGAATTACAGCGGCAACTTCGGGGCCCGATTGTCAGAATCAAGTACCCACAAATTTTTGCCATGTGTTTTTCATGGTGTAGCTTGGTGTCGTGGTTAAGAGCGGCAGCTTCTCATCTGGCAAGCAGGGTTTGATTCCCCACTCCTCCACATGCAGCCAGCTGGGCGACCTTGGGCTCATCGCAGCCCTGATAGTGCTGTTCTCACAGAGCAGTAACATCTATTGGTTCTATATTTCTCTTTTGGATTTGGTCAGAGTAGGTAAATGTAATCCCATGTTAGTTGGCATGTCTGTTGGGTGTAACGTAGAGAGTTCAGGTGGGTTGAATTGGCCATAAATCTGCTGGGTGTTTGGGGAACGAGTTATCTTCCCGACCTTGAGGCCAGAGGCGATGGTTGTGTCTAACTAATTTTCCCTTCAAAGAATCATGGTGAAGGGATGGAATTTGGAGACCTTTGTGCCCGAGTTGATGTTCAAGGGGAGTGATGGGGGACAATGGCTGAGAAGAGGGAACTATCCCAAGGTGCGTTAGACTTAGCCTGGATTCAGAGGTGCCTGTTTCGTTATGCCTTCAGTAGAGATATTTTCTTCAACAACATCTGCTTAGCTTCCAACTCACATCAACCCCAGCAAGGGGCTTTCAAGGCTAGTGAGAACCAGAGGTAGTTAGCCATGACTTCCCTCTACAGAGCCTTCCTTGGTGGGCTCCTATCCAACTTTGCTTTGTACGGTTGCTCCAGCAAGGGGCTTTCAAGGCCAGTGGGAAACAGAGTTGGTCTGTCACAGCCTTCCTCTGCAGAGTTTTCCTTGGCGGTCGCCCTTCCAAGAACTGGCCCTGTTAAGCTTCTGTGAACTGGAGAGATTGGGCTATACCCTGACACTTTCCCCTCCGGACAACAATATTAAAAAAAAATAGAGCAATGCAACAGGGTACTGCTCATCTCCTGTTCCTTGGGTCTACCCCATCAAGGACTTATAGCTTGAGGAAGATGATTCCCGCTGTCATTTCACCCACAGCTCAAACTGCACAGACGGCTAACCATGCTGGTTGCTCATACTTACCAGGCTGGAGTTAGACACATACAAGGAAGTGTCGCAGACTGTGCTATAGCCAACCAAGCGGTCGCCTGGGAAGAGGCAGCTAGCGCTCAGTGGCGAGATTAAGACCTCCGTGGTTTCTGGGAAGACCCATTCCACCGAGACGTCGCTGACAATGGGAGCCATGGCCTTCTTTAAAGACTTTATCATCTACAGATATAGAGCAAGAAAATGGGGTTTCAGCCATCTAGATCAGTCATTCAGGGTTGCCAATATGCCGGTGAGAGCAAAGAAACCCGGGGGTTGCACAGTATGTGGAGATAACACAACAGACCAGGGATCAGTGTGATAGAAAGCCCTGTATAGTCAATCACAGAATCGTAGAGTTGGAAGAGACCTCAAGGGTCACAAGCCCAACATCCTGCAGAATTCAGGAAACACACAATGACCTGCCCACCCACAATGGCCCCGATTCCAGGCCCAGCTGATGCCCCCCCTACACATTCAACAAGGTTTTTTAAAAATAAAAATATCACATGCAATTTTCGTTGAGGATTTTTAGTCACAATGCACATGAAATGATTATCAGTGATGCCTTGCCTTAACTATCGCACTGTAATCCACACATAAGATCCAGGACACTTATTTACACCAGAGGTATGCGTCTTCAGTGGACTGGAGAAACCCAACAGGACAAATGGCTGAATGGTTCCCCAAAAGAAGGACCACAAAATAATAACGTCCAAAGTTAGGAGGACAATAGAAGACTTGGTGGCATGGTTAGGAAAGCCATGGGAGGTATACATTTTTTTGACATTATTTTGCATGTAAAAATATATCAGAAATAGGGATTTCTATTAGGGTAAATTCTCAGGTTAGGGTTAGTTTAGGTATGGTTCAAGAGCTTCTTGTGGTGCAGAGTGGTAAGGCAGCAGACATGCAGTCTGAAGCTCTGCCCATGAGGCTGGGAGTTCGATCCCAGCAGCCGGCTCAAGGTCGACTCAGCCTTCCATCCTTCCGAGGTCGGTAAAATGACTACCCAGCTTGCTGGGGGGTAAACGGTAATGACTGGGGAAGGCACTGGCAAACCACCCCATATTGAGTCGGCCATGAAAACGCTGGAGGGCATCACCCCAAGGGTCAGACATGACCCAGTGCTTGCACAGGGGATACCTTTACCTTTACCTTTAGGTATGGTTCAGAGTGGGGAGTTTTTATGTTTTGTGGGAGCGTTAGGACAATAGAAGACTTGGGGAGATGGTTAGGAAAGGCCATGGGATGTATAAATTTTTTAACATTATTTTGCTGGTAAAAATTGTGTCAGATATAGGTACTTTTTATTTAGGTATATTCTCAGGTTAGGGTTAGCTTAAGTCGGGTAGAGCTGGGAGCAATAGGGCTGGGGAAGGCTTCTGGACTTTGTTACGAATCCTATCCTGATATATTTATTTCCTTCACTATGCCCCCCCCCCCAGTTCAACCCAAACAAATAAGCTAAGCTTGTTATTTCTGTTAAGGCTTTGTAAACTGCAAAACATCTTCACCATGCTGTGTACTAACTCCCCCCTGCTTCTATGTGCTGACTGGTAATTCCCATTTCATTGTGTCTCAAGCACTGTGTTGTGCCCATGAATACTTATGCTGCGAATACAATTTTGTTGGCCTTAAAGGTGCTCCTGGGCTCTAAATCTGCTCCCTTAAAAACCTTGATTGGCTTCTCTTTCACTGCAGCTCCCATGTCCGTCACTCAGAGCTGTATGGGGAAGGTGGGCGTGGGAGGAGAGAAGGCCGCCAGCACCCGAGGGACTGTAAGTGTCGTGGTCTTCTCTCTTCTGATCTCTTTCTGGTGAGGGAATAGCAGACTGGCGTATCTGGCCTTTCTCTGCTCCCCCTCCTTCCTCCGCCCCGCCAATCTTCCTGCGATGTATACAAAAGGGTAAATAGCATTTCTCCGGTGATCGTGGAGGGGGGTGGGGTGGGCTTTTCATCTAAGACCGTGCCCACTCACTGCGGGGGCGTCAAAGGGCAGGAAACGGTGCCAGCTGGAACCAGGCAGCCACCCCCTTAGTCCCTCCAAGGAGAGGGAGCATGAAACGACCTTGCATTTGCTCAGCTGCGGAACGTTCACCGTCTTGTCTTCAACGCTCAGCTAGTCTTAACGGGACTGAAGAAGAAACAGAGGGAGAAAGAACTGGCCGGGCTTTTCCGCATGGGCTCGCCAGCTGTTTCCCCGAAGGAAAATGGCTGCTTCGGAGGGCCTTAAGCAGATCCTGCATTGAGCTGGATGGCCTGTGTAGCCCCTTCCAACTCTATGATTTATGGTGGAAGCCATGATGGGCCAAAGGAGCAAGGCCGTCCAAGAAATATGCTGTTCCGATAAAGCATAATCCAAAGTTTCCTCTTGGGTGAAAAAAACAAACAAAACAAAACCCAATGACGTCTAATTTTATCAGGTTGTGCCCATAGCCAGCACATCTCCTATACATGGTGCACAGTGGCGCAGTCAGTGTGATGTGGCGGACAGAGAGCTGGAGAACCCAGGTTCACATCTCTGCTCTGCCATGGGAACTTGCAGGGTAACCTTGGGACTCTCCCTCTCTCAACCCCACAGGGTTGTAAGAATCAAATGTAAGGGAGGTGAACGAAGTTGCAAATCACTTTGGACACCCACGGGGGGAAAAAGTGGGGTATAATATCTTAAAAAATTCACTGCCCTGTTGTCCTGCGTCAAGAAATGACTCCATCGGTTCTGTGAAATATGAGTTTCCTCCTTGGCAGAGCTTTCTCTTTGCCCCCTTGAATCAATAATCCAAATACGCAGCGAGGCAAAGTCCTCCAAGAAGCATCGGTCAAACCCTTGCAATATTCTGAGCCCTCCGAAACGTTAATGACCTCAATTACTGCTTCGGTCATCACCTCTTGCTCCTTTGAAGGAGGTCCTACCCAACTAAAATTGAACTCATCTACCATTTTCTGGTTTTCCGGGCGGACTGATTGCAGCCTAATTTTTTTCATTACCGAAACGGACGGGTCCATTACAGCGGGCCTTCAAAGTTTGTGCCGCCTTGCTAAAGTCAGGGCCTGCTGTGTTCTGTAGCCACAGAGAAATTGATATGGTTCATCACTCTGAAGGCCTCAGATTTCCTTTCTAGCAAACAACCCACCACCCTTCTCTGGATTAACAGGCTCGGGAACCGCCTTCAGGGCTTCTGCAAAGAGATCTTTGCCCCTCCGCATGACTCACAGAAGGAGAATATGTTACCTGTTCTAACATTCATAAATGTCTACAGACGAGCGGACGCAGTTGGCTTTGTTTTGCTTCGCATTTTGGTCAGCGCTGGAGGCCATTCTGACCACGTTTCCAAGTGCTGATCGCAGGCTACAACGCCAAACTCTGCCTTCCTCTATATTCCACTGTGATCTCGAAGACACCTGGAGAACGTCTCTTGGAAGTCAGCAGTTGAGGAAGTTTTTGCATTGTCAGGAAGCATAAAGATAGGGTTCCCGACATGGGCTTGCAGCCCTCTGCCAATGGTCTATGGCAGGGGTAGTCAACCTGTGGTCCTCCAGATGTCCATGGACTACAGTTCCCATGAGCCCCTAAGGAGGGCATATCTTTAAATTTTAATTAATTAATTTATTTATTAGATTTATAGCCCGCCACCACCAGAACGGCTCGTGGTGGATCATAGTTTGTGAAGGATGCAATGTCACTTCTGCATGATGCTAAAAGCTGCCTCCCCTAAAATGATGCTCTAGGCTTCTCCACTAGCCTCTGCTGTCTTTACCATAGAGACTAGAAGAAATTCCTAGAGTGTCACTATGCAGAGGCCATTCCCCCCCTCCCCGCTCAGGGGCAGGAAAGTGGCTGCGGACAGGTAATTCCCTTCCCTGGGCAAATAAAGGGAAAGTCCGCATAAGGAGCAACCATTCAAGGATCAAGTGGTGAAAGACCACTGCCTGTGATCTCAGAGAACAGCTGCCAACCAAAACGACAATACTGAGCTCAATACACCAATGTATTAGTATGCAGCAGCTTCATGTATTTGTTGGTTCGTCTAGTTCAGTGTGATATATTCCGATTGCCAGACAGAAAAGGGTCCTCTAAAATCACTTGCCTGAGATCCTTCAAATGGAAACGCCGGGGATTGAACCTGGGACCTTACACACGGAGTGAACACCCTGCCATTGAGCGATAGCCCTTGATAAACATCTGAATATCTGAAGCTGCTGGCTCAGGCTATTCGTCTACCTACAGTGCTTGTCTATTCTAGCTAGCAGCAGCTTTCTAGAGCATGAGCTGGAGGTCTTTTCCAGCCTGGCTACCTCCCTTTTAAACTGGACTGGGTCCAGCTCCGTGGAAAGAACGTGCCCTGCCACAGTGACCCACAACTTCTCACTCACAAGATACAGAGGGTGAATGCTAAGAGAAGTACCTTCGGTTGCAACCTCTCTCCCTCCGTCAGGAATTCCGCACTTCCTTTGGACACGGAAGCCAGCCCATTCACCAGCCTCCTGCAAGCATTCTGCCCAATACCGAATGTGTAGCACCTGCAAAAGGAAAACAGAGAGAGAGAGAGAGAGAGAGAGAGAGAGAGAGAGAGAGAGAGAGAGAGAGAAAGGGATCAGATGCACATTGAGCCAGGGGATTACACCAATGGAGAAAGAAGGACCAAAGCCCCAACCCTCGGCAGTTTCCCAAGGCTAGAATTCAGAGCAAAGGAGATTACAGTGAAAGTCACTGCACATTTACTGGGAAATATCCCACTGAAATCAGTAGGATGAGACTGACTTCCAAATAAAGATGAGCATTAAAACTCATCCATTATGCAGGGTTTGGGCTGCTGTACACATGTGGCCCCCTTTTTGGGCTCTGCCACCTTTGTCAAGGAGAGTTCTCTGCCTTCCAGGCAGGCCCACGTTCTCTCCCAATGATTAAAGGTGCTACAGTCTCCCTTGGCTGCATAGAGGGAATCTCGTAATGCCGATTTATGCATTGGTAACTTACAGTCTCGACTACTACTGCCGTGTGTCCCCCGTGGGGCAAATATGGAAAGGCGTAAACATATTTCATGGGAATTGTAGTCCGTGTAGTCCGAGGCATCTCCTGGACCGTTTACGCACTGGGAACTTCACTGACCCAGCTCTTTTGCAGGAGGGCAAATCGGGGGCAGATGAAGATCACCAGGCCAAATGCTCCCCCGTGTGGGTGCAGGAAAAGGTGGAGCAACCAGCCACGACTAAAACTCTAGCTTGCAGACCAGCATGAAACCTCCAGTGCATAAACGGTCCTGGAGAGCCACCGTTTGGCCACCCCCGTGATAACTATACCGCGCCACCTTCCCCCCCAGAGGCCCCTGTACCTGGTAGAAAAGGAGTTATTCCGAACAAGCTCTATGACCTTCCCAGTGTTGCTCACGGCCCCATCGGTCAGCAAGAAAAGCAGTCGCGGATGGCCCCGGTGGATTGGCTGCCGGATGATCCATTTCAAAGGGGACAAGACGTTGGTTCCGCCCATGTCGGCCCTGATCTTCTTGATGCTCTCACACGCGACCACTAAGTTCTCCTAAGGGAGAGAGCAGAAGAGCCACCTTGGTGGTGTTTGCATGAACCAACAATAAGCGAGGTTTGTTAGGGCTGCCAGCACCAGGTTGGGGAAAGAGCTCAGGGGGAAACATGACACCCTAAAGTCTGAATCGGCCATTTTCTCCGGGGGATGTTATCTCTGTAGTCTCGGGAATTCTTGGCAATACCAGGAGAACCACAGGCTTAGGGATGCCAACCTCCGGGTGAAGGCTGGGGCTCTTCCAGAATTAGAACTGGTCTCCGGATTACGTGAATCACTTATTTATTTATTATTTGGTCATTTAAAACAGGGGTAGTCAACCTGTGGGCCTCCGGATGTTCATGGACTACAATTCCCTTGAGCCCCTGCCAGCAGACACTTGCAGGGGCTCATGGGAATTGTAGTCCATGAACATCTGGAGGACCACAGGTTGACTACCCCTGATTTAAAACATTTGTTGCACCCGTCTTGGAAAAAGTGGCTGATTTGGTAGGTGGACTGACTGACATTATATCTCATCAAGGTGGTTCCCCTCCCTAAACTACACTCTCCCAGGCTCCAGACTCAAATTTAAGCCATTCATTTCACCACCCTGCAAGTGGGGGGAAGCGAAACAGACCACTGAAATAGCTGCCAGACATTTCACTGACTGGTTTCATTCCCCCCCCCCCCCCGCCAAGCTGTTAGGTTTAAATGTCTGCTAGCCATTTCAGCGGTCTGTTTCGCTAAGAAGCGAAACGGACTGGCCCCAACTGACAATTTCATTTCAGGCCTTTTGGTTCGGAATTTCCTGGTTTGTGCTCACCCCTCTTCCCTGCCACCTCCTCCCAAACAGAGAAACTTGTTTTACAAAGCTGTGTGAGATATTCCCCGAATCCTCCTGCCTTATACAAAGGTCATTTTGCCCTCTTGTTATGGCAGACAGGTGCATTCTGGGGAATAAGTGTGGCAAGGCCTCCTCTGGGTCAACTCACTCAGACACATATTAGGAGGAGATGGGCTTTGTTCAACAGCAGGGCCTCCTTTCTCTGCCAGCGCCCTTTTAACGCTCAAGGTCGCCAAAGTATTTTGCAGAGGGAGGATTCCACATGAGCTCCAAATCATATTTCATTACTTTTGCAGCCGAACAATTATTTTCTGGCTTTATTAGTCTGAGGGTTTTAAGTCGCTATCTTCCCCAGGCGCTCGAGAGGAGGTGAATTGGAAATGAGTCTTCCCTGAGCGTGAATTTCCCATGGGAAGAACTCTTCTGAGTCAAATCAAAATTCTGCTCTGCTCGTTACGAAGAGTCACTGTGGGATAACAAAGGCAGGACCTGGATCAGGGGTAAAGTTGTCAGCCCTGAGCTGAGAAATACCTGGAGATTTGGGGGCTGGACCTTGGAGAAGGTGGGATTTGCAAAGGGGAGCGACATCAGCAGGGTATAACTCATATACAGTTCACCTTCCACAGCAGCCGTCTAGGTTCAAGCCCCGACAACGTCCCCAACACATGGGAACCGGAATTTAAAACGTGCGTGATTTGTTAAGCCAAAGTGACTCTGCAAATACAACATCCGCGAGCTTCTTGTACGTCACTTGATGTGTTCCTTCTGAGACCAAATCCAGAATAACTAAGCAAACCATCTGTTCGCCTACTGCTGACATGCATCTTTCGCTTGGGGGTGCTCCAGGACTTGTTTTAGCAGCTGAGAAACAAATGCTGCAGAATCAAAGAGGCAGGGAAATCCTGGGGCGGGGCTTGCAGCCCTCTGCCAATGGTCTATGGCAGGGGTAGTCAACCTGTGGTCCTCCAGATGTCCATGGACTACAATTCCATGGACTACAAACGCTGGCAGGGGCTCATGGGAATTGTAGTCCATGGACATGTGGAGGACCACAGGCTGACTACCCCTGGTCTATGGAAGGAGTCGCCATGCGGGAAGGCAGCCACTGACACGCTCTTGGGTTTGAGGAAACAGCAATATAAATCTGGTGCAGAAATGCCACCCCTCACCTCACTGTAGGCCTGGCTGGAAGGAAACAAGGCCTTGAAAGTGGACCCAAATCCAATAACGTTGAACAAGCAGGTCGGCATGAGGCTCTTCAGTATGACCAACAGGGCATCCTAAAAAGAAGGGAAAGGGGGGGAGGAAAGTCATGACAAAGCAGCGACCCCCATCTTGACGCCCATGCGTCCTGTGGTGCCTATTGAGGTGTTCTCTGGTGCCTGTCTACTCCTTCCTCTAATGTAAAAGGCATATCCTGATTTCCCTTCCCCTCACAAAAGCAAGGCAGTTCAGAACATTGGAATCTGATGCAGCGCAGCGGCAGATCCCCTGCCCTAAAAGAGTGCCTCTGTTCCTCCTCAACCTGTAAATATAGCAAATACTACGAAGACTGCCCTATACGTGCGGTGCTCTCTCCTCCGAAGGGAACCAAGCCAAGTAAGCGTCTACCCCCAGAATGTCCCACCGCTCAGGAAAGTGAGGGGCACGTAACAATACCACCTAAGATGTTCTGGAAACGGTAGCTATATTAACTGAGAGTGATAAAACCAACCCAGCTGCAGGAAATTAAAATGCCTGAACTTTCCCCCTTTATATGTGTGTGTGTGTGTGTGTGTATATATATATATATATATATATGTTTTTAATTTAACATATATATATGTTTTTAATTTAGCCCTTCATTCTGCTTAATCCTCTGCATTGCACAGATAAGATCTCTGCTCGATTCACAGAACAATTCGGGGTGCTTTGGCAGGGCACGGCTTGTTCTGGTTTAAACCGTCCTAAATATACATAGAGACACGGCACAGTTCAACGCCTTTTTCCAAACCTATCGTACTTGAATTTATAAACCAATTCAGCCTGTGCAAAAAGGAAGTTCTGGCCATGGCACCAGAGCCAGTCCCAGCTGGGGGGTGGAATTCTTTAAATCGGGGTGGCCAAATGGTGGCTCTCCAGATGTCCATGGACTACAATTCCCATGAGCCCCTGTCATAGAAAGAATGCCAGAAACCATCGATGGTTTGGGCTTTGTCAGTGTACTTTTCTACCACCTGGAGGTTGGCGACTCTATCTATTGACTTTGAATGAGGTGACTAGATTATTGGAATGCGAGGAGTCTTTTTTTTTCCAGAGTGGATTTTGTGACAGGTTCCTATTATTGACATTTTAATGGGTGTTTTTATTTGAACGGATGCCATCAGCCAACCGGGAAGGGCAGCCTATAAGAATAAAGTTATGATTATTACTATTATTATTATTTGCGGTGCTGTTGTGTCCACCTCAAATAATCTCTTGTGCCCAAGATAGTTCACAAATCAACCTTTTTTAAAGATAGATAGATGATAGATAGATAGATAGATAGATAGATAGATAGATAGATAGATAGATAGATAGATAGATAGATAGATAGATAGATAGATAGATAGATAGATAGATACCACAAGAAGAGTACCACAAGAAGCTAAAAATGCTAATAACTCATTCAGCCTTAGTTGTGTGGCAACAAAGCAACATTATGCATATCTATCTATTCCACTATATATTTCTGGTAAATCCTAGGAGGAGGAGCTAATCTCATAGTTTAAGTGCCACTCAGCACTTAACATCCACTCAGGGCAGCTGTCCCACCCCTGAGTGCCTCCTCCTCCAACCAGCTTGCCTGGCTGTACAGTGGCCAGCCAATCACCTTCCGTCCCCCACCCCTCCTCCTTCCACTTTCCTCCGAGGCTCAGAGGCTGCAGATCCCTGCTGCATGAGAGCTGCCCCTGCCAGTGAGTTCCCTAACAGCTGCCTGCAGCCTTTCCAGGTCCTGGGGGAGGGGGGGCATCTGCAGAATTCTTCCATGCCACCCCTCACCGCCCTAATCTAGCACCTGTCGCATTCCTGAATGCAACAGGTTTGGTCCCTAGTATTGTATGATGTGCAATACACCACAACACCAAAACAACAGCCTCTTGTATTCCCTGACGGGCTTCAAAACAGCGAATGGGAAATCAAGTAGCCTGAGTCACCGGAAGAGTGATTAATGGGAAGATCCTTGTGTTTTCCCAACAATAAATAAGCTTGATTTTATTCAGCTGGGAAGAGCTGTTGAGAACAAATCCTGGCCCGAGGAGCGTATTAATTAAAAGATGTGACACCTCATTCTCCGGCAATTTCAAGAGGTACTTCAGATGAATGACCAGCAAGAAGCTGAAGGCATGTTTGTGAAGGTTTATAAACTGGCAAGCAGCCTCTTTATAGACAGGAAACGGCAGTGACAAGCCGCTAAATAAGCATCAGGAATATCTCTTTAACCCAGCCTTTCCCCACCTTTTTGAC
The DNA here is from genome assembly GCF_049243985.1 of Paroedura picta. Lineage (NCBI taxonomy): Eukaryota > Metazoa > Chordata > Lepidosauria > Squamata > Gekkonidae > Paroedura > Paroedura picta. The sequence continues at coordinate 7,488,457 of NC_135383.1, read as the reverse complement.
TATGGAGGTACATTTTTCAGGCTTCGAGGTACCAGGTAGTGGAGACAGTTGGCCACACCTCCCTGCCACGCCCCCAGCAGTGACACATGACCAGAAGTGACATCACCCACAATCACACAGAAATCATGGGGAATTCTAAACTCTGTTTGAATGGCCGGGGAGCCTTCCCCTTCCCACCCTGTCCTGTCCCGCCATTGGTGGGTTGACTTGCCCGAATAAGAGAGGACATTTTAAAAGATTTTTTAAAATCCCTTTTCCTAGGAGCTGGAAACGGCAGACACAGAGGGACAGTGAAGTATAATGCTATGGAGTCCACCATCTAAAGCAGCCATTTTCCCCATGGGATTTGATATATTTAGTCTACGTTCGTACGTACAGTTCTAGGGGATCCCCAAATCCCACCTGGGGACTAGCATCCCTAGGGCCTTATACTGCCATGTCACCCCAGTAGCCATTGTTCAGAACTTATCTGCCTGATCCCAAGAGCAGCCTTGCAGGGTCCCTGCAATCAACAGATTACGACAACAAGCCCGGAAATTCGTGACGTGCCAGTCAGAATCCCAGAGGTCTGCGTATTTCTTCTGATTCTTCGCTTTTGTCCTGTTCTTATCTCTGAATAAATACCGCACCTCCCAGACGAGGGGGAAGTGTTTTTCATAGGTTTTATATGTCAACGTTGCCATTCATCCCTGAGTTAATTTATCTGAAAGATCTAGTTTGTCCAGAAGGAAATCAGAAAATGGGGAAAGCAAATAATACACGGGTAAATAGGATTTATTTGAAACTGAGCTGGGATCCAAGAACAGGAGAATGTTTTCACTGTTGAGTCAGAGTGTGAATTAAAAAAAAAAAGACACTCAAAGAGAATTACTGTAATATTCTAAAATGTTGTAAGCCATGCTGAAGCTCTTTTCATTGAAAAGCGGGGAATAAAGCTAACTGAAAGCATCATTATGGTAATTTTAGTGAGGAGATTAAGTGAGGGACCCAGAAGGCTTGGTGGGAGGGGGAAATCCCATTTCTCTCCCACTGGTTTGATGCCTCTGCATCACTACTACCTCTGCAGTTCATGCGTCAGGGGAACAGTAATTTTTGTTCCCTCTGCCCACTTGCCACAGAGTCCTCATAGAGGTTCGCCATCTGCAGAAGCACAGATCATGCTCCTCTGTTTGGGATGAATTTGTACCCCTTCCTCCATTTTGGAGGAATTTTTGGATTTATCTGTAATCCTGGTGGTTCTCCCCAAGTTTGCAGAAGGACCCCTTTTTTCTCTACATAGCCCCAATCTGCAGTTTTAAGAATCCTTACTATCTCCACCTTAAAGCCAATAGGCTCTCTGACCAAAAAAAGACAGCCATATAATAGAAAAGTTATTGCTGTTCAAGATCCATATTTTTTAAAAATTAAGGATCTGTAGATAGGACCAGGCTGAAAACCGGGCATGTAGTTGTTATAGGTATCTTCACCTTCACCATGAATGGTCAGTGGAATTTTGCTTTCTAACCACAACTGAACCCAAGCTAGCCTGAGAAAGTTGACTTTTCCAAGCTTTGAGAGTTGTTCGTGACACAGCAGAGGTCACCGGAGTATAAATCTGAAAGCAATCACCCGAAGACAGCCTTTCAAATTGACAAGAGTGCCGCTGAGCTAAAACACGCCTTTTGAAGAACACTTCCGAAAATTAAAATAAAAGAAAGATCTCTGTTCTGACAGCTTTACAGCTCCGGTCCGAAATTGTTCCCATTGTGCTCCCAGACAATTGACATCATATGCCCACAGTGATGTCATTACACAGCCACTGGTTATGTAAAATGTGTCTGTGGTGGTGGTGGGGGTGGGGATTGAATCATCACACCATCTAATGTGTCTTGGAAAACGTTTCCACTTGACCAGAATTGCTGTCCGTGACTGATGAGAAAATCAGAATGGAAGAGTATTGAACATAAGCTTCCACCAGATTGAAATGTGTCCGACACTGCTGTACAATTTAGTTTGTTCGACTGGACAATATTTTCCTGAGCAACAGACAATTAAAGGCTTCCTTCCCTAAAAAGAAAGAAAAGAAAACCATTCCCAGACAGTCCATGGTCTGAGCCCAGTTACTGAAAAGGCCTGAGCTGGTACCTGTTTCACGTTTATGGCTGCCAATCTGCAGGATGGGCTTGGAGATCTTCTGGAATTGATGGCCCAATGAGAAATCAGTTTCCCTGGGTAAAATGGCTACTTTGGAGGGTGGGATTGATGGCCCTCCCTCACCTCACCTCACCTTCCTCAAGCTCCACTCCCAAATCTCCAGGTGTTTTCCAGTCATTAGTTTACCTCCCTACCAGGGCTTTGGATGAAGAATAGGAGGTTCATACTGGGGGAAGTGGTCAGTCCCTAAAATATCCTGATCCCAGACCATTTAGGCATATTTATTTACTGTGGCCAAACCCACAGACATCGGTCAATGTATTTTCAGTGTGTTTTTGCAGCTGGATTTTCCCGTGAGAAACAGGGAAATCTACTTCTAAAGTTCATTGATAATTCATTATCCAATATGTGCGGAATGAGCGTTAGATACTTTTCTCTCACCTCCCCCTCCATAGGAACCCAAAATGGCTTTCAATGTCATTCTCTTCTCTTACCTCGTCAGGTAAATGTCAGGTAAAGAGAGTCTGACTTGCCCAAGCTCATACAGTGAGCTTCCATTTGCAGGGCAAATTTTCAGTTTATCCAACACTAGTTTTGGACTCTAACCACAACACCTTGTATGACAGGGGTGGCCAAACGACGGCTCTCCAGGTATCCATGGACTACAATTCCCATGAGCCCCTACCAGCACATTCTAGCAGGGGCTCATGGGAATTGTAGACTGTGGATATCTGGAGAGCCACAGTTTTGCCACCCCTGATGTATAGAATCCTCAGGGGGAATTACTACCCTACACACACACACACACACACACACACCTCTCCACCACTAATGCAAGCATCACTCCAGGCATGGTACCTTGACACGGTTGATGTTCACCCCACTCATACTTCCACTGCGATCGACAAGGAAGATGAATTCTCCTTGGGTTTTCCGGAGATGGGGCTGCACTGTCCTCAAGTCAGGACAGAAGTTCAACATGATGACCGGGTGATGAGGGATGTCCTTGTGGAGGCGTTTCCTGATAATTTCTGTCTACAATGGAATAACAATCAGCATGGCTGTGGTTGCCTTTTTTTTCTTTGAAGAAAACATTTGGAATGTTTAATTTCCTAAAGTTTACTCTGTGAACAGACCCAGGGGTACCAACCAACTACAGAATTGGTACAACACAAACGGAGACAGTGCATAAGTCGCTATGTGAAGAGACTGGGGTGTTGGGGGTGGGGGGTGAAGGAGAAACTGTATACTAGCATTCTGTGACCTCATGGAGTCCATGTGGATTAGGAGGCCTGGACTGAAATTGTCAAATCTGGTATGACGTCCATTGGGTGATAGGTGAACCCACGAAGCTGCCTCAAAATGAATGAGATAGCTGGTCCATTGAGATCAATTTTGTCTGCTCGGATGGGCAGTGGTCTCCCAGGGCTTCAGTCTTCCACATCATCTGCCACATAGAGCTGCTGGGGATGGGACCGGGGACCTTCTGTGTACAAAGCAGATGCGTTGATCCTTAGCCCAGCTTAAGTTGCAGCATGGTTGCAAGGCTAAAATGAAGGTGGGTAGATGCCACCATGAGATCCTTGGAGAAAAGGTGGGATAAAAATTAAAAACGTCTACACATTTAGATTCGGGGGCGCCTGAGATTCGGCCACCTCCCCTGAGATTTCTCTATGAAGGATCTGAGGAAGATCTCGGGGGGGGGGGCACGCATGCCAAAATGCAACCTGTTTTCAAGCCAAGCGAGAGACCGTTTCAAATTGGTTTACTTTTAAAGCCTCCGCAACAGACATCATGCCGAAATCAAATGAAAGAGGCCTCTGCCTGAAGGCTTGCCGTCTCAGAAAATGAAAGCTAGAAAAGCCGAAAGAAGCAGCAGCTAAGACATGGAGAAAACAGTGTACTGGCTGGGTTATACTAGAATAAATGAATGTTAGAGATCATACAATCGTTAATGGAGAGGGGGGGGGAAATCAGATATCTAGTAGATCAGGTAAGCAAAAACAAGAGGTAAAAAAAAAGATGAATTTTCGATAGTTATGTAAAGCTGGGTAAGAGATTACCAGCCAAACATCTAAAGGAAAGGTGGTCCACGCTTAAGAAGCCACAAGAGAGGAGGTACCTACACCAAAGGCAGCATACTGGGCTCCGAAAATGTGCAGCACAAGAGAGTATTGTACTTAGCTCTCACAAAAAGCAAAATTGGAATAGCAGTTTACAATAGAGTGGTCGCACAAAATAGGGACTGCGCTTGGAAACTGCACCACAGTGGGAAGAGAACTTCGGTGGTAACAAGATGGCATCCTACCAGCATCAAATGTGATTTCTCTTTAATCACCTGGAACAGCCCCAAGCAGCTACACCGGGGAATGGCTGTGACATTTCCACGTTTGCCTGGTGGTTGCTTTTCTTCCTACGCCCGTTATCCAGTTATGGGAGAAACTAATAAGATCTCATGGCCACCCACCAACGCCTGAGGATGTTTGTCCTGTGTAATCCTACCAGTCGATAAACATTTGCATGGCTCGTCCAAGGCAAGAAATCAGTAGCCATTCCCTACTGACTTTCCTAGGTTTAACGGTACTTTGCCAAAAGAACGAAGAGACAACCAATGCTAGACTGGGGGAAAAAAATATAAGGTTAACAGCCTCAAGGCAAGGCCTGAAGATCTCCAGGAAATACAACTAATCGATACCCTGCAAGGCTATGGAGGGCAGGTTCTTCATTAAATGCCAACCATTTTTTAAAAGCGTGCCCTGAAAACACGACGTGTGAACTGGATAAACGTATGTCAGGAGACAATCACTCCCCATGTCTCCGTGTGCATTAACCATAGAGTTGAGGTCGCTGCCTAGCCTGTCTGCCAAACTGCTATGTTCACACACAAGTGGGAGCTGTCTCTGCCACCCGAGCAAGAGGATTTCAAAGCATGTGAGAAGCAGAGGAGGTTGGCCATTGTCTTCCTCTGCAGGGTCTTCCTTGGTGGTTTCTCATTCAAGGCTTATGGTGACCCCAGCAAGGGACTTTCAAGGAAAGCGAGAAGCAGAGGTGGTTGGCTGTTGCCTTCTTCAACAGAACCTTCTTTGGTGGTCTCCCAGTGAATGATTTATGGCGACTCCAGCAAGAGGCTTTCAAGGCATCTGAGAAGCAGAATTGGTTGGACATTGCCTTCCTCTGCAGATCCTTCCTTGGTGGTCTCTCATCCAAGTACTTCTCCAGCTTAGTTTCTGAGATTTGATAAGATTGGGTTATGCCACGCCATCTTCCCTCCCTAATATGTTACAGACCATGTTTTTTTATGCAGTAGCTTCTGCTGCTAAGATGGTAAGGTAGTGGGGTTTTCATTAGAAGTTTCTCGGAGGTACTGCACAGATTTTAATGGGGGTAACAACTGCATTTTCTTGGCGCGTATGGGCAAATTGAACGTTCTTATACTTCGTACATTCTGGAATTGTCAGCCAATTTGAGTCACAAAAGAACAGCGGGGAATAGATATTTCAAGGGATGAAATAAAAACAATCAAGCAGGCCACAAGATACAGGACTGGCCACAAATCCCCATCGATTGGACACTGGCTCACAAACGTGGGTTTGCTTCCAAAAGATGCGTGGAATGGCTCAATGGGGTGTGTGTGTGTTTTCTACTAATAGGCCCAGCGGTTCTGCAAAGTGCTACAATCCCTTCAGAGGGACCCATTACCCCACTTTCAAAGGAGGGCACTTCCGTTGCAGTTCAGGGCTTCTGAGAGAAGGCAAGGCCCCACGGTCAGAACAGCCCCATCGGTTAATTATATTGCTCCCTGCGGCACCAGCTGAGAAGGAGGGATCCTCACCCCTGCTGATCTCTGGAATGCAATTAGCGAAAAGGCATGTGGTGTCACATGGCTGCAGCTCTATCTCCTTTGCGGTAGACAAGGACCATCCATCAATCTGCCTTCAGACTGGGAACGGCTCACTGGAAGAGGCTCCACTTTGCCTGCAGAAGGTTCCCAGTTCAGTCCTCGGCATCTCCATTTAAAAGGGATCAGATCGCGGGTGACCCTCGAGACCTCAGAGGCGGGAAAGACCTGAGCACCTGGAGAGCCACTGCCAGCCTGAGTAGAAATGGAATCAAGGGCTGATTCAGCCTAAGGCAGCTTCAATTTCAGTAGAAACTGGCCTTTCCCTAGGAACATACGTCTGCTCAAATATCCGGGTTTCGAATCTATTTTCTGCAAATAAAGTTTGTTTTCTGCTCAGATCTAGAGCAGGAGTGGCCAGATTGTGACCCTCCAGATGTCCACGGACGACAATTCCCGTGAGCCCTTGCCAGTATGGGGCTTGTGGGAATTGTCGTCCGTGGACATCTGGAGAGCCACAGTCTGGCCACCCTGATCTCAAGTGTGTCAAAGGATCTCACTGGAGGGCGTAGATCAGGGGTAGTCAAACTGCGGCCCTCCAGATGTCCATGGACTACAATTCCCAGGAGCCCCTGCCAGCATTCGCTGGCAGGGGCTCCTGGGAATTGTAGTCCATGGACATCTGGAGGGCCGCAGTTTCACTACCCCTGGCGTAGATGATCTTGTCATTGGAAGTAAGGTGTGTAAGACACGAGAGCTTGTTCTTATTCCAGATTCCGCCCGCCAATTCTTTGATGGCTTCAACCAATCCCTTCCCCTCTCCTCACCTTTTTCTCAGCACTGGGGTCCTTCTTTGTCCCTTTAATGAAGTCGCTTCTCCCCTTCAGGTGTCGCTCATATTCGGCAGAGGACATGTCACCTTCTTCCATCAAGACATGAGGCATGTGCGGTTCTGGAAAACAAAGCAGATGGCACATCTTATGTCTTGAGAGGCTGCCATGACAGTCTGCTACCACAGTTTTGTGACACCTAACCAGCACGTTTTTGCTTTTGTTTCGCCTGACTAGACACACTCAAATCTGTCTCATGCCACTAAAATCCGTCTTGTGCCACAGGCCATGCAAATTCGTGTGTGATACCTGTGACACAGACTTCACCTCGAGAGAACTGGTAATAACTGAGAGGTGCCCTTAGATCAAATCTGAACTTCAGTCAAACCTTTGCCGCATTTCTGAAGAGAGCGGCAGGGTGCGTGCTTTAAATTCAGCCGTAGCCTCTACAGCTTGCTCACCAGATTTCTTGAGCTTTCACCTCCTGTTATTAACTCAAAAGGGGTTTTATCTCTTGGCTTCCCTGAGGAGAGCCACTACAATTGTGTCTAATTTTCAGAAACTGAAGTAATTAAGGTCTCCGGCTTCTCATAATAGTTACTTGTTCATAGCATACCATTACCTAATAAATTTTCCACAGTATAGGAAGCAGAGTCCAAGCCTACCCTCCCCACAAAAAAAACAACAACAACCCTGTCCTGAAATCCAGAGACACTCTAAGCTTCCAAACTGATTTTACATCAGCTGTATGAAGCCCATCCCAATCTTTCCCTGGAATCATGTATATAGCTTTTAAAATAAGATTTTCATATTTTTATCAGGATAAAAGCACTCCTTCACAAGGTTCAGTAGATATTTCTTTATATTAGCCCCTCTTCGTCTTCTCAAATCTACAGTGCTTTGACCAAAGGAAGCCTAATGTGCTAAATGTGTCTCTTAATAGATCAGGGTGTCATACTAAAATGGATTGCAGACCTACTAGATTTCCTAGCCCAGCAGATAGGTATCATTTCGCCCCCTCGTGGACTACAGTTCCAGATCCATCCATCCATCCATCCATCCATCCATCCATCCAACCAACCAACCATCCCATTGATTAACTCTTTTTCCCTTTCCCCAAAGTTACTCAGCAAACTTCCACAGCAGAGTGAGGATTCAGCTCTGCCTTCCCTAGCCCTAGTTGTCCACTCTGACCCCTACGTACACTGCTGTCTGCATTTTTCTACATTTCATCCAATTGACATTGGCTTCTAATACAGAGGGAAGACACAGTAAGCTGTCATTAAGCAAATCCAGTTTCTAAAATATGACTCAACAAATGCACAGAGTTCAGAAGGAATGCCATAGGTCTTGTGCTTCACAAGCATGAAATAAGGACACCCCATTTTTCCTGGAGAGCGGAGGACAATTTGTTTTTGAACACCCTCTGACTAATCAGTTTCCAAAGATAGAGAGTACGGCCCACCTACCACTGGGATGGATCAAGATCTCCACAGGTCGGTCAAAGGTATGCTTGTTGGCTAGAGTGATCACAATACTCTTGGCAGATCTGGCTGAAGGGTCAGCATCCGCTCGGATTTCATGAGTTGGACTTTCAACTCCTGGTTGGGGAAATGAGTGGGAGAAAAGATGGAGATCCTAACAGAAATGCACGGATGTCGCATGGTCCTGATGCGGCATTTCCAACCCCCAAGAAGCTTCTCCTGCAGACTCTGTGGCTTCTTGCCACTCCCACCCCAACCCAAGGTGGTTTTGCTGTTGCCAACTTCCTTGGTGGTCTCCCATCCAAAGACTAACCAGGGCTGACCCTGTTTAGCTTCTGAAATCAGCCCTGCATGAAATCTTGACAGTTTACCTGCAAGCAAGCATGGACCCCTGATTTCCAGGAAGAAGCTGAACTCGTATTCGGTGGGGTTGGTTGCTTCCGTCTCCAAAAGGTGGGCCAAACAGAATTTGCCGGCTGGATCTGGAGTCATGGTGCCACAGTAGTGCCTGTCCCTGCTAAGGGGAAGACGGTGTGTCAAGAGAATGTTTTATGGGTAGCATCTCACAACTGCTACAATTCGAGACAAACCTATCAACCTGAAGATCAGTTGTAATTTGAAGAGATCTCCATCCCCTCCCCTGCATCAAGGTTGACGGCCCTACTTCTCCCCCCGCAGTACCAACCAACCCAGCAGGATTCTTACAGTCGGAGGTGATGTCCAGAGAGGCTGGTGGTCGCATTGGTCATGTTCTGAGGGACCTTGGGGACACACACCGCTGGAAGGAGGACCCTCACGGCCCCGCTGGGGAGGGTCTGCAGTTCTGAGGAGGTGCTGATGCAGATGGACACGCTTTCCTGGGGTGGCACCAGGCCCAAGTTGACCACAAAGACAATCCTCTCCAAATCTTCATCAAGCACAATGTGCCCTGCATTTAAATAAATAAATAAAAATCCACACCAGTGAGACACCAAAGCAAGATTTCCTGGGCACCTGCATTGCTGGCACTCCAGATCTAGGGCACCCCTTGTCTGTCCTTCCTCCTCCCCAAGATATGCAAGAAGCCAGAATAAACATGGACCTAGAAGAGATATAGGCATGTTGGTGATGTCGTGGGGGGACAGTCTGGGTTTTGGGTGAAACTCTGTGATAGGAGACAGTTCTATCATAGAGGTTTTGCCCACAAACCAGAGCAACGCCCCTGACATGCCCACATCCCTTCTGGGTGACATAGGCATGACATGTTTATTTCTGGCTTCTTCCCCTCCTGCTCCTGGTAAATTCACCACCAGGTGGTCTGCCTTGAAGTGGCCCCATTGAACGTCTATTCACTGCACCTGACAAATGATAATCGAATTAAGAACCTGGCGATTTATTCCATTGGGCAAATAACAGTTTTCTTGGGCTCGGAAGGTGCTTCCCAAGTGAGCTGTCCATTTCCCCATCCCATCAAGTGATTCTGGTAAAGATCTGTCTCACCACTTTCCCCTACCGCCCGTCCGCTGCAGCAGTCGACGTAGCAATCGTCTATCTTGGCTTTGTCCTTGATTTGGACGGTCACCACCCGACTGGAAATGACAGCTTCAAAGCCAACCACGGTAGTGTATTCATCCAACGGATAGACAAAGAGACCTGGGGAAAGGAAGGCCGTAGTTGAGGAAAAGCCGACAGAGACAACGCTAAAGTGTGGAGCCAGGCTTGGCTGTCTGTAACAGTAGAAAAGAGCAAGATGAGCTGATGAACCCATGAACACCGCTAATCATAGAATCAAAGAGTTGGAAGGGGCCACACAGGCCATCTAGTCCAACCCCCTGCTCAACGCAGGATCAGCCCTAAGCATCCTAAAGCATCCAAGAAAAGTGTGTATCCAATCTTTGCTTGAAGACTGCCAGTGAGGGGGAGCTCACCACCTCCTTAGGCAGCCTATTCCACTGCTGAACTACTCTGACTGTGAATTTTTTTTTCCTGATATCTAGCCTGTATCATTGTACTTGTCGTTTAAACCCATTACTGCGTGTCCTCTCCTCTGCAGCCAATGGAAACAGCATCCTGCCCTCCTCCAAGTAACAACCTTTCAGATACTTAAAGAGGGCTATCATGTCTCCTCTCAACCTCCTTTTCACCAGGCTGAACATTCCCAAGTCCCTCAACCTATCTTCATAGGGCTTGGTCCCTTGGCCCCAGATCATCTTCGTCGCTCTCCTCTGTACCCTTTCACATGCATGAAGCTGCCTTATCCTGAAGCAAACCAGCGGTCCATAAAGGTCAGTATTGTCTATTCAGGCAGACAGTCAATCCCCAGGGTCTCAGGCTGTGGTCTTTCATGTCACTTACTAACCAGGGCCTTTTTAACTGAAGATGCCAGGGATTGAACCTGGGACCTTCGGCGTACAAAGCAGATGCTCTAACGGTGAGCCACAGCCGAAGACTGCCTCGTTTAAGACCGGGTTTAATTAAACCAATCCTAAATTGTTTTTCTACATTTTTATGATAGGTTTCTAATTTTTTTTCATGTATTGGATTGAATGATGTGGTAACCAGCCTCGAGCTGCATAGGAGGAAAGGCAATTAATATTTTAAATAAATACCACTTTGCCCAATCCGGGGCATGATGCTTGAGGAGCCTCTCCCTACTCATGTCCTCTTGACACAAACCCACAAGAACGCCCAGAAGCTGGTAAAAGGGCAAGTTCCCCCCACCTTCGAAAGGATGGCTCTCGGGATTGCCGTAGGTGAGCAAGGCAGTCATTCCGAAGGCGTAGCCGCTGACGCAAGAGGTGACCTCCGAAGCTGTGAGGGGCAGGGGGCTGTTGCTCGTCTGGTTGATGAGTCCAGGCATCCTGTGGCCCGTATCTGCATAGAAATTAAAATAAAAATCCAAAGGGATATGACATTTCAGCTCGTTTGATCTCAGATTTTGTTGCCTAAACATGGTTAGAAAACAGTATGGTCGTACACCTCTTCAAGTGCTGGGTGGATGCAGTGGCCGATAATGCAGGAAGTTCATGGGTCTCTGTAATATTTTTTTTATTTATGAATATACAGCATGATTGGAAGCAAGGAGGCATTGCTACAAAGCCATAGCGCCATTAACCTACCCCCAGTACCAGGAAAGAGATGCCCAACTAGGGTTGCCAGCCTCCAGGTGATAGAGGTCTATCTCGGAATGGGCATGAACCGGAAATATGGTTATTATCAGTTTGTGGCCGAACCATGAACTGAGTCACGAATCGAACCGCGATGTGCGTTCGCGAACCAAACCGGTTCGTGATTTATGGCCCGGAAAACCCTCTTGAAAGGAACTGCAGTCCCTTTAAATGGCGTTTGCAGAAAGCCCCCCCCCCACACACACAGCTGAGCAGTGGGGAGCAGGCTGCCCAGATGTCAACACTGCCTCCCATTCAGAGAAGCTCATTACAGGACCGAAAGCTTTCACCTGGCCGTCTGTCAATGTGATGCATGCCATCAGCCACCAAGCGTGCCCTCCCGCCATCTACGCAGGACAAACAGGTCCGCCTTCACATAAAGGAATAAACAGACTCTGACATCAGACATGACAACGTTCAGAGAACAGCGAGAGGCTATTTCAATCTCCCAGGACGCTCCGCACCTGACCTGCAGGCCGCTGCCCTTCAATCAAAAGGGATTTTCAGAGGGAGAAATTTCCTGCGTGAAACGGATGGCTGAACTCGAAGGCATAAATAACGCTTTGATCCCATTCCATTTTGTAACTCAAACAACCCCGGGATGCCTTCTCCCACGACAGGTGTTCAATTAAGTCTCCGGAGACAGCATTATCACCTATTGCCGCAGCCGTGAATGTCAGCGTGCTTATCTGTATACGGAGGGGCTTTTCTGAGAAATGTCACGGGCTGGAGATTTCGCGTTCCATTTGCGATGTTTCCCCCATCTCCGGACTCACGTCTGCCTGAGTAGCAGACTGAGAATATACTTCAGGCCCCTAGCGAGGTGGGCTTTCGTCCCCGAAGTCTTCTATTCTTTAAGGTTCTACATAACCAGCCTTTTATTTTTGCTGTAATAGGCTTAGATGGAGTCTGGGGGCCGTTCCCTCCAAAGAAGAAACAGAAGAGAGCTTTTTGGGAAGCAATCTCCTCGGCCGTGCTGCACTGTTACCAAGGAATTCTGGACCATGTGCTAGGAAGGTGCAAACCAGGGCAAGAGGAACCCGGGGCAACCTGGAGGTGGAGCAGTTGGCTTCTACCTGGGACACAGTTGCTGACAGCCAACTGAAGCATCTCCTTCAATGGTTGCACTCATGCCCTTCTACTGCCTACTCATGGGAGTTTTCTCACCTGTGCTCACAGTGCTGCAGGAGAAGGGCATATGAGCGGTGCAGAAAACACTGATTTTCCCACAGCGATTCTAGCTGCACCCACCACACTGCACAGAAAGGGCAAGCTGGCAGTGTGGGCAGCTGTGACTACGGGCAGTGGGAGAACTTGAGAGTGGCCAGAGGCCAGGCAGGTGGGAGCACGTGGGTGGGCAAGTCAAGAAGGAGGGGCCAAGGAATGGGCATGAGCAGCCCTGAACACTCTGCCCGAGGTACCCCAAAACCTGGAACCCCCCCCACCCATGAGATTAGAAGGGTGTCGTAAGCTTCAGTGTACACCATCTAGAGTGGAGTAAAGCTTGGCCAGGAATGAAAAGCTCAGAGGTAGAAGTTGGCTCCTTCCAGGAATATGAGTAGAAGTTTCCAGAGTCCCCTGGAATTCCCTTCCCTGATCTGAGACCCATGCAAAAGGGGATGGAAGGGGGGTCCTTTTCAGGACAGAAGGGGTCGTGCCTAACATCTCAGAGGGCTACAAGAAGCTGCCACTGATGCCTGCCTTTCTATCCCAAATTCACCCACATAGCTAAATTTGTAAATTCAGAGGTGCTCAGCAGGGTGCCAATCTTGCCTTGATTGGACCTTCATGGCGACTTGAATTTCCTGGATGTTACCGTAGCACCACCTTTAGGTCACCTGTTGTGATAGCGCTGAAGAGCGGCCGATGAAAAGTTTTTGGCTTGTTCTCGGCTGCTCTTTAGCGCCACGACTGCAGGCAGGCAGAACGCGGTATTGCAGCCACTAGTTCAACAGAGTCTGGGGAGACAGAGGGGCCACTGGGGACCGTTTGGGATGGGCAGCCTCTTTGATCTGCTCCAGGAGAGCAAGGTTAGTCCCCGGTAGCATTTTAAAGACCAAGAAGGTTTGCAGGGTATAAGCTCGGTTTTCTCAAAAAACCCTGGGGTTTCTTGACAGCTCTGGAAGAGTCTCCCGAATGGGTGGGGATTGATTAATTTTTAAGGTATTTTTAAAATGTGTTAAACATTTATTGGGTGAAATGACCATATAGGATCACGTCAACCTGCCCCCCCCCCCCAATGTCCAATGATGGGCCTGGAGCGGATGAGAAGGGGAGGGGCCTAGGGTGGGCGTGTCCACAGCTCTGCTTCCCAACCATATTCTGCACAATCGCACCATTTCTGGAGTTTCTCCAAGCCTGAAGAATATTTCAGGGGTTTCTCCACGGTAGAAAAGTTGAGAAAGGCTGGTATAAGCTTTCATGAGTCAAAGCTTCCTTCGTTTGATACAAAATAGGAGGCTACGGAGATTTCAGTGGGGTTGACTTGACCTGCCAAAGCTCAGCACCTGGTGGGCTTGCAAATCTTCAACCTGGTGGTGGGATTTTCCTGAGCCCCCTTCCCCCCAAAAAAACCCTTGCACCATTTGCACAAGATTACTAGTGTGGCCAGTCCATTTACACAGATGGAAATGTTTGTAGAAAGGCCTTGCTTTACTGAGCAGGATAACAAACAACAGAGGAAGCTTGCGGGCTTTCCGAGGTGTCCAGCTCGGGGGAAGGATCCTTTCCTCGCAGACACAAACCTCGCCGAATTAAGACGAAACTACAGCTAAGGCAATGGGGGACGTGCTTGAGCCTGCAGCCGGTAAGCTGCCAGCACCGGACGTCCATGCCAACCGAGATTCCCGTAACATGCGGGCCGAGCAGCACATAGCCTCCCGGCGACGGCCGGTGAGCCGAGAAACAGCTGGAAGGATGTCAGCAGAAGCACAGCTGGGAGGAAGGTTGCTAGGGGAAACACCAGCCGGAGCTCAACCAATGAGAAGCGCCCTCCACCCAGCATAGGAAACACATACTGAGAAAACTCACCTGGTGCTCGTCGCCTGCCGGCCACTCCTGAACCCACCCAGCGTGACAACAGCTAACCTGGGGAGGCACTGAAGGAATGTGTGTGTTTCCTAGCTCAGGTTTCGTTGCTCCTGAGTGCAGCCACCCCAGGGGTGTTTCAAGGCAAGAGGCACTCAGAGGCGACTGGCCATCGCAGCCTCTGTTTAGAGACCTGAGGCATCTCCTTCGGGGTCTCCCGTCCAAGTACGATCCAGCGCAGGCCCTGCTTAGCTGGATCGCCTAGGCCAGGGCTGCTTTGCTCCCAGGAGGGAGCCAATACTCTTACAGAAACATGGCCAGGTCCAAAGAGAAGAGAGGAGATGGCTTGCTCTGATTGCATCTCTTGACGTTACCAGTAAGCCTTTCCATGAGCCCGGTCCTTGGATGGGGGAGGTTTCCATGAGCAATTCCTTGGATGGGGGAGGTAGTTTTCCTCAAGGCTGCATGTCAATGACCCTCATCGGGTCATCATGGAGTCCCCATGGGGGACTGAAGTGGGAACTTTCTGGATGCAAACAGTTCTTGTACCACTGACCCCCCCCCCAATGCTTCTAACTACCAATAAGGTCCATGACATATTTGGACCCCCTTCTTGACTTTCCTTCTCCCTCTTTCCCTCCCCCTACCAACTGCCCATGTCACAGGACAGCTGCCAGATCCAGCTTGGGAAATCCCTGGAGATTTGTTTGTGGACCCTGGGGAGTATGGAGTATGGAGCTTGGGGAGGAAGGGGAGTTCACCAAGGATTTGGTGCCACGGAGGCCACCCTCCCAAGCTGCCTTTTTAGCCAGGGGAGCTGATCTCTGTAGTCCAGGGAAATGCCAGCTCCCTCCAGGAGGTTGGCAACGGCACTCCTCAATGAAACAAGAGATATAGTGCAACGTCAGTCTGTATGTAGAGGGATTGGCAAGTGGAAACTGATGTTAGTGTTTTTTTGGGGAGGGAGGAGGGGTCCAGTTTGAAAGCACACTTTATGTATAAAGTCAAATTGTCAAGAATATTGCTCATGCTGGAAGCAAATTCCCCCCTCCCCTTTGGCACAGAGGTCTGTCTCCGCACAATGTTGAAATGGTTGGTGTAGCTACCAGTGAAGTTTTATGGCTCCTCAGATGGCTGGCCACTGCTCTAGAAGTGGCCAGAAGGCTGTTGTGTAAGCTAGAACCAAAGGATCCGTTTTCATGAAAGAGGTAATGTAAAGAAGAAGAGTGGGTTTTTATATCCTGCTTTTCTTTGCCCGAAGGAGTCTCAAAGCGGCTTACAATCGCCTTCCCTTTCCTCTCCCCACAACAGACACTCCAGGAGGTAGGTTGGGCTTTGAGAGCACTGATAGGAGTGCTCTGTGAGAACAGTACTATCAGGGCCGTGACTTGCCCAAGGTCACCCTGCTGGTGGTATGCGGAGGAGCAGGGAATCAAACCCATGTTGCCATATGCTGCCAGCTGGGTGACCTTGGGCTCGTCACAGCTCTGATAGTGCTGTTCTCACAGAGCACTCCTGTCAGAGATCTCTCAGCCCCGCATCCCTCACAGGATGTCTAACATCCTCAGGTATTTCCTGACATGGACCTGATGATCTCAAGCGAGAATTCTGGTAGTCAGGTTTTGCTGTTACCTTCAAGTTCTTATACTGGGGGCATTTAAAAATGATCCAGATGGGAAATTTTTACACTGCTCAGGACCAACTGAGATCTGAATCTGCATGAGTTGACCACCAGAATTTTAAAAAGTCTGCAGACTTCACTTTATGTTGAGCAACAGGCCCTCCCACCTTATCCCAAGAACCAAAAGTAAAAGATTAGTTGAGTGTCCGTAGTCAAAAGGGGCTCCAGAGAGGGCAGCCTGCCCTAGGGATGCCAGCTCCACAGTTAGGAAATACCTGGAGATTTGAGAGGCGGAGCTTGAGGAGGGTGAAGTTTGGGGAGGGGCGGGACTTCAATGGGGCAGAATGCCATAGAGCAAGGTGCTCATGGGAATTGTAGTCCATGGGCATCTGGAGAGACACAGTTTGCCCCCCCCCCATCACAGAGTCTACCTTCCAAAATGGCCATTTTCTCCACTGATCTGTGGAGATGGCTGTAAACCCAGGAAAATCCCAGCAATCACCTGGAAGCTGGAGATACTCACCTGCCCCCTTAGCCCAGAGACCTGGAGCAGCTGCCCACTGGAGGTTTTGGGGGTAGAGACTAAGGAGGGCAGGGTTTTGGGGGGAGACGAGAGGGATTGATTGATTGATTGATTGAATGATTGATTGATTAATTGATCGATTGATTGATTGACTGATTGATTGACTGATTGATTGAAGAGAGGGACTTCTATGGAATACATCAGAGAATCCACTTCCCGAAGCAGCTGTCTGTGGGGGAGCTGATCTCTGTTGCCCAGAGGTATGAGCAGGAGGTCTCCCCCACAGGCTGAAGGTCAACAGCCCAGTGCCCCATAGCTACACCGGCTATGGTAGGGGGCGGTGACCTGAAAAACCTGAACACAGGCTTTGAAACAGCACCGTTTGACTCATCCTGCATCCATGCCTTATCCTACTGATTAATGGCATTAGACAATACATTTTTAGCAACTTTTTGTTCTGCAGAAAAGCATCGTCATGGGAATTTTTCCTTCGCCCCCCAGCCCTGGAGGTAGGATAGACATTGAGATGGTTCTTTCCCTTTCCCTTTCCCTCTCTCTGTCTCCGTCTCTCTGAAGCCATCAATCAACCCCCTTTAACAAGCACAAGGCTCCTTGGAAGAATAAGCAAGGACGTGAGCTTTCTACTGAACAACCCGTGAAGAAAGCAAACAAAACAGGATTGCCACCAACTCCGAAAAGCAAAACGGCAGTGCTCCTCAGCTAAGCCCCGGTGCCTTTGCATCTCGAGTTTCACGCAAGCCGCTGGTGTACGAGAGAGCGCGCACGGCATCGGATTAACAGGCACTAAAAGTTGTTAATTGGCACATTTAAACCGCCGTGGGGCTGGCATGCTTCTCCACAGTGTAGACTCCGAAGCTCCCGCAGGGGCTGATCGCACACAGTCGATTGTAGAGACAAACCCAGGGAAAGCAGATCAGGTTTTCTGATCAGGGCTTAATGGGAGCCTCAGGGCTTGGCTGCAAGGCCAACGCCAAGCCAGAAAGGGTAAGGATGCTGACAAAAGCCACAAACAACCCAAAGGGTGGCTGCGTGATCACAGTCAAGGGTCAAAACCCAGAGCCAAGACGTTAGGCTCAGATCCCTGCTGAAACTCAACGCCAAGTTCTCAAGGCGGTCTAACCTCCTTCGCAGGACTGTTGTGAAGGCTTTGAAGCATGAAGGGGACTACAGCTGGTGACCCGAACTTCGTCACAGTCAGGAGGTCACATATATAAATGACAGCGGATGTTTCAGAATGTCTGTAGAGGTGTTACTTTCCTCTTCCTCCTGAACACAAGTATCATGGGCTACCAAAGGGCTACCCTTGGGGGCACGACTTCTACGTTTTGGCTAGCACAGCTCTGATTTGGTAGCACTGAACCGCATTGGGTGTAGTCTTCCATGCTCTAAATGTTCTCACCCCCCTCACAGGGTGTCTGTTGTGGGAGGGAGGGAACGTGATTGTAAGCCCCTTTGTGACTCCTTTGAGAGTTGGGGAATAACAACCAACTCTTCTTCCACTTCCTTGTTGCAAAGAATTCATCATACACACCAAAAAAGAAGAAGAACAGAATGGCATGGAAGAATAGAATAGAATAGAATAGAATAGAATAGAATAGAATAGAATAGAATAGAATAGAATACAATACAATACAATACAATACAATACAATACAATACAATACAATACAATACAATAATGGCTACCATATTTTGAAAAGCCAAAAAAGAGGACATATCTTCCAACTGGCCATTTCAAATAAGTGACCCCCTCTGGCAGATCTGATTTTAAGGACCCCCCACTATTTAAACTGGGGTCAGTGCTGACTAGGAATAGTCCTAACCTTCCAACCCCAAAAGAGGACATTTTCAACCGTTATTTTTTAAGAGGCCCAAAGAGGACAGACACCTGCAAAAAGAGGGCATCTGGTAACTAGAACTGAATAGAATATCGGGCTGCCCATGGTTCTCTGCCCCGAAGACTTTACCATTGACGTTCCTACAGTGTGTGCAGTGGGGAAAATGATAACAAGATGGAAAAAAGCGACAACTGGATCAAGGGGAGGGGGGGAGAGAGGGGCAGCCAGTCAGCCGGCTCCATAGGCACTAGCAACTTAGCTGGCGTCCAAACCAGGGTGGAAAGAAGACCTGCATGAAGTGAACCCTTCCCGCGCTCTGTCAAGACCCTGGTGTTTAGTGGCAGGTAGTCCTCCGGAGAAATGAGGTACAGATGCCCTTCGGTCCCCCAACAAGCCCCCCTCCCCTTTCCCTTCTGCAACTCTGGATTCCATCACCCCCCCCCCCAGATATGTGAAAGCTGGAGGGGGGTTTAGTGGGGCGGAGGAATCGGCCGAGATAACCAGCCCAGGGGCCCGGAGCAGGGTTCAGGTTGACTCTCGTCTGCCCTTGGGCTTTCACTTCCCCATCCAAGAGGATACAGCCCCACTGGTGCAGCCCCTTCCCCCCCCAGCCCCAGAAGGGGGTGATTTGGGCAGGGCGAGACACTGGAACCCTCTCCCTCTGCCTGCCCCCCCCCCAAGTCTGCAGAAAGCTAGTGCGGACCCCGCTTGGGCGCGGGTTCGAGCCCAGCCCCTCAGGGACGCACATCACCTGGGCAGGGGGCTTTCCCCCCAGGAGAGAGGGGCGGGGGTGGGGAAAGCAGCTCTCTCCCCTTCCCCTCTCTTACCTGCTCGTCTTTTCAGGCTGGAGCAACTTTGGAGGTTTTCCTTCCCTCCCCTCCTTCCTCGGGGCCCCGGAAAGATCGGGCAATTCTACGAAGCCACCAGCCTCGGACTCTGAAAGCACAGAAGCGAGAGGAGGCAGCTAGAAGAGGAGGGAGGCAGGCAGGCAGGCAGGCAGGGAGAGCCGGCAACATGTGGCAGTGGCCCCCCTCCTCCTCCCCAAATCCGCTCAGCATCCTCCCAGCCGCCCTGGACCACCGCTCCAGGCAGGGATGGAGGATGAAGGATGAAGGATGGAGGAGAGAGAACTCGCCTCGTCTCACCTGGGGCAGCAGCTCTTGTCCCCCGCCGGCTGCCACCTCTCCGGTCCCTCTCCAGCGCCCCGGAGCTGTCTGCGCGCTCTTGCAGGGGAGGGTGGGAGGTTTGAGGGAGCAGGGGCGCAGGAGAGAGCCGCGCATCCCTGGCCACACACGCATCCCACGCACCCTCTCCCCTTCCCCGCAGATCCTACCGCCTCAGAGGCAACCTGGGCCACCCCCTCCCCTGTCCCACCTCCGTCTTCCTGGGCAGAACTTCCATCACTCCCCACCCAGGGCCCTGGAGAAGTTCCCGCCCCGCTTGTAAGGGTCTGGACCAGAATTGCAACACACCGGTGGGAGGAGAAGACGTTCGACTCACCTGTCCACGCCTGGGCGGATGGGGGAGGGCTCCTGTTTGGCTCAGAGACCTCAGGACCGTGCATCCTATTCTGCCCCCCCCCAAATGGGTCAGGCAGGGGGGAGGAAGCGGTTTCCTGCCCAGGCGGAACATCCAGGCTTGCTCCATTTGGGGAACGGGGGGAAGAACCACCAGCACCAAGGGACATATTTATTTATTTAGATCATTTATAACCACCCCCACCCCGCCTCAGTGTAAGCACGGGCAAGAGGGTCTCCAGAGTTTAAATGCTAAAACCGTAGACCAGCGAGCTTTAAGTCCCGTGACATTGAGGGGCGGAAGGTCAGCAGAGTCGAAAGTGACTTTCCGCCAATACAGGAGAACAGAATTAACTTTAAGGCTATGCAGAAGCGGAGAGACCCCTGGGGACTAGCTCTCCCGCTGACAAAAGCCAGAATGTTAATCAACCTCCTGCAATATTGGGGGGGGGGGAGATGTGGATAGGGTTGTCAACCTCCAGGTAGAACCTGGAGATCTCCTGGAATTACCGCTGACCTCTGAACGAGTTCAGTTCCCCTGGAGAAAACCGCTTCTTCAGTGGGTGGATACTATAACAACACACACACCCTGAGGTCCCCTTCCCCTCTTGAAACCCTGCTTGCCTAGGCTCTACCTCCAGGAATTCCCCACTCTGGAGTTGGCAACCCTAGATACCGTCAAGCGAAATCCTACAACACATATTCCACATTTTTTTTTTAAAGGACACTCAGCAAAAAGCCAAGAAGACCCAAAGGAGTGTGCAAAGCTCCCGATCCTCACAGAACTTGGAAGGAATTCCTTTCATGACCACCTTGAGGGTTGATGTGCTTCCTTTTGGAAGACAGAGATTCAAAATGCAGTGCCTGGCTCAACCATCACACCGGAGAGGCAAGCTTGTGGGCCACTAAGTACCTAGTCCAGGACCTAGTCCAGTTACTTTATTCACTTTTTTATCATCTGCCACTTTTCTCGCTGCCTTCTCTTCCTCCTCCGTTTTATCCTCCCAACAACCCTGTAAGGTGGGCCATGACTGGCCAAGGTCACCCAGCGAACGTCCATGGCAGAGTGGGGATTCGAACCTTTATTTCAGAGCATCCTGACATGTGAATACCTTGGGATCAGATTTTGCATTTTGTTTGTATTAATTCTTAATACCCACTGGCTCATCAATTGCCACGTGCTGTTCATACAACTGTCCTGCAAAGAGTTCTGTTAGCAGACTATGCTGGATGGCACATCATGGGTCACAGGAAATGCGTAGAGTGCAAGCCTGGCTACGTTTAACATGTATTTTGTCTGCCTACGGGCCCAGTTCAAAGTGTCAGTGCTTGAAGAATTAAAAGACGGAACTCCAGTGTGACGCCCTTGGGGGACCTTAGCACCCACCAGCGATTCTCCTGGTGCTTCACTGCTTCTTCCCCAAAGCGAAGAACAAATCCTGGCTTTCTTCCATTCCACCAGCATAGGAGATGCTTTAGAAGCAGCAAGGTCACCTTTGGGTCTGTAGAGCTCGCCCATCTGGAAACATTCACCTCTACCATAGCAGCTTGCTTGGCGGGGAGCCTGCCAACGTGTTGTGGAACCTCTGAACAATATGCGACTGGACCGAGCTCTTGTGGCAGACATATTGTGACATATCCCCCTAGAATGACATTCTCATCAGCGCTCAAAAGACCAGTGCAAGGGGACAGGGAAAAGATGTCAATTGGTGTCACAGCGCTCTAGGAATTCTTTAAAACTCCATGGTAAAATTACAGCGCTTTGGCGATTAAGAACCTAGGAACGACTGTGTTGGATCAAACTAGTGGTCCATCTAGGGCAGCATCCTGTCTCACACCATGGCCAACCGGTTACGAGGAGGGTCAACAAGGGGGCATAGAGGTCGAAGCCCTTCCTAGCCCTGTTATTCAGGTTTATTATTTCTGAACATGGAGACACTCTTCAGTCGCCATGGCTAGCAGCCACTGATAAGACCTCTCCTACAAGAATCTCTCTAATCCCCCTTTAAGGTTCTTTGTGACTGAGACCATCGATACATCCTCTGGCAGAGGCTCCTAATATGAATAGCTCATTGTGCAAAGAAAATTGATGTGTCCCCTCCCCAGGTTCCTCGCTCCCAATCTCCCAGGGATTGAGGTCAGACACCTAGAAACCCTAACACATCCCACGCACGCTCTCCAATAGCCAATTGGCTGTGGTTTCCCACTATTTGGGTGGAGATCCGGAGGTGACCTTGAGTCTGATAGAAAATTGCCTTTCCCCAAGGCGGAACAGTCTGTGTCACCAGGGTTCCAGATGAGGCCTGAAGACTGTCAGCTATTACCACCAATCTCCAGACAACAGAGATAAGTTCTCCTAGGAAATATGGCTGCCTTGGAGGGTGAGCTCTATGACATTTTACCCTGCTGAGGTCCCTTTCTTCCCCAACTCCCCCACCCTCCCAAAAATCTCCAGGTATTTCCCAACCGAGATCTGGCAACCTTATGTGTCCTGGACATCCTCAGCAAGGTATAATATCACAGAGACTATCCTTCAGAATGGACATTTCCGGCCGGGAAATGGATTGGGTGGAGAGCAGTTGGAATTCTGGGAGATCTCCAGATCTCCAGTCCCCACCTGGAGGGTTGGCAGCCCTAGGTTGCACTTCCCCCTGCTAAGTTAAGGGGGCTGGGGGTAAGCTTAGCACCCCACACCTACATGGCCCTTTTGCTTATGAAAGTGGCTCTCTCCGTTCTCGCTTAAGAAGAAAAGAATTCCCGCGGCGATATCCGTTTTTGGCCCTTGGCCACGGCCCTTTCCCAGCAGCCGGTAGGCCTAGGCTGAGACGCAG